>NC_067479.1:20355335-20985335 GCF_947179515.1 Apodemus sylvaticus
GGTTATATTTCTTCTGTTTCTATTTTGTGGAATAGTTTGAAGAGTATTGTATTAGGTCTTCTTTGAAAGTCTGATAGAAATGTGCATTATACCCATCTGGTCTAGGCTGTTTTTTGTTGGGAAATTTTACACTTGATCTTAGCCAAAAGGCCGAGAAGCAATGTTGGAAAATTTTAATGACTGTTTCTATTTCTTTAGGGGTTATTGGATTGTTTAGATGGTTTTTCTGATTCTGATTTAACTTTGGTATTTGGTATATGTCTAGAAGATTGTTCATTTCATCCAGATTTTCCAGTTGTGTTGAGTATAAGCTTTGGTAGTAATATTTGATTATTTATTTGAATTTCCTCAGTTTCTGTTGTTATATCTCCCTTTTCATTTCTGATTTTGTTAATTTGGATACTGTCTCTGTGCCCTCTAGTTAGTCTGGCTAGTAAGGTTTATCTATCTTGTTGATTTTCTCAAAGAACCAGTTCCTGATTTTGTTGATTCTATATATAATTCTTTTTGTTTCTACTTGGTTGACTTCGGCTGTGAGTTTGATGATTTCCTGCCTGCTACTTCTCTTGGGTATATTAGCTTCTTTCTGTTCTAAAGTTTTCAGGTGTGCTGTTAAGCTGCTAGTGTATGCTCTCTCCAGCTTCTTTTTGGAGGCACTCAAAGCTGAGTTTTTCTTTTAGCACTGGTTTCATTGTGTCCCATAAGTTTGGGTATGTTGTGCCTTCATTTTCATTAAATTCTAAAAAAAAAAAAAAAAAAAAGTCTTTGATTTCTTCCTTTATTTCTTCTTGACAAAGTTATCATTGAGTAGAGTGTTGTTCAGCTTCCGTGTTCTGTTGTTTTTGCTGCTATTGAAGACCAGCTTTAATCCGTAGTGATCTGATAGGATGCACTGAATTATTTCAATCTTCTTATATCTGTTGAGGTCTGTTTTGTGACTGACTATATGGTCAGTTTTGGAAAAGGTACTATGAGGTGCTAAGAAGAAGATATATTCTTTTCTGGTCAAATCTATTTGGAATTCTGTAGCCTTCTTTTATGTTTCCGTGCATTTCTTTCTTTAGATTAGGGAAGTTTTCTTCTATAATTTTGTTGAAGACATTTACTGGCCCTTTATGTTGGGAATCTTCACTCTCTTCTATACCTACTATCCTTAGGTTTGGACTTCTCATTGTGTCCTGCATTTCCTGGATGTTTTGGTTTGGAGCCTTTTGCATTTTGTATTTTTTTCACTGTTGTGTCAATGTTTTCTGTGGTATCTTGTGCACATGAGATTCTCTTTTCTATCTCTTGTATTCTGTTGGTGATGCTTGCATCTATGACTCCTGATCTCTTTCCTAGGTTTTCTATCTCCAGGTTTTCTCCCTTTGTGATTTCTTTATTGTTTCTATTTCCATTTTTACATCCTGGATAGTTTTTGTTCCATTTCTTTTCCTGTTTAGTTGTGTTTTCCTGTAATTCTTTAAGGATTTTTTATGTTTCTTCTTTAAGGGATTCTAGCTGTTTGCCCGTGTTCTCCTGTATCTTTCAAAGGGGGTTATTTATGTCCTTCTTAAAGTCCTCTATCAGCCGGGCAGTGGTGGTGCATGGCTGTAATCCCAGCACTCTGGGAGGCAGAGGCAGGTGGATTTCTGAGTTTGAGGCCAGTCTGGGTGAGTTCCAGGATAGCCAAGGCTATACAGAGAAACCCTGTCTGGAAAAAAAAACAAATCCAAACAAACAAACAAACAAACAAACAAACAAAAAAGTCTTCTATTATCATCATGAGATGTGATTTTAAATCAGAGTCTTGCTTTTCTGGTGTGTTGGGGTATCCAGGGCTCTCTGTGGTAGGAGAACTGGCTTCTGATGATGCCAAGTAGCCTTGGCTTCTGTTTGTAATGTTCTTGCCCTTGTCTCTTGCCATCTGATTATCTCTGGAGTTAGCTGGTCTTGCTGTGTCTGACTGTGGCTTGTCCCTCCTGCAAGCCTGTGTGTCAGTACTCCTGGGAGATCAGTTCTCTCCAGGAGCAATTTGGGTATGGAGAGCTATGGCACAGAAACAAGAAGGATCCTGTCCCAGTCTATTCCTTGGTTCCTATGTCCTGCAGCTCTACAGAGGGTCCCTCTTGGGCCAGGAATTTGAACAGAAATGGTAGGCTTACCTGTGCTCCCAGGTGTGCTGGCATGTGGGAAGCCGTCCTGAGCTATTCAGATTTAATGCTTACTCATGGCCCTAAGGTGGTGGCTGCTAAAATATGAGAACAATTAACTAGAGCCTTCCCCATGAGCTGTCGGTGCGAGAAGAGTAGAGTTTCCTGCCCTAACCGCTGAATGTTCCTGCCAGCGTTAACTCAGGTATCCCCACCAGATGACCTCCTCGCTTCCTGCTTCGATTGCTAGGGATGTCTCTGCCCTTCCCTCCTTTGCTCTTGTGTGAAGGTCAATTCCTTCTCTGCAAGCCTTAAAACCCCACTTACCTCCCCAACATTAAATGAGGCCTTGACACAACCCAGACTGACTCTGATTTTGTTAGCGTGCTTGGCCCCCCTTCTCTCTTCCCCCCATTTTTGACCCTCAGGTAGTGCCTCTTCGGAACCCAGGAATAACTGGATCTGCTGGACAGGTCACTGGCACTCTTGGGAAACCAGCTCTCTCCTGGTAGTATTTGGATACGGAGCGCTGTGGCAACAGGGTCAGCTCTGGTAGCCAAAGATGTGCTTCTTACAACTTCTCTGTTCCTTGAGGTTTCCATGTCTCATATATGTGTGGAACTTCAGCTGTAACAAGTGCCACGGAGGTGCTTTTAAAGAATCAAAATGGAATCGCTACTGCAGTCGAATGGAGAAATCAGAGCAAGAGACCTATTCTGAATGCACTACACCAGCATCAGGAGTCAGCTGTGTGGATTTCCAATCCTCCAATAAATGAAGGACAGCTGGAATCTTCACGAAACTTCACACATATTCTGCAGAGTGCTGACCCCTGATGAAACTTTGTGAAGATCCACTACCACTGGCCTGGCAATCATTTCTCCCTTTGCAGGTGAGTGAACAGGTGAGGAGAACATGAGAAAGGGTGATTGATTTCCTATACTGCCCAAGAAATTAATCTCATATGAGAGTTAAAAAATGTGGAAGTGCAATATATAATGGTAATCAGGGGTATATTATCTTGTCTAATTTTAATCAACCCTTGACATATATAAATAGAGATTTAACTAGTTGACTGATTCGTTCTTTTTCAGTTTGTGTGTTTTCAAGTGATTTGCGATCTTTCTTTTTTTAATCTCTCTCTCTCTCTCTCTCTCTCCCTCTCTCTCTCTCTCTCTCTCTCTCTCTCTCTCTCTCTCTCTCTCTCTCTCTCTTTCTACAAATCTCTGGCAAGTTGACATACATATGGTGGACATATGGCCTACCCCTAATTGATTTAATTCAAAGAGGACCCAGGGGAAAGTTCTGAGCACTATCTGTTTTAGAGCTTTGGGGAATGTTTATTTCAGAGTGAAGGGTGAAAGTGTGATACCATCATCGTGGTGCAACTGGAACAGACCAGGCATTACCCACACATGGCAGGGAGCAGGGAGGACATAAATCACTAGGGCGAGTGTGACTCCAACTCTCTGAACTGGTACAGGAGCGAAGAAGGGGTGATGCCTATTTCAAGAAAAAAAAGTACATAAATTGCTTACCCTGAATTTCCCATGAGAAAGCACATTGCCTAACTAACTAGCATCCCAAACACACGCATGCACATACATAGGCACACATACACTTACATGAGTATTTATAAATCAATTTACATGCATTCCAGAACAGTTTGGAGTTTTCCTAATGCATCTCCCACCTGATAGAGATGATTCTGTAGCTCAGCTACGGCAGAAGAAATGCCTTACTGCCTTGCATTCCTTCCCACAGACTGTTATAAACAAAGCCATGTGTATATTGTCTGCTAGAGTCTCCTTGATGATTACAATTCAGCTGAAACTAAAGCAAAATCAAATTTAGTGGACTCTCTTTATTGTCCTTCCTGGTTTGGCTCCAACATTAAAGTCAAGCACCTGTGTATGAACTAGCACATTTTAAGAAGGGTGACAAGATAAAATTACAAATATATAACACTTGGCCAGAATCTATTTTTTCTCATGTATTTACTTTTGTGGGAAGTGGAAGAAAGTAACATATACATGCAAAAGTCAGAAAACAACTTGCAGCAGTTGCTTCTCTCTCTCTAACATACAGGTCCCATCCAGGAATTGAACTCAGGTCAATGGGCTTGGCAGGAAGCACCATTATCCACTGAGCCATATTGCTGGTCCCCTTATTAGTTTTTTCATGTCAGTAATTTTGCATTCAAATTTCATTTTGCCACGTAACAAAAACAAAAGTCATGACTATCAGTAATTCTGAGCCAAGCATAAGAAATCTATAAGTGATAGATTCATTTGTATTTTAATATATATTTATAAAATATATTTAATATATCTTACATATTCGTAACATACATGTTTATATACTACAAATATGTAAGTTATTTTATATATTATAAATATATATGATGTCTAAAGGTGCATGTTAGACATCATAAATTTAAATATTTATATGTTTATGTTATAATGTATTTTATTTATAAAGATGTGCTATATATCATATATTTTAAAGATATATGGTATCTTTATATATGTTATATATATATATATTTTACACATACATAGCTTCATATGTATGCCTTTCAGTTCTTATTTCCTCTGCCTTTATCTTAACACCTCAGACATTGGATGATGTCCATAAATGTCCTAAGGTGGATAATCTCATGGTGGTAGTCATAGCAGTAATACAGCTTCTGTTTACTTCATCTATACCAACTCCAGGCCATGATGTAAATATGTTTCCAAGCAAATCCTTTGTCTCATTTAACCCTGATAACCTCCCTGAGAAGATTGCAGGTTGGGAGTTGCAGTGGGAAGAGGCTTAAAAGCATGTCTCCGAGCAAATAGTATTAATTCAACATTGGAAAGACTGATGGCAGCCAACAGACCCTTCCAGCTGAGTTCAGAAAGTGTACTCTCAAACTCTCAGCTCTCCTCGTGCCTGAGTTGGTATGACCTTACTCCATCCTCTGTTCTTTACCCCCATTTCTTTCCTTCAAGCATTTTATGTTGATGGGGTGAATTAGTAAGAGCCGTATATTCCTAAATAATAAATCAGAGGGCATAGGAGTGGAGACATCTGATTCTAGCAATCCACCACAGCCAAGAACAGAGTGAGAAAGAGACAGAAAGCATTTCTATGACGCCTCTGTCCATGTTGATGTGCCGGGAATTTCTCAGAAAAATTACTGTTTCTCCCTAATACCAACTATTTATTGGGTCATCATCAAACCTTTTCCAATGGATTAAAGTTTCATGGCTTTGATTTTAAGTTTCTTTTTATAATATATTTTAAAAATCAAATTTAGTGGACTCTCTCTATTTTCCCCCCTGATACTAGGGCGAAAGCTTAGAGATCTGCTCCGAGATGTGATCCCAAGCACATGAGACATTTAAATGTCTTAAATGTACACTATGGAAAATGGCAGTCAAGCTTGAGCTGATAAATCAAAGATTCAATCCCTGAAGCTTGTAGGACCATAAAATCAAGAGATAAAAAGCTTGATAAATTTCTCTCTTGGGTATTATGACAATATATTTGTCCTATCCAGTGGCGTCCAAAATGGACGAATTTATCTAACTGAGAGCTAAATGTTAGTTACACAACGGAGGTATAAATACTTCTGGTATAATCTGTTAATCAACTGGAAGTTGATCCTCCATAATTCCCACAATCAAATGCCTAAGGTGGACACACACTGTACATTGAAGTTTCTACATGCCCATGCCACGACTTAGGTAAATGACAGGAAGGCTAAAGACTTGTGGAGCAGCCTCTTTAGGACACCTAGGGTGCCATCTTTATTTGAGAATGAAAAGTCAATGGAACTCCATCACTTTGGAGTCTTTTCATAGAATTCCTTCTACCCAGACACCATAAACTTCTCTTTGAGCACCCAATACAATTATCATTGCAGAGTTCTCTACCCAGCATAGTTTCCAATACCCTTTAATTACAGACCACATCAACACACTCAAGCTAATCATGATCTGAGGTTTGAAAACTGAACTCTAGAACATATAAGTGACACTAAGCAGTTGGTTCTGAGCAACATTCTCTTTTGTTGCCTGTTATCTTGAAGGAAGATGGATAGGGCTACAAGGAAATTCATGCAACAGAGGCTGGCAGTCCTGATTACTATAATCCCCCTGTTAAGGAAGGAAAATCCAGGTCAATATTTACACGGTGAACAATTTACCTTCTCTTTTTTCCATAAATGTGTCTACCTTTCACTAAAACCCATCTATCACCTACACAATTTGCAGGTGTTAGAGCCAGATTTGTGAACCTAGGAACATCTTTGCCATTTTTGAAAGACCTATGCATGCAGCAATGTGCCCCATAGACACAAGCAGCCTGGAATTTTCTAGGAGCACAAAACCTATGTCATTTTGCTGGCTTACATGTCAGCCCTTATGTCAGACTACTGGTATCTGAAGTGCTCTGGTTTTCTCATCAAGAGGGACCTGTCACATGAGTTGAACACCTGGGGACAGGGGCATGGACTTGATGTTAGTGCCTAAGTTCCAAACCTGAACTGGACTCTAACTAGTTCCCTTGTTTAAGGTTGCTCCTTGCTGCAAAGCTGAGGGCCTTTGATCACCGTGCTTTAGTGTCTGTCCCACTTCAACACACCAGTGAGGCTGAGATTTCAACCAAGCAGGGTTATGGTAACTGATTCCAGTGACTGCTGAGAGCTTCTTCGGAGTTGACTTGATATTAGATCCCTTGGAGAATATTTCTTTGAAGAAAATTATTTTTGCTATGTTTTACTTAGAAAATTGTTCACAAGCTTGTCCCCCAAATTAATGATGCCTTGTAAATATTGTAAAAGTGTACCTACATTTTGACATACACAAGCCTTCCATTGATTGCTATATTATACATTCAGGTGTACAAATTTGCTCTAGTAGATCCACAACAGCTAGACCGCAGCCAACAGGACTCATTTTATGGTAATGAAGAACTAGAGACGACACAAAATGATCATTTGCCTGTATGAAGCTTTTTGTGTAAGTAAACAGAATTCATTACCAAGTCAGGACTTGCAGCAAGATCTAGAGTTACCCAGGGTTCTTGAGGAAAATACCCAGAGCTTTTCAGAACCATTTGGAGCAAGGGGGTTCAACATCTCAGTCAATATGTGATGCATTATGTCAAGATGACGGAGTTCTGAGAAGCAGTTTAAAAGCTGCCACCCAGCAGAAAATTGCCACATCTTGAAGCACTGGATACCATAACATCCTTAAGTCTGTTTTCTGTTTGTTTGTTTGTTTGTTTGTTTTGGGATAGGGCATGACAATGCAAGAAGTAGTATTTTCATAACAAGTTAAAGTTAACAAAGAATGTAGTTCTTCCTTCTCAATTCAAACTGTACCAAATAAACCTCCTAAAATATTTCACGCAGTGTTTTGTTTTGCTTTATTTTTCTCATTCTCTTAGCACATGAATTATTAAAGACATACAACTGACTGTAAAATCTAGTTCTATCCCAAAATCACATAGACTGTCATGCTGGAAACTTTAAATATGTTTTCCAGTTATAAAAATGATGAGGACCGGGGCTGGAGAGATGGCTCAGCAGTTAAGAGCACTGACTGCTTTTCAGAAGGTCTTGAGTTCAAATCCCAGCAACCACATGGTGGCTCACAACCATCTGTAATGAGATCTGATGCCCTCTTCTGGTGTGTCTGAAAACAGCTGCAGTGTACTTACATGTAATAATAAATAAGTCTTAAAAAAAAATGATGAGGATTCACTGTATCGACACCTGTAAATCCCGAGCCTGAAGTAGAGGCAGCCGAGACTTCTGATGTGAGAAAAATGTATGTGGCACTGTGTGGAACAAGATTCAAGGTTAGCCTCTCAAAAAACAGATACTCTCTGGGTATGAGCTTTGAAATGTAGAACAGTTCCACTGGGATCTTCCTTCATTGAAGCCAGTAGAATTCCTGTACCTGGCGTGGTTGGCTTGTTCAGTAAATCCCACGTAGTTACCAAGGTTACTGCACTGAGTTCTGTAGCCTACGCAGCTCTTAGTATCTTCCCTCCTGTTCCTTCCAGATTTTCTGTATTGTCACACACTAACTCCAGAGAACCTCCACAGAGTGCCTTCTCTCTGTCATGTCAGCTCCTCCCAGATGACGGGGAGAATCTTAGTGCAACATATTGTTCTCAACACAGTTTTAATATCAATCGCCTTCATTCTCAAAACTGCTCCATTTTCAGAGGATACATTGTACAGTTATCTTCTCCTGGGCCTCTCTATTCTCCCTTCCTCCTGCCATAATATCTATTTTTGTATCAACAAAGCATCATATTGCTAAGCATGCACAGCTTCCTCTCCGAGGCTGGAGCAGGGGGATTGAATTCAAGCCTCAGCTCCATAACAAGCCCCTATCTCAAATCAAGCAAAACTAAATCAAAACCTCCCGGCACGAATGTTTCCAAATTCCTACTCTACCCATGCTCTTTCTTCTAAGTGCTAAACCTCTAAGCTCCGTTGGTGGTTTGATGTGAGAGTCCTTCTGGGACCACAGAGTCAAGCATCTGCCAAGCTGCCTTCCCTTTTCACAGCAGCATTGCAGTGTGTGTGTGTGTGTGTGTGTGTGTGCCGTGCATGCTCGCAAGCAGTTGAGACTAAGATCTCATGCATGCTAGGCAAGTGCTCTACTGCCAAGTTATATCTCCATCTCCCAAATGATAGCTTTTACTAAAGATATTCCATAAAGCTTGAGATCTTGAAGGTATATTGCCAATTATCCATAAATTCTGCTGTGTCAGGATGTCCTAAACCTACAATTCTGCTTTCTCCTTGACCAGAAGCATCTTCAGTTCTGGTCTTCTCTCGTAGAGCACCACAGCGGCTCAGAAATTAGCGGCGATTCCCAAGAAATTCTAAATTAACTTAAATTCCCTATACTGGCTTTTGGAAGCTTTTACAATATAGCTTCAATTTAATCTATTGATCTAAAAAAAGATAGTTTATTAATTTATCATCCATTGTAGCTGCTTGTGTTACGAATGCTAATATATCCCCACTCCCCAAACTGTTTACACCAGTTTGCACTTAGCTTCTGGGAACCCGCCCCCTGCTGGTTCTGATTGGTAAGTAAAGATGCTAACAGCTGAGAAGGGCAGACAGATACGGGGCGGGCTTGGGGAGCAGGGAGAGAAGGCGGAGATCCGCCATGCTGGGAGAGTGTGGAGGACAGGAGAGATGCCACGTCTGAGGAGAATGAAGGACAGAGAGGCATGGCCACCATGTGAAGGATTCCGGAACTTGGCCAGAGAGCTGCCAACTGGGTCCAGAGCAGGCAAGACAGAACATAAAATTAGTAAGTAGTAGCTCGGGCTTCACTGCAAGGAGGTGAGGCAGTGGCTGAGCCATTGTGCTGTTTAAGGCATATTAACATATAAAGACTTCAATTTCATTTCGGAATATAAACCATTGGGGTGGGTAGCAAAACACATCGATGAAAGTTATTAATCAATATTTATTTCTACATTCCAGAGGTCCTTTCTGGTCAGTACTTAAAATTTCGAGTTCCAGACCTCACATGAACTCATCTACCCAGAAGACAGGCTATACTAGTAGAAAACAGTATCCTAATCCTTTTCCTTTTTTAAGAGATGGTTTCCAGAAAGAAGGAAATATAAGCTGCAGGTAGCAACACTGTGCAACGGGTAGCTAGTAAAAATCGCCTCCATCATCTGACCATTGGTGGCCGACTCATTTGTCCACCATCTATAAATGAGAGGATAAGTCAGATTTTGAAATTTTTCAACTTCTGAAACACCTATTCTGATTACTCATTCTTTCTACTATATTATATTCAACACACTCTGTTCTTTTTTTATAAAAAGTTAAAAATTAAATACCCCTCACCCCAAAGACATGATGTATTGTAAGAATGATTTGAATTTCCTTGTTTTTGGTTCTCATCTGTGCCTAGAATATCATTATCCCCATTTCTACTCTTGAAATCTATCCATTCACTGTCTATTCAAATACCATTCCTTAGAGGCCTTTCCCCCTTCACTTTCCCCAAATAAGCATTTTTGTTCCACCCCCTCTATCTTTATCATCATCATCATCATCACCATCATCATCACTGTCATCATTTAGTACTATCAGAACTCTACAATGGCCTCTACAGACCCAATCGCTGTAAAGCCCACCTTCAAAGGCTCTGGCCACACTGCTGCCAGACCGATCTTAACAACCATGGGCCTCATCACAGCATTCCTTAGCATAAAAGACTACAATGAGTCTTTCCATAGCCTACACAGAAAGTGTTCCCTTCACCACAGCCCTGATGATGACTCTCCATGACACTGCCCTCTACACTCAGAAGAGTCACATACTTCCTTCTTTGCATACACCGAGTTTTGCTTACACTATGTCACTTGTTACAACATATTTTCTCCTTTGCTTTTCTTTTATCATTTCTATAGGATTATAAATCCACTGGGAGTGAGAGGTCATGAAGTTGTTAAGGACATCGATTCCAGAAATATAATATAGGTTCAAGTCCTAATTCTGCTACTCATAGTGTGGTAATACCACAGTAATTTCACACCCAGCCACTACAAATTCCCAGCGATATTGGGCAATTGACTTTTTAAAATCACAATTTGAGTGGTATTTCTGGTTTTGTTTTGTTTCTGTCAAACTTTGGTGATTTGGGTTATCTTTCTGTCCATAAATTCCTTTGATGTGGCAGCTGGTGGAGCTGATGAGTATAGGTACACACACACACACACACACACATACACACATACACACACACAGCTATCAGAAGGAAGACAAGACCAGGAGAGTATGATAGAGGACAAAATAACTAGACAGAAGAAATGTATCATTTCACTAGGTCATCTGTGATCAGTTAGACTCAGATGCATGGACCAGACCCACTTATGGACCAGTGCTTCAAATCTTCCCTGACATCAGGCTAGCCCACGTAGTACTATAGCTGGCATTGCAAATAGCCTGGGGATCAGCACCTACACAAAAGTTACAGTGAGTTTCCTCACTGGAAATTGTTTGGTTTTTGTTGTTGTTGTTGTTGTTGTTTTATTTTTTATTTTTTGTTTTTTGTTTGTTTGCTTTTGGTATCAAACCCAATCTCTCATACCAGGCAATGCTTCACCAGTGACTGGTTTAAGAACCTGTTTGGTACCTCCCAAACCAGATCAACAAACCTGCTTCCATGAAGCTGGTCCAGTGCTGACATGGGAACCAGAGCTCAAGGCGACCAGGGTCAACTCGGTCATGCAGTGGAGGGAGGCTGGGGTGGACCGGTCATGCAGTGGAGGGAGGCTGGGGTGGACCTGTCATGCAGTGGAGGGAGGCTGGGGTGGACCTGGCTGTAACTGCCTGTGGCTAAGGGAACCAGGGTCATGTGGAAGGAAAGCTGGGGATGAAATAGAACAGGCCTGCGAGAGAGAATGAGGAGCCAAGACAAAAGATTTTCTGATCAAGGCTTGAAGTTTATTGAGGGTCTTCAAATATAAAGGTGGGGTGGGGGTTGGGGGGAGGGGACCCTTCCCCCAAAGGCTGGAAGTTCTGAGAAATCAGAATGCCTCTTTAGATATTTCTTTAGACATATTATTATAGATCTAATCAACAGGTCAATCCTGAGAGATCCAGACTCCATGCCCACGCTGCTGGTCTCACATAAAAGCCTCCAACTAGATAGCCAGCCGTCATTCAAGCCTGCCTAAGGACTCCAACAGTGATTCCACTTCAGACCATGCCAGATGGCCTGCCCGTAAAGTCTGAGTAGACAGACTGGCAAAGGAATATGCCCAAGAAATAATTCTACAAAGACCAGAATAAGTCTTTGCTTCGTCAAATGTGTAGGTCTCAACTTTAGACAGTAAGAAATGTGAAAAACCAAAGATATAACACCACCAAAGAGTCAGAATAATCTACTAGTAGGTTACCCCAAAGAAATACAGTAACACGAATTTTCTAAATAATTCAGATTTCTCTTGGAAGACAAACAACTTTGAGAAAATATACAGAAACAGTTTAAAGAGATCAGAGAAATAGTAAGTGACTGAACAAGATAAGGTAGATAAAAGACAGATGGACACACACACACATATACACACACACACACATACACACACACACACATCAAATTTCGCTGTGGGAAAACTTTGAATATTTCAAGCTGAAATATCATATGAATGTTAGGAAAAAAATACCAACAGAAAATGACACCTTATCAAGCATATATTGATTACTCTTCCGTGTTGCTGTGATACCATGACCAAAAGCAACTTATAGGAAGAAGAGTTTGTTTCTATATGGTTCCAAGGAAACCATTATGGACTCTGTCTGTAATGTTAGGGAAGGCATGTACCAGATGGTCAGAGGAAGTTGGCTGATCACATCTGAACTGAAGAAAATGTGGGTAGGAAGCAAGGTGAGGCCACCAAATCTCAAAGTTTGCCCACAGCGACATGTTCCAGCGAGGTTCCACCACCTAAAGGTGCCGTAATCTTCATAAACAGTGTGTATGTCTGTTTTTGTGTGATATATGTATACGTGTGTGAATATGTATGTGTGTGTGTCCTTCTAAACTGCCCAGCACTGTAGATTAGTACTATCATTCTTCTCCCTTGTGATGGTTTGAACATGCTTGGTCCAGGGAGCGGCACTATTAGGAGGTGTGGTCTTATTGGAGTAGGTGTGGCCTTTTTTGGAGGAAGGGTGTCATTGTTGGGGTGGGCTTTGTTATCCTCCTCCTAGCTGCCCATGAGACAGTCTTCTCCTGGCTGCCTGGAGATCAAGATGCAGAACTCTCAGTTCTGTCTCCAGGACCATGCCTGCCTGGACACTGCCATGCTGCCTGCCATGCTGATTATGGACTGAACCTCTGAACCTGTAACCCAGTCCCAATGAAATGTTGTCCTTTATAGGAGTTGCCTTGGTCATGGTGTCTCTTCACAGCGATGGAAACGCGATCTAAGACATCCCTGTTTAGCAGGTAAGGAGTCAGAGGTACAGAAACCTGGATCACTTTGCTGTGACTTCGCCTTGTCTGGGGGGGAGGGGAGAGGGGGATCCGGAATTAGCTCCCCCCACCTCCTGCTTGAAGAGTTGGTGATCTTTTTGTCTAGTGAATGTGAATTTGACCCAGTGCCACCGGGATGGGAACGCGGAAGTCAAATGGAAATATCTGAATGGTCCTCGGGAGCACATTTCTGTCTTTGCCATATTGTCAGGAACGCAAACATCCATGCCAGCTGCTTCTGTCTTCTCTTCCCCTGGAGCAAAGAAGTGAAAGAGGAGAGGAGTGGAGAGAGCGGAGCTGGGGAACTCAACTGCTCCTTTCCTGACCTCCCCAATAGCTGAAGACAGAATAATTTTAGGCACAGTAAACGCTTCCTAATTACTTAATTATTTTAGACAGAACCATAGACAATGTAGCAATGTGAATAATGTAGGAGAGGTTTTATTTTATTTTTCTTGATGACTGATAGGCAAATGTTCACAAATCTAAATTACTAAAAAGAATTAAGGTAATGACATACTACAATGTAATAATCACCAATTGTCTATTGTACTGAAGGTGACAGGAAAATAATTCACCACTCTGCACACAGTCACCTAATGTCACTTGGAGCTCACTGAATTCATCTTTTTTTTTTTTAAATTAGCATTCTTTCTTCCTCTGTTGGGGAGTTACCTCTTTTATCGTGGCTTTAAAGGGATCGTTTCTGAACATGAATGTAACACGGTGAGGTGGGAACTGGCTGTTGGACTTACCTGCCCATTAGAGCACCTTGAAAACGGACTTACAGGTTTGGAAAATTCCTGCCCCAGGTTTTACACGGGATAGTCTGTAATTTGAGATTCCCCTAATGACTACACAAACACACTTAGAAGTAGATTCGAAAGTGTGCTACTGAGAAATACTACTGTGAAGGCCACACTCAGCAAGTAAGAAATAAATGCTGTTTAAATTTGTACTTAAAATCACTATAGCCAATAATAATGTATAGGGAGTCTCCCACAGAATTGTTGGAGCTAAGTTTATACAACTGGAACAATAGTTCTATTCTTAACATAGTCTACTTAAGCCATCCTAGTTTGAAGCCTAAACCAGAAACGATCACAGCAATCTCACATATTTATAAGATAATTTCACGGGTTGGCTTGTTTTGAAAAATAATATGGTAGCATGAAAAATGTCTGAGAATGCAGGCACATAGGTTTCTCCTCCTACACATGATGTCCAGCCTGACACTTTATAGAGCATCCTCCGTGCATACGCAACAGCTTACATTGTTTGGAGAACAAGATTTTTTTTTTTTATTTTGAAACACGGGGCTATGCATAAGAACACTGTAAGTCAAAATAAAAATCCATCCCGAGTTGTCATAAAGCCCGGAGAATCTGATACACACGGATGGCAACACTTACAGCCCGTGCCTGAGTAAACAGATTCGCCAATTCAGATCCGCAGGCACGCACCAATACCCCAGACCAACGTGGGCACAGGCGGCCCTTTATGTCTACACGGACTTGGCTTTTGCAGCTGCCGTTTTCTCAGTGTTGTCTCCGGGGCAGTTTCCTGTTGCCATAGCTGATGGCCTGCCCACGCCTGCCTGGGCCTTTCAAGTGTCAACACTCCCAGGCCGGCTGCAGTGGTCAAATGCTTGTTAATGAGATATAGCAGCTGGGTAGGGGTGAACCACTGAGAGGGATAAAGGAATACCGCTGGTGCAGGAAGCGATGCCTTTTGAATCTTTTCAGCAGGGTGAAAGCTTTCAAATCAAAGAGGGTATGTTGTATTCATTAATAAACCCGAGTTCCCATGCAGTCACATTAAAGCCAGCGGTTTAACTTTGCATCAGACAGGTGAATTTTCCCTAGGTTTTACCCTGAAAGACAATGATGAAGAAAACAAGGCTTTAGCGTGAGGACAAAGGCGCACTTCCTCATCTGCGGGGCTGACCAGCCTGCTGAACCAAACAAGGGGTTACTGCTTTCTTTTTCAATTTATCCCTTTGTCGGTGTATTTGTGTGCGCGCGAGCACGCTCGTGTGCATGTTGCAAAGCTCATATCAACCACGCCTTCTCTCTCGGGTTAAGCATTACACACACATACACACACACACACCTTTTAAAACCTAACTATCAAAACCAGAATTAACAACTTAACAACTACTTGTGAGGAAAAAACTACCAGGCATGAATATGGGGCCATATGGCCTCGAGCTCAGATGACACTGAGCTGCTCCCCCCCTTGTCTCCCCCCCTCCCCCCCCACCCCCGTCTCGTCTCCCCCCCACTCTAACGTATTACTGGGACAGTTTCTTCAGGAAGCTGTGGGAGGTGACAGCATCATGAGACAGTGCTAACAGCTGGGAGAAGTCAGGAAAAAGAGAAAAAAAAAAAAGAAAGAAAGAAAAGACATCTAAAGCTAAAGCACCTAACTGACAGGGAATCCTGAAGTGACTGTTCAAGACAGTGGTGTTACCTTTAAGTTCATTTGCTAGGAAATTGGGCCGAGAGGAAATCTTACTAGGTTAATAAACAGTTATCAGAGATGAATTATCTATTTTGGGGGTTGGTTGGAAAATCCAGTATCAGTGATGTGATTTTAGAAGCAGGGATGTACATATTAGACCAAATACGTATATTATTTCACTGTTACTGGTTTTCTTCACAATCTTATTGATAAACTAATAATTGATAAGGCTTATCCAATCACTGTAAATAAAAGATCATACCTATATATTATCCTAATAAATTATTCCAATTTGCAGCTGCAAGCAATTAAGAAATTAAGAGAAGAGGCATTCTTCAAAGCTCTTCAGTTTTCAAATTTTCATAAATTATTTTGTGACAAATTCTCATGAGGTCTTCCCAATCTGATACGGGAAGATAAATGGGAATTCCAGTTATTGGGTACTATAATATATCAGACATCAAACTAGATAGTTTAACATGAATACATACATACTCATCACATATAAATTTAAATATAAAATATACATGCACACACATGTATGTGTGTATATATGCATATATGTATGTATAGCTATATGGATATATGTATGTATCTGTAACAGGCTCTTAGGGAGAGGGAGCTGGCTCAGTGGGTAATGAGTGTGCTTGCCTTGCAAACAGGAGAATCTGAGTTTAGAACCCATGTTTAAAACAGCCGAGTGTGGTGGGTGCTACATGCTTGCCATCCGAGCTGTAGGGAGGTGGAGCTGACTGGTCAGCTAGTATAGCCTGCACAGTGAAGGTCCAGGCCACTGAGAGAACTTGTCTCAAGGAAAAAACTGAGAGGCACTTGAGGACTGGCACCAAGGATGTCTACTTCTCTCTACCAGCACAAGCATGCATGCATACATGCATGTACCAGCAGACATACCGGCATCCCTTAACACACACACACACAAGCACATAGACATGAAAACCACTCAGAGTTGTACCACCATTCATAATGTTGTGAAGTCTTTACTGATCAAGACCCTCATTTGTCTTGATCAGGAAAGACTCAACTCTCCAAGACTGAAACTGATAATCAAATTTCACAAGCACATTTTCCTTCCTGTCTTCGTTTTCCCTTTCGGTTCTCTGGCTGGAATGATTTTGGCTATCATCCCCTACCAACAGGTAAAGTCGGACAAAGGGAAGGAACCCCTGCACCATGTCAGAATTCAGTGTTATACACAGTGTATCTGTGAGGAAAGTAGACTGCGTGCATATTGGGGGAGGGTGGTGCACGATTAATAAATCATCAGAAAATTCCTTAAAAAAAAAAAGCTTCCGGCTTTCATGAAGCCTTCATTTCTTTTAAATTTAACAAAGATGTTTCTGTGAGGCATGTTTGTTTACATTCCAGAATTTAAGCAGTTCCCCAGGGTTAAGTACCTTTAAGGCTCCCAGGATGAGATTAGAACAAGGCATCTGTAGGGAAAGAGGCTACTCTGGGAAAGCCCTTGATGAGAATCTGCAGCTTCTCCCTGCTTCTCATTCAGACCCAGCTTCTCTTCTTAGCCACATGGGTATTCTCATACGGGTCTCCACGAGTTCTTTCCTCCTGCTCAGGGTCGGCCTGTATTCCACTGCTTTTGGGTTCACTGGGGCTTAGTTGTTCTCCTAGGAGAGCAAACCCCAAGCATGCACAACCATCGAGGTCCTGTGTAAAACGGAACCCTCGCTCCCTAAAGCGCGCAGGCGCGGATCGCAAGCTTGGCATTTGGGTCACGCCTGCTTCATTCTTCTATTTCTGTCGCCCTCACGTTGCCTCTTCTTTATGCCATGTTTTTTGGTTTATTGACGGTTTTTTTCCCCATAAAAAAAATATTTCAAGTGACAAGTCAGTAGCCCCTTCTCAAATACAACCCGCAGCAACATGCCTGGATTACATTAGAGAATGCCGCAGGGGATCCCAAAAACCAGTGTGTGAACGCTCGACCTGACAGCAGCTAGGACCCCAGTGAGACAACTCCAGTTACCTAACTCCCCCAAGCTACTCAGCGTAATCCGCGTGACAGCACAGTGTCAGACTCCAGGAACCTGCAGCCATCCTGGCAGGAGGGGGTGACCAGAGCGAGCCACCAGACTGTCAACCCTTTGCTGTCAGCCCTTGACAAGAGATGCCCTCGCCTCTGGCTCTGCTTTCAAACAATGGGAACCAGGAGGTCTTACAGAGGGAGATAGCTTACCATGGAGAGAAAACCACAGAAAGAGATCAGCAGCCAGTATCCAAACCCCAGGGGGAAAAGGCAGCAGCAGCAAAAGGAAACCAGATAGATCTGCACAGAGATTGGTGGAAACATCTGAACCAGCCTCACCAAAATGAAAATGTTTCCATATGAGCCCTCTGACTAGACTCACCCCACTCACCAATGATGTGAAGAGTGTCTAGAGGAGCAGTTGAGGAATTATTAAAATCTATTAAGGGAGAAAGGCTGACTAGACGGTGAGGGACACCATGTGTCTGAAGATTCTTCCAGCAGTCGTGGTGTCAACCAACAGAAAATCTACATTTATTTGAAAAGTTGAGACATCATTTGTCCTTATTGAAATGACTGGCTTTGTGGTGATCGATAGACACGGGTAAATTGAAGAGCAGGAGAAATATGAAAATGTCCATTGACCCAATCCCCAGGCGTGTATCAGCCTAGGATTTGTCTTGGCAGTCATGACTCTCAGGATGGGGTTATTCCATGCCGGGAACTGTGGGCCAAACCTAAAGCTTAGAGGAATTGTGCTCTTGGTCTTTTTGGAAGAGTGTGTTTCAATTTGATATCTCACTTTGAAATTATACATTAATGTCAGAAATTATTATCACAAGTGGGTTTGGACAATTAAGAAAAATCCCTTAAAGATAAAGTAACTTTTTCTATGGCTGTATTAACCCATTTCTGGGCATTTACATGAAGGCCATTTATAGCATGAGAATATAGCAAAAGACTCTCAAACACATAGGGCTATTTATCCCCGCTACCCAATGGAGAATGCAGGTATAGGTAGCACACTGTATGTCTCAACTGTGGCTTTATCAAGTTTTCTTAGTTGGGACAAGTCTTCCCATGTCTGTGACTGACATTTTTTGGAACAACTCCCTTTGCTGGTAGATTCTTGTTTGAAACTATTTAACCAAAAAAGAAAGTTGTGTAAAATTCCACTCTGACTATTTAATTTCAAGCAATACAGCCTAAGAAAATGGGGCTAATGTAGAAACCCTACACTGTTTGTGTTTATAGATTGCAATATGCCTCAGAGAATGGGGGGGGGGCAGGGGAGGCATAAAGGAATACAGAAGTGGGAGAGAAGTATGGAATTTGAAGATATGTTCTATGGCCTCTACACAATATGGGGGTGAGTTTTCCTGTTGATTGGATAACCACATGGAAAATGATATCTAATGACTTAACTAGCAAGAAGGTCCTGTTGACTGTCAGTAAAGGCTTTGGTTAGATAACTATTTCTTATCTCTTGTTCAAAGCTCTACATCAAAGGACTATTATCGGCTGCTCAAGTGGACAGCAATGCTTTGGAACTGCCTTGAAGCACTCTAGTGTGAGCAAAACTGGAGAGCTTCCTTTCTTGGGTCTGTAAAGATAGATTTGTTGAACACAGCGAGGAAAAACTGGTGCCCTTCTGGTCCCAGAAATAGAGTACTAGAGAGTGAGTAAGAACAGGGAGGTCTCTGGGAAAGAAAGGAACAAAATGAGCAGAAAAACTACTGTGTTTGCATGTCTGAATTCTAGACTGGAAATAATAGAATTTTTTTTTTCGTTTTTTACAGCAAAATCATGACATCTATTCCAGGAGTTTTCTTAGGGATTCATTCATCTAGCAGATATTTGTTAAGCAGTTCTTTGGTACCAAACTCCATTAATGTGCAAGCGAAACCAAAAGGATAAAACAGGTGGGAATTCTTGCTTGGTGGAGCTGGTACTCACCCTAGATATTATGACTTAGACTCGTAGTGAATACAGCTGTGGTGAGGCCACAAATGATGGTCCTAATCGACTCTGGCCATTCTTTCTAATGACACACATTTAATAAGTTATGCTAAAACCTTAGTGTTGGGGTGTGGGAGGGCGGTACCAGGTGGGTAAAGGTTTTGCTTCAGAAGCATGAGGACCTAAGCAAATCCCCATCACCCACAGCAAAGCCGAGCCTGTTGGGTATCTGTAATTTCAATTTGAGGTGGAGAGGCAGAAACAGGCAGATTGCAGGAACTCGGTGTCTAGCTAGTCTGTTGGAAGTAGTTTGCTCCTTATTCATTGAGAGACCCTGAATCAGAAAACAAGATGGGGTGTGACCCTACAGAGAAGTATTTCCAAGGTATATGTCTGGCCTTCAGATGCTAATGCACCAGCAGGTGTACCTACACACACACACACACACACACACACACACCACACACACACACACACACACACACACACACACGCATATGCCCTACTCCCAGCCTTACAGTTAATCTAATTGATGCAGAAATATGTAAAGTACTATTACTATTAATTGCAGCTTAAATGATGGCTAAGTGTGAACATACATGCAGTCATGTGTGAGTGTGTGTTTATTCTTGTTTGGGCAAGGGAAGGAGGCATTTTAAAATGTGGAATTACAAAAAACATCACAGAGAAGGGTTTGATTTGGGAAGAAGGCATTGATCTTAGAAGCATGCAATCTTTTTTCAACTCCAAAATAACAGGGTTGTTGGATGGGAGAACATTTATTTTCTACCTTGCTGGGGACGTTTCCCTCAGTGGCTGCGGGCTACCCACTCAGAGAAGACCATCAAGAATATGAACTGACTGGGAACAAGTCAGAAGATATGAAGAGATCACCTGCTTCCCAGGAGGGAAGGAATCTGGTATGGAGATATTTATTAAGCAGTAATTCGACTAAGAGTGTGCCTGTGGTGTGTGTGTGTCTGTGTGTGTATGTGTGTGTGTGACCTAACATACATATTACCCAACGATAATAAATTTAAATTTGCAAAGTACAATGACAGTATTCTTTAATATCTATAAGCTATGACTTGTGACACTTTATATAAGCTTTGAAGCAATAATAAAATAATCATTGGGAGGAAATCCTTATCTTTGAAGATAAGGACTCAGAGATTAAATGGGACCTACTATATTTTCAAGTGCAAGGACAACAAGGGTGCTCCACAATGCCCATCTGTCTGGAGCCCTCTCTTTCATGTTTTCACCTTTACTAACTGCATCACTCAGCATTGCCTATACCATGTGATATATCTGCTTCCCAGTACCTTATTCTTGGGGTCCTCAATAATTTTTACCCAGTAACACGAGGAAACACAAATTAATAATTGCTGAGATGAACATCAACCCTCTAATTGTAATCTTAGACAAATACTGGTACAAATGATATCCAGTTCACACTCAATTCTCACCTTACCTGTATTTCAAAATAAAATTTATGAGCTATTGCCAAGCTTATAACCTAAAATGTATTGATCTAAAAATGCCTTACTTTTAAAATATCCTGATATCTATAATAGAGTGGTATTTATTTCTAAGTGTTTATTAGCTATTTCTTTAAAGATGTTTTTAAATTATGTGCATGTTGTGTGTGTGTGTGTGTGTGTGTGTGTGTGTACAAAAGTACAGGTAGGTACTCATGGAGTCCAAAAGAGAGGCTCAGATAGTCTAGTTGGAGGCATATGTAGGCTGCCAGACTTGGGTGCTGGAAACTGAACTCTGGTCCTCTAATAGAGTAGCACACAACCTTAACCCCTGGTCATCTTTCCATCTGTTCTGATTCAATGACTCTCTTGCTGTTGGCACACACTTAAACTTTCTTTATAGAAGTGATACTATTTTATTTTCCTTTTCAAATGAATCTATTTCCTTACACAATAGAAATAACTAAATAATGCCTACAACAATACTTTTTTATTAAATTTTTAAAATTTTATTTGACTTTTACTTAAATTATTAAATTTAAGCAATTGTGTCTGTGCTGAACGGGCAGTAGTTTTTATCTGAAACAGCAAACTTTTACTCTCTATGGACTCTCTATGGTCCACTGAATAAAGACGGATCAGTTATGGATTCTTCAGGATGAGGAAACAAAAAGGCCGGGTCTAGCCTGCTGAAATAGGACTGATAAAATCAACTGATACAATCCTGATGGGCTGATGGACAAGAGTATAAGTCCTGAAGATGACTGACGTGATTAGATTAATTATGCCAAACACTTTATCAATCACCTATAGACAGACAGCAAAAGTTCATATTGTCTGGCTTCTCCAGAACCTAACTAACAGGCCCTTGGAAAACATTCAATATAAGTCTTCCTTACCTTGAAAACCAGATAAAATTCCATGCTCTCAAAAAAAAATTTTAATAAAATAACATAAACGATAATAGGATTTTTCTATAAATTTCGCCTAAGTTATGTGCTGATTTATACAAGTTAGAATTTTTTAATCTGCAAAGCCTTGAATGATATTGGTTATTTTTATGGCACATTCACGTGCACATGTGAGGTATGACTTAAAACCTCAGCATTCATTGAATGCTTAGCACACAAGGGTTGGTGTCCATACTGTAGGTTATCGTAGACTCAAAATCTTTTATACACAATGATTCAGTGGAAAAGATAGCCAATCTGACCATGTCGGTCACAGACTTTAAAGACTTATACCAGCCATCATTGCAGAAGAAACCTCTAGAGGCAGATGAGGCCCCTGTGTCCTGTCTAACCTCTGACGTGGATTGTGGAGAATGATCCTCTCACAGGCCACAGCGTAAGCTTGGCTTTTCACTTCCTTATCTGAGAAAATTTCACTTTTGAATATCAAAGGATATTTAAACTATTCCAAGTATTTCAAGAGAGCTTTTGGCACGGATCCCCTTATCTCAACTGGTTATGGAGGCTGCCACCTATAGGCCCAATCTCCAGAGGAAAGGCTGGTGCTGGCTGGCACAGGCTTAGGAGGCAGTGCCAAAAAAAATCAAACCAAAACTGTGGCTGGTCACCAGAGACTTCCTCCAAAGGGAGGGTTGAAATGATAAATAACCTTGGTCTCATCAGTGATAGTCATTTTAAACTGCCCAATTGTGACAGCAGCTTTTCTGGTCACAAAGTAAACAAGCAAAAATGGTAGGAACCCAGTTGGGGTGTCCTCAGGCCACATCCTGGCTCTGCATCCCTCTTAGCTTCTTTGCAAATGCAAAGAGTGGGTGTTAGGAGCTCTTGTCCCCAAATGGCTTCTGCATGAATTAATGCAGCTGAACTAATCTGCCATTAGGTACCCAGATCGAACCATTTATAATGTGTGCAAGTACTGTAAAACATCATGTTGTACATAATTGGCGTGTGTGTTCTTGTCTAAAAGTTTTTAAAATAAAAATTCTTTCTTAGAAAGTTAGGAAATTAAAAATAATGATTTTTTTTATGAGCAGCTTTTATGTATCTAACGCAAAGAGATTGCTCAAATATTAGTCCTTACCCCACTTCAGCTGACTCACTTCAGTGACTGAGCAATCCTCAGAAGGTAATTTCTTCAATTTTTTCCCCTCTCACAATAGTAACCTTGTCTCGGTGTACATAAAAATGCATTGGTAACTTGACAAAATATTTTCGACCAATATTGATATGCTAGAGCATATAGTTCGTTATATTTGGCACGATGTATTGCTATAATGCAAGAACAGTTTGCTATAAAAAAGGAATAAGAAAACTTACTAAAGTCTTATATATTCTTATTAATAAGAATTTTTTCGATTTCAATATGACTAAGCTTATAAAATACAATAATAGGAGAGCTGAAAGGGTGGAATCAATGTCTCTCACAAAAAAAAAAAGGGCAGAATGATAAAATGTGAGAGGAAAGTTTGGATGGATGGAAGACAAGGCTTGAAGCAGACAGTCTTCTCTGCTATCTCCAGAGAGAAAAGAGTAAATACTTGGGAATATAGTTAATACAACTGAGAGAACTTATTTTTTTTTTCTCTAGGAACTGAAGAAAAGCATACATGTCAATGAAAAATGAGTTACAAAGTGTCAAACAGAAAGGGAAAACAGAACCTGTGTCTTAGTAAATTCTATATAAGTTTCGGAAATCATTACATTTCCAGAAAGAAAATTAAGGATTGTATTAACAAAGAGAATTTTAATAAAAGATACTACTAGGAAATCTAGTGGTGTATTGAGTAAAGTTCTGTAGTTAAGAGGTTTCCAATGTAAAAATTCGATACTGTCCACCCGACACTGGAGAAGTATAATAATGGATTGAAATAGAAGTCTGACTCCATCTTTGATATTCATCACTGATGGTTTTCCAACAGGCACTCCTCTCCTCCTTCCTGCCTTAGATCTCGGCAGACTGGTGAGGACCAGGAACCACTCCTGAGGTCCTGTGACCCCTTATACTGCGCTCATCCCACTGTGGCGATAAAAGTAAAAGCTAGCTGTTCCTCTCTTCATGGAAGTCATTTCCCCACTGGCGTTGAGTGGTGTTTCCATCAGCCCCAGAAAGCCTTTTCTTTATATAAATAATAAGCATCTACACCTTCCTGAGGGATTTATGGAACCAACAGTCCTGACACGGAATCTGTCATTGAATGGAGAATCGGTCTTGCTGACTTGGTGTTCCCTGCAAGGCAACCACAAAACAGAAAATGGAGAGATGTATTTCCTAATATACAAGCTCCAGAAAACCAACTTTTCACTCCATCTTTGGGGGGGGGGGGACATTTTGAAGATGTGCTCTAGGAAAATATTCCCAAGAGGCACCCATCTGAAATTGGAGATGTGACTCAAGACATAAAGAATGTAATTTGAAGAAGAAAGGAGAAGAGGAAGGAGGAGGAGGTGGAGGAGGAGGAAGAGGAGAAGGAAAAGAAGAAGAAGAGAAAGAAGAGGAGGAGGAGGAGGAGGAGGAGGAGGAGGAGGAGGAGAAGAAGAAGAAGAAGAAGAAGAAGAAGAAGAAGAAGAAGAAGAAGAAGAAGAAGAAGAAGAAGAAGAAGAAGAAGAAGAAACAAGAAAGAAGAAACAAGAAAGAAGAAACAAGAAAGAAGAAACAAGAAAGAAGATAAAGCCCCAAATTCCTATGGCAGGTTCAGTTATTGAGCCAATCAGATTAGAACAAAAGTCAGAAGTCCAAGAAGTCAGAGTATCTGGAATAAGGCAAATGGCAGATTAAGAAGTTGAAACTTCTTAGTAAGAAAATATATCATCAACAATAAAAAGAGACACTGACAGTTGCTTGAGAAAAATGCTCAGTGTCCCCAGTACATATGTAGCAGAGAACTGTCTTGTCTGGCCTCCGTGAGAGAGGACAAGCCTACTCCTGTAGAGACTTGATGCCCTAGGAAAGGGGAATACTGGAGTCGGGGGAGCAGCCTCTCAGAGGCAAAGGGGAGGAGAATGGGGTAAAGAACTCAGGGACGGGGGACCAGGAAAGGGGGCAACATTTGGGGTAAAATAAATAATTTTTAAAAAGAAAAAAAATACTCAATAAAATTATATGAACATGAATTAAGAAAAATGATTTTGTGCAGTCAGTATCATGAAATATAAAATTTGGGTTTGTGATTCAAAATTGTTTTAGCCTCAGTACCCAGAGTTTTGCAGGTGTAGATTAAGGCAGACTGGAGTGAAAAAGGGGTGGGTGTATTTTTTAAATTGCATCTGAACTGAGTATGCATAGAAATTTCTCTCTTTTCACTGTTCCATCAACAACACAACTGTTTATGTACCACTTACAACATATAATGTATAACTAGTTATACATTGTATACAGTAAATTATATAGTATGTACTATAGTAGGATAGTATGAGGAATCTAAAGATAAAGGTTATAGTTTAGATATGCAGGTTGTGCATAAATACTCCCCGTGGTGTATCAAGAACTTGAAGATTCGTAGACTATGGTATTCAAAGTCTTTCTGGAACAATCCTCCCCAGGTATCAAGAGTTGATTGCCTTTACTTCTGTATACACATCTTCAGGCTGGCATGTTATTCTGACAGTAGATATCAAAAGATATGATAGATATTTATTTGAAGAGATAAAATAGATTTAAGTACATTACTAGGAGTCCAGTTAAAGAATTGAACCCAAATTTAAGCAATTAATGACATTTGGGAGTAGAGGAGAAAAAAGTGGAAAGATGTATACTGGCATCTTTTAGAACTTTCAAATTTTAAAGTTACTTTTGATTGGAGTTGGAGAGATAGCTCAGTGGTTAAGAATACTGGCTGGTCTTCCAGAGAACCCAAGGTCAATTCCCAGCATACCATGGGCAGCTCAGAACTGTTTGAAACTCCAGGTCCAAGGGACCTTGACACTCTTACACAGATATACATACAGGCAAAACACCAATGCACATAAAATAAGAAAATTAAAAATCACTTACAAATCACTTAAAATCAGCTGGGCAGTGATGGCACATGCCTTTAATCCCAGCACTTGGAGGCAGAGGCAGGTGGATTTCTGAGTTTGAGGCCAGCCTGATCTACAGAGTGAGTTCCAGGACAGCCAAGGCTACACAGAGAAACCCTGTCTCGAAAAACCAAACCAAAAAAATAAAATAAAATAAAATAAAATAAAAAATAAAATAAAATAAAAAAAAAATTACTTACAATCATAAGTCAAAAGAACAGGCCATGTTTTTGTTGTTGATTTTCTTTTTGAGTTCAAATAATCATCACTAGAAAAAATAAAAACAAGAATAGGTGAAAGGTAATTTTTGACTGTAACCACATTATTTTTAGTGAGACAAATTGGAAAGAAATATTTGTAAGAAGAAACCTTTTATTTTCTCCTAGAATATCTGCAGCATTTCATTATGTTCTGTGATACTTGCAGAGGTTTAGTTTGAGAACAATGATCTGGCCCTGTATACACATACTATTTTCAAATTACTTAATTCTTCTGCATCTTAAATCATCTTGTCTCTGAAACAGGGACTAAAATTGGACAACACTTTGTGGAATTGGTTCACCTTGATATTCCTTGGTAGTCCTTGTTGGTCTTCGCTGACTATGCTGTGTCGTTTTAGATAGCTTTGCCTACTTTTCTGATCATTGTCATGACCGAAGAAAACACACCGAAGAACTTGTGGTTTTCTTGTGACTTTTAGCTGACTCAGCAGACTCAAGCTGACAGGCAGAGCTTAGTGGTTTCTTCTGGATTAAACTGCTGTTGCTGATTTGTGATTGCTGTTTGCCAGTGGATCAAGCTACTGCTGCTGATTCGTGTCAACTGAACTGTTGATATGCTGACAACCCAGATTGGATTTGCCCCAAAGAACTATTTCTAACCAGTTCCACATCCTCCTTTGCCTATTAACCTTTCCTTTCTATTACCTCGGGTAAGTGTCGGGCTAGAAGGGAGGTTAAAGTATTTAAGTACACTTATTAAATAAAGTAGGTTTAGAAAAATATAAACCTACACTTTTGCAAATGGAACACACACAAAAAAGCAATTGTTACTATTTATAACATCCCTTGTGTTTCAATGCTAAAATAATTCTTTGAAAAGATCAAATCAAACCAATTTGGGCAACTGTTAAAAACAATATAAAGAAATGTGGCCTATTTCACATATTCCTTTTCCTAGATGGTATGTTTTCAGCCAGTGACGACATCCAGATGGTGGAAAATAGAAAGATGGAGACTGATTAACAATATTAGATAAAATAGATTTATACAAACAAATAAGTTATGTCTCTTCAGTCTCTGACAAATAAATGTCATTACTACAAACTATTTGTCAAGAAAGAACCACTATTTCTATAGATGAATGCTTTTGATCTATAGGAAACAGTTGATGGATTCAGGGGGAGAGACAATATCCAGTGCTTCTAATTGTTCAAATAGAATCACTTTATGATTTTTCTGTACTTACTCACTTTTATCAGCTAAATTATGTCGGTGACTAAACTTAAAATAATATTGGCATTAAAAATACATGTTTGAAGTATGAATAAACTAACAAATGACTGTAAAAAGAATGTTTATCAAATATTTGTAGCACTGGCAGAACTAGATGATTTTGTATTAGATTGCTTTCAAGGTTCAGAAACATTTCAACACTTGTCATTTGTTTCGACTCCTAGCTGACAACCCATTTCTAAAGAAAATTTCTTATCTGTTTAGAATATTGGACATGATTATATATTACCTTAGACATTGCTCAGAGTCTGAGTTTGTTTGGGGCCTGTGCAGCCTCAGCATATTTATTATTAAGAATCATTGAAAGCGTGATGGATCGATGTCTAAATGAGACAGTCGGCTGTAAGTCACACACAAACCTGAACTGTTCCTCAAGATGCCTCACCGTGCTTGCTTCAAAGAATTTCATAGAGAAAAACAAAGAGAAACTGAATTTTAATATTGGTGAGTAATAACTGTAAGTTACAAAGAGAACAAAGAAGCACATTATTTATATTTTAACATGTAAATTAAATCCTAGAATTCACCTGTGAACTATAACGCCCACTGAAATATATACTGGAAGGCACTTTTTGTTTCTTCATTTTGAAAAACCTTATCTGCTGGAATTTCAGTGATAATCACATTTTAGGAGTAAGTAGATTCTATTTCTCTGAAGGTAAAGTATTAAATTTTGTTTGAAGATTCTCTCTCTCCTTCTCCCTCTCCCTTTCTTTTCCTCCCCCCTCCCTCCTTCCCTTTCTCTCTCTCCCTGTCTCTCCCCCCACCCCTCCCCCTGACGCTTTCTCTCTATCTCTGTATTGATCTCTCTGTCTCTCTCTGTCTCCCCCCCCACGCTTTCTCTCTGTCTGTCTCTGTATCTATCTCCCTGCCTCCTCTCTCTCTGTTTCTCAGTCTCTCTCTCTCAAGAAACCTTGGATTTCATGAATCAGAAACCACAAGATTTTAAAAGATGGGGGAGCTAGGAAACGAGAGGAGTGTTTTCTGACGCCTGAAAGACTCACAGGCAGACTCTTCTGGTAAATACATTCTTTCCTGAATTTGGGGCCAGGCAGACAAAAGTAATACCTTGAAGGGTTTTTTTTTCCTTGTAAAAATGTTAAGTTGCTCCAGGTCAGACTAAACTAAGAAAGAGAAGTGACCGTGTCAAGACAGAGTCCACCAGAAGCTTGGTAGAGATGCCCACAGGAAGGGTCTGCACCTGATGGCCCTTCAAGCAACCATGCCTAATGTCCAGCCCTGACACCTGAGGATAAAGGCTCTCTTTGATTCTCTTTAGTCACACCATAGGAGAGCTTCTGTGTGGGTTACATGTTGGAAATTATAATATTTTGCATGTTCTGTGCTAAACAAAATGTTATTAAGATAAGTTTCAGCTGTCCCTTGTTTCTTTCTAAAATGTGATTAAGTTCTGCTGTGGAGAAATCAGGCCAGCTTGGGCTCCTAGTACCAGAGCCGGGATAAGGGCAACCAGAGCCTGCGGGCAGTGGGCTTATGGTGGCTCAAAGAGACTTCAGAACGGGGAAGCTCATGGATAGCTACGTATGGACACAGAGGATGATCAGGCGGGCCTGAGACTTGGAAAAATCCCCACATGTTCCTAAGAAATTTGGGTGAGAGAACCTGGAAAGGTGACACTTTTGGTGGCCGAGCAAATTGGAGAAGTCCTCCGATTGTATCTTCAGTATTAAGGTATGAATGGCCTTATCTGTAATCTGTGGGTAGTGGTGTACCTTTCTACAAACAGGGTTTATTTCCTGGGTGCTTCTTGTCCAAGATTTAAGGTTGCCTGCACCTTTAATAGTGACTTATTAAATCTAAAAAGTATTATTAATTATTATTGCATGTGTGTGTGTGTGTGTGTGTGTCCATGTTACCACAGCATCAATGTAGAGATCAAAAGTAGCCACCTCCCTCCCTCCACCTTGACTTAAGGTTCCAGGGGTTGACTCAGGTTACCCTGTTTGTGCAGCAAACACTTGTACCCAGTGAGCATGTCCCTGCCCCTTGGGTGACTTTCTTAAAATGTCTCGTTATTTAATGGATTTTCTTTAACCTCCACTATTTCTAATGGTCTACCAAATAGAATCACCTTGAACACAAAGTAAAAGGTTTCCTCTTACATCTTTCCCCCAAATACCTCCTCATCTTGTGCTGATTTTCAAGATTTTACTTTTGTAATTTTAGTCTATGACACCATACAGCAACTCACCCCCAACTGGCTCGCTCTGCTTATGTGGCCTGACGAAATTAATACAGTCAGACTGATTATGGTTTAGGGAATCGACTCCCAGTGTTCCAGGTTCCACTCCAAATACCTCCAAAATTGAAAACAGAGTATTGGTTGATAGTTAGGAACTACTCTGTCAGCAGTGGCTAGTAACTGTATTTGATAACTGGTTTGTGGTGATTAGTGTTATGCATGTAAGTTGCATTCTAGATTTTGAAGATTCTAAGAAACCATAAAATGTTTTGTTAATAATTTTATGTGGATAGTGTGTTGAAATTATAATATTTTATATATTCTGAGTTAAATGAAACATTGTTAAACCAATTTCAGCTGTCCTTTTCACTTTTTTAATTGTGACTAAAAGAAAAACTGTTAAATTTTCTATCTGGCTCCTATTATACTTTTTATTGGAACACACTGTTCTGAATTACGGTATTATTCCCTGCTAAAATGCAGTGCATCCGCTCCGGGTGTAAGGGGTCCTGCTTTGAGTTTCAAGTCCAACCTGCCTCATAGTGACATGTTTCCCAGTCACTTCCCTTTGTCACCCCATCACCTTTTCTCCAGCTTTTCAGATCACGCTGATAGAAAGACAATGGTCCATTCCTTTGACACCTCCCCCATCATCCCCAATAGTGACTCTACCTATTTTCTCCTTCAATTCATTATTTCTATATTTCCATTTCTCACAGGCACTGACCTCACACTGCATGGGTCCACTAGAAATGATTTTGTTTGGCATGCAGTCTCTTCTTGTTCCTGAAATGGACAGACTGAAACATGAAAATGTCTTGGCCATCTCCTTTGCGCGTGTCCTTAGGCGGTACTGTCTCGGGCCACTGGGTTCTGCTTATATTCTGTCTATCCTACACTTGACTTCCTAATCCCTGAATTACACCCTCCTTCTCTTATCCTCTATTTGGGGCCCTGGGCAATCATCTTATTAATACCATCTTAACACTATTGTCTTTGTCCATTTTCCATTTTACTTCATAGACTGGCCCTAGGACACAACAGTCCAGTTAGTCATGCATCTTTTTCAAAAACCTTCTGCATCTGGAATATTCTATTCTAGGTGATATACTGCTTCTCTCCTAACTCCTCAGTCTCACACAAATTTATTGGGCACAGTTAAAGTTCGCATATAAGATCTGCTCCACAGAAGCAGCTATTGAATAGTTGGTCTGCAGCTAGTGACACAAATTTGGGAGGTGGTGAAAGTTTTGGAAAGTGAGTCCTGGTTAGAAGAAATAGATCATTGGGTTGAGACATCGAAGGTTACCCTTGATCCCTTTCTTTCCCCTCCCCCCTTCCTTATCACATCAGTCATGAATTGAAGAACCTTCTCCACAAGCTTCTACTGTCTTGATGTCTGCCTTCAATCCTGGAGCTAATCAACCCTTAGCTAATGTGGTGGTTTGAATAAAATGTCCCTGGTAGTCTCAAGTGTGTATGACTTGTTTCCCAACAGATTTCTGTGCCTGTCTTCCAATAAGAGTCCATGGAGAGGGTTGGAGAGATGGCTCAGAGGTTAAGAGCACTGACTGCTCTTCCAAAGGTCCTTAGTTCAAATCCTAGCAACCACATGGTGGCTCACAACCATCCGTAATGAGATCTGATGCCCTCTTCTGATGTGTCTGAAGACAGCTACAGTGTACTTACATATAATAAATAAATAAATCTTTTTTTTTTAAAAAAAGAGTCCATGGAGAGTATCTATGAGCTTCTAAAGACTATATGAAAATATTAGCATTAAATATATTTTCCCCTGGGAAATAACAGTATGTTTTTAACAGTTTTTCTTTTAATCCAATGTCCCCACTGCAACCCCCAATCCAGGATTAGTTTCATATTTCAATAGAAGAGGCCACTTTATTTCCTCCTCCTTTGCAAAGCACATTTCTAACCTGAGTTTTCCTTCTATAGGATTAAAATTAAGGTGTTTGGCCATTGGCCAAAGTCTGGCCCTCAGAACCTTATTGATGCATTTTACAGTCACATTTTGAATTTGTATTAGAAGGCCATTGATTTAACCCTAGACCCTCAGCATAATCTTTTTGTTTTCTTGAATTCCCTTAGCATAATCTTTAGCACAACTTTAAAAATAATTTTTGTCTTAGGATCTTATTGCTGTGAAATGGCACCATGACCATAGCAACTCTTACGAGGACAACATTTAATTGGTGCTGGTTTATAGGTTCAGAAGTATAGTTCATTATCATCATGGAGGGAAACATGGCAGCACACAGGCAGACTTGTGCTGGAGAAAGAACCAACAGTTCTCCCTCCACATCAGCAAGCAGCACGGAGTGGCCTGGCCCTGGCTTGAACTTCTGAAACAGCAAAGGTCAGTTCCCAATGACATACTTCCTCCAATAAAGCCACACTCCCAATACTGTCATTCTCTCTGAGTTTATCAGGACCATTTTCATTCAAACTACTACATAGATCTTCATTAATACTACTGATTTCCTTTTGGACCCAAATATTTCTTCTCTATTGATTGGAACCTAGAAAGGTTGTTAAGTGATGACTTGAGAATACAAAACTCCAATGAGAATTTCCAGAATAGACTCTGAAATTAACAAATGCTTATAAAATTCACTGTCCACTTTCTTCTATGTAGCAACCCAAATTTAAGCAAACAGTATTATGACTTTTACCTGTGAAAATTGTGCACATTTAGATAGCTGCTGAACTGTAATGCAGAGATTCAAAATGCATATCTTTGGATTTCCAATACTTTGCTCTTTACCTGTACATATCCCAGCAAACACAGAGGGCCAGGGGTCCTTCCCCTGAAAACAGTTGTGACCCTCTGGTCCATGCAAACACCAGGAGCTGATGAGAACCTGACTCACTTCCAAGAAAGCTTTTAAAGAGGCCTCCTCTAAGGAGTTCTCTCTTCCTGACACTTAGATAAACAGCTCTCCCCTTTTACCATCCCTATGACTAACTAGTGGACTCTAAATGGAGAGTTAAATCACAAAAAAATACACAGAAGTAAAAGTTAAAGAGAAAGGGTAAATAAGGTCTCTGTGTATGAATTCCCAGTTGTAGTCTGTTCTCTCTTCACAATCATGGCAACTCTAAAATTTAATGTGCTTACGGCCTCGGGACTCCATTTGGCTCCCAATAACAGACCATGGATGGTATCTATGACCTTTTTGTACTGTAGGAAAGCATTAACGTTAGATGGGGGTGGGGGAGAAAAGGAGGGGTGGAAGAAGAGGGGATAAATCTTCTCTAACTGTATAAAACAGCGAGATCATTCACCGTGCTCCATCTTTGGTTCTGAAGGTAGCCAGGCAATGAAGTCTCGCAGCAGCAGACCCACTCTTTAAAATCCCCCTTGTCACATGTTTCTCTACCTTCTGGCTTGTCCTGGCATAGAGCATTCCTTTCCGTGTCTTTATCACCTCAGGCCAATCCTCCAGCGCGCTCTCTCTCTGCCTCCTCTCAGTCCCATCTGCTCAGTGGTCTCTTCCGGGCTCTGAGAGAAGCCGGTTTTTTGTTTGTTTGTTTGTTTGTTTGTTTGTTTGCTTGGATGGTTTCTTAGGCTGCCTCGAGAAGAGACAAAAGGTGCCTGATTGTGATTTAAGTTGGAAGGATTGGCAAATGGGATCTGCAACAGGGAGTCAACTTATGACTAAAAAAAAAATACATTTTGAAGACTGAAGTGGATGTGCAAACACGGATTTATGATCCCTGCTGTACAGATGCTCTGAGTATATTATTTACTGGATAAACCTCAGTTCCTCACTTGTGAAAATGGAGGAAATATTTGTCTCTCTCTTGTTGCTGCAGGACCAAATTGTACATGGGAGATGAATCCACCCTGTGTTAGATACTGAACATTTTAAACCTGAACATTTTAAACATGAGCGCTGACCTAGAAATGCACTTTCCAGATCTTAGGTTTTTTTCCTTTCACCCTTTGTACACTACTTCATAGCCATTTTTTAGTTCGTGTAGCCTCTCACCGACAGGTTTTTAAACTTCTTTAAGGAAAACTTGGCATTTTCCTACCATCGGACAATAATTTGCATAAAGCGAATGACCCAGAGCATTTATTAAAACATAAAAGGAACCTACTCGTCATGCCCTCAATGTAGGGCTGGCCTAAACATTCAGCTAGATGCCTACCTTTCACAGACAAAGTAGATGCTCAAACCACAGCAATGGACTCACAATGTTTCAGCATCATAAAGCACAACTCTTGAGCCCTGGTTGGGACCAGTAGTGTGGGCAGAACACAGCCAGGAGGCATTAGCCATATTCAATCTCCTCATCAGCTTCTGCCCAACCAGGGGAGGGGTCACAGCAGGAAAGTGGCTTGTAGAGTAGAAAACCATTAAGCTTGTAAAACATGCTAAATTATTTTATTCGGTACTTAGCCGGGAGAAAGAAAACAAATACTTTTGAACATACATCTTCCAAGGAAGATATTTTGAATTAGAAGCACTTCCTTTGCAAAAATGTGGCTAGAAACTTTATTGCAGAAGAGACCATACCATCTGTTTTTAATGATGGTCAACATGAGGATAATATTCCTAAAATGTATATCAAACAGATTGCCTATCGCCTAAACGAAAGCACCAGATTTTAATAGAAAATTTTATCAGCATGGGCATTCATAAACATGAAAGTGCTTTTTACCAGAAGAGTAATCAAGAAAGTTATATTTTATCCAAGCAGAAAGAATATTGTATCTTCTTTTCAATTTAATTGCCAATGAAATGGACTTCGTTATAACATTGTGAGTTTCCTTCCTTGCCTCTCTCTCTCTCTCTCTCTCTCTCTCTCTCTCTCTCTCTCTCTCTCTCTCTCATTTTTCCTTGTTGAAAGGGTCATATGACCTCTTTAAGTCCCCACTGAAGAAAGGCTGTGTGTGTGTGTGTGTGTGTGTGTGTGTGTGTGTGTGTTTGATGAGAGAGAGAGAGAGAGAGAGAGAGAGAGAGAGAGAGAGAGAGATCCAGGTAGGGATACAGTGAGGACACGGAGGTCAGAGCACAACTTGTAGGACTCAGTTCTCTCCTGTCATGTCTCTCCTGTCTCCCCCGCCCCCCAATTGAGCCCAGGTCGGGAGACTTGCACAGAGTCCCTTTCACCTGCGGAGCCATCTGCCTGGCCTCGAAGACAAATCTTACAGATAAACGAGCCTGCTTGAGAGCCAGCCATGGTAAGCGTCCCCATTGCACAGGAAAGCCCCCGTGCGTGCCTGTGCGCACGCTCTGTCAGCAACCTCCCTTAAGTCTGATCCGAAAGTGCTCTCTTCCTGATTTTATCAATAAACTCACTATGTGACTTTAAAAATTTCCACTCCTCTAGGAAAACTTCTGTTTCCTTTTATGCCCAGATTTAGCAGGTTTTTCAAAGCCCTTCTTATTAAGAAAAGTTGTGGCTGGAAAAATGGATAAGTAGTTACAACTATTCCAGGAAGCTGTAAATATTCTAGTTCAAGGCATTTAAGAAGTTACCCTCTGCTTTATTGTGTCCCAGGGCCCACCTCCAAGCCGGTGGCGCCCTTCCGAAGTGAAGTGGATGGTCCTAAATGATCATAGGTGGGTTTTAAAAAATAAACACAAAATTAGTTTCACACCTACTTAGACAGCTTAGAATTTTAATGTGTGAAGTATGCCAGGACTCTGTAGTGAAATAAAGCTTTGCATTCAAACCGATGTCAGCCAATCAGAGCACGGCAGAGAGCGCTGCCCATTTCATAATTAAGGAGACCGCCTCCAAGTTCTAGATTTTACTCATTAGTGAATAAAGCATTAGCTGACCCACTTTCGCCATTTATTCACAGGAACCTTGTTTTCAAAACGTGTTAAAGTAGCATGAAGGCCCCAGTTTATGCCCACCAAATCCAGGAAATTCGAAGCTGATCCTCGGGACTGTTCGTGCCTCGTTCTGAGGCAAACATTCTATGTAAAACACGCTCTGTTCAGGGATAACACGGTGGAAAGAGACTGCCAGTGTTCCAGCAGGGGTGATGTTTTCCCTTTCAATAATGTACATTTTGATAGGTTTCTGTTTCTGCTACTGCTTTTTTGTCCACACCGTTTTTCATTGTTAGCGATACCATCTTTCCACCTGCGGTGAAGCCGGTTCCCACCACCTACGGTTGGTCAGGACGACAGCAAGTCTGGTGGATCCAGTCTCCCGTGGGGATGAGAACAGTTCTAGTGCTCAGACCGTAGGGTACAAAAACAGTTGAAAGCATTCCTTGTCTTCCTCTCTTCCCCAAACTCCTTTCCTCCCTTATCAGATGTTGAAGAAAGTTTCTTTCTGAAAATAAGATTAAAATAGTTGGAATATAGTCCATAGACCAACATTCATATTTCGACAAAAGGAAATGTCCCAAGAACTTTTCTGACTGCCCAACCCACTTCTCAATCCCTCGCCCAGCCCACCTGGGAGGTGACAAAAACAGAGAATTTCCAAAGTGGAGGAAACCTGGAACACCTGGATCTTCCCTTGCAAATGTCTTTCTTCCACTAGGGGAGACTGGGGCACAGCGGAGGGAGGCAGGTTGTCACCTCCCAAATACACAATGATTTTCCAGCTCTGAGTCGCAAGAACATTCTTCAGTTTCATCTGTTTGCTAATTAATACAAGGTGGCTCATTCCAGTTCAAGTCCAAGCTTCGTCAGATGCCACATCAGAGATCCAGAGCAGGAAACTACATCTGTCAGCTTCAGTTCCTTCACCTTTAGAATGTAGATCCTAGTGGGAGATGGCAGTCATTGAAAAACCTTCTCAAGTCTGTCACAAAAGAACACATTAAGAGGATTGCTGTGATGTCTGGGATGTGGTATGTGTGTGTGTCTTTCTCTCTCTCTCTCTCTCTCTCTCTCTCTCTCTGTGTGTGTGTGTGTGTGTGTGTGTGTGTGTGTGTGTGAGAGAGAGAGAGAGAGAGAGAGAGAGAGAGAGAGAGAGATGGGTCTGAACATGTGCATATATGTATCATGGCGCACATGTAGCGGTCAGAGGTTGTCTACCAGGAGTCAGTTGTCTCTTTAAACCTGTCTAGATTCTGATGATAGAACTTTGATGGAAACTTTTTCCATGGTTTGCATGGAAAGTGCCTTTATCCACTGACTACCTCACTAGCCCAATAGTAGACATGTCTAGCTAATACTTGTTCTATGAAGTTCCCTCCTGCCCAATCATAACATCATAAGCAATTTGAAGTTGAGATTGATGGGTATGTTTTCATACGGGCCTTATATTAATTATTACAGTGTTGTAGCAATAAAGGGAATCCAACGCTATTTTCATCACATGATTTTTACCACTTTGTATCTGCCATTTTCAGTCATTCCACATTCTGTATCTAGCTTTCCTACGAAGATGTGAGTTTCCTATGAAGATCTCAGTCTGCCCATTAAACTCTTAAGACTGTGCAAGATGAACCAGGACAGTGCTCTAGGTGATTTACGATCGAGTGCCGTGTGGGTGATTTTAGACTAGCCTGAGGCAGCTGTCAATGGCTCTGACCTTCTTAACGTGTCCAAGAGCAGGCTGACCCAGGATGAAGCTGAAGTCAGATTTCTGGGAAGCCCCCATGTCCCTCTGTTACGCTTACCATGCCAACACATGGGACTGCATTGAAAAGAGAGAAGGGGAAATGGATAAAGACCAGGAAGATGAAAATGTGGAAAGGAAGAACAAAGAACAAAGAAAAGGTTAAATAAAAAAGCGGAAAGTGAGAGCAAGGGGAGACGGAGGGAGATGGGCAGGGACGGAGGAAAGGAAACGCTTTTGAGGGAAGAGCAGGGAGAGGACAGGAAGAGCTTACTGTGGCCAGGATCCACACAACATCTCCACATCTACCCTGGACCGGAGGCCAGCAGCTGGACACCTGCAGACGGCTTAAGGTGGCTTCCACCCCACAGTGGCAGTGTGCTTGCTGCCATTTTTACGTTATTGTTTTTATTTGATGGTGATTTCTGTTGTAGAACAGAAGATGGGTTCCCAGACACACAGAACGCCTTAGATCAGTTTTGCCAGTCCGGCCTCTCTACAGGGGCCTCTTCCCAATTCTGAGGAGAATGTACGCGAAACACATGTTGCTTAAAGCCCTTTCCCACCAGGCGCTTCTTTTTCTGTCTACACACCTGACAGTTCTAAGGTTATAAGAAGTCTTAAAGGTACTGAAGTAAATCAAGAAACTCCAAGTCTCTCAGAGTCAAGCAGGGCTGTAGTAAAGTTTTGGCTGAGCTTCCAGAAGAACCATCATGACTTCAGAAGGAACATTCAGTAGGCTACACCGACATCTGGGATGCTGAACGGCTTGCCTTTGCGTTGACTTAGAAATACAGTGCTCTCATGGAAACCATGGCCCCGCTGGGGAAACCAATCAGACACCCAACTTAAAACTCAGCAAGTCATATGAATGGCCTTCTGTGAAGCTGAGGTAAAGGGTGGATTTTAGAAATTATCCAACCTTTCAGGCAGAGCTGGGTACGCAGAATTCGATTAACACACCAACGTCCAGTTTCACTGAAACATTTTCAGATAACAGGCAACTTTGCTTCTACATAGGGAATACATCCGGTGGCGACAGAGATTTTCAGAGGAAGTAAAAGTGAATTCTGTATGGGAAATGTTAGCACAGAAGGAAGCCCTGTAAGATGTAATGTACACAGGAAAGAGCTGCTGTGATATCACGAGTGTGAGGTATTTTTGCTTAGTTTTCTTTAGAGTTTTTTGGGGTTTTTGTTTTGTTTTCTTTTTAGAAAGTCTAACTGTGAATGTAATCAGCAAGCCACGTTAACCACTGGCCTGACAGGAGCTCAGATTTACTGGAATGCCTCAGCTCCCACAAGGGAAGAAATCATTTCCTGTGAATTCTAAGTCACATAGGTTCCTGAAACAGTGCCACGTCCTCTCCCAGAGCAACATCAGTGACTATCTCTTCAAGGACCGTGTTCCTCTGCTATACAGCCACGGACACGGACATCCCTGGCTATCTTCCATAGAAGCAGAAAGCAGGAGAGTCTTAGGCCCAGGGCTTGGGCCAAGAACTTTTCACTCTTGCAAAACATATTAGCCTCTTGAATTCCAATGCTGTGTGAAAACAGATACTTGAACTTTTAAGGCGGTCCCTTGTGAAACATGCAGCTGTGTGATAATTTAAGGCATGCCCTATCAGAAGATGGAAAGCCAGAAATCTACAAGGCTTAGAAAAGGTGCAATTTACATAAACCTTCCCGTATGTTTTAATTGCCTGGCTATGGAACTTTGTCATCCTCAAATCAGGACTATGTGAGACAGCGTGGGACTATAGAGTCAGAAGACTTAAGCTTGGCTTTACTCCTTCTAGCTTTGTGACTGTGGATACATTTCTGGGCTTCTAGGAGACTTGGTTTTCTCATTTGTATAATGGAAATTAAAAGACACTGAAACAAGTATCCTACCCCATGAGGAGTCAGTGATATGATACATATAAGTTCACCACAGGGGCTGGGAAGGTAACTCAGTCCATTAATGCTACACACGAAAGTGTGAGGACCTGAGCTCTGTCTGAATAAAGTCCTGGGGCTTAGCTAGCTTAGCTTGTAGTGAGTCCCTGGAAATGGTAGATAGCACCCAATAAGAAGTGACATTGAAAGTTGTTCAGTGGACTTCACACACACACACACACACACACACACACACACACGCACCACGCACGTGCACTTGCAAGCACACCGAGAGGAGATAAGAGAAAGAATCAACAAGAGTAACCGTCCTTAAGTGGTGGCACCCCACGATTCAAGGTCAAAGTAGTTAACAAACACACTTGATATCAAAACAAAGTCATTACAAATTCTAAAATTCATGCTTCCTAATTTATAGCTGTCTTTCTTCAAAGACATTTTAAAGCAGTTAATTCTCCTTCACCTTACAGGGTTGGCTAAAGAATGTCAGCCAACTCTTTGTTTTCTCTAGAACCAGGAAACTGTGCTAAATATATGTTAACTTTGGAAGACTCAAGGGGTTTTGTTGTTGTTGTTTGCTTTGTGTTGTTTGTTTGAGTTTGTTTGTTTGTTGTGTTTGTGTCTGCATTGTTCCTGCACTGGCTTGCTTTTCTGTTCTTCACCCCAGCCCTAATAGGCCCATGGCCGTTCAGTTCCCTTACAGGATTGTGTCCTCAAGCACTCTTGCTCTTCCAGCACTGTTCTTCTCTCAGAGTTCTGGTCAACATACTTATTACAAGCCCCTAGCTAATTCAATGCTCTCTGTTTCCTGATGAACATATAGGATTTATGGTCTGTAAGAAAACATTTTATATTTAATTAGATATTCATGTTTCATATATTCTCGAGCTAAATTGTAAGTTCTGTGACAACAAAAGTAATAACATGTGGCCTTTCCTCATAACTCTCAGCTTAGCATTCACCAAAGAGGAACTCAAAAATACAATTTATTAAGTTGCTATTTGATTGTAAATTTATCCCGGTTAATACGTATATCAACCACTTAAACAGAAAGTCCACGGGTGAAGCTTCAGCCATGTGACTGACGGCCATCTCACCCACAATCCCCTCTTGCCTGTAGCTACTACCTGTGACTATCCTAGGGTCACCAAAAGTGGACAGCCGATGTGCCTACCACTCCCTACAACTGAACCGGTGTTCCTTTCCTCTCAGTCATCCTGCAGGGACAGTGTGACATCCAGTCACTGTAGTGTGAGGCTTCTACTACAAAAACCAGAAAGAGCCAGAGGAGAACATGTGGCGAAGAAACAGATGTTTCTCTCAGTCTCAAAGGTCACATCTGTAAAGTCAGTAGAATCAAGGAACACCAGTAGGTCTATGTCCAAGTGTGCATTTACACTGACATGGAATATCATGTACTCCTGATGGTAAAAGCTATGAAAGAAAGTATTTCCATATTCTCCAGGAAGTCCAGCACTTGGAAGGCAGAGGCAGGAGAATCACTGTTAATATAAGGCCAGCTGTGTCTACATAATGAGTTCCAGGCCAGCCAGAATTGCAACCATGTCTCAAAAACAAATTTCTATTATGCAAAGATAAAAGCAGTTAACCCTACAGATACTTTCAATTTTTCCCTCAGGTAAAGAGGAATATTGCATCTATATTGTTTCCAAATAATGGAAGCAGAATATGTTTATTTTGATAGCAATTTGTGATTATTCCATAATGGTCTTCAATACTACTTTTAAGGAAATTAATTTATAAGTATTTTATTCAATATTTTCCTTATGATTTCACTGTTGCACATTATCCTACTATCTTGCTATATGGATAAACTTTTATTTAAACTTTTCTTTCCCTTTATGCCACCATCAGTAACTCTTCATTTATTTATTTAGTGTGTATGTGTGTATGTGTGTGTGTATGTATGTGTGTGTGTGTGTGTGTGTGTACACATCTTGAAGGTAGAATAATTTCTTGCCTTCTACCTTTTTCAAGCTGAACCTCTCTTATTTCTAACACTGTTCTTGTGCACTCCACAAATTTCTGGGCAAATTTTCTGTACCTGCCTCTCACCTTAGGAGTGCTGGATTCACAAGTGCTCGCCATATCTGGCTTTTTACATGGGTTCTGGGAATCAAACTCAGGTCCTCAGTCTTATGAAACTGGCTCCTTTACCTACTGTACTATCTCTCACACCATTATCAGCAATTCTTAAGTATAAACCTTTGTCTAAAATTTTCTTAATCAATTAGTGTATCTTTCAAAGAAAGTGGTGGGTCTCAGGCATCATCTGTCTCATGCTCATAACTGTCTCGTTTGTCTCTGTTTCCTCTTAGTGCTGAGTATTTCTATTCTACTCTCCTGTTGTTCTTCTGTGGTCCAAGGGATGGAGGTTACTTTTCTTGTGATTGGGTTCAGCTACTAAGGAAGAATGACAAGCAAGGGATGGGGCATGAACAGTGGTGTTGGGACAAATTTCCTTGCCTCCTCCTGTAGGTTTGTCATGGGAGGCTTGCATTTCTCCACTGTGTATTCCAGGTGCTGTCCGACCATCTTCAGACATCTTTCCTTCCTTCTGTCAATAGATTCTACAGATGGCTTCCTACCATTATAAACCATTCTTGGCACAGCAACAGGATCCATTGTTAGGTAGTAACGGGGTAGCATGCTATCTGTTGTGGTTTCTCTACTCTCTGCTCAAACTTTTGCAAGTTTTCTGTTCATTAATTGCTCGCTGTTGTCACAGACGGCCTGAGCTGTGTCCTCAGCGTTCACATGAGGCAGCTCACAAGTGCCCGCTACTCCAGCTCCACGGGAGCCAATGGCTTCTCTGGACACCTGTACACGCATGCGCACACACCAGCGTGCAGCTCTACTGATCGAGCCCTCACTGGTACAGCCACAAACCTCACACGAGCTGTCATTACTTACTGTCAACATTTTCTTTTCAGTCTTAGAAAACTATCCGTGTCACTTTGGTCCTCCGTTATGGGACAACAATATACCCATTAAACCAGAAGCTCAGACTTCAGGATTTGCCTACCTTGGCCTCTCAGCAGCCACTGATCCACTGAATGAATGGATCCTTTCCCCTGAAACGCTTGGGTCCCTTTTCTTTGTAGAAACTTTGTTTCTTGTAAGCCATCTCTGCTGACCTTCCTCACGGCCCTGGTCTCTAACACTCCGGTTGGAAGAATCCCAGCTTGCCCGCCTCTTCTTCCTCTACTGATGCTCAGTCATGATTTGTTTTTGGTGGAGAGTTTTAACATCTCCTCTAAGAAATGGGTAGCATTTCCACCTCTGCATCCCGCCTCATTTTCAAATTTATTCATTTAATTTGTACAGTTCCCTTAAATCCAAGTTATAAACCCAACTTCTTAATCAGTGCTTTACTCGTGATTCTCTCTTAAACCTATGAACATATAAATAGGAATTGTATTTAACTTGGCTTCCCAAGTCAAAAATGTGGAGCCTTCTTTCTTCCTCCCATACTATAGACCCAAACTATCTGTGAATTCTGAGGACTCCATGTATTGTTCAGAAATTGCTTTCAACACATTTCCTGTTGTCCCTTCTTCCCTAGGGTGGGGGTGGGGATAACAAACACTTCGCAATCAGTCTTAATAGTTTCACTTTTTTGCCCCTTCTCCCTCTGAAGGACTTTTCTTTGTAGACAAGTTAGATCATGCTACCCATCTCTTCAACAGGCTTCAAGTCTCCTTCAGAATGATGCCAGTCCTATCCCATGACCAACAAGTCCCCATGTTCTTCTCTCTGGCCACCCCTCTTTTCTCTCACCCCTCTTTTCTCTCATAGACTGTCTTTGCTGGTGCTTATGCTCACCGAGTACCAAGTGCCCTCTCCCTTCTCCTTGAAATTATGGTATTTTTGGTCTGTTCTTCTTGGAATGTGTCTGGAATGTTCTGCTAGGTACCACAGTGATTATCTGTGGCAATAGTTAACTCTTTCCTCAAGTATTGTGAGAAGAGAGGGGCTTTCTCTAAAGACCTTGTCTTAAAAAACCCAAACCAGCCCTGCGTGCCACACACTCAATCTTTTCCTGTTTTTTATAGCTGCAATCACCACCTGATATATTTTATGTACATTTTCTACATTTTTATAGCTTTTTTCAGGTCCTAAAATTGAGCTCATTGAGAGCAGAGATAGTTTAGTTTCTTGCTAAATCCTCAGTACTTGAAAACCGTGTCTGACACAATAGTAGGCACCAGAGAAATACACAAAGGAATTAAAAGATGTGTATTTCCTATTTTTCCTTTCAAATACACAATGTATAAATTTTAAAACATACATAACTTAAAAGATATTAGTTAATGTAACTTCAGTGATTCTCTTGAGACCTTCAGAAATTAGCATATGGCCAATCCTGTTTCATTCTTCACACTATTTCGAATCACCACATCCTACTGCTAATTTTATAGCAAGCCACAGAAATTATCCTCCAAACATTGATATAAACTATATTAACATGGTAAATTGTCTATTTTTTTTAACCTTTTCCTCCAACAAGTAAAAATAATCATACAAAAAATAATCTTTGAAAAGATTTTTGACTTTTTTGGTGAAAAGTTATCACGATGCTTTCAACTTGAACTGAAAAGAAAGTTCTTGAGACCCAGGATGTTTTCCTATTTAGCACTAGATGTCTCACAATTCCAAAAAACTAATAGACAAGAGTTATTAAATTTTATTCTGCTTTTCCTTTAAAAGTTATTGATAGAATTATGCATATTTACTTGTGAGATCAAAGTTTCATCTTAATCATTGTAGCATACCACTATAGGGGAAATGAACAGCCGCACCACTATAGGGGAAATGAACAGCCGCACCACTATAGGGGAAATGGACAACCGCACCACTATAGGGGAAATGAACAGCCGCACCACTATAGGGGAAATGAACAGCCGCACCACTATAGGGGAAATGAACAGCCGCACCACTATAGGGGAAATGGACAGCCGCACCACTATAGGGGAAATGGACAGCCGCACCACTATAGGGGAAATGGACAGCCGCACCACTATAGGGGAAATGGACAGCCGCACCACTATAGGGGAAATGGACAGCCGCACCACTATAGGGGAAATGGACAGCCGCACCACTATAGGGGAAATGGACAGCCACCAAGATTGTCTACCCTCTCCCACCCTTCTGTTCATTTTAATTGGCTGAAGAGAGGAAGTAAAGTGCACAGAGAAATAACTAAGGGAAAATAAGTTGTATGCTTTTCATAACCTTATATAACAACAGATAACCTTATGTAACAGATAAAACATCTTACATATTAAAACAAACAAACAACAACAACATAAGAACACACAGACACACAACAAAGTTTTAGAGGGTTGGTTCCATCTTAAATCACCCTTCAATTCTAGGCAGCAGGAAAGCTCCTCAGGTGCCCCCGGGGCCTCTTGTCTACAGGACTGGAGACAGGACTGGTTGGGTCTATTCAGGGAGCGCTCAGGTTGGTAGCTCTGGAAGCCACACAGAACATGTCTGTGACTCCTTCGGAGACTCCCTTAGACCTTAGCGTGTGAAGCGTCGAGACGCTTGGAGTGGGATGGGGAGGCGGTGGGAAGGACCGATGCCAACGACTGATGCTTTCCCTCCGTATGCTGATGATGTTTTGCCTTGGAAAGAACTCATTAACAAAAGCAGAAAGGTCACAGGATGAAGGAGGAGAGGAGACAGAAAAAAGGGAAGATCTAAGAAGGAAGAAGGAAGGAGGGAGGGAGGGAAGGAAGGAAGGAAGGAGGGAGGGAAGGAAGGAAGGAAGGAGGGAGGGAGGGAAGGAAGGAAGGAGGGAGGGAGGGAGGAAAGGAAGGAGGGAGGGAGGGAGGGAGGGAGGGAAGGAGGGAGGGAAGGAAGGAAGGAGGGAAGGAAGGAAGGAGGGAGGGAAGGAAGGAAGGAGGGAGGGAAGGAAGGAGGGAGGGAAGGAAGGAGGGAAGGAGGGAAGGAGGGAAGGAGGGAAGGAGGGAGGGAGGGAGGGAAGGAAGGAGGGAAGGAGGGAGAGAAGGAAGGAAGGAAGGAGGGAGGGAGGGAAGGAAGGAAGGAGGGAGGGAGGGAGGGAAGGAGGGAGGAAGGGAAGGAAGGAGGGAAGGAGGGAAGGAGGGAGGGAAGGAAGGAAGGAGAGAGGGAGGGAAGGAAGGAAGGAGGGAGGGAGGGAGGGAGGGAAGGAAGGAAGGAGGGAAGGAGGGAGGGAAGGAAGGAGGGAAGGAGGGAGGGAAGGAAGGAGGGAAGGAGGGAGGGAAGGAAGGAAGGAAGGAAGGAGGGAAGGAGGGAGGGAAGGAAGGAGGGAGGGAGGGAAGGAAGGAAGGAGGGAGGGAGGGAAAGAAGGAAGGAAGGAGGGAAGGAGGGAGGGAAGGAAGGAAGGAGGGAAGGAAGGAAGGAGGGAGGGAGGGAAAGAAGGAAGGAAGGAAGGAGGGAGGGAAGGAAGGAAGGAGGGAAGGAAGGAAGGAGGGAGGGAAGGAAGGAAGGAGGGAGGGAAGGAAGGAAGGAGGGAGGGAAGGAAGGAGGGAAGGAAGGAGGGAAGGAAGGAAGAAAGGAAGGCGGGGAGGAAGGAGGGAGGGAGGGAAGCAAGGAAGGAAGGAGGGAGGGAAGGAAGGAAGGAGGGAAGGAAGGAAGGAGGGAGGGAGGGAAGCAAGGAAGGAAGGAGGGAGGGAAGGAAGGAAGGAAGGAAGGAGGGAAGGAAGGAAGGAGGGAAGCAAGGAAGGAAGGAGGGAGGGAAGGAGGGAAGGAAGGAAGGAGGGAAGCAAGGAAGGAAGGAGGGAGGGAAGGAAGGAAGGAAGGAAGGAGGGAAGCAAGGAAGGAAGGAGGGAGGAAAGGAAGGAAGGAGGGAGGGAGGGAAGGAGGAAGGAAAAACACATGTACTGGAAGCTCAATCTAACCTTATAAATGGTAAACCTGACACCAGGTACATCTGTAAAACATGGAAAGAAGACTGAATTCAGACAGAGGCTGAGAACTTGTTTTCTTTGCCTTTCCTCTGCCTTCTTTACCCAGGGAGCTTGGAGAGTGATAGTCACCTCCATTTCTTCCCTCCTAGGAATCTGATAGCCATCTTTCCAGTAACTCTGCAATAAAACAACAACAACAACAAAAACAAATAGGAATACACTGTTCTGTTATTTGCTTGAGATTTATTTGACTAGATTTGAGGCTGGAAGTAGAGTCCTTCTCTTTCCTGAAACCTATGGCAGATCAGAAATTCCCAATGCTGTGTGAGCACGTGCTCAGCACACTCTAGATGTGATCCAGTGAGCCAGGGCATCATTTAGAGTAGTGGGGGCACAGAGGGACATCCAAAGAAGGTCTGACAGAAGGAGGCCTTCTTTGGATGCCCCTCTGCGTTATCTTCGAAGGTCCCCTGTGTTTCTAGGCATCCATCTGAGGTTCTTCCCTTCTGCAGTCTTGAGAGACAGATCCAAAGAGACTCCTGTTCAATCCAGAGTCCCCAAGAATGGTTTAGGAGCAGCTGCCATCTATAGTTTGTAAACCAGCCTTCTGGGATGCCTGTCTTGAAGACTCTAGGCGTATCACTCTAAATACTGGCCAAGGTGAAGTATTGTTGGCCCTTGTTCCAGCATGCTGAACTCAAGTATGAGGAATGCTGCTCCACCACTACCTCTGTTCGGCTTCACTCTTCTACTGCTGTGTGTGAACCACTGATGGAGAACAACTGCAGAGGAAGTGGCTTATCTCACATCTCAGGCTACAGTCTGTTACTGAGGGAAGTCAGGGCAGAGCTCAAGCAGGAACATGGAGGAAGAACAGAAGTGAGGACCATGGAGTAGCGCTGCTTACTGGTGCCAGATTTACCAGACCAAACCAAACAAACAAACAAATAAGAAAACAAAGTTCACTTTCCCCCTTCCCACATGACCCTAGCTTGCGTTGAGTAGACAAAAACTAGCACAAACTTGACTGAGAAGGATCCAAGGTCCTGAGACAGGAGCATGCCCTCTCAATCACAACATAAACCATTGAGACTGTGTATGCCTAAGCCCAACATGGCCTCCAAGGAGATGGGTGGTAAGAGTAGGTAAGAAGACAGAAAGGAAAAAGAGAGGAGAATATGAGGGGGAGGAAAGAGAAAGAGAGATTTATGTCATGTGATTCTGTCATTACAAAAACTGAAGATGTCAGCCAGGCATGGTGGCACACTCCATTAAACCCAGCGCTTTTGGAGGTAAAGGCAGGCTGGCCCACAAAGTGAGGTCTTGGGCAGTCAGGTCTACACAGAGAAACCTTATCTCAAAACGAAAACAAAAACAAACCAATAAAAAATAACAAAACCCCCCAAAAGAAAACAAAATACAAACACCAAAGCTGAAGACATCAGCTAAGATGAAGAAAGTACTTCTGGCTAGCTACTTGACAGAAATAGAAAGACTTAAGTATAAGCCTTACATGTCAGTTGTGTTTCTAGAAATAATTTTATTTCTTTGATTTACATAATATATTCTGAGTGTTCTGGAGAAATTTCCTACTAAAGGCATCCATGTTTGGAGTACATTTAAAAACAAAAGTTCCTTTGGAGTTGAGAACATTGTGCATATTTGTTTTATTAACAGGGTGTTCCCTGTCACAAATTAGATAAGATGACAATAAAAAGTAAACCTAGTACAAAAGTCCTAACAGATGGTTGTATTCACTCTCCCAAGTAGCCTGACAGAGAAGCAATGCATTGGCTGACTGGACAGCAGCAGAGTTTTGCAAGGGTCTACATCATGCCTGTAACAAATGTCCTCTGACACGTAGGCGTTAAGATCAATATACTATCGTGTAAGCAAAAGGTCTAGCTGAGGATCTATTATTGGCATTTAGTGAGTTCTTGGGGAGGGAGAATTAGTCTCCTTTAAAGATGTGTCTCTACTAGGTTGGCTATGTTCCAGAGGAACATTCGTGAGTATGTGGGCAGCACAAATTGAACTCTGTGATTATAAAAGAAAATATAAGAGGGCACACTGGGATAAGGATGGATCTGGGAAGAGTTGTGGGAAAAAAGTGGAGATTAAATATGATCAAAGTACATCATATACATGTCTGAAATCTTATATTTTAAGCAGGAATTTTGGATCCAGACATGGAAATCATTGTGGATTTTTCTAGAGTTATCTATTAATGTTTTGCTGTCTAGTGTTGTAGCCATGAATCACATGTGACCATTTGAATTTTAAGTTAATTAAAATTAGAAATTCAGATCTTTAGTCATTTCAGAAATACTTCAAGTGTTCAGTCTCTTCATTGGCTGGTGAACTATTATAACAGATAGAACAAATCTTAAATATTCTTATCACAATAGAAATTTGTTGGACACTATTTATCTCCCATATGTTAGAAGAGGTAGAAAAGCCGGGCAGTGGTGGCGCACGCCTGTAATCCCAGCACTCTGGGAGGCAGAGGCAGGTAGATTTCTGAGTTCGAGGCCAGCCTGGTCTACAGAGTGAGTTCCAGGATAGCCTGGGCTATACAGAGAAACCCTGTCTCGAAAAACCAAATCCAAAAAACCAAAATAAATAAATAAATAAATAAATAAATAAATAAATAAATAAATAAAAATAAATAAAAAAAGAAGGGGTAGAAAAATGCCTATATAGCGACAGGGTAAGAGAGCATATGTACAGAGAAAAGTAGACCCAAGTTTCTTTCTTTTTCTTTCTTTGTTTCTTTGTTTCTTTGTTTGTTTGTTTGTTTGTTTGTTTCTTTCTTTCTTTCTTTCTTTCTTTCTTTCTTTCTTCTTGTTCTTCTTGTTCTTGTTCTTCTTCCTCTTCTTCTTCTCCTCCTCTTCCCTCCTCTTCTTCCTCATCTTCCTCCTCCTTTCTTTCTTTCTTCCTTTCTCCTCCTCTTCTTCTTCCTCTTATGATTGTTACACAATATTATTGTTAAGCATTCATCTGTGGTTTAAAAACATTAGGGATTTGTTGAGCAGAAGTGCTCATTTTGACTGTCTCTGGAAGCCTCTCTAGTTTCTCTAGACTTGCACAGTCTGTGGCTGCAGGTTCACTTGGGAGTCCAAGTGGGGCTTATGAATGAAACTGGTAAGAGTTTGGTTTATTTTTCTCTCTCCAGAGACATACTAAACAAAGAGCTTTCTACAGATTTGAGCCTCCATTACCTTGAGAAAAAAAATGATCAGAAAATCAAAGTCTTGTTATACAGAAACTGCCTCAGAAATATTTGATTTTTATTTACTATCTTTTGCTAAAACTTTTTGAAAGAGAAAGCCATGTTCTCACATCTGCTGACATAAGGTTAGGGCTCCCAGGCTTGCAAAGCAAGCGTTATCCTGACCTCAGGCAGCACAAAACCTTTGATCTTCAGCAGCCACTGTAGCCGCCTGAGATTATCTCTGATGCTAAACAGGGGGGAAATGGTGCCTGGAGCTCTACTAGCCCCATAGCCTGCCCTGTGCAGTGAATGATCTGTTCCAGGGCTGGGGCTGCTGGGAAAAGTGATTGAAGTCTACAGTGGCAGGGAGAGGAATGTGGATCCAAGAAAGAAAAGCCTTGTTGCTGGTACCTGCTGTTGTGCAATAGAAGCACATGTGCAATAGATGCAGACACCTTCACAGCCTGGTGACAGGTTGGTGCTTTTCACTTTAGTGGCGGAACCCAGAAACGCCAAGGCAGAGAGCATTGAAGCTAGAGGAGGTAAGAAGGAGACTAAGGAGAAGGAAGGTGATGAGACCTAGATTCTGTGAGGACAATGCCATCAAAGGGGAGAGTATCAAACAGACCCAAGGCAGAAGGAGGGGCTGAGAAAAGACTTGACAGTATTTTCCACCTGGGCTCAAACACTGCTTAGTGATATACTCAAAGTAAATATTAATTTCAATGACTGCCTTTGGAAGTCATACAACACCTGCTTCCCCAACTTAGCATATGGTTCTATTATACAAGCCTGGTATATCCATAAGAGGGCCATACAAGTGTCCCAGGTTGAAGATATTGTGTGTAATTAGTAAAATCAACGCTCAGTTTTACAGAAAACTATGTTTCTGCCCATCAAACAGTTGCTCAACCAAAACTCGTTTGTTACTTAGATTTAATGTGAAGCAAGTCAATGAGGCGGGTACTAACTACAACACAACATTACAGAGTACAATACCCTTGGAACTGCTTTGATCCTGCCAGCTATCTATCTAAATCCTATTGAATTCTGACACGAACTTCAATTGCTACTGCTTCCATTTCATACATAGTACAAATGAAGACAGCTCCAGTAACTTGCTTATGGTTAACCAAAAGCAAGAAGAGGTAGAATCCACGGATGTATATTCTTGCTGTGACTGAAGTAAGACATAAATAGCATTTATATATTAGAACTTAGAAAGTTTAATTAACATATAAAGGCATTTCAAATAATCCATGTTGTATTTCCAGAGCTAATCCAATGGTAGAACTAAGGTTCGGAGGGATAGAAAATGTGATGAGAGCCAACTTTCAGAAAATACGACCTTTCATAATACAGTTAGCCCACGGTGACCACAAAGGATGAGTGTAGGTTCCGCACACACACACACACACACACACACACACACACCCCACACACTTCCATCTTGCAATTTCTGTTCCCCACCACACCCAGACAATGACCAAGCACAACAGGAAGTTGGTGGGGTTTTTTTATAAGGTGATTCTTTGGGACTTGTGAGCTTTGTGTCTAGGACAATGGGCTGTGGGATTCTGACTAAAGAACCCGAGAAAGTAGCAAACCTACAAGATAGCAGGAGCATCTGGGGGATATGTAGACTTCCCAAGGTTACAGTGTTAGGGGTGTGGCATGGGTCTGTCAAGATATCAAAAGTCAGATGCTGTTCACATCCAGGGTCTGGTTTGCAAAGGGACAAAGAGTTTACTTGGGCTTCAAGCAGATGGGTTATGTGTACTACTCGCAGAACTTACAGTTCAAGAATGTAGATGGAGCCAGTCTTACTATAGAGTTTATTTTGAGGACAAAAATTACTTCTGTGTTGTGGAACCATTCAATCATAACATATGCTTCTCACAGTTTCCTATGTTCATTTTGTTTGAGAAAAAAATAAAATGGATGTGGGAAACTTCACCCAGCATAGGAGCACAAAACCACACAAACTCGAAACATCCCCTAGCCACTCTGAGTTCACTGTGTGCTGCTTACCTCTTCCCCTTCACACCCCGTGTCAGGGTGTTCCTTCCAAGCATTTGCCAGCACAGTGATTCGCTGGAAAGCAAAGGACAGAGGCAGAAGCGAGTGTGCAAGTCTCTGAAGGCCGGGTCTAAGCTTCAGGACACTGGAGTTTGCCCAAGTCATCTGCACAGGCTCTTAAAGATGTGCTGTGGGCATCCTTACAGCCTCTCCCACTTTTCCTGCATCTGTCTTTCCTGGAGGGGGACAGGGTTTCTCTCTACTTGTTCACGAGAAAGATCTTGTATGAGAATCTGAAATAAACCAGGGTCCACTCTCCCCACTAGCAAGCTGATGAAAGGAATGTTTCTTAAAGCTTTTCTGCATGGTCCAGGCCAAAGATCGCTCATGTCCCATTGTGGGTTAGCAGTTCTCCATCGCAGTGTTCTTAGAGTCTTTGTACAGCTATGACAATTGATTACATTTTCCTGAAAGTATATATCAGATTTTAGAGATTATTATTTATTGTCGTAGTTGTATACAAAATTCTCATTAGTTTTTTGCTTTTATTCCTTAACATCTTTACTTACTAAACAAAAATAGTTTTGGAATCAATTTTTAAAGAGCTAATAGATTATGTGTTTTCCAAAACTTGGAGTTATTTCTTCAGATATGCACTCCTATTTGTCTATCCCTGCCAGCAATAAGCTAGCCCTGAACTATATTGTTGGGTTGTTTTTAATATTTATTTGTTTTGTGTTTTTACATGCATGAGTGCCATGAGTGCCCTGCCTGCATGTGTGTGTACATCACATGTGTGCCTTGTGCCCACTGAGGTCAGAAAAGGACATCAGACGCTCTGGGACTAGAGTTACAGGCAGTTGTGAGCTGCCTTCTGAGGGCTGGAAATTTAAGCTGTGTTCTCTGTGAGAGGACAAGTCCTGTTAACCCCTGAGTCATCTCCTCGGCCCCTCTGCCATATCCTTGATTGTGGCATTTGGCAAATGTGCCAAGAGAGTTGTCCTTGCAGCCGTCTGTGAAAAGATGCCTCTTAGGGTGTTTATTCAAATACTCAAAATTGAAGTTTTCATGTCTAAGAAGATCATTTCCCACACTGTGTCACTTTCCATGTTCATGTTACAGAGGACAGCTGTCTACTGTAGCTACAGACAGGGAGAGCAGATGTGTTAGATTAAGGCGCATCTAACCCCATGTCCTTCTGTCTTGGGCCAAATAAGGAAACAGACCCTCAAGGCTGGCAATCTCAAGAACAGAGTTAGAGAGCTTCAGGAAATGAGATTTGGTAGCAAGGTCGCTAGTTTCAGAAACTATTAACGAAGTCATTTCATTCTTACAGGAAAGTGCCTCCATCATCTGAAACTGAAAAGGGTGATAATTCACCCAAAGTGAGTTAAAAGTAATAACGGACTAGTTCTTCACCCTTAATTAAATGTCTAATTTATAGACATTCAGAGACACGGACACACACACACTGTCCCCAAGAAGCTTAACATATGTGTTTTCTTTAAAAAAAAAAAAAGTAAAAAAGAAAAAGAAACATAAATGCAAGAAAAGAATGCAGTCATTAAACAATGTGATGAAGACTAGAGGAAATTAAATTTAATACGGAAGGAGGCGAGGGCACAGAGAACTGTGTCAGAGGATTGCTTTCGGAAACTTCAGGAAGGAGAAAGCAATTATGAAGACGGTACAGTCAGAGAAGCAGCACAGAAGCCTGCCTCTCTGTCTGAAATAATCCAGACGTAGGGTGGGGGCGGAGAAAGGAAAGCGGGACCACGGGCCAAACAACAGACAACAAGGTCTCAGCCAGTTCTCAGAGAATGTGGATGTAAGCAAAAGCCAAAGCATTTCCTTCCCTTTTATTGTTTTCTGTTAGCATACCCTGCTCATCACAGTTCTATTATTTTCTTCATCAGTTTTTACATTTGATTATTTTATGTGTGTGAGTGTTTTTGCCTTCGTGTATGTAAGTGCACCACATGCAGGCAGTGTCTGTAGAAGTCAGAAGAGGGCGTTGGATCAGTTCGAACTTGAGTTACAGATGATTGTGAGCTGCCCTGTGGGTGATGGGAACCGAACCCAGGTCCTCTGCAAGAGCAGTCAGGACTCTTAACTCTCTCCAGCACTTAGTTCTACTTTCACTGACCTGCATGGGTTGGAGAAGAAGGAAGGAGGGAGGGAGGGGGAAGAGAAGAAGGAAAATGTATCCATTAGCCTGTAAATTCCTTGAGAACACATTTATAATTCACAGACCTGACTCCTGCCAAGTCTTGTTAGATGATTGCATTCTGGAAGCCCTGTCGGGTTGGCAGGGCACATCACACAGAGCTTAGAGGATCTTCAGTTAAATGAACACTACAGGATACACATCTGTCTCAGAGATTCCTAGATTCCTATCGTCATCGGTGAACTGAACCACCATGGGAATTCCGGAAGAGACTTTAAATTAAGTAAAGAAAGTTCATTTTGACTTGCCATGCCGGGAGGTTATATATCTTGATACATGCCTTGTATAAATTACAAGGTTACTAAGACTCACCTAATGCCTGCCTCCAGCGTCACTCGTGAATTTGGATGAGATAGTCTGGGGTTTTCAAAATTCATACGATCCAAGGAGATGGTGAATTATGAACGCCCTGTCCTGTTTATTTCTTGGCTGTCACGTTCATCGTTATTTTTGGTTTCATGGTCTTCAGTGTCTAGGATAATTGCTGGATAATTTCCCCTTCCATCCTGGTACATTCAAAGTTCAAACTGAGTGCGCACCGTCCCCTCCTCCTTTAAGGAATAACAAGAATGTTCACGTCTTGTTTTAACAAGTGGATGATCTGCCTCAACTTCAGAGTCAGATCTTCACATTATAAAAAGGAGGCCTTTATGTTTAACTTTCTGCCCTGTGAGAAAATCAGGATATGTCAAGCCTCTACTTAAGTACGTTCTTTTATCCTTATGAATCCCTCTCATGCGCTAATTTCTTTCATAGACTGCATAAGCCCCTTAAAGAGCCATACTGTCCCCTGACAAGCACACTGGCCTGCAGTTAATCATTAATTTTGCATAGTCCGGTGCACACGCTGTCTGCTGAACTGTGTGTTGTTTGAGACACTTCCTTCTGTTGGGCTCAGGGCTGCTGTGTGGGAGTCAGTCCTAGATTCTTATTCCTGCTGCTATCAGCAGTCGAGACAGAGAGGCTTAGAACCTACCTTTAACACGCCCAAGTCTCCGAGTTCACAAGGCTCTAGCTTACATAAATACAGCAGTATTCTTCTGGTGAGAGACAACAGCTGCAGGCAGGCTCAGCAACACGCCCAGGCTGAGCATGTGTGGATCCCGGAAACAGGTGCGTCTCCTGCCTGTCGTGTTGTGCAATTCCAAAAGAAAACAGTCCTCGGGTCTCCATCCGATCACGTTTTTTATAGGCAACATGTTTTAGAAGTGTGTGAAGGAATTCAGAAACACGGTCAAGTGAAATCCTAAGGCTTTCAAAAAGGCAGTAAATGTTGAACTTAAAATGTGGAGGAGATGACTTTTATTTTACAGCTGGCCAAGTATGGTAGTATAAAACCCCAAGAACCCACCCATCCCCGTAATAAATGGGAGCAAATTATATTACAGCACCTTTTGTTGGTCCTGGGTACCCGCTCTGTAGTACAAGAGGAAAAGCTGCAATTCCTCTCTGTGTGGGTGGAGTAGAGGCAGATTTGAATGAGATCCTGTTCAAATAAGCTCCTCTAGCCTAGCTCTACGGTGGTACACGAAGTCTGGAAAGAGTGAGCCTCTAAGGCCCCAGTGCAGAGGCAACACCTTCGTGACCACACTGCCAGGAAGGCTCCACAGGGAGTGCCCAATAAATGTCAATGTTGTGTGGCTATTTCAACTTCAACTTGCACGCGTTTGCCTGAACATTAACACTGCAGTCATACAGAAGGGGGAAAGGGACGTGTGTTGTTTCCAGACATAATTGAGATTGAACTCCGACCAATTCCGAAACAACCGTTACTTTCCGCAGCTCCGGAGAGGCAGGCTTCCCTCTGCCAGAAGGGAAGTATTGCAATCCTCAAGAGCACAAAGCGCCCTGTATGCAGTCTGCAGAGAGAAGCGGCCGTGCCTTTCTGCTGGTCATTCATCTTTGTGTCCTTATGCAGGAGAGGTGGGTACAGAACTTTACTCCCGCTAAGCCACGAGCACTGTCGCTGGGACCTACTGGGGCTTTGACCCAGGCTGTGCTCAAAGCCTTGGTGACACAGGAAGTGGTCCAAAGACCTGCTTCCAACCTGCTGTGTGGTCCTTGGTGCTGCTGTCCTGGTCCCAAGAGTGTTGACCTGCCTTTACACGACGTTCCTGGCCCCAGGATTCACAGTGTCGTCAGTGGTCCACTGAGGACATTAGAAAGAGCCTCCAGAGACATTATTCAGACCCCATCCAGAACCTATGACGTGTGACACTCCATGGAGGCCTGCCACAGTTGGAAGAAAACAGCCTAGGTCCGAAGACCAAGCAGGGTTAAGTTATGTACAGGTTGAATCAAATTTCTTTGCTCTCTCTTTTTCCATCATACACAGTTCACATTTCATCTCTTGCAGATGAACTGAGATCTGAGAGTAACTGCCTTGCGGAATCACTGGCTCGTGGAGTTTTGGGTTTATGTCTCTGAACAGCAGCCGTGTCTTTGACACAGCACTAAATAAGAAATAAACAACTGTGATGTCTAGTCTTCATTGTCAACTTGAGTATATATAGTAAGGAGACTCATGTATTAACAGTGAGGATGTTTCAAGAAATGTTTAACTGAGGAAGGAAGATGCATCCTAAATCCCAAATGCGAGTTGGGTGATCAGACTGAGTAAAGGTTGGCATAGGGACCACACAGTTGGGTGATCACCACGTCTGTCTCTCTGCTTCTTGAATGTAGACACGACATGGCCAGCCACAGCACATCCCCATAGCATGCCTTCCTGCCACCGTAGGCTATGCATTGTAATTGCAGGACAAAACGAATCTTCCCTTTCATAAATTGCTTTTGTGACAATATTTTGTCACAGCAGTGAAAACGATCAAACATATTAATGGAGCAAGTGATAGAAACAATTTTATTAAACTTAATGGCCACATTCTGTAATTATTTCATTGCTAATGATTTTGAATGTTTAGTTTTGGTTTTGGCTTTTTTTGAAAATTTTGTTGTTGTTGTTGTTTTGCTTTTCATTTTCCACTTTGTAAAGGAGAATTAGAGAAGCCTCTGGCAAGGTATTAAAGGGTTTAGATTCTTTAATAAGGATCATCCAGGCCTGAATTCCACTAACAAAAAAAAAAAAAAAAAAAAAAAAAAAAAAAGAACCAAAGGCTTAATGTTGAATATAATCTCCCAAAACACAATTAGCTAGAACTCACATTTTTAAAATGTATTTAGTCAAAATGAGGAAATATATTTATTAAAAATTACTTTATAAATATAGGCAGAAGCATATCTATCTGCCAAAAGAGGAGGGATGAGAGGTTTGGTTGAGACTTCTTCAGTTTCTGTAGGGGAGAGACGTACGTGGTCAGGACATCTCTTGAAGGGCTGAGGACTGAAAGAGTTTGAGTATAGTATCAAAAAAGGTAGATAATTCCATCACATAGACATGCAAACAAGCTTGGCCCTACACTAGGGACCCTGAACCCTTAGTCTGAACTCTCTCTTTTTTTTTTCTCTCTCTTCGCCCCCCCCCACTCTCCTGCCTATGCCTTATAAAAATACTTGTTACAACACTGTACACAATGGGATAATCTATGATAATATTCTCATATTTTTTCAATGACACTGACAAGGTCATTTTGCCACTTAAGTTCACTTGTTCACCAGCTAAAGGGTTTATAATATCTAAGTACACATCTCCGAATGACCATTAATCATGCGCCGTGAATTTAAATACTAGATAATTTACAACACACAAATTTGTTATCTCATTTAGACTTCCCGCGGAAACTTCTGGCTCAGTTGAAAAATATCTTACCCCAAATCTCTACCTACGTTTCTGACACTTTCAACCCGATAAGTCCTAGGCCAAGCTGCTGAGTTAAGTTCAACACCCTGCTTGAGGCAAACACCAGCTTCTTCACACAAGGTGAGTACATTTTTTTCAAGCCATTTCCTCAGGCAAAAGCCTTGAAGCCATGGCGCCAGCATGCCTATGAAGATGCGTATGCAAATGCTCCCAGCAGCTTTGTAAGAGCTGGAAATACTCAGGTGTCTATCCACAGGTAGGCAGATCATAAACGAAATATGATCCAGAGATGTGGTATAGTGAAATGCCATCCAATAAAATGACCGCTCACACAGATAACAACGTGGACAATTTTCAAAATAATTATACTGAGGAAAAGACGGTGAGACATATCGGAGAATTACTGTCCTCATCTGTGTAAACTTTTAGAAAGTTCAAATTGACCTGTGGGTTTGGATTGGAGGGGTAAGGCAGAAGAGAGGCACCACAGAGGGTGCAAGGAACCTTCCGAGAGTGGTGCTGCTGTGTTTGCAGCTCTGCGTGTGACTGACATATCATAAATGATATATCATAAATGCAGAGAGGTCACAACTTATATCCACGTCAGACCTGTGTGCTTTATTCTGTCAGCCATCACTCAATAAACCTATTACAATGCACCTTTTACATAATTAAACTATCTATTATTTAGGAAATCAAGGTTGTCTTTTTGTACCTGGAAAAGTATTTATGTGATTGACTAAAACTGGAAAACCACTGACCGTTTGTATTGCAGCTGTTGAACCTGCCATCAGGTCGCTACTCTCAGGTTACTCAGAAATTTATTTTTATTATTTGCCTGATCATTTCTTCTTCAGAAAATAGTTACATTTCAAGAAAAAGCAAATATACTTTTATACATAATATTATATTTTTACAATTCTATGTAGAAAAACTGTTCTAAAATAGCACCTGTGCCCCACCTCCAAATACAATAGGACATCCAGAAGAAAGAGATGGGGTATTTTACAGAAAGATAAAACTGTAATGAACTGCTAACAATTCAAACCAATACCTAAGGGCGGTGTTTGTGTGAGTGCGAATGTTTGTGTAACAACAGTTACAGAAAAAGAGGTCAAGACGAGATGCACGGGAGGGACTGGAAGGAGGAAATGGAGGGTGGAAATGATGCGGCCATAATTTCGAAGCATTGAAAACTGTCTTTAGAACACACACCGATGTGTTTTATTAATCTCCTAGTTTCTTCTGGAGGCAGTCAACATTCACCACCACACTGTCTAAGGTTGACACTGAAAATGAGACGCTGTGCTAGTGTGATACTAAAGATAAGCATGTGGTCCCCACAAGTACCAGACCCAGAGTGATTATGTGTTTATCCCCATGAAAGCCAGGTCTTTTCTCTGCCTGTTGGCAGAGGTTAAGTGTCCTGTCTATAAACATTTTCTGCTTTCACAATTAAGAATATATAAAAATATTAATATTAAACATATATATAGAGAGAATTAGAAATTAACAGTACTTTTTAATTGCACATAAAACTGAATGGGAAATTATATGTGTGTATGTGGTATGTGCATATATGTTTTGGTATATATATATATATATATATATATATATATATATATATATATATAAACATATGCACATGTAAGAAAAACTTTGGGAAGGGCTTATAGCACAGATTCCTTTTAAGATAAAATGATACCTTAAGATATTAGTCAGGTTGGGTGGTGTTGTTATACACCTTTAATCCTAGCTCTTGGGAGGCAGAGGCAGGTCGATCTCTGTAAGTTCAAGGCCAGCCTGGTCTATGAGTGAGTTTCAGGATAGCTAAATCTACACAGAAAAACTCTGTCTTAGAAAACAAACAAACAAAAGATATTAGATGAAAAATTTAAAGGCATCAATCAGTTTTATTTTTTTAAAGTGTGTATTAAAATCATATTTTTCACCTTTTATTTATAATATGGCCACAAATGAGTTCTTTACTGCCAAACCTCAAATTTCTCAAAAATCCATAAAAATCATCTTAATATTTTAAAAGCTTCTTATAGGGAAACAAATGAGATAATTTCAGTGAGATCTCTGGTATTTGGCAAATGTTTGCCACTGCCACATTCCTAGCACATGTGTGGCTCAATGAACACTTTTCCCTGAGAAAGCTTCCTCATCATCATGAAAAGACTAGGACTTTTTACACCACTTAGATCTCATCCTCAACCCTAAAGCTTGGGAAGCTGTGACTTAGGAAAGGTAACAACAAGTTTTCTGACTCTTGACCTCCCCACCTGAATGCTGGAGGGAGGATTCCATTTCAGGAATAATGTCAGGTTGCAAAGGCACTTGGGAGCTGTTTGCACTTACACTAGATGGTTCTGGATAGGCAAAATATTACAGGAGGAACTCATCTTTCTAATGATTTTTATTTATTCTTTGATAAATTTATACAGCTATACAATGTGTTATCATTATATCCACAACAACACCTCCAACTGGTTCCAAGTAGTATTGCTCACATGGTCATCCATTGGACCACGGGCAACCTACCATGGACCGCAACTCTAAAGGGAAGTTCTTCTGTAAATCTATATTTACTGCCTGCGGTGAGCACCTAATGGGTACAACGGATGTATCTAAACTTCATAAAATGTTTGGTGCCTACCCTACTTTGTGAGTCTTGCCAAAATCCTTCCTCTGTAGAAGATCAATACTTGCTTCCTCAACCAGAGGCACCTGGAATGAGGCATGTAATCTAGACTGTACCTAGCAACAAATTAGAAAAATATGCTTGTGCAAAGGTGCCCTTAGAAAATCTACAGTCAGTTCAAAAATTGCTTCATGGAGGCTGGACTGATAGACTCAACCAGCAAGTGTTCAAGACTTACATCTGGAGAATGGAAGACAAGAAGCTTACACAAGAGCAAAGGTCTAGGGAGCACAAACTATCTCTCCTTCCAGTGTTACAGCAGCGAAGACCAGTGCAAATTCCCAAGGCCAGTCATTTCTAACGTGGGCAGGTGTAGAAAAGCAGTTTATTCACAGATGGTTGGTGCTTTGACGTCTAATCTTATGCCTAGAAAGTGAGCTTTGAATCTGATTCTCCAGCACTCCTTACGTTTCCCAATATCCTTAATAAATACTCCATTTCTTGAACCTATGGAGCAGACTAAAATATTGGGCAATACCACTTCCTAATAATGTTGATATTTCTTCTAGTGATCCTTGCTTTTGTCTAATCACAAATCTAAGCCCATAAAACCCAAAATGTCGCTGGGTGGGGATGGCGCACACCTTTAATCCCAGCACTTGGGAGGTAGAGGCAGGCAGATTTCTGAGTTCCAGGCCAGCCTGGTCTACAGAGTGAGTTCCAGGACATCCAGGGCTACACAGAGAAATCCTGTCTCAAAAAAAACCAAAACCAAAACCAAAAACAAAAACAAAAACAAAAACCAACCCCCACCAAAAAAACCAAAAAAACAAAAAACAAAACAACAACAGCAAAAAACCTCCAAAATGTCCAGAAGAAACCAGATAAAGTTCCTAGAACCAAATTATTTACAACCAGTACAGGAATGGTACCTTAGGTGAATGTTGGACTGAGTTGTTGCTGTTGTTGTTGTTGTGGTTGTTCCACTTTGGCAGGTTCTTGTCTTACTTTCTATTCCTATTGCCATCATAAGATTCTACAACAAAGACAACTTAAGGGAGAATGGGTTTATTTTGACTGGCAGTTCCAGAGGGATATAGTCCTTCACATCTTCATATAGTCCTTCATGGTCAAGAAGAAACGGTATGAAGCAGAGAAGGCATGGTGGTAGGAGAAGGTTAACTGGGTCCCATAGCACCCACTTAGAGCTAGGGTTAAGCATGTGTTTTCTCCTAATTAACTACATTGACAAAGCTCAGAGGCTACATAGTTGTATAATATTGTTCTTCATGTCTCATCATTCTATGTGATTATCCACATCACAAGAATTTTATATGTGTGTAAACATACATATGTATATATAATTCTATATACATATAGAGAGAGAATTGTAAGAACACAGTCTGATACACTGTGTTTAGTAAATGTTAGCTACTATTATCACTATTGTCTTTAAAACAGCCAATAAAGACCTGTGTTTACGCTCGTGAGTGCCGGCCGATGGCTTCAAAAGTCCGTCCTGTAGCGAGCTGTAACAGGCGTCACTCTTGCTCTACAGCAACATTCGTCCTGAAAAGGAGGTAGTGTTACCCAGAGACCAATGCAGGCAGCTAGAACCACAAAGCCTGCAGTAAGACACACGTGTAAATACGTGCTGACACCCCTTCCTTCACGTGGTGAGTGCTTGAAGAACATGTATGACCTAAGTGAGGAGGTGCGTGCTGGCTGGAAAGCTGAGAAGCCATGTGGTCTCTGAGGACAAAACGCTGGCAGGAAGCAGATTTGTGTGTCAACAGTGGGAGCAATAGTTGGTTACAGCGAGGCTACCTTGAACGGATGGAAGGTACTGGACTCATTTTCCATATGCTAATAATATCAGGTTGATTAATTTGGACTTAAATTTTCATCATTAGAAGAAGCAGAAGGAACTTTTATAGTTTCATTTTAAGAAGATCTTATCAGACAATAGAGCATTTTGGGGAAGCTGTCGTCTGACCTGCAATTTTATAGCAGGATAAGCACACTGACTTGTTGATTTAGAATATATACAAAAAGTCCACAATGTTTCTCGCTTAAAAAAATTATGCTGAGACGTAGTTATACATATTTGTATAATCAAATATATTTATAGTTATTCGATATAACTATATAGTTATAGTTATAGTCAAGCTATATGTGGGATGTGGGAATGAGTAAGCCAGGCTAATTAACATATGCATCACATATACTTACTTCTCTGTATACTTAAAATCTCCACTTTTAGCTATTTCAAAATGTATGCTATATTATCATTAATGGTCACTGTACTGTGCAATTGTTCATTCAAAATTATTGTCTCTGTCTAATGACACTTTTCACACTTTAGATAACATCTCCCCTTTTCCCATACATTCCCTCTAACTCTGGTAACTTCCATCCTACTTGGTATTTCTCTAAGTTTGACAGTTCTAGTTTCCGTAAGCCTTTTATGTTTGAATTCCTGTGTCTGAGGTTGGTATTGCTTCAGGCAGCCAAAGGCTTTACTCTATCTCTTCTTTAACTGTTTATCTACAGGTCCACTTTTCCGCGACCAATGGGAAGACAGAAGTATCCTCCCAATACTCCTTACCTTCCTGCTTTGCTGTTTTGATCTCCACAGCACAGTCTGTTTCACACATGCACCATATATTATAATCTCTGTGCTTGATTGTCACGTTAATTATCTACAGAAACATTTGACCCCCAGCAAAGACTTTTGTCTCTTTTGTTCCACCTCTTTTACTCATTGTTATCCATTCTACACCCATCATATTGTAAACATAGCTCAGTTTTAATCAGTTGTGTATGAAGAATATGGGTCAAGGACAATGAAGGGCTAAGTGATTTAAACCACTGAGAGGTTTTAAAAAAAAATGCCAGGTAGAACAATGGTAATTATAAAAGCTTTATTAAAAATAAGCCATCACATCTGGACATGGAATGTTCTGAACATTGAAAGCAATGGCATTATCGGTGCGGTAGTTCATGACTTAATGGGTTATTGGGAAGTGATAGAAACTTACTAGGTTGGACCTAGCTAAGAGGATTTAGTACTCGGGGACAGGAAGTTAGTGGCCATATTTTGTGTCTAGATGCATCCATTCAATCCATCTACTGACCCTGTGTCCTAAGCTGCTTTGCCCTACCATGCTCAACCCCCACTGTGACAGTCTGTCTTGTCACAGGCATATAGCAATGGGAGCAAGCAGCTATATCTGAAATCATCAGCCCAAACAGTCTTTTGGTCTTTAAGCTGATTTTCCCCCCAGGTATTTTGTCACAGCAATGAAAAGCCGACTAATACATAACCTTATGATATTATACAGATATTTTTATAATTCTTCATGCTATGGAGGCAAATGTAAACCAATTTTTCAATACAAATGTATTATTAAGTTTAAAACCTTTCAGAAAAGTTCAGTGTCTTTGTGATTGTATGCTATGGAAATTCATTTAAAATTTTACTAATTTTTTTGATAGATTAACTACCAAACTCCAGTTAAGAGGAAACACAGACTTTAGTGCTATCACCAGCTTTGATGAAATGTACCAAATCAAGTATCAGTGACTAACACAAAGAAAAACAAGGTTTTGCCTATGCCTACAACTCGAGTTACACAGCATTGTCACTGTGAAAGCAGCTATAGATTTCTCTGTGGATGCACACAGTGAGGGCACTAGGGAAGTGGGGAGTCCAAACTTCTATACTGAAGAGTTCATATTTCAAAGTAAACTTCTACTTACATTCATTTAAAAAATTTATTTCTTCTAAACTTTTGGCAAGGCTGATTGGCTTATCTATAAAGAACAGCAAATTTAAAAAAATGACTGAAATTATTTGCATGACAAAACTCCTGTAGAAACTTTTACATTGGTTTGGACTTTGAAAGAAATAAAGTCAACAATTGGCATTTTCTAATCCCCCGTTAAGGACTCAAGCCAAGATTCCTCAGATTTAGCTGGACATGATAAATAAATATGGCAGAAATCAGGCCCACTTGGATTTGAATCTGAACAGCTGCCCGTGGTGTCTAGACCATAAATGACACAGTATTTCAAAAACAAAATACTAAATGGTTAAGTGTTTCCAGGGCCTAAGCTAAGAAGCACAAAGCCAACTCATTTTTTTTTTGTAAGTTGTTAGAGTTCCCCAGATACTTCTAAACACCTGTTCCAAGAAAATATTTCCTATGTTTAAATAGTGAAAAGATTCAAATCAAGGAACAAGGTCACAATGACACAAGCCTAAGTCCCTAACTAACATGTGTGAGAGCAATTGGCAAGGGTGATTTTTTTTTCCCTAGCAAAAGTACTTTAAGTGCAACTTAATAAAAGGCAGATGACAAATTGGAGGAGCAGATGATTAGAATTATGGAATATATGCAGCCCATATTTTTGTTGTGAAACCTATTTATAAACACCAGATCGGGCACAGTTTTAAAATGTTAAACCACAGAGATTAATGAACAGCAGAGTCATGTAAGGACAGCCCTGCTTCTGGTGATGAAGATTCCTTCTCAACTCCACCTACATCACCAGAGTTATAAAACTCTGCAGGGCAAGCTGGAATCCACAATGGTATGGTCATCGTTTCAAGTGGTTGCAAATTAAACTTTACAAATGAGCGTAAAAGTGAAGTGGCCCAGTCGTCAGAGCCCCCGTGGGATCTTACTTTTTGTGGCCGGACCCAGCCACCTAACAGTTAAATCTTATGCACATTTTTGATCTTCACAAATCACAGGGGACATTGTACATTTCCCCGATGTTCAAAGCAAATCGATACAGATAATTAAAGGGTTGGAAAAGAAGGCCTATGGGCAAAGGTGAAAAGAACTGGAAACATCTTTAATCCCCTTGGGGGCAGGACTTTCCAATCGTCCCTTTCCCACACACTGGGAACTGCGAGAGTGCTATACGCTGGCTGAAATGAGTCCCTACAAAAAGCCTATCAGTTAGCCCAAGGAGAAAACCGAGATGGCCATGAAGTCTTCAGATACGTGATGGATGTTACTGTAGCGATGGGAAGCAGCTGTGCCTGCCTCCACCCAGTTTGGAGCAAAGGTAGGAGGCAAAAACCCAACCCGGAAAGGCTGCTTTGCTTACACTGTGACCAACTCGTTTCAGTCTGTGGGAACTTTCCTAGCTCGGCCAGCTACAGTCTAATCCTGGGAAACACTGGGCCATCAACATGACAGATGCTTAGGGAAGGACAGAGTCTCATGACTGGGAGAGATGAGATGAATCTCACCCTTGCCTATCAGGGAAACCAAGTGTCCGTTCATAATTTCATGATGTTTTCCCATTGCAGGTTCTTTTTTTTTTTTTTTTAATTTAATTTAATTTTATTTTTTTGGTTTGGTTTTTCGAGACAGGGTTTCTCTGTGTAGCCCTGACTGTCCTGGAACTCACTCTGTGAGGCCTCGAACTCGAAACCCGGCCTCGAACTCGAAACCCGCCTGCCTCTGCCTCCCAAATGCTGGGATCAAAGGCGTGCGCCACCACCGCCCGGCCCACTGCAGGTTCTAAAATATCAATTATTTCTTACCAGGGCAGTGAGGGCAGTGATAGAAATAGTTTTATTTTCTGTCAACATACGTTGGTACTGATTTTAAGCTCAGCAAAAATACTTTTAAGTACACATTTTAACCTTGAACAGAGTGCTAAGCAATATCACCTGGAGACATAATAAATAAGTGTGAAACCTAAAAGCAGAGAACAGAGACCACCCATTGCACCACATAGCATGGTCATCTTTCCTGTGGCATGCTAAGGCTGACCTGGTCAAAAGAGGCCCCACTGGCAGGTGGCAGGGCTTGGAATCATGTAGAGCTGATTATGTATGATTATGTATGCTTATTAAGAAAGAACTTGTGACGATTAGAAAAGTGCTCTATGTCTCAGTTTTCTGGTCTGTAAAATGACACAATGCCATTACCTTCTTGTAATAATAATCTATAAAATGTTAATGAGCTTTTCTGTAAAGGGATGGCATGCTGGGAAAAAAAAAGGCCTATGAAATAATGTAATTGGAAGCCAGGTAGGGAAGTGCACAGCCACAATACCTGTACTCAAGAAACTCAGGCAGGAGGATTGCCTCAACTTCAAGGTCATAGAAAGACCCTCCCTCAGAAACTGAAAAGAATATAATTTAGCTCAGGGACTGAGGTGCTGAAATATTACATACTGAATTGAAAACCCCTGTGAAGACTATTCTCTGCACCCCCATTTTACAATTTAGGGAACTTTGGCGAAGAAACTTGAGGTTCTTTTTATGCCCAAGATCACACCTAAGAGAAAAGCAGTAGACTTCATAGTCAGACTTCAGCCCCAGAACAAATGTGTTAGGCCTCCACTGTTCAGAGCACGAATTCCTATATGCCCCCTATATGACGAACCCATACGAAATACAGAACCTTACAAGTATATGTCTTGTTAAATGCAGACAAATCTTTGGTGAGGTTTAGCATGTATATTAGACCTGGTGAGACCTTCACAACAATAAACAGCAATGAAATATAGCAGTGACATATTGCAATAAGCTTCAGCACTGCTACTTTTACACTTCAGGGTCAATATGAAGCAAAGGTCATTTGAGCCATGAGGTCCCCAATCCCAACAGCCGTCAACTGCAGCGATTGTTACACGCATTCTGATCCTGACACTACCCACTCTACTGTATTCATTTTTATTACATGGTAATATAATCACAAGTAACATGTAATCCATGCATAAATTATAAATATCAGTAACATGAACTACTTGCTACTGATAATAATAAATCCATCAGTGCTGTGCCTGTTATACTCTCCCCGTTGCCTCTGGAAATCTCAATTCCCCCAGGCAAATGCTACTTGGAAATTTATGCACATGAGACTTTGGTAACATGTACATATGCCTAAATAATGTATTGTAAAATTTCATGGTTTTGAAAAATAACATAACTGATATTAAGGTCTATAATCTGAACTTTCAAACATTATATTCTTGAAATCAATTCACATTGGTCTTGTCAGCTATAGTTCTTTGATCTTCACTACAATAACTGATTCATCTACTCAGTTCAGTGACTCCTACTATTTGAAGTTGTTGCTACTATAATTAATCCTGCTAAAAACAAAATGTATGCACATTTTGAAAGTGTTTGGTAGAAGCTCAGTTTCCAAGTTGACAAATGCTAAACCTTATAATACCAAATTGTTTTCCTTTTTTTTATTTGATATATTTTTTATTTACATTTCAAATCATTTCCCTTTTCTGGCCCCCCACTACCTGAAAGTCCCATAAGCCCTCTTCCCTCCCCCTGTTCTCCCATCCACCCCTTCCCACTTCCCTGTTCTGGTATTGCCCTATACTGCTACACTGAGTCTTTCCAGAACCAGTGGCCACTCCTCCATTCTTCTTGTACATCATTTGATGTGTGGATTATATTTTGGGTATTCCAATTTTCTAGGCTAATATCCACTTATTAGTGAGTGCATACCATGATTGATCTTTTGAGACTGGGTTACCTCACTTAGTATGATGTTCTCCAGCTCCATCCATTTGTCTAAGAATTTCATGAATTCATTGTTTCTAATGGCTGAATAGTACTCCATTGTGTAGATATACCACATTTTTTGCATCCATTCTTCCATTGAGGGATACCTGGGTTCTTTCCAGCTTCTGGCAATTATAAATAGGGCTGCTATGAACATAGTGGAGTACGTATCCTTATTACCTGCTGGGAAATCCTCTGGGTATATGCCCAGGAGTGGTATAGCAGGATTCTCCGGAAGTGATGTGCTCAGTTTTCTGAGGAACCGCCAGACTGATTTCACCACCAGCAGTAGAGGAGTGTTCATCTTTCTCCACACCCTCGCCAACACCTTCTGTGTCCTGAATTTTTAATCTTAGTCATTCTGACTGGTGTAAGGTGAAATCTCAGGGTTGTTTTGATTTGCATTTCCCTAATGACTAATGAAGTTGAGCATTTTTAAAGATGTTTCTCAGCCATCCGAAGTTCTTCGGGTGAAAATTCTTTGTTTAGCCCTGTACTCCATTTTTAATAGGGTTATTTGGTTTTCTGGGGTTTAACTTCTTGAGTTCTTTGTATATATTAGATATTAGCCCTCTATCTTATGTAGGGTTGGTGAAGATCTTTTCCCAATTTGTTGGTTGCTGATTTGTCCTTTTGATGGTGTCCTTTGCCTTACAGAAACTTTGTAATATTGTGAGATCCCATTTGTCAATTTTTGATCTTAGAGCATACGCTATTGGTGTTCTGATCAGGAACTTTCCGCCTGTACCAATGTTCTCAAGGGTCTTCCCCAGTTTCTTTTCTATTAGCTTCAGAGTGTCTGGCTTTATGTGGAGGTCCTTGATCCATTTGGAGTTGAGCTTAGTACAAGGAGATAAGGATGGATCAATTCGCATTCTTCTGCATGCTGACCTCCAGTTGAACCAGCACCATTTGTTGAAAAGACTATCTTTTTCCCACTAGATGTTTTCAGCTCCTTTGTCAAGGATCAAGTGGCCATAGGTGTGTGGGTTCATTTCTGGATCTTCAATACTATTCCATTGATCTGCCTGCCTGTCATTGTACCAATACCATGCAGTTTTTAACACTGTTGCTCTGTAGTATTGCTTGAGGTCAGAGATACTGATTCCCCAGAATTTCTTTTGTTGTTGAGAATGGTTTTTAGCTTTCCTGGGTTTTTTGTTATTTCAGATGAATTTGAGAATAGCTCTTTCTAACTCTATGAAAAACTGAGTTGGGATTTTGATGGGTATTGCATTGAATCTGTATATTGCTTTTGGCAAAATGGCCATTTTAACTATATTAATCCTGCCAATCCATGAGCATGGGAGATTGTTCCATTTTCTGAGGTGTTCTTCCATTTCCTTCTTCAGAATCTTTTAGTTCTTGTCATACAGATCTTTCACTTGTTTGGTCACACCAAGGTACTTTATATTGTTTGTGGCTATTGTGAAGGGTGTCATTTCCCTAATTTTTTCTCAGCCTGCTTATCCTTTGAGTATAGGAAGGCTACTGATTTGCTTGAGTTGATTTTATAACCTGACACTTTGCTGAAGTTGTTTATCAGCTGTAGGAGTTCTCTAGTGGAGTTTTTTGGGTCACTTAGGTAGATTATCATATCATCTGCAAATAGTGATAGTTTGACTTCTTCCTTTCCAATTTGTATCCCTTTGACCTCCTTATGAGGTCTAATTGCCCGAGCTAGTACCTCAAGTACAATATTGAAAAGATAAGGAGAGAGGGGGCAGCCTTGTCTAGTCCCTGATTTTAGTGGGATTGTTTCAAGTTTCTCTCCATTTAGTTTGATGCTGGCCACCGGTTTGCTGTATATTGCTTTTACTATGTTTAGGTATGGGCCTTGAATTCCTGTTCTTTCCAGGACTTTAAGCATGGAAAGATGCTGAATTTTGTTGAATTCTTTTTCAGCATCCAATGAAATGATCATGTGGTTTTTTTCTTTGAGTTTGTTTATGTAATGGATTGCATTGATGGATTTCTGTATATTGAACCATCCTTGCATCCCTGGGATAAAGCCTACTTGATCATGGTGGATGATCGTTTTGATGTGTTCTTGGATTCGGTTGGCAAGAATTTTATTGAGTATTTTTGCATCAATGTTCATAAGGGAAATTGGTCTGAAGTTCTCTTTCTTTGTTGGATCTTTGTGTGGCTTTGGTATCAGCGTAATTGTGGCTTCGTAGAAGGAATTGGGTAGTGTTCCTTCTGTTTCTATTTTGTGGAATAGTCTGAAGAGTATTGGTGTTAGGTCTTCTTTGAAGGTCTGATAGAATTCTGCACTGAAACCATCTGGTCCTGTGCTTTTTTTGGTTGGAAGACTTTCTATGACCCCTTCTATTTCTTTAGGCGTTATGGGACTGTTTAGATGATCTATTTGGTCCTGATTTAATTTTGGTATTTGGTATCTGTCTAGGAAATTGTCTATTTCCTCCAGATTCTCCAGTTGTGTTGAGTATAGGCTTTTGTAGTAGGATCTGATGATTTTTTTAATTTCCTCAGTTTCTGTTGTTATATCCCCCTTTTCATTTCTAATTTTGTTAATTTGGATACTGTCTCTGTGCCCTTTGGTCAGTCTGGCTAAGGGTTTAGCTATCTTGTTGATTTTCTCAAAGAACTAGCTCCTGGATTTGTTGATTCTTTGTATGGTTCTCTTTGTTTCCACTTGATTGATTTCAGCCCTGGGTTTGATGATTTCCTGTCTTCTTCTCCTCCTGGGTGAATTAGCTTCTTTTTGTTCCAGGGCTTTCAGGTGTGTCCTTAAGCTGCTAGTGTATGCACTCTCCATTTTCTTTTTGGAGGCACTCAGGGCTATGAGTTTTCCTCTTAGCACTGCTTTCATTGTGTCCCAAAGATTTGGGTATGTTGTACGTTCATTTTCATTAAATTCTAAAAAGTCTCTGATTTCTTTCTTTATTTCTTCTTTGGCCAAGGTGTCATTGAGTAGAGTATTGTTCAACCTCCATGTGTATGTGGGCTTTCTGTTGTTTTTGTTGCTATTGAAGACCACTCTTACTCCATAGTGATCTGATAGGAGGCATGGGATTAGTTTGATCTTCTTATATTTGTTGAGGTTTGTCTTGTGACCAATTATATGGTCAATTTTGGAGAAGGTACCATGAGGTGCTGAGAAAAAGGTATATTCTTTTGCTTTAGGGTGAAATGGTCTATAAATATCAGTTAAATCTGATTGGTCCAAAGCTTTAATTAGTTTTACTGTGTCCCTGTTTAGTTTCTGTTTTCCTGATTGGTCCATTGAGGAGAGTGGAGTGTTGAAGTCACCCACAATTATTGTGTTAAGTACAATATGTGCTTTGAGCTTTAGTAAAGTTTCTTTTACGAATGAGGGTGCCCTTGCATTTGGCGCATAGATGTTAAGGATTGAGAGTTCATCTTGGTGGATTTTTCCTTTGACCAGCAAAAAGTGTCCTTCCATGTCTCTTTTGATGACTTTAGGTTGAAAGTCAATTTTATCTGATATTAGCATGGTTACTCCGGCTCATTTCCTGAGACCTTTGGCTTGTAAAATTGTCTTCTAGCCTTTTACTCTAAGGTAGTTTTTGTTTTTGACACTGAAGTGTGTTTCCTGTATGCAGCAAAATGTAGGGTCCTGTTTCCTTATCCAGTCTGTTAGTCTGTCTTTTTATTGGGGAATTGAGTCCACTGATGTTAAGAGATATTAAGGAATAGTGATTGTTACTTCCTGTCATTTTTTATTTATTTATTTTTTTTATATTTGAGTGGCTATCTTCTTTTGGGTTTGATGAAAGAAGATTACTATCTTGCTTTTTCCAGGGTGTAGTTTCCCTCCTTGTATTGGAGTTTTCCTCCTATTATTCTTTGTAGGGCTGGGTTTGTGGAAAGATATTGTGTAAATTTGGTTTTTCATGGGATATCTTGGTTTCTCCATCTATGGTGGTTGAGAGTTTTGATGGGTATAGTAGTCTTGGCTGATATTTTTGTTCTCAGAGTCTGCATGAGATCCACCCAGGATCTTCTGGCTTTCATGGTCTCTGGTGAGAAGTCTGGTATGATTCTGATAGGTCTTCTTTTATATGTTACTTGGCCTTTTTCTCTTGCTGCCTTTAATATTCTTTCTTTGTTTAGTACATTTGGGGTTTTGATTATTATGTGACGAGAGTTATTTCTCCTCAGGTCCAGTCTGTTTGGAGTTCTGTAGGCTTCTTGTATATTCATGGGCATCTCTCTCTCTTTAAGTTGGGAAAGTTTTCTTCCATAATTTTGTTGAAGATATTTGCTGGCCCTTTCAGCTGTAAATCTTCACTCTCATCTATACCTATAATCCTTAGGTTTGGATTGCTGGGTTTCCCCTGTCGCAGATTGCTGATGTGCTGCCCTCCTCTTGGGTGCCCTTGGAGCCCTAGTGTGCCTTTCCCCAGATTGTCTCTGTGAACCAGGTGATGCCTGTTTGCTCCTTCAGGGAGTACTGATGGTGTATGCTGCTGTGGGGACCTTTTCCGAGTGCTGATCACTCTGCCAGGCAGTCGATCCCCCAACCGGGTTAGTGCACACACAGCTAAAGCCTAGCTACTCAGGCCCTGAGTCCAGGCAAAAGCCTGACAGGCTTAGGCCCAAGCAGTGTTCACCTCAAGCTATGACTATTAGCTGGCTTTGCCTGCTAGAGCTCTCTGGAGTTCTGTAGCCAAAATGGCGGCACACACGCCCCCTACAAGTGGAAGGACAGATTGCCAGGCAAACAACCTCCTGGCCAGGTTGGCACACAGATGGCCCACTAAACAGCCCAGGGCCTGGATGTAGGCCAACACCTGTTGGGCTTAGACCCCCTCGATGTTGACCTCAGGCTATGTCTGCGTACCTGGGGCTGTCAGATCTCTCTGGCGCCAGAAAGCCAAGATGGCAGAGAGCCTCTCATAACTGGCTGGCGGGAGGCAAAGGTCTAATGTGGCTTCAATGTGGTGAAAAGCACTGTAACTCCACTGCTGCTTGCAGCCCAGCTGGTCAGCAATGGTCAGTGGTAGCAGGCACAGGGCCTGCCTGGACTCTGTTGCCTTGGTTTCACTGGTGGCCCTTCTGCTGGGTGACCTGCTGCCACCACCAATCCGCCCAAATTGTTTTCTGAAACATCTATTCAAAACTCCATCAGTTACACATGAGAAATTTGTTTATAAAAGTTTTTTTTTTTAGTATAAATAAATTATACGTAAGAGTAGCTTTCATTATGAGATTCCCATGCATGTACATACTGGATTTAAGTCATAGTCACCCCTATGTTCTCTCTGCCCATTTCTTACTGTTCCTCTTTCCCCAACTAGTAACCACTACTATCATGTCTTCGTGTGTCTTACTTGTGTGAGTGTGTACATATATGAACTAATGAGTTTAATTGAGATTACTTACTTTACAGGAAAGTGGGAGATTGTCCAACAGACATTTAGTACTGTCCAGTGTATTGATGCTTGCCAACCTAGTAGACTGAAAATCCTACTTTGAAATGCTCTTAATATTGCATTTTTTTGTTTCTAGTGAAATGTATGAAATGTATTCATACATTTATAGCTTTTATATTTCTTCTCATAAAAAAGCTTTACCTCTGTTTGCCTATACCTCCTTTTCTGTTCCAGTTTTATCCTCATTCTTTTACAAGTGATCTAAATTTTTTTCTAAGCCCAAGTCTTTTTGTCATCTTACATTTTTTTCCTAAAGATTTTAATTTTATTAGAGTTTAAAAGAAAATCTTGGCAACACCCCACTCCACAATTCTGCCTGTCTTCCAGGAGGTCTATTCTAAGCTTAGACACACAGATAAGACCTCCCCACCCCTCACTCCACCCCCAATCCCCTCACCTGCTGGGACCCAAGCAAGCCCAGTTGCTGGGCTGGTCTCCACCCTATCGAAACTCCATCATCCTTCCAGTCTGCACCTACTCCTGCAGTCTCAGATCTGAGATGCAACACGTGCCATCCCACAGCTCTACCTGCCTCCTAGGAGGCCTGCTTAAACCCAGGACACACAGCTCTACCTTCTTCCCAGGAGGCCTGCCCCAACTTGGGACTCCTCGCCTAGCCAACATCAGGGACAACCAGATGGTGAAAGGCAAGCACAAAAACATAATCAACGCAAAACAATGTAATATGGAATTATCAGAACCCAGCTCTCCAAGTATAGCAAGCCCTGGATAACCTAACACACCTAAAGAGCAAGATTGTGATCTTAAATCTCACCTCATGAAGACCACAGAGGCCTTTAAAGAGGATATAAGTAATTCCCTTAAAGAAACACAGGAAAACACAATAAAATAGGTAGAAACTCTTAAAGAGAAAACAAATAAATCTTTTAAAGAAATAATGGAAAATACAGTTAAACAGATGAAGGAAATGAGCAAAATTTTCCAAGACCTAAAACTAGAAATAGAAACAATGGAGAAAGCACAAATGGAAGCAACTCTAGAGATGGAAAATCTATAAAAGAGAGCAGGAACTATAGATACAAGCATCACCAATAGAATACAAGAGATGGACAAGAGAATCTCAGGGGTAAAGGGTACATTAGAAGAAGTTGGTACATCAGTCAATGACAACACCAAATATAAAAGGTTTCTGACTCAAACATCCCAGAAATTTGTGACACTATGAAAAGACCAAACCTAAGAATCATAGCAATAGAAGACAGTGAAGAGTCCCAGTACAAAGGGCCAGAAGACATCTTCAATAAAATCATACAAGAAAATCTCCCTAACCTAGAGAGATGACTATGAAGATACAAAAAGATTACAGAACACCAAATAGATTGAACCAGAAAAGAAAATCCCCCCCCCCATAATAATCAAAAGACAATGTACAGAGCAAAGAAAGAATGTGAAAAGCTGCAATGGAAAAAGGCCAAGTAGCACACAAAGGCAGATCTATCAGAATTACACCTGACTTCTCAACAGAGACCCTGAAAGGCAGAAGAACCTGGACAGGTGTCTTGAAGACCCTAAGACACCACTGATGCCAGTCCCATTATCAGTGGGAGAGAGAGAGAGACAGCATCAAAATAATGGGAACTAATAATCATTGTCATTAATATCTCTAGTGGACTCAATTCACAAACAAAAGTCACAGGCTAAAAGACTGGATACACCAACATTATCCATCATTCTGCTCCATCCAAGAAACACACCTCAGCAACAAAAATAGAAACTGCCTCAGATTAAAGGTCTAAAAAAGGTTTGCCAAGCAAACAGACCCAAGAAACAAGCTACAATAGCCATTCTAACATTTAACAAAATAGACTTTCAATCAAAAGTTATCAAAAGAGATGGAGGGCACCTCTTACTCATCAAAGGAAAAAAAAAAAAAACCACACCAAAATGGCAACTCACTTTGGAACATCTATTCCCTATAAATAAGGGTACCCACATTCATAAAAGAAATGTTACCGAAGCTCAAATCCCACATTGAATCCCACATGATAATAGTGGGGGACTTCAACACCTCACTCTTACCTATGGAAAGGTCATCAAAACAGAAACTAAAACAGAGAAATAATGAAACTAATATGTTATGAACCAAATGGATTTAACAGAATCCCCCCTCTAAAAAGGATATACCTTCTTCTCAGCACCTCATGGCACCTTCTCCAAAACTGACCACAAAATCAAGCACAAAGCAAGCCTCAACAGATATAAGAAGATTGAAATAACTCCATGCATTCTATCAGATCACCATAAGTTAAGGTTGGACTTCAACAACAGAACCAACAGAAAGTCCACATACTCATGGAAACTGAACCACTCTCTGCTCAATGATCACTTGATTAGGGAAAAACTAATGAAAGAAATTAAAGACTTTCTATAATTTAATGAAAATGAAGGCACAACAAACCCAAACTTATGGGACACAATGAAAGCAGTGCTAAAAGGAAAAATCATAGCACATGTAGAGAGGCTTATAGGAATGTCATGCCACCTGGCAGGAACTTGACATTGACCATGGTGAAGTTCCTCTCCTGTGTTAGCCATAATCCCCTCCACCTAGGGTGGAGCACTCAGACCAAGGTGAAGTTCATTGTTCCTCCAGATCTACAAATCCTGAATTAAGCCCACCCAGCCGTCTGAGCAGTAGAGCCAATGCCCAGGGAACATCCAGACCAGTTCCCCTGAACACACCCTGGAATTTGGGGGAAGGATCTTGCCAGAAACTTTAAAATTCTGAGTCCTCCATTAAACCTTGAGACCTTGAACAGCAATGTCGTCTTGGTCTTTGTCTCTTTTTGCAGCCTTCCCAAACATCCCCAGCTTCCCTCCCAGGTAACCTGATCGACGTAACTGTGGAATGTTACAAGCACTAAGTGCCTTTATAAGGAAATTGAAGAGATCTCATACTAGCAACTTAACAGCACACCTGAAAGCTCTAGAACAAAAAGAAGCAAACATACCCAGAAATCAATCAAATAGAAACAAAGAGAACAATACAAGAATTAACAAAACCAGGAGCTGGTTCTTTGAGAGAATCAACAAGATAGACAAACCCTTCACCAACCTAACTAAAAGGCACAGAGACAGTATCCAAACTAACAAAATCAGAAATGAAAAGGGAGATATAACAATGAAACTGAGGAAATTAAAAAAAAAAACATCAGATCTTACTTCAAAAGCCTGTACTTCACAAAACTGAAAAATTCAAATAAAATGGATGATTTACTAGACAGATAACATGTACCAAAGTTAAATCAAGATCAAGTAAACCACTGTAAGACCCCCCAAAACCAAGGGTGCCCCAGCACCCCACACCTCGGAAGGCGACACCCAAATCACTCGCGAGAAATGGTCTTGATGCAATAACATGAGGATCTCTTTATTCCAGAATTCTGGGTTCCACAGCCATACACTGCGCAGGAGTAGAGGACTGTGGACCACGAGTGCCAAATTGCAACAGCTTTTATAAGTTTACAACAAAGCCCGCAAATCACAAACCAATGATTTCTTAGCATCGAGAGCCCATGAAGTACGAGCCAATCAATTTGTACCACTCCATAGTTTTTTTAGGCCAAGCAGTTTAAATTGTTGGAGCTGGCCCTCAGTGGACCAATTAGTTTCCTATTTTCTTGAATGTCTATAGCTGCGTGAACGCCTAGATAGAGGTAATGGCATAAGCAGTTTACAGAAGCAAGATAAGCTTAGCCCATTTCCAGTTACCTTATGGGGCCAGGATCACCTATTCAAGGCCTTTCTGCTAGCTCCAAACAAAAGACAGGCTCTGGAATATGACCTTTTACCTAGTTTCTAACAAAGTGAGATAGCATTTTAAACTTCTGACTTCTTGGGGTCATTAGAGTTAGGCGGTATTATTTTCTATCCTTTCACCATCTAAACAGCCCCATAACCCCTAAGGAAAAAGAACCAGTCATTAAAAGTCTCCCAACCAAAAAAAGTTCAGGGCCAGATTATTTTAGTGCAGAATTCTACCAGACTTTCAAAGAAAAGCTAAAAGCAATACTCTTCAAATTATTCCATAAAACAGAAATGGAAGGAACACTACATAACTCATTCTATGAAGCTATAATCACCCCGATGTGTAAACTACACAAAAATTCACCAAATAAGGAACTTCAGACCAATATGAACATTAACACAAAAATATCTAGAAACACACAAAAAAACAAACAAAAACCTAAGAACACATCAAAAACATCATTCACTATGATCAAGTAGGCTTCATTCCAGGGATGCAGGGATGGTTCAGTATATGAAAACCCATCAACATAATTCACCAAACAAACTGAAAGAAAAAAAATCACATGATCATCTCATTAGATACTGAAAAAGCCTTCAACAAAATCCAACACCCACCCATTCATGTTAAAAGTCATGGAGAGATCAGATTCAAGGTACATGAAGGTACATAGCTTAAAAAAAAAAGTTGTAATAAAAGCAATATACAACAAGTCAATAGTCAACATCAAATTAAAAGGAGAGAAACTTGAAGCAATCCCAGTAAAACCATTCCCTCTCTATCTATTCAATATAATACTTGACGTTCTAGCTAGAGCAATAAGACAACAGGGAGATCAACAGGATACAGACTGGAAAGGAAGAAGCCAAGGTATCACTATTCATGGATGAAATGCTAGCAGACATAAGCAACCCTCAAAATTCCGCCAGAGAACTCTTACAGCTGATAAACAACTTCATCGCCACAGCTGGGTATAAAATTAACTCAAAGAAATCAGTAGCCTTACTTTATACAATTGATAAACAGAGAAAGAAATTAGGAAAACAACACCCTTCATAGTAGCCATAAATAATATAAAATATCCTAGTGTACCTCTAACCAAGAAAATGAAAGATCTGAATGACAAGAACTTCAAGCCCCTGAAGAAAGAATTTGAAGAAGGTATCAGAAGATGGAAAGATCTCCCAGAGAGGTAAGATTGACATGGAGAAAATGGCCTTTGTTTTTTTTGGTTTTTTGTTTGTTTGTTTGTTTGTTTTTTGTTTTGTTTTTTTGCCATGAGGTATTTTATTTTTATCAATCATACAAATAATTTTCTGTAATATCTCAGGGCGAACTGGTGAAACTTGGCAGTCTGATTAGTAGATGGGTCCCCTTCAGAGACCCGCGGGCCTCTGGCATCGACTCCGAGTGCACCCCCCCCCCCCCCCCGGGCTCACAGTGCTCCTGGTGGCTCACGTCCATCTTGCAGTTGGCTATTCCTCCACATCACGAGGAGTCTTCGAGATGACGGGGTTGGGTGGGGTGGGGAAATCTTCCTAGGCTTTTGGAAGACTTCATTCCTCTTTTCCCGTTCAATGGTCTCTTTGGTCTGGTGTTCTCCTGTGTCTCTGTTTTCATCAGCTGGAGATCCCCCCCCCTCCCCCGTCTGGCTTGTCTGCCATTTTCTTTCTTTTTTTTTTTTATTCGATATATTTTTTATTTACATTTCAAATGATTTCCCCTTTCCTAGACCCCCCACTCCCCGAAAGTCCCGTAAGCCCCCTTCTCTCCCCCTGTCCTCCCACCCACCCCTTCCCACTTCCCTGTTCTGGTTTTGCTGAATACTGCTTCACTGAGTCTTTCCAGAACAAGGTGTCTGCCATTTTCTTACAGCTCCGGAAGTCATGTCCCCAGCTCACGCTCCAGGTGCTTCCACTCCCGTTGCTGCAGCAAGAGACTGAAAATGGCCATCTTAACAAAAGCAATCTACAGATTCTATGCTCCCTTCAAAGTTCCATCACTTTTTTTTTTTTTAAACAGATCTTGAAAGAGCAATTCTCAACTTCACATGGAAAAGCACAAAACCTAGGAGAGTCAAACAATTCTGAACAATAAAGAACTGGGAGAATCACCATCCCCGGCCTTGGGCTGTACTACAGAGCAATTGTGATAAAAACTGCATTGTACACTTCTTTATTGGTACAGAAACAGACAAGTTAGTCAACGGAATCAAATTAAAGACCCATGAACACTTCATTTTTTACAAAGAAACCAAAACCATAGAATAGAAAAGAAGAAAACATCTTCAACAAATGGTGGCAGTCTAACTGGATGTCTTCATGTAGAAGAAAACAGATTTCTTTTCTATATTTATTATGCTGCACAAAACTCAAGTCCAAGTGTTTCAAGGACCTCAGTATAAAACTGGATGCACTAAATCTCAAAGAAGAGAAAATGGGGAATAGCCTTGAATGCACTGGCTTACTTTAGAAGAAAAAGAGTAGGGGGCTTTAACGTACGTGTTAAGCCTACAACAGTTTTATTGGGAGCACATTGGTGGAATTTTGCTATGGTCCTAAAAAATAAGCCAGACTGTTTAAGGAATTTTAGTCCCAGAAGGAATCCTTTAAGTGGGAAGTTACCCGTGTTGTATTAAGGAAAGCAGAAGGAAGAGTTGGGAATTCATCTGCTTCAGGTAGATGAGGAAGAAAATATCATATTAATTATGTATCTGGAAGGGGCAGTAACAGCTTGTCTGTAAAAAGAAACTGGCTTAAGAAGATAGTATTATTTTTGAAGGATTAAATAATGGTTATTGCCCTGAATACCCAAGGCACAAATTGCATAACAAATGACTCCCATGAAGAAGTATGGAGAGGGTCCTGATCCTGGAAAGGATCGATCTAGCATTGGAAGGGAATATAAGGACAGAGAAAAAGGAGGGAGGTGATTGGAGAAGGGGTGGAGAGAAGAAGGTTTATGGGACATATGGGGAGGGGGGATCCGGGAAAGGGGAAATCATTTGGAATGTAAACAAAGAATATAGAAAATGAAAATATTAAAAAAAAGGTAAGAAGCAAAAAAATGGTTATTAATGTAGTTGGTTTGACCTGGGTGGGGTAGATTAAATATGATTTTTTTTTGAAGTTTAAAAGAACTTTTAAACAAATTGAAAATTTTAGGACAATTTTGGGTTAAAAAGCACTGATATTGTTTCAGGTGTTCCTGTTAAGGGGCAAAATACAAAGAAGCATGGAAATTTGGGGTTAAAAGCCATCATCATTGTTTCAGGTGCTTCTGCTAGGGAGAAGAACTAGCATTTAAACAAAGAAGCATAACAAATTGGGGGTTAAGGGTTTTGGGTGTATTGTTCCAACTTCTCTGAAGCAGGATGTCCTCCACTGTGTTTTGTTTGGTGACTTTTTTTACAACGCTGGAGGGGGAGGAGCTCCACGGGAAGGACCACTGGGGCGGGCCACTTGCTCTGGCAGGCAGGTTCCCAACACAGGTTCCTGTGTTTTTCCTTGGGTGGTACTGCTATGAGGTATGGGGTGTGCAGCTTTTTGTAAACCCTAAAAGTAGAGCAAAAAAAGAGTATAGGGGCTTAGTGGCGCCATATCAGCAGGGCCAGGGTGGGTGTGGAGATCAGAGTCTTTTTTGTTATTTTATTTTTTCGAAACAGAGTTTCTCTGTGTAGCCCTAGCTGTCCTGGAACTCATCTGTTGACCAGGCTGGCCTAGAACTCAGAAATACGCCTGCCTCTGCCTCCAAGTGCTGGGATTAAAGGTGTGCGCCACCTGCTGGCTAATCAGAGTCTTTAATGGCCGATTGCAATGCACTGTCTGGCTTTAGACCAAGTCAATGCAGTAGCTCCACCCAACAACAACAGTAACAACAAAAACAAAAATAAAGCAACAACTGAGAGACCCCCCAACTCAATGTTTTTAGACCTCTAAACAACTAGCCCAGCACAGAATAACTTGTTTTCTGTGTTCAGCTTGAGAAAGATAGCCCACCATGTTCTAGTTCCAATGTTTAACTATACAATGCCCGAAGTATGTTTGCTCCAGATAATCTCTAGCCTTCCTTGCTTCCTCATCCTGTACTTCCCCATTCCGTGCATGTTTTGTCCTCCACCCCTTGCCTTGTGAATTTTGGCCTCCAACCCTTGTCTTGTGATTTTTTCCCCTTTAAATACCCCTGACTTCACAGGGTTCTCAGTCCCCTACCCCGGCTATGGAACCCAGAACTCTGGAATAAAGAAATCCTCATGCTATTGCATCGAGACCATTTCTCGCGAGTGATTTGGGTGTCGCCCTCCGAGGCGTGGGGTGCCGGGGCACCCTCAGTTTTTGGGGGTCTTACACAACAACTAAAAACAAGGTTTCTCCATGTAGCTCGGCCTGTCCTAGAACTCACTATGTAGACCAGGCTGTCCTCAAACTCACAGAGATCCACCTGTTTTTGCTTCTTGAGCGTTGGGGTTAAAGGTGTGTGTCACCACCCCTGGAAGCGTTGATACTTCAGATAAGAGTAATGTTTGTAAGAGGAGAGGAGAGTAAAGGAAAAAAGAGAAAGTGAGAACAAAGACTGATCGGGAACAGATAAAAGAAGATATGAGACTGATGGGGAGCCTGTGCGTAAAGCAGATCGAGAGGAGAGAAGGTTTGGGCTTGAGACGGTGAGGAGCAGCAGGTAGAGTGCTGGACGGACGGACGGACAGACGGATGGACGATTGCTACCACGTGCAGCGGGTTTTGAAAGCGGCTTTGGCACAGCAGTTTTGAAAGCTACGGCCTCTCCAGCGCGGTGCCCACGGACACCGACTGCACCTTCACATTGGGTGAGTCTGAGGCCCCTCCCAGTCGACAGACTTAAATCATGCCATCTGCCCCTAACCTGCCTTCATTTCAAGCTGTACCCAACGTATCCATAGGCTTCATAACTATGGATCCCATCAATTGTGGACTGAATGGTTAGAAAGATTCCAGAAAGTTCCAAAATGAAAAATTTTGAATTCACAAAGCTCCATCCCGACAACTGAAGTAAAGTCGGCGGTGATGTGTAGCGTGTCCGGCTGTAGCCGCCCGCCGTTTTCATGGATCTGCACTCGCTTTGGCTCCCGTGTGTACACCCTCGGCGTCACTTCTCTTGCAAGCGTCCTTTACTTGTGCCTGTGGCGCGTGCATCTGAACTGAACGTACGCACACCCTTTCCTTGTATTCCCTAAACAACAACATAGCATCAGTTTACATGGTACTAATGTTATATTATATTTTATAAGTAACCTAGAGATTGTTTAAGTTATATAGGAAATGTATTCAAGATATATACAATTATTGCATTTATATGACATACTTTAAAATCTAAAGGCTGAGCTATTTTGGGACTCCTAGAATCAATCCTTCGTGAATTCCAAATGATGGTTATACATCCAAATTGCTGCTTTCAAGATTTTCTATCAAAGCAATTAATTCTCTGTAGTCATCTAGCATGTTGTAGCAAATTCTGTTTTTCTTTTTTTCCATAAGCAAAGATAGGAAATAGCATCTAATGATTATGTTGCTATCATCGTCAAAGTACAGGCAACAAAATGCTTTAATAGGATTACCTCAAATTTAAAAGCTTCTATAGATAAAGGCAAAGTCCATATAGGATGAACAAATATGGAACTAGCTAAGTATGCCGCTCGATTGGTGGCGTGCCTGCCTAAGAACGTTTACAAAGCCAGGGGTTTATTTGGAGCAAATGTAAGCAAAAATTTGCAAGATCTCTAGTAAGAACTTGAAGAAAGAATTGAGAAGAATTGATGAAAGAACAGAACAAGCTTTGCTTTGTATGTCGACCTCTTCTTTCATCTTGAACCCCTACTTCCAATTTTTTTTTTATAAAATTATAAAACTAGTAGCACCTCAGTTACAAAATATGTGACATGAAGTAACAAAAACAGTGAGTTTCATTATAGTGACAGAATGGTCAGACATGTTAAGGGTCCTGTGATGTAATCAGAAACATTGAGCTAAATACCCTAGACCCCTTAGCTTATAGACATGCTAAAAAAGATTTTTAATTTTTTTCCAACTCTAAATTCTAGGTACCACTCAGATATGCTCTTCCCATAAGAATATGGCAGAAGAGAGGAGTTACATTAAATGCTTTTATGATCAACACCAGACTCTGCACAGAATTTATTCGGAGCTCGGTGTGGTTTCCCTGTGGTCAGTTTATTTTCTCACACATTGTAGGAGCAATACTTTGTGGGCCAGAGAGCTTATCTGCTGCCATCTTTTCCCTCTTGTAAAATTAAAACTTTGGTTGCTTTCTCTAAACCCTATATTTTCATGGATATAGCTTTTTTATTTTGTCTGATCCCTGTCCAGCCTCCATATAAGCTAGCTCTTCCACAAAGGTTCTGCTGTTTCACAGATAGTCAGCTCTGAAGATAGAAACAGAAGCACATTGGTTTTAGGAGTTCTTATTTCTAAGTCAGAATTTAGCTGCTTTGTAAGAAATATCTTATTTCTACCAGAAAACTGCCAACAATATTTGGCTTGGTTCAGCGCAAGTTGGATATGGAATCCCAGTCTGTCATAACTGATACTCACCCAAGCTTCTATTCAAAGAGTGAAGAACATATGCATGTTATCAAATCATTAGTTCACGACTGTCATCAGTTCCAAGTGTGTGCTGGACATGCCTATCTACCCTTAGCCTGAGAACAAAAATGAGAAAGCCAACAGTTACCAGGCTGCTAAGAAAAAAGACGTAAGTTAGACTGTGGTAAAACTGCTATTTAACCATCTCCGCAAGCAAGTTTTTAAAAAGCTGAAAAAAAAATTTGGCCTGATGTCCAAATTTGATTCTATGTTCTTTTATCACATTAAGAAGTTTTAATATGCATGCATAAATCCACCAATCTTCCAGAAGGTCTCAAGGTCTCTATAAGGCTGGTGACAGGAAAATGCTCTCAGAAAGTTCATGGTGACCATGGGTTGTGGCTAAAAATATGAGCCTCCATAGCTCCTCTTATCTCTGTCAAACATCCTCTTCCATCTTTACAAGAAAATACATAAAAAATAAATAAATAAAAGCAATAGCAAATATCAGGAGGAGGGAAGGGAAGGACCAGTGATTTTCCTTCTTCACTGCTATTTCTTTCAGTGGAACGGGAAAAAAAAAACAGGAGCTCTTCCTGGTGTTTCCCCATTGATATCAAGACACAAGATTTGTTTCTCGTTTGCTTTGTTATCTTTGCTGCATTCTCCCAAACGTATACTATGCCACTTAGGATGGGTGCTCTATCTCTTTGAGATTGGGTAAAAGTCAAAAGTATACAATGAACTGTCTGAGTCATGTGAACAGACTGCTCAGCGCTAGGTGGGGGTTACTGATTTAAACGGTTTGGTTCCTTTTCTTTAAGCCTTTTCAGTTCTGAAAGCCAAGGATCCTTTTTTAGGGGAAAAGAAAACTGACTTAGTAACCACAGGCAAGAATCCACTGTGCAGAACAAAAACGGCCACAGACATTGATCCCGAGAGAGCAGAAGGGCCCTCCCTCACCAAGAACTTTACTACACACACAGATTCCATGACTGGCGTTCCCAGGGGCTCCACGTAGGACTTCCACCTTCCTGTCTGAACCGGAAGGACTACGGGGATGATACGCCAGGTTCCCATTTGATGCTGAGGGCTGGATGAAAGGGTGAGAAAAACCAGATCACAAGGTTTCAGATCAAAAGCTGAAGGCGCTTCAGTAGAGAATCTTACATCTGGACTTGAAGCCAGTGGTGAAGAACAAGGAGCTCTGGGTATTTAGACACGCAAAGGGAGCATGTAAACAATCTTTACCAAAACGCAGAGCACACATTTACGTTTGTTCATAAATTCTTTGCTATTTTTCCACCGAATCTTAACTGACCTTAGTGACTTGTTTGTCAAAAAAACCAAAAAAACAAAAAACAAAAAAAACCAAACAAACTTAGCTGGCATAATGGAATCCTGAATGAAAATTATCAAATTTTGTGTAGCTTCTGTTGGGGTTTATTGGACACCATTTTCCGAGAGTCCCAAGCCTCCATCTTTTTTGAGGGGGAGGGAAGCTGTATTATCATTTATGTGCATATGTGACTATCGGAGTGTACGCCATGTGTTTAGAGAGATTGTTGCAGGGAGCCCACCTGAGACGATCACTTCAACAGTCCACGGACAGTTGAAAGTCCTTATTCCAGCTAGCTGGGACCCCACTCAGGTATTCAGGACCTAGGCATAGCACCAAGCATTTAGAGCTAAGGGTTTTAAAAGGAAAAACACAAACAAAAACAAAGACAAAAACAACTCCACCATATCCTGACTCTCTGTCAGCAGCTACAGGAAGAGGTTTACACAAGCGGTTTAACAGAAGTTAAGACCAGTTAGCTAGGACATCTTGACCTTGGGTTCCTAGAACAGAACTGGGTAATTTTCCGCAGGATTCTCTATTAAGGAGATCAGATTCTAGTTACACCTAGAATGGCCTCAGAAGAACATAAGATGGAGGAACCTCTGTGCTGTCTTGCCCTGTTATAAAGTAACGGACTCAGCAGCCCAATAAGGGGGAGAAAACCAATCCCACTTTCCATATAGAATCACTATGTTTGTGGGAACTGTTACTTACTTGTAGAAAACTTTGTTTATTTATTTATTTATTTATTTATTTATTTACTGAGAGCTGGGGAGGGAAAGACTTAACTTGGCATACCCTTCCACATTGTAATCCATCAGTAAAGGAAGTCAGGACAGGAACTCAAATGTGTCAGAAACCTTGAAGCAGAAGCTGATGGAAGAATGCTGCTTACTGGCTTGCTCCTCATGGCTTGCTCCTCTTACTTTCTTATTTACTTACTTTCTTACTTACTTACTTACTTACTTACTTACTGGGGTCACCAGCCCAGGGGTGGCACCACTCACAGTGGGATGGGCCCTCCGCTATGATCACTACTTAAGGAAATGCCTTACAGGCCTGCCTGCAGCCCCATCTTACAGAGGTGTTTGTTGTTTACGAATATCTTTACTTTTATTGATTCTTTGTGAATTTCACACCATGCACGTTCATCCCACCCTTCTCCCAATCCCTTCCTATCTGCTCTCTATCCTTGCAACCTCTCCCACTCAAAAAACAAAAATACATTAAAAAATAAAACAAAGCACAGAAACCATCTCGTTGTGGAGGCTGCAGTGTGTCTCAGTGTGTCCCACAGTACACCCCGTTGTCTGTGCATCTTTATTCGCAAATGTTCATTACTATGAGTCACTGTGGTTTCTGCTACACCAATACTGGATCCTCACCAGGACTTCCCTCTGTTATCATGCCGTTTCCCGTGTCATGGAGATCCTAAACCTTGGATCAGCAGGGCCAGCCCTTTCATACACTCCAGTACAAACATGAGGTAGATATGGAGTTGATCAACTCAGAGCCCTGGATGCGGACCTGGGCGGAGGCCGACTCAACCCACCAGCTCTCCTCTACCTCCACCACAAGAGAGAGACCTGCAGCACTACACTGGCTAGCTCACCAAATACCCCAGGCAGCAAGGGGCAGGGATAGCGCCTCTGCTCTCATGTTCTTGGGGTGGCTCACCCACACTCATGCCACCAGAGCCAGCTCCAACATGCTTCCCAGGCGAGGTGCAGGATCTGCTCTCCCAAGCGCTAGGTGAGGGACAGGGACAGCTCTCCTGATCTCATGACCCATGGCTCTCCCAAAGGCCACTGGTTGTGAGTGTCAAGGGTTGTAGAAAACTTGAATGCTGTGAGGATCATTTATTCCACAACTCTGTATCTCCTATCATGACAATCCCCTGATCTTTGGCAGAACTGAAAGATTATTTCTATTTTGACATGACAATGTCTAGTTTTAGATGCAGTAATGTTTCTATTGAGGTTGGAATGAAGGTGCAGAAGGCCATCCTATATCCCAACACATGTATAACTCCTTGAATCTGCATCATGGCAAATACCACCATTCATACCATTCACTTTATGCTTGTGATGGTCTCAGCCCTATTCTATATGATGAGCTCATGTCAATAACAAATGTAATAAAAAGAGTTCTCTACCATCCTGGGTCTTATACGTTCTTTGGGAGAGAACATATACATAGTTGATGTGTTAAAAGTGGCAATGCTATCAAAAAATGAGTCAATATAAAAAGCAAGAAAACAGAAAGGGAACCATTTAAATATGAGAGGCAGACATGTACTGGGGTGAGCTAAGTCGACATCTTGGTGGAGCCTTCCTGTAAAAAAACCTGGGAGTTTATGTAGTTTTCCAACCTATGTGGTAAAATGTGATGTCGTTAAAGCAACTTTGAAGACAGAGGGTGACCAGAGACTGACAGGATCATGAATATGAGTCTCCTCACGGCTCCGGCCTAGTGTCCCGGCAATAAATGACCAAGCCCTGACTTCAGGTGAGGTAACAGTCTAACCTCCTGGCCCAGCCCTCAGAGGTCAGGGCCCTGAAGGGAGGTGATGGCCACAGGGCGAAAGAGAAAGACCTTAATCTGTGCTGCTGTACGAGAAATTCTCCCACCCAGGTACATTAACATAAATAACTGGACAATAAAATAAGCTGGGAACCAAAATCATTCTCCAGCCAATCCCCTCTCCTTCCCTGCTCATCACCCACCGCCTCTCTCCCTACATTACCCACAGAAAAGTGAGGATAGTTTGTAATTCTTACTCTGGAATAACCTCTAACTTGCTGAAATGCTACACTCGTACAGATCACCGTTCTGAACACAGAACGGAAGGCAGTTATTACAGCTCAGAAAATGGCTTGGTTGGAGAAGAAGGGAGGGCTTGTGTGGAAACCCGAGGGCCCGAGTTTGGACCTCTAGCATCCGTGTGAAAAAGCTAGGCACAGCAACATGCTCCTGCAATCACAGAACTGGAAAGGTAGAAACAGGAGAGTTGCTGGCGTTTGCTGGCCAGCTAGTCTTGCTGAATCCAGGAGCTCAAGTTCAGTGAGAGAAGCAATCTTAAAAAATAAAGTGGACAGTGAGAGGAAATGACACCCAGCTTCCATGTCTGGTCTCCACATGCATATACCACACATGTGAACATGCTCACATATGCTACACATATGTGCACACGTGCATCTACTACACATATGCACACACATGCATATAGTACATATATGTGTACACATGCATATGCCACACACATGCATATAGTACACATATGCATATACATGCATATGCCACACGCATGCATATAGTACACATATGCCACACACATGCATATAGTACACATATGGCATACACATGCATATGCCACATACATGCACATACATGAATATGCCACACACATGCATACAGTACACACATGCACACATGCAAATTTCTCACACATTCATAAATGCAGCTACCACACACATGCATGTACCATACACTTGCTCATATGCATATACCACACATATGCACACACAAAAGCCAATAGTAGCTGATCCTCTATGACTCCAAGATGCATCCTGTTCATTTCCTGCTAACAAGGATGTTCTTTACATGACTGGTCATCACCAGGGATATTATTAAAGTAACACTGATACATATCTACACATCACTCTCAAACTGTGTGGGCTTCACCAGTGAACCTTTGTGGCTGAAAGGACAGTATGCACTCTTAGTATTTATTGGATGCTATTGTGCTTTCTTAAGCATTGTTTTGACCATGGTTTTAGGTAGCCATGCTATTTCAATGAACAAAAGAGACAAAAAGCTCTGTCCATATGAAACTTCATCCCAATGGATAGGTGGTAAATAATAGATCATTGTTTTTAAATTAAAAGCAAAGTAAGCAAATAAATTATATTACGTATTAGAAACACACACACCCTGGACTGGACAAAGAAATTCAACATGTAAATCGGTAAGGGAGGGATCCAGTCGAAACATAAAAAAGGGTAACTGGGGTTGGATTCATCTAGAAGGGAGCATTGTAGCAAGGCTTGAGGGAAATGAGGTGTTTACTCTGCCTGGAATGTTCTAGGCAGGTTTAAGCAGAGTACACTAAGGGAGGGGTGAGACATAGGCGATGAGGTCAGAGTAGCAGAGAGGTCTAGGCCTTTTGAAGGCCTCTATTATACTTGCAGACAGGAGCCTAGCATCACTGTCTCCCGAGAGGCTTTATCCAGAATCAGACAGAGGCAAATGCAGAGACCCATAGTCAAACATCGGGTGGATCCCGGGGAGTCCCGTGGAAGAGTGGGGGACAGAAGTAAGCAGATAGGGGGGTCACGGATACCACAAAAAGACCCACAGAGTCAATTAACCTGGGACCATGGGGGTTGACAGAGCCTGGGCCACCAACCAGCAGGAGCTGGACCTAGACTCCTATACACGTGTAGCCAGTGTACAGCTTGGAGCTCACGTGGTTCCCCTAACAAGTGGAACGAGAGCTATCTGAGTGTCTCCTTCCTGCTATCGGATTCCAGCCCCCACTTGGACTGCCTGGCTGGGCCTCATTGGGAGAGGATGTGTCTAGACCTGCTGGGACTAGATGCCCCAGGGTGGGGTGGTACCCAAAGTGGGGCTGGGAAGAGAGGAGGGAGGAGGGCTGCGATCAGGATGTAAAGTTAATTAAAAAAAAAAAAAAGAGTTTTTTAAAAAGTGAAATCAGGAGCCATGGCCAAATTTTCAGCCAAGAAGTGACAAAAGCTGGATGCGGAATCCTTGCCTACAAGGTTAAGAAGCAGCAGGCTGGATAGAAGCGATGATGGATAGGGAGACTGGCCAGAGGCCGTTACAGTGATTCAGGGAAGAGATCACGGAGCATTGTTGAGGGTTATTCTCTGAATATACTTCATTTTCCTATATGGCAGAGGACTTATGTGGTGTGTAACATATGTACATGTGTGATTGTTTGCGTATGTTTGGATGTATATATGCCTGCTCATGCATGCACATGCATGTGGAAACCTGAGGCTGGCATGAGGCATTTCTGTTGATGATTCTCCATCTTATTCGCTGAAGTATAGTCCCTCAGAACCAAAAGTGGCCTAGCTAGGCAGCTGGCTCACTCCCAGGACCTGTGACTGCTCTAAAGGGACTGGAATTAGTGGGCCAACACCCCCACCCAGCACTGATGTGAGTGCTCCAAAGCTGGTCTGGTCCCCATCGTTGCTGGCTGCACGACACACTCCCCGACTACTGAGCCAGCTCCGTCCCCGAATATATTTTAGAGAATGTAAAGGACCTCCTTATTCAAGCTCGTGATTGACAGAGCCTCTCAGGGTGGTGGGAAAAGGTGAACAGCAAGCCCGTGGAGGAGGCCGACCACTCCACACGTAGTCTCAACAGCATGAAAGGGACAATCATCGGGAAAATATGCATCAGTGCGATGGGAACCCGGGGAAGGTGGCTTTAAAACTCCAGGGGACCGTAATAGAGAAACCAGGCACATGTGGCTTTTGAAACTGTTTTATCCTAAGTGCTTGTTTGCTAAGAACCAATTACATAATTTGGAAAGTCTGGCGTGACGTTCTTTATCTTGAATCTTACATCAAAAATCCAGGTTCTCTAATAGCGAACCCCTCAAACTTCAGTGTTTATTTTTGTAATTGACATCATCTACTTTTGCTGTAGCTGAACCAGTGAAAGGACAGGGAAAAAGAAATTGCAGAAGTGAAACTTAAAACGTCAGAATCCACAGGTCACATTAACAGCGGTGTTTGACAGGGTCTGGTTTCTAGCTTCTGTCTTTTGGGGGCTTGCTCTAAAACTTTCCAAGATGCAGCACCATCATGGGCTGAACTCACTGACATTGAGGAAGCATTGCATTTAATCTCCATTCTGTTAAAAAAAAAAAAGGTGAGGTGTAAATGCTCTGATGTAATGTAGATTTGTGCCTTAACACAAAGGCCTCCTGAGACAGGTACCCATGATTCTCCAGGGGCTGGTGCAGCTAGATCAGACTAGAGAGGTAGACCAGGGCCCTCTTTCTCCAACTATCTGCGATTTTAAAAAGGAGAAAAACATGCTAACTAACAAAGGAAGGCAGACATCACATTTAATTCTCTCTCTCTCTCTTTCTCTCTCTCTCTCTCTCTCTCTCTCTCTCTCTCTCACACACACACACACACACATGCTTGCACAGAGCCAACTGATACTTTAATTTTAAATTCTCAAAAAAATATCAGAGACTGATACTTTAAGTGCTCTAGCAGACTTTTGATGGATGACAATTTCAAAAATACATTTTAAATTTTTATTAACTTTATTTCAATGAGATGGATTTCATATAAAGGAGAACTGCCTAAGCGGCAGTACTTCAGAATTCACATCTTCAGAACGAACATCCCAGGCACAGAAAACTTGTTCTCCATGTCTCGTCGCCATCCATAGCCACCCAGCCTGCAACTCCCTTAATATTTCTCTCAATGTTATCTCAGAATGCTGCTCTCGGCTGATGTATCTTCCCCAAGGCGCTGCACCACTGCTCCTCAGAGCCATGCAGCCTGGGGATCTGGCTCTGCGTTTATTCTTGCCTGCCAAATTCATCTTCAGAACAGGTCACTACCCTGCTCTGAAACCTTCCATAATTCCACAGTGCCCGCAGACACTGTAAACCCACAAGCTTAACATAACTGCCCCCTGGTGGTCATCTACTGACTCACAGAGTTGGAACCCGGATTAAGATTTCATTCAACATGGAAGACCCTTTCCTATGTCTATTGGAAGCCAAGAGTGGGAAAGTGGAAGAAAGTACAAACAGGTGTTTACTTTCTCAGCTATGGTGAAGAATACCAGAGAGGAAAACTTGTGCCTCTAAGAAAATATTAATCTCCCTAAGGACTCTTCGAAGTTCCCTGCGTTAGGCAATACTCATCTCTTATTGTCTCTACATTGAGCGCCAAGTTGGAATTTTGTGGATGAAACATGACTCAGTGTAATCCGTGATTTACAACGTAATAGGTCCCTGAACTGACTTCCTAAAGGCACGTGTTGTCAATTAGGATTGCATTCTTGGGAGCGGAATGTGACATTAAAATAGCAAAACCAATCAGAAAACGAACTTAAAAGCACAGAAAATTTGCTTCCTACAAACACTGAGAATGTAAAGCAAATATTTAATGTCAATTCTCAAAGGTTCCTTTGGGGGATATTTTTCTTTCTGTGGCCTGGACAAGTTAACGTGTTTTAAAATGTAAGCGTGGAAGGTTTTGTAACATGGAACTAATTTGGTCTTAGCTTTTAATGCTCGGAAATGAGTTACTGTCCTAGTGAAAAAAATAGAATTCTGTGTCCGTGGACGTCGGAATCAGCAAAGGAAATGGTGGACAGTCTTCGACGGTCACCCCTCATGCCCTCTATTTGCCACTAAAAAAAAAGTTAAACTAAGGAGTTGGACATCTGGGGAGAGTTTCTCTAGGGGCAACAGCTTGTGTGGTGTCCCCATTTTGAAGGCAGGATAGAAAAGCAGAGCTGTGTCTCAGCCTTGAGGCTCATTCTGAAGACTGAGGATATCACTCTCAGAGCGTCTGTGTGTCCTCAGAAAACGGAGGAGTGGAGCGAGTGGGCTGTGCCTGATTCAGGCTTGAGTATCCTAGAGACAGCACGGGGCGGGGGGCATCAGTGCAGACAATATCATTCCTATAGGCAGAATTGGCAAGCGTGTCCTTTCACACACTCAGCCAGACGCCTGGGCAAGTAGTGGAAGACAGACCACCCTGTGCTCTGTGCAGGACAGGGACAAAGACATGCCCACAAAACGATGTCGCAGGAGCCACGGGCGTTCTCAAAATGGGCTCTAGGTGGTCACGGAAGAGGACCTCTTCGCTCCCAAGAAAGCCAAAGGTCTTAGATCCAAGACAAGAGCAGGAGGCAGAGAGTTGTCAAAGAACTCAGAAACTGGCGAGGCGCTGCTGTGCTCACGTCAAAGACATCCCGAATGGCGGTTCCCTTCTTATTCTCCTTCCTGGCTTCCCTGCTCAGAAGACAGTAGCAGAGGGGTGAGGCTGTTGCAAAGAGACGCTGGCGTTCCCTTTATTCCAGGGACTTAATAGACATGCTCCTGAAATCAGATGGTTAGTGATGAATGCTGACTAGAAAGAGTTGTATTTTTGTTTAAATCAAGTCTATATTTCATCTTAAATCAAGAAATAACTATTATTCCTTTTTTTCTTTTCTATCTTTTCTTTTCTTTTTTCTTTCTTTCTTCTTCCTTCCTTCCTTCCTTCCTTCCTTCCTTCCTTCCTTCCTTCCTTTCTTTCTTTCTTTCTTTCTTTCTTTCTTTCTTTCTTTCTTTCTTTCTTTCTTTCTTTCTTTCTTTCTTTTTTGGTTTTGGTTTTTCAAGACAGGGTTTCTCTGTGTAGCCCTGGCTGTCCTGGAACTCACTCTGTAGACCAGGCTGGCCTCGAACTCAGAAATCTGCCTGCCTCTGCCTCCCAAGTACTGGAATTAAAGGCATGTACCACCACTGCCCGGCCTATTATTTCAACTGTTATTCCAATATTATTTGGAAAAACTATTATTCCAAACCTCAGTTAAGAATAAAATGGTTTTTATCTTAATAACCTTTAAAGAATTTTTTATTGATGTCTGTGTGTGTATGTGTGAAAGAGAGGAGAGAGAGAGAGAGAGAGAGAGAGAGAGCGTGCATTAGACATTAAGGCCAGCTGTCAATATTCCCGAGGAGTCAACTCTGGTACCAAGACAGACATAGTATGTGATTTAGGAAAATACATTTCCCAATCTATGCTCTTCGACTTGAATAAGATCCATATATTTTAGGAATAAAGACTTATAATTGCTCGTGAGGTCATGGTTAACATTTCTTAAAATGTAACATTTATGAACCATGAGTATAAGAAAAAGAATGCTACTCAAGTGAAAAAAAAAATCTTTGCCTATCTCAAGTATAAAAGCTTCAGGTAATGACTTCAAAATCCAGAAGCTTATGAAATTATTTTTCCACTGTTTTGGATAGTAGAGCTTTTCAGGGCATGTGTCTGAGCATGCAAAAGAACAAAATCTGCTAGATTATTCTGTATCTTAAGAAAGTTTTCCTTGAGTCTAGAAATATAAACCTTGGAGATTGGATCATTGGTGTTTTAAACCTCAGTTAAGAATAAAATGGATTTTGTCTTAATAGCATATATATATATATATATATGTGTGTGTGTGTGTGTGTGTGTGTGTATGTATATGTGTATATGTGTGTATGTATATGTGTGTATGTGTGTGTGTGCATGTGCGGGGGGTGTGTGTATGTGTGTGTATGTATATGTGTATGTATATGTGTATATAAGTATATGTATGTATATGTATGTGTATGTGTATATGTATATGTGTGTGTATGTATATGTATGTGTGTGTGCACAGATCCCCTTGGAGGTCAGAAGAAGTGTTGGATCTCCTGGAGCTGGAGATAGATACAGTTTGCTGTGACCTGACCAATGGGCTCTAGGGACTGAGCTCTGATCCTCTGAGAGAGCAGCCAGGGAGTGGTATCAGCCACTGAGCCTCCCCTCCAGCTCTCAGCAGCCTTTCAGTAAACTTTCATATGAGATATGGCAGAGTGTAAATCTCTGTAGCTCAGCTGTAGGAAACCTCAGTGACAAGATGCCTATAAGGGATTCGTGCTGCGACATCTACAAGAGAATCTGTCAGCACTCCCTTTGCTCCAACAGAACCATACTAGGTAGCAGGAAAGAAGGAAGGATGGAAGGAAGGACTGAAGGATGGAAGGAAGGAAGGAAGGAAGGGCTGAATGAAGGAACACACTGAGAAGGGAGGATAGGCGGTAAAGATAATCGAGCTTTGGTTTTTCCTTTGGTTTTTCACTTGGGATCTGCCATCCCACTTATCCATGAAACATAAAATTAGTTTTATTCTCTGAGCATCTTAAAGATAAATAGGCTTCCTATACGAACACTGCTTGATCTGGGGTTGTGTAGGCTCGCTCACTAAGCCAGAAAATGTGCAAGAGAAGCGGACTCTCCTTAACCATCCAAGCACACAGGAACTGTTGACTGTGCTAGGCTCTGGTGTAGGAATGAATAAACAACTTAATAAAATGCAGTGCAGACCAGGAAACCCTGAGAGATACGGACAGACAGAAACCAAGCAGTGGGGCCAGTAAGCGCTTCTGTTTCTGGTCATGTAATTCTGACAAGCAACAGGGACTTTGTGTGTGTGTGTGTGTAACTTGTTAAGAACAAAACTTAATATTCAGCCTCTGGACAGCAGTTGAGGAACCTTGAGAGATGGGGAAAAAACGAAACCAAACAAAAAGAAACAATCAATACCAGCGAGCCCTGAAAATCAAGACCTCTGTCTCAAATTGAAGGCTCATTCTCCAGCGAGGCGCAGGAAGAAGGAACCTGAAAAAGCCTGTATTGTGTCTGAATAAGGTGAACTTGAAAGTCACCTTGAAAGAATTAGCAGCTCTTGATCCCATCCATGGGGGAGACAAGGAGAGCCCAGAACCCTAGAGCGCTGCCTGGCTTCTTTGAGCATTTACTATATGAGAGAAGGAGTCAGAGCTCAGAACATGCTGATTTCTCAGGAGTCAGAGCGAGGAGACTTCCTCACAAACACAGAGACACCTTCACGCCCCTTAGCAGTGGCACTAAACCAGACAGGCTAGAGGCTGCACCAGACCTGCCAGAGAAACGTCTCAAAGCATGCCTCAAAAGAGTCTGACTGATATCAGCCTCATTACACCACAGAACAAAGCCCCCTGGACGTGTACCACGATTAAAATAACAAGAACATGGAGTTAGCACCTAACATTATGAAATTCACAATTTGGTCTCTAAAAAAAATAAGCAAGCGCACAAAGAATCGAGCAAAACATAACGGGTATGGGGGGGAGTGGATTAATTAACACAAAAGGTGGATTAATTAACATAAGTGGATTAATTAATATAAAAGGTGGGTTAATTAACATAAAAAGTACTAAACATTACTGGAGATGCTTTGTGTTTTAAGAAGGAATGTTTGACCAGGGATGACAACTGAGAATTTTAATGGAAAAAGAACAAACACTATTCAAGAACTCAGCTCCTCTTCCCCGGGGCATAGGGAGATACCTAAAACTGAGGTAATAGCATCCTGTGGAGAAGCTGCTGTCCCCCAGTAAGCCAAGATGGGATCTGCTTTAACTGCATGGACCGTAGAGTTCTCATGATGTTTTTTACATGTGGTAAGCAACAGAGAAAAAGAAGTTTGAAAATACTCTGATGGTCTTTGTTTGTTTGGTTGGTTTTTAAATTAATTCAATTTGGCAAAAAAGGAGGAGGAGGAGAGGAAGAGGAAGAGGAGGAAGAAGAGGAGGAGGAAGAAGAAGAAGAGGAAGAAGAGGAGGAGGAAGAAGAGGAAGAAGGAGGAGGAGGAGAAGGAGAAGGAGGAGGAGGAAGAGGAGGAGGAGGAGGAGGAGGAGGAGGAGGAGAAGAAGAAGAAGAAGAAGAAGAAGAAGAAGAAGAAGAAGAAGAAGAAGAAGAAGAAGAAGAAGAGGAAGAAGATGAAGAAGAAGAAGTTGTTACCACGAACCAAAAAAAGCACATAAGATCAGCATTGACTTATGCACTTGACAATGTGGAGGCCTTCGTGGTACACGTCCAGGAAATGGGCCAGATGAGACAGGAGCAAGTTACCTGGAGCAGCGACTTTGCCAGACGCTTCTTCCTGTGGCTTTCTGAGAATCAGAAATCTCAGGGCAGGTAGTCCTTTGCTCTTCTATCCATCACCCAGTCACCTGTGAAAGCTAAAGTCGCAGCTTTATTCAATCGTACAACTCTTGGAAGCACTGGGCCAGTTCCTGGACAACTGTCATTTAGAACTGGACCTCATGGTTAGCCTGTGACTTCTCCCTTACAAGCTTCACCTCAGGCTGTAACCCTGACTGTGGTCCGGGCTCCTCCACTGTGACCCTCCCCTCTGCCTCCTGTCTACCTCAGGCCTGCAAGCATCTTTAGCCCGGCTGCTCAGGTTTCAGGTTCACTGGCTCCAGGAAGATCCTGCCAGTCTGAGACTATAAGCCCACTTTACTCTCTATCTCATGGTCATTTACACTGATTGTCCCTCACCAAGTAATTCTGACTGAATGTCCCAGAACTCACCAAAACCATACCAAACCATTGGATCATCAATTACTCTCTGGGCCTCCATTGGAAAAGCTACATTAAAGGTGTATCCAGCTTCATCTATAGGTAAACAAGGAAGACTTTCTGCCCTCTCTTTCTCCACTGTTAGACGTGCTTCTTGGGTCCTTAATGCTCATTCCGCGGCATCTATAGAACAAGACGTCGTGTTCCAGACATTTAGTCTCTTCTTTGTAATATTTCTGATGAAAGAAAAAAAAAAGCAAAACCAAAAACAAACAAACAAGCAAAAACCCTGTATAGTCTTTGAGTGGTTATCAGCCTTGAGCTCAGAGAACAGTGCACTGTATTTGTTATCATTGGTTTCCATGGTAAGCTCATGTACTGTGTTTATACGTGGTTACCCAGAAAAGAACTCTGCAGGTGCCAACAAACTGTCGAAAGCATCACGACACAAAACAAGTTAGGAGACTCCACAAAACCAGTTGTTGCCTTGCAGAATCCTATTCCCGGATTCACGAGTACATTGGTGATACTGAACGACTAGGCTGTATCAGATAGTTTATGACCCACGCTTTCTCCCACATCCCCAAGGAAAGCAACATGGTGAGGAAAACGATGCTAGACTTTGTTGTCCCTACCTACGACCACATCACACATCCTTTGGGAAATTCACACTCCTACGGGACAGTCTTCAGCAGTTCACCTGACTATGGAATACAAAGCCACGACATAGGACCCTCCTAAAGTCTGGACGGAGTCACCGTGTGGCGCATGCTCCTGAGCTGAGTCACCATGCGGTGCATGCTCCCGATCCTCTGTCTTCCAAGCTCTGAACATGTTTGCCATTACCTCATCTGCTTCCACTTTACTTGTCTGGGATTCATCGTCTGTCTCCCCGGACCAGAATGTTTGTCTGCCTTATTTACTGCTAAGTGTCCAGACGTTAGATAGTGCCTGGCTTATAATAGGAAGTCAATAAATATGTGATATCTTCTCTCAAGCAGCAGCAGTCCCCAGAATCTCGGTGGACGAAACTCTCCAGCTTGTGACGCTTACATGAGAGACCAGATCAATAAGGCAACCACAACGGGTGCGTACGCATTTGGTGGACCGACTGGAAACCGGACTTGTCAAGAAAAACTTCATTGCAGGTGTGTGGGTTGGGCTCGTGCTTAAAGGATTAGGTTGCAAGGAGTTTACACCATGCCCTGTCCCAGAAGAGGGCTTCGCAGAGCACACATCGGCATTTGTAACCCTCACTGGCTGACACGCAGAACTGTTCAAAAAGGAAATCGGAGCCACTATTTAAACAGGCCCAGAAGGGTCCTCGGCACTGTGGATCCATTCACACTGTACTTCAAATAAAACTGGACTCTAAATTCTTCAAGTAAACTTTCATTGCCTCTCAAACACTTATCCCTTCAGCAAACTGTGGCCTATTCCCTGATTTTTGAAATCATTAGAAGGTGCTAAGGGGCCTGGAGAAGGGTATTCAGTTGCGAATTCCACAGCTCTCCCTGTTCTGGTACTTTCCAATGACAGGAATACTAATATTTTTCTTTTGACTATGACTTTCCATGTAATCCAGTCCCAAATAATCCATGCATTATCTTATTGTGAGACATTGGAATCCAGCATTTTCAACATGTTTTAGAAAGCCCTCCTGTCCTTCTGAAACATCCCCAGGTCCTGCTCACAGAGTGTCTAGCGCTGTGACCCCATGGGACTTGAACAATTGGAATCATTTTGTGTTAAAATAATGTACTGCTGATTCTCTGTTGTCTGTGAGATCATATCTGCAGATCCAACTAAATCCATAAATTTAAAAGAATTATTCGTGCACTGATCACACAGAGGCATTATTTTCTAGTCACTATCCTTGAACAAAACAACTATTTGCACTGTGTTAGGTGTTATAACAATTCTAGACGTGACTTAAAGCATACAGAAAGACGTTCTGGGGTTCAGTCTATTATCATCAAGGCAGGAAGCATGGCAGCATCCAGGCAGATGTAGCACCAGAGGAACTGAGAATTCTACCCAGGCAAACAGGAGAAGACTGGCTTCCACCTGGTTAGGGGGGAATACCTAAAAGCCCACCCCCACAGTGACGCACTTCCTCCAACAAGGCCACGCCTTCCAATAGCGCCACTCCCTAGGTCAAGCATATTCAAACCACCACTGCATCTGCATAAGCTCCGGGCTGTTACACACCACCTCACTGACCCCGTTGCCAACGACCAACCCAGCAGCAGCAGCAGCATCCTTAGGTCTCTGCCACACCCGTCACTGCCTTCAAGTCTCCAGTTGTGTCTCTCTCCGCAGTGCTTATACTGGTCCTCCGCTCCATCTTTTCCACATCTCTATCACACATTTGCTCTTCACAGTGGGTGGCCCGGGGGGCCTGGGTGGCTTGAGTTCCATCCCCCCAGGCCCTCCCGATGGAAATTCTTAAGTCCATCTCTCTCTCTCTCTCTCTCTCTCTCTCTCTCTCTCTCTCTCTCTCTCTCTCTCTCTCTCTGCTGTTCCACTGCTTTTCCGCCCTTGTCTCCATAAGAGACAGCTGGCCCGTTCTGTGGTCAAAGGCTCGGGTTTCCCTCTCTTCAGCATCTCAGCACAGTGCCCCTGACATCCCCAGACCTACCCTCCTACTCTTGCCTTCCCCAAGGGTAGCATCTGGTTCTCTGTTGCAAGCTCACCAAGTCCTGTTCTCAACCACTGACACTCATACTCAATCTGTGTGTTTTCACTCCTAATGTCTCCCTCTTCAAAAGAAACACATTTCTCTCACGGAGCCCGCGTCTCTCCAAGGTTAGCAAAGTGAGGCAGGCACACACAGCAAAGATTTGATTCACTATTCCTCTACCAAGCGGCTCATAATTATGGGTAGCTGTATTTGTACTACATGAAGGAAACATCCCAAATTTGCCTTCTCCGTCACAAATGCGTGCCCTCTTAGCTCCTTCTTTCAAGAATAAAATGTTAATCTTGGCTTTTTTTTCTCTCCAGACCTCATTAATTTTATGCTACTAAGCAAGTATTTTATGGAAACCTCCTCTAGATGTGGAAATTTCCAATCAAGCTGCTCACCTTACATGGGGACCCAGAATAAGGACGCGTGCTCTCGACTTCCCTTCAAAAGAAACCTTCCTTCCCCACTCCCTCCACCGCTGATCCCTCGAGGAGGACATGGATCCCCAGTGACATTCCTTCATCGCTATTTCTCTTGAGCGCAGGAGAAGAATTGTCTCTAAAGTATCCAGTGTTACTAAAGAGCCTGTTTCAGTGTTGTCGCTGATCGTCCTTCCCTGTGACTGTCCTTACCTCTCCCCTTAGCACTTGCAGGGATGTTGCCGAGAATACAGAAATTATCAGTGTAACTCCTGGGGAGTGTTCATTGTTTTTCTTTCTTCTTAAATGATAACTCCATTGTCTTCATTAGATTCTCTTGGTTCTAAAACTAAAGATCTCTTCCATAGAAAACCATTTCTTGAGTCCCACCATGTTATGTAATGGAAGATGCCTTCAATTGAGTCAAAACACCTGTCCCCTAGGACAGACTCAGTCTCTACGAATTTCTCTCCAGCCCACTGGACAATAGTGTCATAACTAGTCACATTAGTAAGACAGGCTTTATGACTATTAAATCCTTTGTGAGTTGCCTCGATCATACATTCAGTGCATAATGAGAATCTACTATAATGCTAGGCACTGGGCACAGAAATGTATTGTTTCCAGAACTGCACACAGTGCACAAAACTGACAGAGAAACAAGTGTCTGCAAAAGAAATGCACACACACACACATGTACACACACATGCACACACACATGCACATACACACATATATACACATGTACACACATACACATACATACACACATGTGTACACACACACATACACACACAACTTTTCTTGAGAAGAAGTATTTGAGGAGTATAAGAAACTAATGGTAGAGTATTATCAACACAGATAAAAGAATGTATAATAAGATAATATTATTATTATAATATTATTTCTTTCAAACCTTGTGAGAGCAGGCATATGAAATAGAGCAGCATTCTCGAGAACAGGAAAACACTCATTAGCTAGAACTCAGGGCACAGCAATACATGCCTCCAGATGAGCCATAGAGTGATGCTGGGTATGCACGTGTGTATCCGGAACTGAGCTTCATCTCAGAACACACACATACACACACACACACACACAAGGCTTGACTGGAACAGCAGTGCTATACTACTGGGAACAAGTCTGACCTTGGCAAAATCATTTAGAATGTTCCTGCAAGGATCTAAGCAAGAAAGAAGGAAGACCCAAAATGATGGCGTGCAAGAGGGGTACAGAGGAGCGCCCAAATATGGAAGAGGCTTCTGGGGAGCACCTGAAGAGTGAATCTAACTGGGGAGTAAGGAGACTGTCTCACTTAGGCTTTTATTGCTATGATAAAACACCATGGCCAAAAGCAACTTGAAGAGAAAAGGGTTTATTTCCACTTAAAAGTCCTGGGTCACCATCACTGAAGGAAGCAAAGGCAGGACCGCTGGAGGCAGGAACTAAAGCAAAAGACTATAAGAGTCCTTTTTACTGGCTTGTTCAGCCTGCTCCCTTATGCTGTTCAGGACGACTTGCCCAGGAGTGGCACTGACCACACTGGGCTGGACCCTCCCATATCAACCATTAATTAAGACAATACTGCCACAGACTGACCACAGACTAATCCTATGGAGGTATTTCCTCAATTAAGATGACCTCTTCCTAGATGTGTCGAGGTTTATGACAAGTTCACAGAAACTAACCAGCACAAGGACAGGCTGTGAAACCACATAGATGGATGTCCTGATTACTCTGATAACTTAGGTGGCCAGAGAATAAGTTATGAGAGACAGGATAAAATGTTCACATGAGGACATACGGTGTTATGTGAACCTAGAATATGCATGTGAAAACATCCAGGACTCGGTAGTTAGTCGAACAACTGAGTTCGGAGTTGCTCAGCAGGTCAAATCTTGGAGGTTAATGGAAACATTAGTCAAAGCTTGCAGAGGATGTCAAGAAACTACAAAAGTAGATGTTTCCCAAAGCAAATGCATCGAGAGAGACTACACGTGGATAAAGAATAGAACCAAAGAACATACTATGATTAGATCTTAGATTGGTTAGGAGGCAGACCATTTGGAAAGCTGATTACAGGTTTGACCCATGCAACTACCCTACTTTACAAGTGTTCATACGGTTAGCACTGAGTCTAAGGAATTCACTGTCTCCATGGTTCAAGGATACGAAGAAAAGGCAGGAAGACAATACAGTGCATTCCTATGTATCCCATTCTGCTATGACAAACCTTAACCATCCCGTGAATACTAACAGGAAATGAAGCCCTAAAAATGAGTTGTGTTCTTGTTTGCTTTCCCATGAAGGGGATTTCTCTACGGGATTTCTCTACAGAAATGAGACGTTTTGACTCATCTGGACATGTCTATCAGAGGCACAGGCTCAGGCATCTATTTCATACAATAACAAAACAAGGAGGGGAATACGGAATTTGCCCCATGGAGGAAGCCATGATAGCTTTGCCATGCTATCTGCACCATCTGGAACCCAAGCCCTCAGCCATGCCCAGCTGTCAAAGCATTTCTTTCTCCTAACTCACTTTCCACTCACACCTTTCCCCTTGTATGACTTGACTACTGTGACTCTTGGTCCACGAGAGACATCTGACACCCCTCCCCCTGCACGTGGACTGCAGTGTTTTCTTACTTTCTCCGTTCATCATCCTGCATGGGGTGGTGGTGGTGGGGGCACAAAAATCCAGACATCTCTGAAGAGCAGGTCTTGGACAGGAAGCAACAGTAACACTGCCTCCAGCAGAAACTCAGACGCAGACAGACTACCGGGAAGAGCCCAGACAGAAACTGATTTTTCTTATCTCAATTACTGACCCTATGAAAGTTATGAATGACCTTGGAATCACAAGCCATCCCTCGTGAAGCACGCACAGTAATGGTGACATTCCCTTCCTGTCTCACCACCTACCTCACCCCTACGCTCTCCCACCTGAGGGGACAGATTAGCACTGTGACTTGTATTCTTGGTCTCCTTGTATCTCCGTATTCACATGTGTGGAACTGAAAACCCCTGCACTCTCACCAACAGTTGCCCGGGCCCAAAAAACAAGGGCCACCTATTTTATTACCTTTCTTTCTTTTTCTTTCTTTCTTTCTTTCTTTCTTTCTTTCTTTCTTTCTTTCTTTCTTTCTTTCTTTCTTTCTTTCTTTCTTTTTTTACTAAATTTTAGAATTGTATCACTTTCCCCTCTCTTTCCCTCCCCATAGCACCTTCCGGCTTCCCTTGTTCAGTCCCCTCCCATGCCCCACTGAAGCCAGCAGCCTCTTTTCCTTTATTATTGATACATCCATATATGTGTATATCTATATCCATGTATATGCACAGACGTATATAATCACAACATGCTGAATTCTATTAGTCTGTATCTCTGTGTGCAATTGTGTGTCTATGTGTCTTTGCATGTGCTTCTCTGTGTGTTTGTGTGTATCTGTGTATGTGTGTGTGTGTGTGTGTATGTTTGTATGTCTGTGTGTATGTGTATATCTCTCTTTCTGTGTCTGTCTGTGTGGTTTCAGAGGTGACCACTTTGCCCTAGACAACCAATAAGAGCGCTCCCGCACGGGAGAAGCTCCTTGTCATCTCACAGCAGTCATTGTAAGTGGCATAGTTTTAAGTGCAGTTCAGTGCTGGGGTAGAAGCAGATCACACATCGACTGGACACACTATCCTGAATATGCCCGGATAACAGTCCTGAGGTGTGGAAGAGACAAGCACATTTTGTCTTGGGGATTTGTGTTTTGCTAACAGTCAGATTCCAGATATCCTTGCAGATTGCAAGAGAAAACATCCCTTTACCTCATAATCCGTGTTATAAGTAGCACTGTCCTCAGGTTCCATATCACCAATGTAGTGAGTCACAGCTAAGGTCACCCCCACTGATTCTTGGGTGCCCCCTTTATCCCAGGTCTCTGTCTTGTACTGGAGATGCCCCCTAAACCCCATCAGTGGCAGATTCCAGTTCATTTTCATGGCCATCTACTGCCCTGTACTGTCCTGTTATAGCATGGGTAAATCTAAAAAACAATAGACCAGGGGTCAGAGAGACAGCTCAGTGGGTAAAGGTGTCTACTGCTGACCCTGGAAATCTGAGTTCAATCCTCCAGAGCCATGAGAACTAACTGTCCTCTGATCTCCACTCATGTGCGATAGCGACATGTATTCAAGATGTGTGGACACAATACAAACACATATGAGAGAGAGAGAGAGAGAGAGAGAGAGAGAGAGAGAGCATAATTCATCAACCAAGCAATACACAAATAGAAAAACATTAAAAATACATTCTATCAGAAGAGCTAGAGGCATAATTTTATTGTTTCATACCATGGTGAGAGTGCTATATCTTCACCTGAAGGCTGCTAGCAGAATACTGACTTCCAGGCAGCTAGGGTGAGGGTCTTAAAGCCCACACCCACAGTGACACACCTACTCCAACAGGACCACACCTTCTAATAGTGCCACTCCTTAGATCGAGTTTATACTAACCTTCATAGTCTCCTTTAGCAAGCCAGCAGATTTAAAGGTAGAGGCCTAATTTTTGAAGGTAATATTTCAGGAAAAAAAGATCATTCAGTATCAAGCTATAGACAATCAGATTGCTCCTGTTGTATAACTCTACCAGAGTGTATGTATCTGGTATAACTTTATAAGTCTGATTACCTGTCTTATATTTGTATGAGTGTATTGTGCGTGTGTGTGTGTGTGTGTGTGTGTGTGCATGTGTGTGTGTGTGTGCGTGTGCGCGTGTGTGTGTGTGTGCGTGCGCACGCGTGTGTGTGTGTGTGTGTGTGTGTGTGTGTGTGTGTGTTATAAGCACATATATGAACAGGTGCACAGCATGCACCTGTGAATGCACTCGATCAGGCCGAAGGAGGATTTCATATGACCTGCTCTTTCATTGTCTGTCTTATTCCTTTGAAATCAGGCCTTTCCCTGAAGCTGGAGTTGGGCAACCAGCCCCAGCAAACCTCCTGTCTCGTCTCCCCGCCGGTGCCACAGATGCGTACGGACATGCCCATTGTTTGATGTGGGCACTGGGCTCCAAACTCAGGTCTCAGGCTTGCAGAGCCAGCATGCTTACCCACTGAGCTGTCTCTCCAGCCCCTGTGTCAGCTGTCTTCTGGAAATCACTGTGCAGTAGTACTTTCTTGGGTCCAAGGTAATGTATGACTCCAAACTTGATGCCCTCAGCAGATACTTAAAGGGTTACTCACTGTGCAACTGTCCCTTGGACAATAAAGGTGGTTTGGCTCAACCTATTTGTTTATTATTATTGTTGTTATTATTATTGTTGTTGTTGTTGTTATTGTTATTATTATTATTAGCTAAAATAGAAGCAGCATCATTATGCCATCATGTTGGAATTCAGGACTTAGAACTACTTTTGCTGCCTTTGTTATATGTACATCTGGCTTTCTTTGGAGTTAACCACAGACCATTCGTGCAAACAGTACCAAGGCTTAAAGAGCTGCAGAGAAAAACCTGAAGGAAATGTCCCAGGTTTTTGTTGTTGTTGTTGTGTCTTTCCACAATGACCTGGGAAAATATTTCCACCAGAACTTATTAAAAGAAAAACTATCCAGCATTGTTGCCACAAAAATTCTCCCAGAGCTCCCTCCTCCCCGTCCTCCTCTCACATCCTCTCTGCCATGCCACTGTGTGCATTATACATGTACACAACTTATCAAGACTGTGCTATCCATTAGAAGAAAAGTAAGATTGCATTCGGTTGTCTAAGAAGAGCTATGCCCTGGAAGTCTGTTAAACTTGGGTCACAAGAAGCTCTTCTACAAGGTTCTGAGGAACAAAATGGGAGAAGCTAAGCTATGTCGGCACTGGGCAGTGCATCATTGGAAGATTTTGACAGGGCCTTCGTATGAGAGGTGGCGTAGAGAATTAGGGGTTGGAATGAGGAGCACTCCCGTCCTTGGAACGTCTACCTGGGTTAATGTGCTTCTGGGAGTCAGATGCCATCTTTAACGGCTGCGGCATTCTGAAGACGGCTCTATGCTATGTTTATCATGAAGGTGAAGGTGGAGGTTTCCAACTCAACTAACTTGTGGCCAGCAAGCTCTAACAATCCATTCCTTGGTCCTTGGTCCTGTCTACCCTTAAGCCCACGCATTCCTCTGACACTAAGGTAAGTCAGCACTGCAATAGCCAGTTATAACAGTGGGGTGTTTTTTTTTCTTCAAAAAATAGAAACACTGTCAATATTATAAACAGTTATATCTAGACAGAACATTTTATAATAAGATGTAATATGGGTTTGGAAAAATTCTAAATAATGAAATATATTTAATAAATAATGTATTTATATCTAAAACACATTAAGAAAAAACAATGTATTGATTAAATACATTAGTGCTTATAAGTCATTCCATCACCGTCAAACAACAGGAAAGCTAGGCTTCAAAAAACTGACAGAGCTGCCTCGGAATCACAGCAGAGGAAGTGGGGCATTCCAGTGTCTAAGAGGTGACACCTCATCGAAAGCAGAGATAAGGAACAAGAGGAATTACTGTGAGCTTTCTTTGCCCTGGATAGTGCAGAGGATGTAGACTCCACTCACCTTAGCGACTGCATATCAGAAGTCTTTCAATATTTGACCTAAAGTAAACAGCCCTTCTTATGATTTGTCCCTGGATATCAGGTTTTTTTTTTTTTTCCATGAAGACTCCATTGAGTCTGAAGTCTAGAAAGAGATGATTGGTCCTTAAGCAATGGGGGAGTTCAAATGCTTAGTTCAGAAGATAACAAGGCTCCTTCAGCAAACAAGCTTTTCACAAGTGACCCACAGTAGCAGTGGGAGAGAAATAACATCTTACAAATTAGCAGTTTTAACTAGCTTTGCTAAACTGAGCAATCAGCTCTGGATGTTGTTTATGTATCTAAGTAGGAAAGAGATGATCAATATATATTTGGGAATCTCTTTACATTCTCTCAACATAAATGAGCGTAGATTGAATATAATATGAAATGTAATACAATGATTTGTTTTTAGATACATATTTCAAGGTACATATAACATACACGCTTCTTTTCACTAAGAATATTTTCAAAGAATTGTTTATGGTCAAAGGGGTATGGAAAACATACAGTATTTGCTATGTATTATTTAGACCTTTAATAGGTAGTAGTTTGCTTGTTTCTTATAACAAAGAATATATTCTAATATATCTAATGGATTTTATGTGGCCCAAGATCTTAAGTCTATTGGTAGAGGTAGCAGATAAAGAGAAGCTTCAAGGAGTCTATGTCTGTGTGGATGAAAAGTTACTTGAGGTGATGAATGCAGGATTTCCTTCCCATCTCCCACTTTGTTCCAGCCCATTAAAAGCAAGAAAGAAAAACCTTTGGCTTTTGATTATCTGCTTTCCCATGAGCAACAAACCAAATATTGAGCCTTGGGCATCTAGTTAGTTAGGGTCTCTACATGCTGCATTAGAAGGAGCCTTTCTTCTGCTTTCACACAGAGGCCAGCAACTATCTGGCATCTTTTTTGAAGGAGGGGGAAGAGTAAAGAGGGATTGAGGGAGGAGGAGGGGAAAGGGGAGAGAAGAAGAAGGAGGAGGAGGAAGAGGAGGAGGAGGAGGAGGAGAAGAAGAAGAAGAACAAGAACAAGAACAAGAAGAACAAGAAGAAGAAGAACAAGAACAACAACAAGAAGAACAACAACAAGAAGAACAACAACAAGAACAAGAAGAACAAGAAGAGAATATAGAGGAATATAGTATTTCAGCACAGACACCGCGACCCATCTCCAGGCTCTAACAATAAAGTCATCTCCAGCCACTTTGAGAGAAAATTAATATAAGAAAGACAGAGTGAAAGAAAAAAGAACATGGAAAAACACTACTTCTCAAAACTAGTTCTCTGGGGAGCCTCAGAAACACTGAAGTGGGGACAAATCTTTCAGGAGGGCTACCATTAAGAAAGAATGAGTAGATCACTTTTGAAATGGAGTTAACAACTGATGTGTGTGAGACATGTTATCTTTGCTCTGTCGCCAAGAGCCCCTCTGATCCTCACAACCACCCAGGTGGTAGGCACATTAGTAGTCACCATCATTAGACAAATCAAGGAAATGACTCTGAGGTGAAGGAGGTTGACCAAGCCCTTGGAGCTAGCATGTTTCCTAGGCAACCCTTCACTGGCAGCTAGTGACTACTCGAGTATCTTAGCTTCTAGACCTAAAGAAGTCAAAAGAGCTTGGAATGAAAAGACTAAATAATATACAATATAATTAGTCTTTAGAGACTGCATATTCAGTATAGAAGCAAAGGAAAAAGAATAAAATCAAATGCTTACAATACTTACATCTGAGCAATTTCTTACATGTGACTTTAAACTTTTTATATAAATATTACTGCACACTATCCAGTATTCTTAAGATAAGAATGATTGACATTAGAACATCTAAGAATTACATTTGCTTTACTTGCGGCACCCGCAGTAATCCCCCAATTTTAGTTTGACACTTCGAAGGAAGGTACAAATTCCAACCAACACTGTCTATACCAGAAAAGGGAAATAGAAGATAAAGACAATGTTGCCCCAACGGCAAGCAATGCTCTGGTGAGTAAATATTTGGCAGATGGCCACTGGTGTTTATCAGATACAGTCACCAAAATGGTATCTAGATTTCATGAGTGCAATGACAATGTTTTGGGTAAATGCCACCTTTCCCCAAAGTGGGTAAAATGATGAGGGCTGTTATCCTCCCCAGGATGATCCACTATTATCCAGACACCAGAGGCCTTTACACACAGATTCTTGAAAGGGGACTCTGCTCTAGACTCTCCCTCAGAGACAAACTGTAAAGTGCTATAAGCTGTCTTACCACATCACTCAACACCCAGAACAGAGTTGAGGACTCAAACAGTATATATTTATTCAACCCAGGGGCCTCTGTAGACATGTGACTACTGAGCACTTGAATTATAGCCAGGATGAAGGACAAAGCAAACTTTTTAGATGTGTTCATTTGTAACTAATTTAAACACGTGTGGCTTTCTGTCACCATCCCAACAGCACGGAGCCAGGAGGCAAGCTGACTCACATTATCTGCCTGGAACCTATTTCTCCTATGCTTTTTAAGGGCACCTATGTGTACTCAAATACTACATATGGTCCAAGTATAATACTACCCAGACCATAGCAGTGGGTTCTCATGACACTGTCTCCTCTTTCCTCAGCCAAACAACTGTAACCCACACAGTACATACTTTGGTAGGATTCTTCAAAATTGTTCCATGCAGAAACTGAATACCTGCAGTCATTCAGACATAATTTGCAGAAGGAAAGTACACGGAAGAAACACTGGCTTAGGTTCTTACATCACAGGAAAAATGGTGTGTTGGCTTAATAAGCTCAAACCAGTATCTCATTTTAAAAAAAAAATATTTATTTCTTTAGGGAGGACCACATGTAGTGGTCAGAAAACAATGTTCAGGAGCCAGGTCTCTCCTTCCACCTTGTCAGTTCTGGGGATCAAACTTAAGTCCAGGCTTATTTGGCAAGCAAGTGTTTCTACCCACTGAGATATCTCTCCAGCCCCAGTATCCCACATTAAAAAACAGCTACTTTAAGACACTGCTTACATACCATAAATTCTGTTCATTTAAATTGTGTAATTAGGTGCAGTATATGCAGGTCTATATAACTGTCGTCAACTTGCTGTTTGGTGTGTTTAATATATTGGAATGTGCAGCTACATTTTCATCACTAAGATGAAAAGCCATGTTTCCATTCTCTACCCTGGAACCAACTAACGGACTTTGGTCTTGACTCTGGGACCCACCATTGGGCTTGGATTTTGACCCTGGGACCCACCAATGGACCTTGGTCTTGACCCTAGGACCCACCAATGGGCTTGGGTATTGACCTGGGACCCACCAATAGACTTTGGTCTTGATCCTGGGACCCACCAACGGGCTTGGGTCTTGACCCTGGGACCCACCAATGGGCTTGGGTCTTGACCCTGGGACCCACCAATGGACTTTGGTCTTGACTCTGGGACCCACCAATGGACTTTGGTCTTGACTCTGGGACCCACCAATGGGCTTGGGTCTTTCTCCATCCTCTTATTTTCACTTCCGGAACAACAAAATCCGTGTGAAATACAGATGGTCCCCAAGCTCAAGATCACACTTGTGTGGTCTTGTTTTTTACTGTACTGTGTAGCAATTCAAAGCTATACGTCAAGCCTGGAACTTCATTTCCTGGGTCAGGGATATGTGGGATGACCCGCACATGTAAGATGCTGTGGCCAAGAGCCACCCAGGCCGTGAAGCCTTCCAGAGGGGAAGCGACCATGATCTGTGATATACAGTGAGCATACACCACGCGCTCTTATTGTGTGTATTGAAGCACCTTTCATTTACTTCCGTTTTAACGTGTGATGGGTTTATAAAGGTGTAAACTGACTGCATACCAAGGCACCCATAATTGGTTTTTCCCTTACCCTTGTGTTTCACAGCTTTTGACTTTCCTTTATTATTCTAAATACCTGCTTTGTCCTAACTTTCCTATGAGCTGACAATTGTGTGCCATGTTCTCAACTTCATCACTATTCAGTGAGCATGAATTCTGGTGACTCCAAGGTTTGGAGGCAAGAGACATTTTATCGTCAAACTGTGACCATGTGGATGATTGGGACATATGTAAGTTATTAGGATTTTAAAGCCTGAGATTGGGAAGGGAAAGACAGAAGGAGAAAATGTCTCATAGTTCAATTTTGGAAGCTATCTAAATAATGTTTTTCCCATTCCCACTCCAGCCTCCACTTGGTCCTACTCCAGTTCTCAGCTTTTAAACAGTGCCTGGCCCATCACACCTGCAAGAAATCATTGTCAAGGGAAAGAAGGAACAGACATATTCCCGTACACAGCCTACGTTTTTTTCCCTCCCAAAGAGCCCTTAAGCCAACGCATTATTTGTTTTCCTTCCAAAATTGCCTACTAAATGGCATCTGGATATTTGAAAGACTGTAATAGCATAAAGAGATAGAGGCCAACCTGCAGCACTTCTCCCGGATTACTGAAGCCAGGGAATTGTCCAAATTCTTCCTTTTGATGTGCACCAAATTCTGAGGAAGAGTCTCATTTAAGCCTTAGAAAATTAAGGCCTTTGCTCCACAGATCATAAAAACCTTTATAACTCACTTCAGTTTTCCTGAATGTTTCTGAGGTACCTTCCCGCCAGTTCCCCCCTCAACCAAGACCGAGTGCACAGGGCTTTAAGGTCTCTGTGATATTCTTAAAATATTCCCTCTGGGGATGAAGGGAAGGAAAAGAGCACCAGGGAGTGAGCTACAAGTCTCCACACAGACCTCTCTTTCAGTTCAAGTCTGGAGAGGGAGATAAAAAGCCAACTGCAGACACACTGTCCTCGGAAGGAGCCAAGATCTACCCCAAAGATTGGCAGCTCCAAAAGGCATCAACAGGAATCCTTTTGGTAATTACCAGTTCGGAAATGTCATCCCATTGATTGTGACAGACATAAAGCAGCTGCGCTTTGTTGAGGGAGAACAGAGACCGGGCCTGAGCAGTCACAAACATCGGGCCAGCTGCAGCCTGCTCGCCTCCCTCAGCTCTCCCGTTCCAGACTTGCCAAATGCTGAAGCAATTAATCACACAGTAGAAGTGGATCTAAAATGTCTGAAATTGCCTGGTAAAGATTAACTGAATCTATCATATTTCCAGCCTGATTAGGAGGGGGTAAGAGTGTCTTTTTATTGCAGAAAGCCTCTCAGTCAAATTAATTGCTAAGATCTTAGGCTGGTCATTCCAATTCCAGCTGGAATTTAGAGAATCCTCTGGCCAGAAATCCTTATTTTTTAAGTGAGAAACGGAGAGAAAAAGACACAGGTATTTGCTTTTATGAATCTCTGGAGTAGAATCAAAGACTCCAAACTCAAGCCAACACAGGTGTCCTTGGAGCCTAAAGAGCCATTGAAGAGCGACTTTAAGTTTGTTCTGCCTGTTTGTATAAAAGATCCACCCATTCCTGGGTGGAGAATCCCAGTTGCTGTCAGGGGTTATGAGGGCCCCTGGAACATATGCCCTCAGCTTCACACTCAGGGAAACATGGGCCCCTCTGCTAAAGCCGGTTACACTCCATCACAGTCAGACAGCCATTGTCGCAGAAAGCCACACTGCTTCCCTTCCAGAGAAAACACACAACTGACAGGCAGCTGCGGCACAGTGCACCTCCACATGCCTAAGGTGACAGGGTTTAGTGACCCCAGCCCTAGTACCCAGATGAGTGGTGATGGCCTTGTCACCTGCAGACCCCAAGGGTAGTATCCTTATCCAGCTACTGTCCTCAAACTCTCCAGACCTAGGCCTCCAGGGAATCCCTCTGAGACTGTATCATCCCGCCCAAAGAACTGACTGTTTCCCTTTTTTAAGTTGTGCACCATTCAACTCTCTTCTTGTTTATTCCTTTGGAAGTGTCTTTACTATAGGATCTGGAGACACTTATTCTATTTTAAACTATCTTTGTATATAACATTGGCTCTAAAGTTATGCTTTTATTTTTTTGTTTTGTTTTGTTTGCGATGCAATCACACCAGGGTCTTTATTCAAGCGCAAACCGGGGTCACACCATCGTCACTCATGCAGCAGGACAGGAGGGTGAAGCCCCAAGCCCAGTTTCTAGTAAGCATTTATAGAGGCAAGCAAATAAGCAAGGGGCTCACAGGCAAATGGATGAAACTTGAAAATATCATCCTGAGCGAGGTAACTCAGTTACAAAAGAAGACACATGCTATGTGCTCACTGATAAGTGGATATTGGCCCAAAAGTTTGTTTTTATTTTTAAGAGCTTTTCTAAAATCAAGGAGATTGCTCAGGGGTAAAGACACTTGGTGACCTCCAGAGGATCCTCTGAACTAAGTAGAGATGAGACGTGATTTCCACAAATTTTTTCCCTAACTCCCTATACCCTACATAAACATACACACATGTGCACATATGTACACATGCGATAATTAATTTCTAAGCCTTTATTTGCATAACTGTATTTGTTAACATAAGGCTAAGTAACACCTAGTGCTTATGTTAGCTATCCTTTAAAAAGGATAAAAGTCCTATAAGTGGTCATGAATAGATAAAGGAGACACAATTAATTTGGAAAAGAACAAGTATTGTGCATTCTCTCTCCTATATAAAGACAACAACAACTCCATGTGAGTGTACAAGAGTAAAGACAGAGATTAGAAAGGGAAAGAGGGAAAGGAGGGGGAGCTGGATCTCATCCGAGTGCATTGCATGCATATATTGAAATATCACACTCAACCTCGTTAATAAATACAAGTAACACATACTAATCAAAATTTCATGTCGTTATCAAGCAAATCAAGCCGTTAGTTATGAGTTGAGGAGAACGAAAGCCTAAGAGCTGAAGGATCTCTTCATTTAAAATAAGGTCTCTGCATTCCAGCAGCAGCTTAGTCCATGTGCTTCTTCAGCTCCGTCCTATGTCTCTATTAATATTCCATTAAAATAAAAAGCAACAGCCACCCATGATCAATACTTCTTCCCTCCCCAGGGACATGTAATCCATCTTCATAAATATTGAAAAATATTGTTCAAAATAGACAAATGTGTCTTTATTTTATTTCATAACTTGAACAAAAGAATAAACAGACTTTTATAAGGACAGAATCTCACCTGTTGGATGGCAATGGTGTACACTTCCTGTGAGTGCAGACATCGCTGTCTTCCCAGGAGTCAGAGAAATCAACTCCAGCTCATGCCTCAGCTATACACGTGGACAGTGAAGGAGATAAATAAGCAATAAAATGGGCAAAATACATAAAACTTACACAAATAAAAACCTTAAAGTGATCAGGAGCCACAAGCAATCAAAAGTTTGTGTTGTTCAGCTTGTCTACATAAATATCCAGTTTGTCTAGCATGTACCTGACTGACTTACTGTCAGTCAAAGGTAGGGGAAAGATGCTGAAACAACAAAATTTAGACTGAAGCATTTTCACCAAGGATGAATAAACTGGTGGTATTAAAGCAATATGCAACAGGGGCGAGACAGGAGAAATGCCATCATCAGAGTGTGGTACCAAAAGCAACAAGTAACCAAGGGCACAGTCAGAGTGTAGACAGGCCTACTGATCATGGTCAGAGTGTAGACAGTCCTACTGATCATGGTCAGAGTATAGACAGTCCTACTGATCATGGTCAGAGTGTAGCCAGTCCTACTGATCATGGCCAGAGTGTAGACAGTCCTACTGATCATGGTCAGAGTGTAGCCAGTCCTACTGATCATGGTCAGAGTGTAGACAGTCCTACTGATCATGGTCAGAGTATAGACAGTCCTACTGATCATGGTCAGAGTGTAGCCAGTCCTACTGATCATGGTCAGAGTATAGACAGTCCTACTGATCATGGTCAGAGTGTAGCCAGTCCTACTGATCATGGTCAGAGTGTAGCCAGTCCTACTGATCATGGTCAGAGTGTAGCCAGTCCTACTGATCATGGTCAGAGTGTAGCCAGTCCTACTGATCATGGTCAGAGTGTAGACAGTCCTACTGATCATGGTCAGAGTATAGACAGTCCTACTGATCATGGTCAGAGTGTAGCCAGTCCTACTGATCATGGTCAGAGTGTAGGCAGTCCTACTGATCATGGTCAGAGTGTAGACAGTCCTACTGATCATGGTCAGAGTATAGACAGTCCTACTGATCATGGTCAGAGTGTAGCCAGTCCTACTGATCATGGTCAGAGTGTAGGCAGTCCTACTGATCATGGTCAGAGTGTAGACAGTCCTACTGATCATGGTCAGAGTATAGACAGTCCTACTGATCATGGTCAGAGTGTAGACAGTCCTACTGATCATGGTCAGAGTATAGACAGTCCTACTGATCATGGTCAGAGTGTAGACAGTCCTACTGATCATGGTCAGAGTATAGACAGTCCTACTGATCATGGTCAGAGTGTAGCCAGTCCTACTGATCATGGTCAGAGTGTAGACAGTCCTACTGATCATGGTCAGAGTATAGACAGTCCTACTGATCATGGTCAGAGTGTAGACAGTCCTACTGATCATGGTCAGAGTATAGACAGTCCTACTGATCATGGTCAGAGTGTAGCCAGTCCTACTGATCATGGTCAGAGTGTAGCCAGTCCTACTGATCATGGTCAGAGTGTAGGCAGTCCTACTGATCATGGTCAGAGTGTAGCCAGTCCTACTGATCATGGCCAGAGTGTAGGCAGTCCTACTGATCATGGTCAGAGTATAGACAGTCCTACTGATCATGGTCAGAGTGTAGCCAGTCCTACTGATCATGGTCAGAGTGTAGCCAGTCCTACTGATCATGGTCAGAGTGTAGGCAGTCCTACTGATCATGGTCAGAGTGTAGCCAGTCCTACAGATCATGGTCAGAGTGTAGACAGTCCTACTGATCATGGTCAGAGTGTAGGCAGTCCTACTGATCATGGTCAGAGTGTAGACAGTCCTACTGATCATGGCCAGAGTGTAGGCAGTCCTACTGATCATGGTCAGAGTGTAGGCAGTCCTACTGATCATGGTCAGAGTGTAGGCAGTCCTACTGATCATGGCCAGAGTGTAGGCAGTCCTACTGATCATGGTCAGAGTGTAGCCAGTCCTACTGATCATGGCCAGAGTGTAGGCAGTCCTACTGATCATGGTCAGAGTGTAGCCAGTCCTACTGATCATGGTCAGAGTGTAGCCAGTCCTACTGATCATGGTCAGAGTGTAGACAGTCCTACTGATCATGGTCAGAGTGTAGACAGTCCTACTGATCATGGTCAGAGTGTAGGCAGTCCTACAGATCATGGTCAGAGTGTAGACAGTCCTACTGATCATGGTCAGAGTGTAGGCAGTCCTACAGATCATGGTCAGAGTATAGACAGTCCTACTGATCATGGTCAGAGTGTAGCCAGTCCTACTGATCATGGCCAGAGTGTAGGCAGTCCTACAGATCATGGTCAGAGTGTAGACAGTCCTACTGATCATGGTCAGAGTGTAGGCAGTCCTACTGATCATGGTCAGAGTGTAGACAGTCCTACTGATCATGGCCAGAGTGTAGGCAGTCCTACTGATCATGGTCAGAGTGTAGGCAGTCCTACTGATCATGGTCAGAGTGTAGGCAGTCCTACTGATCATGGCCAGAGTGTAGGCAGTCCTACAGATCATGGTCAGAGTGTAGACAGTCCTACTGATCATGGTCAGAGTATAGACTGTCCTACTGATCATGGTCAGAGTGTAGGCAGTCCTACTGATCATGGTCAGAGTGTAGCCAGTCCTACTGATCATGGCCAGAGTGTAGGCAGTCCTACTGATCATGGTCAGAGTGTAGCCAGTCCTACTGATCATGGTCAGAGTGTAGCCAGTCCTACTGATCATGGTCAGAGTGTAGACAGTCCTACTGATCATGGTCAGAGTGTAGACAGTCCTACTGATCATGGTCAGAGTGTAGGCAGTCCTACAGATCATGGTCAGAGTGTAGACAGTCCTACTGATCATGGTCAGAGTGTAGGCAGTCCTACAGATCATGGTCAGAGTATAGACAGTCCTACTGATCATGGTCAGAGTGTAGCCAGTCCTACTGATCATGGCCAGAGTGTAGGCAGTCCTACAGATCATGGTCAGAGTGTAGACAGTCCTACTGATCATGGTCAGAGTGTAGACAGTCCTACTGATCATGGTCAGAGTGTAGCCAGTCCTACTGATCATGGTCAGAGTGTAGACAGTCCTACTGATCATGGTCAGAGTGTAGCCAGTCCTACTGATCATGGTCAGAGTGTAGACAGTCCTACTGATCATGGTCAGAGTGTAGACAGTCCTACTGATCATGGTCAGAGTGTAGGCAGTCCTACAGATCATGGTCAGAGTGTAGACAGTCCTACTGATCATGGTCAGAGTGTAGGCAGTCCTACAGATCATGGTCAGAGTATAGACAGTCCTACTGATCATGGTCAGAGTGTAGCCAGTCCTACTGATCATGGCCAGAGTGTAGGCAGTCCTACAGATCATGGTCAGAGTGTAGACAGTCCTACTGATCATGGTCAGAGTGTAGGCAGTCCTACTGATCATGGTCAGAGTGTAGACAGTCCTACTGATCATGGCCAGAGTGTAGGCAGTCCTACTGATCATGGTCAGAGTGTAGGCAGTCCTACTGATCATGGTCAGAGTGTAGGCAGTCCTACTGATCATGGCCAGAGTGTAGGCAGTCCTACTGATCATGGTCAGAGTGTAGCCAGTCCTACTGATCATGGCCAGAGTGTAGGCAGTCCTACTGATCATGGTCAGAGTGTAGCCAGTCCTACTGATCATGGCCAGAGTGTAGGCAGTCCTACTGATCATGGTCAGAGTGTAGCCAGTCCTACTGATCATGGTCAGAGTGTAGCCAGTCCTACTGATCATGGTCAGAGTGTAGACAGTCCTACTGATCATGGTCAGAGTGTAGCCAGTCCTACTGATCATGGTCAGAGTGTAGACAGTCCTACTGATCATGGTCAGAGTATAGACAGTCCTACTGATCATGGCCAGAGTGTAGCCAGTCCTACTGATCATGGTCAGAGTATAGACAGTCCTACTGATCATGGTCAGAGTGTAGACAGTCCTACTGATCATGGTCAGAGTGTAGCCAGTCCTACTGATCATGGTCAGAGTATAGACAGTCCTACTGATCATGGCCAGAGTGTAGACAGTCCTACTGATCATGGCCAGAGTGTAGGCAGTCTCAATGATTCAAGAGTCTATATTGAAGTAGAGTGTCATTGAGTCTGTATATCTGCTCAGAATAAAGATTGTAAGTGAACAGGAAGGGGAAAACATTCATAAGAAAAAAAAGGCATCTTATGAGTCCTCTGGAAACTCCCTAGAGACCTAAAATCTTAAAGGTCATTCATAAATATCTAAATGATAGTCACATGATCGAAGTTTTAGGGTACTCCCTTTAAACATGTTTGTATTTAACATTTGAAATATATGAAGATGATAATGACATCAGCTCTTTTATTCTAAGTGTACTTCCTAAAATCTTAGCTGGATCGAAGACGCACAGCTTTGTGGGAGAAATTATCCGAGTGCTCCTGAGGGAACAGGAGTCTGGTTGACTGGCAGTAAGAGAAAATGACACACTGTGCTGGTCACTTTCTGAAGAAGGAAAATAAAGGGCTAGATCAAAAAGGTGCTTTGAAGTACCATTACACGCACGGCTTTGGTGGACAGCCCTTGAGGCTGGGTGAAGAGAGGACGCAGTGGCATTTAAGCATCAGGGGCCAGTCGCGCCCACAAGCCTAGACTCTGCCCACACATCTGGAACATTTCAATAAAGGCCTCAGAGATAAGATTGACAGTTTCATGTCAGACACAATTAGAAGGATGAGGGCTTCGACTCCTGATATGCAAGATGAAAGCAGAGAAAGACAAAAGGAGAAATAATAACAGAGAGAAGTGGATAGGGTAGAGAGAGCTGTGGAAGACATGGGAGAGGTCCACCAGGCACTCGCCTTTGAACCCAGCCGTGTCTTCACGACCCTCACCGACATTCCAACCCTCGAGTCTGCATAACTTAGCAAACCTTGCGTCTAGGATTCTGTCCTTGTTATTACAGCCACTCCTAAAGGGCATTAGTAACTCGTTCTTAGTGACCGTCATGATCTTCATGACAGCTAAGTGAAAAGAAACAGCAATCGTGTTTTCAATATATTTCTAACACAAAACTTCTGTTGTTTTTGCACAAGAGAGTTTCTGGTTTGGTGGTTTAAAAGGGGTCCACGGTTAAGATTATCCAAAATATTCTCCTTTTCACATGACTTTAACTTTCGGCTTAGAATTTTTGATTTATTTTTTAAAGCAGTGGTAGATGAATAAAACTATGGAATTGAATGTGTCGCTTCACAGTCTACATTTTTTTTCAAGTAAAGGATTTGTTGAATGATTTACAGCAGGAAACATATATAACAAAATTAATAGAGTAGAAATTTAAAGAAACAATAGACCTCAGGACAAAAAATGACCATACTTTGCCTCACTATTTTCAAAATTGCTATGAATAAGTTATAAGCATTACCCAGGCTCCTCTTTGTAGGTGAAAGTTGACACTATTATGAAAAATATTAAACTGCCACCTACGTAAAGATGTAGAAAAAGCACATTTTTAAAAGTTAATATTATGAGCAGGGTAAGGTCAACACTAGGCTCTGCTCCCCTTGGAATGAAATTCTATTGCATGAGTTATTCTATGCCAACTGAGCTCCTAGGGCCAGCAGCACCAATATCATGAAGGGTTCACTTGAGTTGCAGGTTATCAGGCCCCAGAGCTGAGAAGCAGAAACAGAATTTTAACTACAGCATAGCCCCTTCCTCAGAACAGAAGACAGCATGCTGTCTTTCTCTCTGCTTCTCACTCTGTTCCTACCGACCTCCCTTCCTCTCTTTCCCAGTATCCCATGTACAGTAGGCAAAATATTATGAGATTAATAGATACATGAATAAAATTATTTTTTAAAAAGAACAGACAGCCGTACAAGGAAGAAAATTAGAGCAAGAGAAGCAAAGCACAATTATATAATTAAAAATGTACTTTGGATATATAAAAATATAAATTTGATATTTTAATAATTGCATTATTTTAAATAATCATAATAATTGGTAATTATCTCTTATTTAGAGCAGATACCAATGAGGATGTTTATTATCATCTTTTGAGCACGATGCACTTATTTCATGGATGTGGAAATAGAGGTTGGAATTTTGAAATTGTCCAGGTCAACTATTTGCAAGTGGTAGAACTGTAAATCACAGACTACAAAAAAATTGCACATTGTTGGCTACCCTAGCTAGTGAGAGCTTCCGATCCCTGGGTTTCTAATGATTCCAGGACCTTAGAGTGAGACCAGGAGCTTGGCCAACTCTAAATGGATCAAGTAACAACAGAATATGACTAAAGTCAATAACTGTGTGGCTTGTATTTTTAAAGAATTGTTGTCAAAGGCTTCGTGTTCCTCCTCCACTGTGTTTCTGCAGTCACTGTAATCAAGGTAAAAGTGGCTTCCTTGCTCTTCACAGTTAGGGGGAGCACGGATCATGAACCCCCACTTGCTTTCAGCACAGACCATGAATTCGATCCCCTGCTTGAAGTAGGACCTCCGAGACTGCCTGGACCACAGATATCAACATGGTCTCAGCCTGCAGCACAGATCACAAACCTCTACATAGCCTAAGGGGCTAAGATGGGTCACCGATATCATCACAGACCTTGGCTGCAGTAGGATCATGGACAACCTGGACATCACCATGAGCTCAGATGGCAGTTCAGGCCACTCAGATCAGTATGCCACAGCCCTCCCACCCCCCCACCCCACACCCCCCACCCCCACACCCCCCCACATCCCCCCATCCCCGGGCAGCAGCATGGCCTAGGGACATCCACCTCCAGTCCACACCCCCCAAAAAGTAACAGCCCAGGCAGGAAGCCACTGAAGAGAAGTCTTAAAAAGGGGAATGGGGTTGTCTGACTGAGATGTGGGAGGGGAAGGACTCAGTTCTATTTCAAGGGGCAGGCTACTAAGTCTTTGATCATGCTCCCACAAGTATATAGATACACACAAACCAGGCTCTCTCTCTCTCTCTCTCTCTCTCTCTCTCTCTCTCTCTCTCTCTCTCTCTCTCTTCTTTCTCCCTTTCTTACTTCCCTCCTTCTCCTCGTCCTCTCCCTTTTACTCCTCCTCCTTCTCTTCCTCCTTCTTCTTTTCTGTCTTTTAGAAAATGTTTCTCTTTTGCTTCTTTGGGTGGGTCACAAGGGGGGTAAACATGGAAGGACCGCGAAGGGATTGTGATCAAGTTGCATGATGTGAAACTCCCAATGAATCAACAACAATGTTATAGGGATAAAAAATTGTTCCATTTTATGTAATAATGGAAAAATTGTCCCATGCTTTTATTTTTGTGGTGCTGTGATCATAGACATGGCTCTATAAACCTTAAATATGTGTGTTAGTGTCAATAAAGATGAGAATAGAGAAACAAGCTGGATGTTAGGACATGATTCTATCTACAAAAGATATACAAATATTTATCCCTGTGGATTTTGTGACATTCCTTTTTAACAAGATTGCTTTCTAATATAATTACTCTTCTCTACAGTTAGATAAACTGAGGCTCCGATTGGCCAGTGGGATTCAGCCTTTTCAGGTGGTAGATGCACACATTGTGATATCTATGCTTAGTGGAGGCTGGCTCTCTACAGGTTTCTCTCTCCTGTTGGTTGATTCATCAAAAGGCAGCAGGTATCTGCATCTGCATACATACATTCATACATCCATACATCCATACATCCATACATTCATACATCCATACATCCATACATCCATACATCCATACATCCATACATCCATACATTCATACATCCATACATCCATACATCCATACATCCATACATTCATACATCCATACATCCATACATCCATACATCCATACATTCATATATTCATACATTCATACATCCATACATTCATACATTCATACATTCATACATTCATACATCCATACATCCATACATTCATACATCCATACATCCATACATCCATACATTCATACATCCATACATCCATACATCCATACATCCATACATCCATACATCCATACATCCATACATACATGTGGATGCTATGTAATCAGTGTGACAGTAAGGAAGGTGTCGGGGACTGTGATTGTTAGGAGGAGAATGTATTCCTCCTTAAGGGTCAGAACTTCCTTCTTCATGACATTCCCAGTACATAGCGCTACGCCTGATACTTAGAAGGCATTTGATAAGACTGCATTCTCAGCTAGTAGGAACTTAAGAAAATGTCTACACTTGCACACCTGATATGTGTCAGTCTCACTGTGTGTCAGGAGTTTGATCTCTTAAAGACTGTTTCCTCACCTGCAGCGTGAGCAAGGTGATGCTAAGCTCTGTGAGTTATGCGGATCAAGTCAGAGGAATTGTGGGAAGAGTGCATTGTCTCGTGCGGGCATTCAGAGCCCAGTCATTGCAGCAGAAGTTTCCAGCTTTCCAGTGACCGAACAACCTCAGTTTTGACCCTGACCTGGTTTATTTTTCAGACGTATGGGCCGGAAGGAACCATAAGCTAACTACCATTTTGCATTACTTTATCGGTTACTTGAGAGTTTTATGCCTATTTTGATCCTACTTACCTCCCCCCCCCAACTCTTCTCAGCCCCACTCCCTTTGCTTCCAAGCCAACTTTATGTCTGTCCTTTAAAAATCCATTAACATCAACTCTGCTGCCCATATGTGGTCCTCCCCTGAAGTGTGTGATCAACCTACTAGGGGCTAAGCTCTTAGGGGAAAATGTCTGACAGTTGTCAGTAACTCCACAGGTGGGGTAAGATTTCAGGCTCAACTCCATCCTCCATGCTCAGGTTTCATCTCCCTTGGGCTTCCCCAGGTCTCACGCATGCTCTCCCACTGCCCCGCATCCCTATGCCTGGCTGCCCAGTGTGTCCCCAAGACACGGTCCCCTGATACTCACCCGCTGCTTCTGCTTCTTAGACCCTTTCTGGCTCCTCTTCCACACTGAGCAGTTCTCCCCAATTTCACCACACAGTTCAATTTTCTGTATATTTGTAAAGACATGACAAATAGCTTTATTTCTCTATTATTTAATTCCCAAACAACTATGTTTATCCGTTCGTCTGTTCAGCTGTTACCACAAACACAGTAATTGGGGATGGTAGAGGCTTTTAGTTCTACTTGTTCGTTTCTTTGCTCTGTCTCATTGTTTGTTCATGACAGGGTCTCATTAGTACACAGCCTGAACTGGCTCATGCCTGCCTCACAGTCTGGCCTAGCCTCTCATTTTCAATCCCTCCTGTCTCAACCTCTTGGGTGCTGAGATTGAAGAGATGTACCACCAAACCTGGCTTCCAGCCTCATTTTTACAAGACAAGAAACTTCTGTATTTTTTATTAATTGTGTTGGATGAATATGCATTTAAAAGCAAGGTTGAACCCATTTAAGAAATATCCTGAGATAAAAATTATATAATGGCAGCCCCAAGCTATTCTTTCTTGATCCTAGGGAGACTCTTGCTAATAGAACACCGTGCTCTCAAAATGGACTCAGCCATTCCAAAGCTCACTTCCTGTGCTGCCACATCCAGTCAGGTAGGTTAGACACAGCCGGAGAAGCGTTAAAGAAAACATCTACTGAGAATAATATCTCCTGCAAATCTCTTGGTCTCCACCTCCTTCTGAAAGGACAGTAATACTTCACACCTGCTCCGTGGAGACTCATGATGAAAGAGTGGATGAGGTAATGACTGTGAATCCTGGAAGCGTTCTGAACCAACATTACCCTACACAGGTTTTTTAACCCCAGGTAACACTTTAACACGTTGCACGTTGCACAACTTCAATGGCCACCAAGTGGCCTAATGACTTTGCCCTGAAGTCATTAGTGCAGCTTCAATGTGGAAGGGCCAACATCTTGCCACAGGTCCCAGGAACATGTCCAGTTCCCGGAAACACGGAACTCTTGTGTTGTTACTAATCCTCAGTGCTTGTTTGAAATTCTCTGTGCTTTAGCTTCTCCAACAAAAGACCTGAGAGAGATTTCCTACAGAATAAACATCAGCCAAGAGAATAATTGTAATGCCCTTTACAAAAACAACTGTTAGGATATTTAGAGAGAGCCAGCAATGTGTAAACTTGTCCCTACATGCTGGAAGAGCCAGGAGCTGTGCTCTGAGCCATCCTTACTCACGCCACACAGTAGACAGCCTCCCTGCCTGGCTCATGATGGGTCTTGTCATAATTCAACTGGAGCCACTGGTAAATATCCACCTGTCTATTACTCATTAATAGAGAGAGACAGGATGTCAGCTGTTTCCGTGACTTGGAAAAACAAGGGCTTTTACCACCTCCTGGCTTACTCTCAAAGTCACATAAGAAACAATGAGGCAGGCAAAGATAAAAAGGGCAGGAAGATACAATGTCAAAAATAAAAATAAATCATCATTGTATGATAGATACAAAGATAACACCCTTTAACTTGTTTTACAGGTTTTCATAATTCAACTTTGGCAATTTAGATGTCTTAGAGGACTGAGGAAAAAGTGTTTCTAAATTTATTTGCATAGACAAACAGCTTTATTCAGGAAATTATTTTCTTTGTTCCATATTAATCCTCATAACTGTTATTTTCACTACTACATAGTTGTATGTATGTAATTGGTTTGGAAAGTAAATGATTTATATATTCTATATGTCTAATTACAAGCAGATAAGATTACTTTTATTTATTTTTAATCCTAACAAGTTATTTCTATAGCAGTTATAATCTTAGTGGTTTTAATAAGGAAAAAAAATTACTGAAAATTCTGTAATCCAACACAATAGAGCTTCAGTTCTCTTTTATCTAGAAGTCAGGCTGGGCTTTTAGGACATGAGAGATTCCTGTTCCGAGTGGCCGTGGACTCGGCTCTGAGTCATGTTTCACAGTCACCAGTGACAGGAGATAAAAAAACACACAAAGAAAGGCAGCGCTGATCACACACATTGGGCTTCATGAGGTGCAAATCACACACATAGCCGTACGTGTGTGCCACATTGGTAATAAGGTAATAAGACACAAACATAGAGTCCTGGCTGGGCAGCCAAGACCTACAGACACTATACCTTGAGAAGAATCATGAGCTCTGGAGGCAGCTGATCACCTCTGCTCTGAGACTTACCTGCAAGGATGGGGCACACAAGGAAACTGTCCTCACATGCTTCCCAGTTTGTTGGATAATGCTTGAAATTTTAGAAAGCTTCATTAACTTAAGAATTGTCACTGTCTGCTGGAAGGCAAATAATATCCTAATTATTTACTTTGTAAATTCATGTTTTTCTCTCTCCTCTAAGAATAAATATACAGGGTAAAGTAGATACCAGAATGAGGTCTTGAAAAAAAAATACAGAGATCAAAAAGGGTGCTGTAGAACCCTTTCCTCTGTGGCTAAACCTACAAACTGACCCTGGACCCTACAGATGCTCTATGTCCCTACTGAGTAAATTTTAATCATGACAATAGAAAACAAAGACCCCAAACACAGCAGTCCTAGAAAGTTATGGCCAGTCACACTCTTACTAATTCAGCCCAGGTCTCATACCTACAATTTGTGGTTGGTCTGTTCTCAGCAGCTGTGGCCAAGTGCCTGGCCTATAATAAGTTCTTATAATAAGTTCCTTCCTTCCATGTCCGCATGGTTACTTGGTCTTGCAAGGCAACTTTACCTACAACTGCCCCATACCATCTTTGGGTTAAGTATTGAATAGTGAAGGGATTATCATTCTTTTACAAAAATAAAGCCATAGACTCCTATGAAGGTTACGCACTCACTGAAGTTAGTGCTGGTATCATCCAAGACCGGAATGAAGCCCAACTGCTCGACCCCAGCTAACATTCTTTCCCAGTGGAAAGGAACAATAGGTTCCACAGACCTACTGGAAGAGCTTCTTCCTGGATATCAGTTGATACACCTGATTACTGACAAAGAACTCCAATCTTGTGTCTAGAGACTCGTTTCCCTTTGTGTCATTTCCCATAGATAATTATGGAAAACTGTGCCCAAGCCCCTGACTCCTGAATATGTAGGCATTTTGCTTTCCCAAGGCTAGTCTATTCACTGACAAACAAGAATAACTGTCACAAAACCAAGTGTGAAATCTGAGGGCTGCCACTGACAGAGGTGGGGAAGCGGGCAGAGGAAACCTCCTCATACAAAGCTTTCAGGAAAGTCCCTCTTCCCTGTCAGCACTTCAGCCAAGACCTGAGCGGGTAATGAGTGTACTGTGAAAAGACAGGGTTGGTTTTCCCAAGGTGTGAGTCCCTGGGGCAAGGAATCAGAGCGGTACAAAGAGAGGAAAGGCCTATGTGAGTGCATTGTGATGGAAGAGGCAGCCATGGGCAGATGAGTTTGGGCTTTACCTGATTGTATCAGGAATTCAGTGAAAACATCTTAGCAAAAGATTAAGGTTTTTTCCCTGTGCTATGGAGAAAAGAGAGGAAGAGGCCATGGTAGATGGGTAATGGCAAAAAGGCACTGTAGAGATGCCCGGACTCCACATTGGACAGAGGCAAGGACAGGGCATAGAAAACATTTTGAAAGATGAATAGCAGGGTTGTCTTTGGCACAGGAGAAATGCAGGCTATGGTTTGTCTTTTGCAGCAGATCCACAAAGGGGTGATCTCTTGTGAATGCCTACCCACCTTTGTTGTAAACCTGGCTAAACATATCAATTAGGAAGGGATAAGATTTATTGGGGCTATATCTTCCAACTCTGAGATGCCTTTTTTTTATACTTTAATATTTCTGAAACCAGGGTTTTGTCTTATACACAGAATCAAAAGAAAACTCCAGAGAGGCTCACTGTGACAACAGTGATTGTGCACAAGGACATGAACTCCATGGGCAGGTTCATCAGGTTGCAAAAGTCTAGCCTATTTGCATATATTGCACAATGCACAAAATGTAACACATCCTATTTAACTGGTTTGTAAAAAGATTGCATCACAAGGATGTATTGAAACAATAAGTTATTGTGTGTGCAGAAGAACAATAAAGAAATAAGTAAGAAAAGCTAGCAGATACAAATTTACCATAAATAAAACTAGCAATCAATTTGGGAAATCACAGTCCAGTTTTGTTTTGTTTTGTTTTTTAAAGATTTGTTTGTTTATTTTATGTATATGAGTACACTGTAGCTGTACAGATGGTGGCAAACCTTCACTTGGTTGTTGGAAATTGAATACAGGAGCTCCGATTGGCTCCACTTGCTCTGGCCCAAAGATTTACTGTAGCTGTGTTCAGACACCAGAAGAGGGTGTCAGCTCTCATTATGAGTGGTTGTGAGCCACCATGTGGTTGCTGGGAACTCAGGACCTTCAGAAGAATAGTCAGTACCTTAACTGCAGAGCTATCTTACCAGCCCTGTTTTGTTTTTTAACTAATAAAGAACTAGTGTTTTTCTTGATTCTGAAAATAAACAATTAAAATAAATTAAGGCGGGGGTCACAGAACAGAGTGTGGCAGAAGAGCCTTTATTGATATGTAAATAAATGATCACTTATTATTGGCATGGTATATTAAAGGCAGGACAAGTCTATCACCACTGAAGGGCTCACCATAGAGAGCATCATAGACAAGCTTCAGAGAAATTATTTGGGTTCTAATGAGATAATATTTGATTAATTGGGTCAAACACTTACACATATTTTCTGCTTTACCAAGGAAAAGAGCATCGGCTCCACCATAGGAAGGGACTGGGGTGCATTTCTAGCTCCGAGAAAGGACATGACATCCCAGAGAGGACTAAACAATCCAGTGAGGCAGTGAGAACCAATTTCCTGTGTTCCAGAGACCTGCGTGCAGCCTCCCCCAGAGCTGAGTGACCCACCAGCGTTGCTAAGAAGTCGCATGCTGGGCTGAAGGGGCAGCAGCTGGAACCAAGACATGGCATGTTTGGTCAGGCATGGAACTGGTATAAAAACCAACCCAACAAGTCCTGCTAACACATAGAGGACCTGGCATAGGAACACATGTAGACCAACCACAAGACAACAAAATGTAGGCTACATATCCTGAGCTTGCTGTAGCAAGCCACCATCGGGTAGATTTCTCAATTCTAAGTTGCCTTTTATCCCTTAATTTAACGTTTCGGAAATCAATATAATCTCAATAAATAGCTGCCTTTGCTCACATTTACACAGACTCAAAGGCATCAGAAAATGGGGCAAGGGTAGCCTTAAGATAAGAGCTGATTAGAGTGTGTCGGAAGTGCAGAACCTGCTTGTTACAGCGGTAACTGTTTGGGTTTCTGGCTTATTTTTAGACATAGTCTAGCTTTCATGACTTGCAGACAGAACACTGCCTTCCCCAGACAGGTTACTTAAATAACGGGTTGATTTCTGGGGTGCTTGATACCGAAACACATCAGGGGTCCACTTTATATGTGTGACTTAGTCCCTCTCCACTTGTATATTTCAGTCCATCCTTAGCTTCCAGAGATTTTTTTTGTCAGTATGGGCAGGCAGAGGAAGACAGAACCTTGGACCAGTAGTACCACCTGACATGAAATGGGTTTTAGTGATACAAGGCAGACAATACACAGGACAACTGTACTTCGCCCTAGTTGAAGATACTGGCTACGGAGCCTGTCTTGATAAGTGCTAAGTATTCAAAGTGACTGAGGAAACCTAAGGAAGGAATTCAGTGAATCATTGGCCTGGCCTAGATTGGGAGCAAATAGAGAGATTTATGTAAGTCAGCAAAGCAACCAAAACTTTTAACAAAGTGCAGGCCTATGAAATATAGTCATGTGCCTCGCATTGATGCTCTAACCCATAATAGATGCATATGTGGCAGTACGTACCACAGCGCTCAGTGTGTGGCAGGCTGAAGTCATGGGGTATGTGGACCTATACCCTGCGGTGATCATGAAACATTAAGATCCTGTAATGAATCATTCCTCAGAATACATCAGAGACGCTTATGAACATGCCATCTTTGCAAGCTATCTTGTGTTCACGTGCTATATGTGACGCATGTAGTAGTTAATGCTGCACGAACTCTTCCTGGGGAGACATGACCAAATGTCTATTCAACAACAACAGACCAAAGTAATCACTCCACTCAAATCCAGGTTGGTGACTCAACGATTTTACTGAGTTTACTCCCACACATACCCCACACATACGGGGGAGGGGTTATTTACAGAGGATGGGTAACCCCAAAACAGTTACCCCAGCACGGACAACAATTTCTTCATAGATGCAGGGCAGTGTCACCTCTTCAGCCCTTTAATTAGCTTTAAGACTATGGGTAGGGGGCAGATTGTTATTCTGCACAGAGAAGTGTCTCAGGCGAGGATCTAAAGGCCAGATCCCTCTTTCCCAGGAGGAAAACCAGCAGAGCTGTCTTTGTTGGGGCTCCTCTGAATAAGGTGGCAATGGCTTTTGTGCTGCAGGACAGTGTTTCACAATAGTTCCTTGTTTTGGTGCTGTGACAAAATACTGATGGAAGCAGATTCAGAGAGGGAGAAACTCATTTTGTACCACTGTTTCCATCCAACATGGCGAGGGAGAGGATGACATAGGTTTTCTCATGTGCTGGTGGATCGGAGAGCAGGCAGGCATAACCTTCAAAGGCCCACTCGTAGCAGCTGGGTTCCATGTCTCAAAGGCTCCACCACCTCCCAAGAAAAACGTGGCCACTGAAGACAAAGTGTTCACATGAGTTTACAGGAGACATTTCATAGCCACATAACACTATACCTGTGAGGGTCTTTAAGCAAAAGTCTTTTATCATTAAAAACAGTTGATATGGCGAAGTCTAGAGTGGGAATATCAAAGATGGCCAGCTCTGCAATATTCTAAGGCCTGCCACATCACTCTTAATGAAAGTAATGTGGGATTATACAAGTAGTTCAGTTTGAGGAACGTAATTCCAAAATCAGCCATTCAGATGATTTCCTGGTGGTCCAGGGGTTAGATCTCCCCTCCACTGCCTTTTTTCTTTCCATTCACCTCTGCCATCTTAACTTTCTACCTCTCAGGCTCCTTTCAACAGAAATCCCCCACTTTGGAAAACAAAAATTACTTCAGTGACTGTCTTAGTTACAGTTTTACTGCTGTGAACAGACACCATGACCAAGGCAAAACTTATAAGGACAACGTTTAGTTGGGGCTGGCTTACAGGTTCAGAGGTCCAGTCCATTGTCATCAAGGCAGGAACATGGCAGCATCCAGGCAGGCATGGTGCAGGAGGAACTGAGAGTTCTACATCTTCTGAAGGCTGCTAGCAGAATACTGGCTTCCTTGGCAGCTAGGACTAGGGTATTAAAGCCCACACCTACACTGCTACACCTACTCCAACAAGGCCACACCTTCTAATAGTGCCACTCCCTAGGCCAAGCATATGCAAACCATCACAGTGACACAGAATTAATGAAAAATATCAAGGACAGTCAGAGATGTGAATAAAGCCAGCAGGATCAAGTTCTGTCTAAAAGAAAACTGTTCCTCTTTATCATTTGCTTAAAGTGCAAGTCTCATAAAGGAAAATCAATTTTCTCCCCATCATTTCCTGGGAAGTGATAGTCGGGTCTGTGCATGGTCCAGGTTGATCACTTGTCAAAACTGCACTCATTACTTGATACTTAAAGCAGGTACCCCCTCTGTCACTGGTCCTTAGCCAATAGAGGTCCATCTGTTAAATCACTACAGTATTTCAGGAAGTCATTGAAAATCAATTTTAGGACAACTTCATACAACAGCCAGGTTTTCTGCGGTGGAAGAGGAGACTTGTGTGGGTTCTGTGACTAAATCAAAGTCCCCAAGCTAGTTAGTGGAGGCCAGTTTCCCACAACCTTCCCTTCCCCTTCAAACCTGCGTTCTCCCTAATTACTCCTTCCTTGTGGCAAACCTCCTAATGGCAGAAAAATATTTAAATGGAACTTTTTATCATGTATACCAGAGGATATACGGAAAATGGGTGTTATACTTCAAAGTATCACAGGGAGCTAACTTTGAACTTTGAACTTTTTCTTTTCTTTTTTCTTCCTTCCTTCCTTTTCTTCCTTCCTTCCTTCTTTCCTTCCTTCCTTCTTCCCTCCCCTCCCTCCCTCCCTTCCTTCCTTCTTTCCTACCTTCCTTCCTTTTCTTGAAACACCAACTTAAAGACCCCCTCTCATATCACCCATCAGAGTAAACAGCTGCATTTTCCTGTGGGTTTAAGAAGATTTAAAAACTGTCTCACCTTCCCCCTAGATAACACCCTCACATGCTGGCTGAAGCCTGAAATCCCCTCAGTAAAAGCCTAATCCCTTTAATTTAAAGTTTGGATCCTCTGTTAAAATGAAAAACCCTGCCGGAAGCGTACCCAAAGATCTGAGAGTGCAGAGCCGTCCGCTGCAATTTACACTAATTCTCTCTTATCCTATTTGTAAAACGCTTTTATTCACATTTTTCTGATTTTGGCTTCTTACCTTGAAAAATAAACTCATACTACAGTGATAATATGCATGTTGGCACTTAATGTCATATGTACCCAAGTAAATTTTACCTTTTATTTTTGTTTGCAAAATGCTCAAGCCAACAGTAGAAAACATTTTTTCAGACAAACCTTCATGTCCTGATTATTCTTAATCTCTCCAGATTAGCTTGTGCTTTCTGTGAGTCAGTTTTGCATTGCCATCACAAACTAACTGAGACAAGCTATTTTAAAAAGAAATGGTGGTACAACCACTCTGGAAATCAGTCTGGCGGTTCCTCCGAAAACTGGGCACCTTACTTCCAGAAGATCCTGCTATACCACTCCTGGGCATATACCCAGAAGACTCCCCACCATGTAATAAGGATACATGTTCTACTATGTTCATAGCAGCCCTATTTGTAATTGCCAGATGCTGGAAAGAACCCAGGTATCCCTCAACAGAAGAGTGGATGCAAAAAATGTGGTATATCTACACAATGGAGTACTATTCAGCCATTAGAAACAATGAATTCATGAAATTCTTAGGCAAATGGATGGAGCTAGAGAATATCATACTAAGTGAGGTAACCCAGACTCAAAAGATAAATCATGGTATGCACTCACTAATAAGTGGATATTAACCTAGAAAACTGGAATACTCAAAACATAATCCACACATCAAATGAGGTACAAGAAGAAAGGAGGAGTGGCCCCTGGTTCTGGAAAGACTCAGTGAAACAGTATTCAGCAAAACCAGAACGGGGAAGTGGGAAGGGGTGGGTGGGAGGACAGGGGAAGAGAAGGGGGCTTGTGGGACTTTCGGGGAGTGGGGGGCTAGAAAAGGGGAAATCATTTGAAATGTAAATAAATTATATCGAATAATAAAAAAAAAGTGACAAAAAAAAAAAAAAAAAAAAAGAAGTGGTGGGCTACCCTCCAGTGGTGTGTTAAGGACAGCTTTGGAGGTCTAAGGGCACGACACCCAGCTGGACTCAGTTCTGACCTCAGGCAGCAAGATGGGAGTGTGTTCCCGAGTAGGCCATCCCAGAGGAAGAACAGACAGGAAGACTCCCCCACCCCCACTGCCCTTCCCCCACTCTCCTCCTACCCCCTTCCTCACCCTCCACTCTCCCACCCACTGCCATCTTGACGCTTTTAACCAACACTTTCTTGAGAACTTGGGGTCTCTGGAGAATGATTTTCTTCTCATCATTGGTGACATAAAGACTGGTCCCCACTTCTCAGGTCCAAAGGAAACACCAATTCCTCACACCCCAAAAGGCGCTCCAACTATCCAGAAGTGAGTTTAAGCTGTTCTATAGGAGGATTTCTTGTGGTTCGATAAGAGCCAGCATTCTTCAGGAACATGTGAAGTCAGTTCCCTCTGCCAAAAGGAGTCATTTCCCTTACCTTGGCAAAAGGGACTTAAACCTCTCCAATAAACATATGCCTGTAGAGTCTAACTTAAACTTGCTTAAACTCTGTAGAGTTTCCTCACAAGTGTTTATTATGCAAATCTAAGCCGCCATGCTGGTCTCCTGGCCCTTCCTCCAGGCCAGCTACTCATTCTATAACCCAGCCACTTTGTTCTGTTCTGCTGTTTCGGAACCCACTATTCTCACCCTGTTTCCTTCCCTTCTCTGCAAGATAGCTCTGGTCGTGGCCAGCCTACTTCTTTCTTTCTCAGCTCTGGGCTCTTCCAGAAGCCTCTGGCTGTTCTCTCTCTCTCTCTCTCTCTCTCTCTCTCTCTCTCTCTCTCTCTCTCTCACACACACACACACACACACACATCTACAATAAAAATCCTCCTTAACCATACCCTGCAGCAGCCATGTCCACAGTAGTGTGCATTAAAACCCTTGAACACACCTTTCTCTTGCATTTCTATATCACCTATTACTGGTAGCTGTTCTAGAGACCAAGGTCCCTACCCACAAATCTCTGAGAAGGTTGAAATTATATTCAAATCAGTTGTAAAGCAGTTTCCTAAGAGACTGAAACATTTCATCTTACAAGGATGCTCTTTAAGGAGAGAAGTAAGCAGTTCAAACAGCTTCAGGAAATCCCTGAAACCGACCAGGTCCACTAGGCAACTCTCTGGTGGAGTAAGCAATAAAAGGTGCAAAGAAGACTCTGAGACCAAACAGTCTACCTGGAAGAAGCAGAAACCTGCAGAGCTTCCTGGAAAAGATCTAAATCAACTGAGGGACTTTGAAAGGACAATCTCCAACTTGTTGAGCTGCCTGCAGGCTGTGCTATGTGTTCCAGGTTGGTTGCAGGATTTTCCATGTCCAATCCACATTAGGACAGTGGAAGGCTTGTGATTGGACAGGAAAAGGGAGGCAGAGCTAGGAATTGGGGGATAGAGGTCGCAGGAGGAGAAGGGAGGAGAATCGAGAGCTGTTTTAGAATATGGATCGTAGATATGGTCAGAGTTGTCAGCCTAATTACTTATTTGTATCTGAGCGCTCTGAAATACTTGTCAAATACACCCTTCACTTTGTGTTTTACACACACACACACACACACACACACACACACACACACACACACACAAATGCACATCAGTGTGGATCAGGCAGAGAAGGACAGTGGGAACTGAAGATTTCATACCTCAGAATTGACCCTATTACACCCTCCTCCAGCTTTGACTTGGGGCTCACAGAAACTGCCTGACAGGAGGGCTTTCCATCCCTCCATAGTTTTTAGGTCATTATCTGTTCGCTCCTTTAAGTCTACTTCTGTTTATTGAGACATCACGCAATGCAGGCTTCAAATTCACTGTGTACCAGGGGTGACCCTGAGCGCCTGATCTTCCTGCCTTTCCCCATGATAGTTGGCATTAAGTATTGATACAAGCTTGTGCAAACTGAAGCCATCTATTCTCACATCCAACTTTTTTGAAACAAAATGAGGCAGGGGCGGGGGATCATTTTCTTAATACTTAACTTTAACTTGTTCCCACACAATGGATTGACAATTGGGGATATTAGATTTTTTTTTTAAACGGTAGAGCTATAGAGAGGATCTTGTCTACTCACAATAAAACTGAAGAATTAAACTCAGACCTTTTAAACGTCCCTCCCTCTCCCTTCCCCATCTTTTGTCTTCTCTCTCAACTCATCCCTCCTCCTCCCTCAAGCACATTTAAATGGTTTGCAAAATGGCGCACAAGGGCTCCTCTTTCTTTTGTCCTAATTTCTCTTGAGCTCAGGGTACCTTCAGAGACTCATTTAGTTCATCAAATGCCCTCCTCAGATTCTATTTAAATGACGGTAACATTTGCTCACTGGGAATAGGACTGATATTATCAACTACTTAACAAGGGCTATGAAATTTGAGACAGACTGTGGGAAAATGCTGGCTCAATGGATAGCTAGCGCTATGTCCAGAATGTCAGAGAGATAAGATGCTGAGTTCACAGGAGTTGCTGTCCCTGGCCTGGTTGCACACTGCATGGCAGATGGCCGAGTTGGAGACCGATGTTCTTGAGTAACTTAAGTATGGGTTGGAACCAAAGCCAAGTCATTATCTTCACTGTTTTTTTTCCCCCTTGATCAGCGAGGCAGTCTTGAAACTCATGACCCCGTTTTTAAACAGTGAGATGTCTTTTTTTTTTTTTTAACGTTCTGGTTCATTTTAGCTAGCAAACAAGACAGAAAAAGAGAGAGTCAATATTCTATGTATTTACCTCTAAGCTGTAAGAAATACTCTGTATGGTGTAGTATCTTAATAAACTATGAGATAGTTTCCAGGCCATGTTCTTAAGTTATTTTTATATATCATTTATACCAAATATACAAAGCATACAGCTTTTTATTGTTTAGTGTCTTTGAGAACTCATGGGTCCTTCTTCCTAATAACCTCTTCCTTCCATCCCAGGGCAAAACAAACATTTATTCATCTTGCCTTCTCTTTGCAGCTTGGTATATATGTGCTCTAGATACTACACAGTCTGTGCCAACCTCTGATCTACATTCTAAAATTGATGAGCACGTGATTGATTCTTCAGCCTCTCAGTTGCACAGAGGGGGGTAAAACTGGTATCAACATTTTACACTTCTTGCAATGATCCTGTGAAGAAGGTTTTCTATGAGTCTCTTCAACAAGGGGAATGACAGGTGGTCTCTGAGCATATGACTCGTGTCTGGCTTTGTGTGTGCCAATAGTCAACCTTCCTCTTCCAACAGGTGGATTAAGCCAACTCATATATCAGTCCCCAGAGGTAAATGATCTCCCCTGCCTGAATTATCATAATGTTTTTAACTTACATAGATTTTGCTGAATCTTCTCTGGGATTATATGGTCTTTACTCTTTTGCTTTTGTTTTGTTTTGTTTTTTATTTGTTTCTTTGACTATTTAGCAACCATACTGTTGGATCTGTCACGGTGACCTTTGAGTATTTCTCAGCATTCTTGATCTTTTTTTTTTTTTTTTTGACTGAATTTTACCATCTGTCATCTAGCTTCCTTTGTTGTCTGGCTATCGGTTCTATAATGATGAACTCATTTTATTTTTTTCTTCCCTGCTTCTTTGTCTTACTACACAGCAGTTGTAAGTTCACTGTCTACCTTAGTGCTCTTTGACACACTTACATGCCCTGGTCTTCCCTCTGACATTTCTCCACTAACACCTGCTAGTAGGCTCTTCGAGCACTGTGTCCTGTATGTTCTTGCTCGCTGAGAATTAGTTTTTGGAGATAAATGTTTGACAGACAGCTTGGTTTGATGACAAATCCACGACTTTCAGTTTTTGGAGGTCATTAATGTGCTCCCTGCTTATGTATGTCTTTCTGGGTGTCCATGTCTAATGACTTTGATCTTGAAAGCTTTTTGAGTATCTCCTTGAAGACCTTAAAGAATTAAGCTTCATCTTTGAAACCTGACAATGCATTGATAAACTATTTTGAATCATACACACGAATAATCTTATCAACTGAAATAAATGATTCAGGTTTGCATTCCAGCCCTCCAAACTTCTTTTCTTCCTCACCGGTCACTGCGCAAGTCAAGATCACTTTTCCTTACAGCCTAGCCCGGCCTCCTTGAGCTTGGACCTTCTGTCTGCCTTACCCTCTGTAGGCAACAGTCTGAAATTGCCACACAGTAGGTTTCCAAGTTTGGCCCCCTGGGTATGAAGTTAGAAACCTAAAGTCCTCTTTCCAATGTATGCTGCCTCCACCACTCTAGTCCACCCTGGTTTAAATAGATCTTTAGTTTACTAATGTAAAATACCAAGACAGATGACAATAAATCAGAAGTGCACGAAACACTCACATAAAGAAGTAATTAAAAAAAATAAGTGGTTTTAGGATCCGATGCCAGACACAGTGAATAAAAGCCACAATCTGCAACATCTCCCTCCACAACAGGGGCCATGCATGTGCTGAAGTAAACCCTTCACTTCGGGTTTACCACCCCAAATACAGACAAGGGACATAAATACCTAAACGTTTCAGATGCCCTTGAGACCTGATACACAGAGGCTAAGAGTGCATCATTTAAAGATCAGTATATTTCTTTAAGAAATGTTTCCATTGCATTTGTAGCGATCGCTTCCTGGGTTGCAGCTATGTTTAGCAGACACATGAACAAGAGCAGCAGCAGCAGCAGCAGCAAGAACTGAGCAAGGAAAAGAACAAAGAACTACAGTTGTTTGGCCCTGTTGACCATAATTTTGAATACAAAAGGAGTAGGAAACACTTTCTTGCAAATTCTTCTCCTTTTGTTTTACTTTTTAGAAGAGAAATCCCCGACAGACTAGAAGTCAGAAGCTCAGGTTTTCCTGCCTACCTCAATGGCAGAGCACCATTGATGTGATGATCTGCATGCCCCCAAGGCTGGGTTTCTGTCTGCGACAGAAGAGCCATTCTATATCCCCCTACCCTCTCCCTCTCGCTGTCGCTATGAGATGACATAATGAGGCCATCAAAGGGAAATAAGTATCTCTGAGGACATGGCGTGAGGAATATTTCAAGCAGTTTATATATAGAGAAACAGAGACCACATCAATTTAAGAAACTTAGGGTTGTCAAGATAGCTCATTATATGTATGTGCGTATATATACACACACACACACACACACACACCACACATGAGGAGGAGAAAGGATGAAAGGAAGGAAGGAAGGAAGGAAGGAAGGAAGGAAGGAAGGAAGGAAGGAAGGAAGGAAGGAGGAAAGAAGGAAGGAAATTCAAGTAGCTTCTACTGGTAAACTGCAATTTTCTTCTAAACAGATCCAGATTAAAGTAGTTTGAGACAGAGAAGCTTACTTATGAGCTTTCAAAGATCACCTCCACCTGGGCACAGTGGTTCATGCCTTTAATTGCAGCACTCAGGAGGCAGAGGCAGGGGATCTCTGCGTTCAAGGCCAGCCTGATATTCATAGTGAGTTGCAGAACAGCCAGGGCTTATTTCGAGAGAGCAAAAACACAAAGTGTGTTTTTGGAGACACACTTTGTTTTGTGTCTCCAAAAACAAAACAAAACAAAGAAAACCCACCTCCCCTGACCAGCAGGAGTGCCTTACAACTGTAATAAGAAACCTGTCCCAGAGGAGCCTCCCCCATAAACCAAAACTGAGGTTCAGATTTGAGCAACGTTACTTCTGCAGGTGAGAGTCAAAAGATCTGGCTCCACAAAGCTGGAGAGATAGCTCAGTGGTTCAGAGGACTTGCTGCTCTTGCAGAGGACCTGGGTTTAGTTCCTAGCACCCACATGGTGACTCAACACTCCCTCTAACTGCAGTTCCAAGAGACTTAACCACCAACCCATCTCTCCAGCTCCCTGACTCCCCTTTAATAAAAAGCACTATCATCACCATGATAGAAAGACTGAGGATTCACCATTCACCATTGCTTCTCCACGATAGGTGAGAACTTCCATACCAACGTCTGAATAAAATGGGATCCAGCCCAGTCCTGATCTACAACTTTCTGGACAAGAGTGTTGCCTCTCACAACTCCATCCTTGGCTTTCTTTTTTCCTCCCTGGCCCTGACCATCAATACATCTCCTTGCTCCATGTCTAATTTGGTAAGAATTATCTACCATCCGATTTCACAGGATCACTGACTATGATAAACAATGGAGACGTATTTCGCATGTGAACATAACACACAAATGCATAGGCACAGCATGCCTGTAGAAGTCAGGGGACAACCAGTTGAAGTCAGTTTTCTCCTTCTACCACGTGAGTCCCGGGAATTAATTTAAGTCATTAGGATTGATAGCAAGCATCATTATCCACTGAGTCATCTCAATAACGCAGGGTATATCCTGACCTAAAAGACCTAAATATTCACAATCTCTGAGCTCCTGATAAGGTTCGATTCTGTAATCTCTTAAACCACTTTGGGCTATGGCTTATGGAAATTATTCTTAATCTGATGTAGTTGTCAAAGTAAACAAAAAAAGAAAAGTCATTATGATCTTTTAGCTGAAAATCTATCCCCAAGTACTGAAAACTAATGTTTCATCTTGGGTGGATAAAGGACATGGTTGACAGTATCCTGGAGGAGGACACTGGCCCAGCAGTTGGCCGCACTCATCATCTGAGCAGCAGGACAGAGAAGCAGTGACTGCTATAGTAGATGAACACACTATTGTGCTGTGAATCTGAGCCCATTGAAAAGCCTCCATATTAGGATATTTACCACTTAGTAGTTAGAAGAAAAGAAAACACTACATAGTCTTATTTTAACACTGACTATAGAGAATGGCTACTCCTAAAATATTTACTGATGTTTAAAGAATGGATCAATCATATCAATTTTCATCAAAATTCAAAGTATTACAAAGCACAAGGCAACAGAATGAATTAATTAATAGATTCTAAAAAGCAAATAAAGAAAACTGCTAAATTGACTTGGAAGACAGAGGTAAAGACCATCAATAGAGATTATCTTTGAACTTAATATAGAAAAGTTAAAAAAAAAAAAAAACCTCCACTTCCTCCTAATTATACCCCCCCCACACACACACACACACACACCGCCCCTGCCACAGAGGACACAGATCCATTGTTGCCACTGAGAAAATTAGTGTGATGGGAATATGACCCCTAATAAAAACCTTCTGGCTTCTTCTCCATCCCTAACACATAGTCGAGAGTTCATGTCGCGGTTATCAGGAGAAATCTATGGAAAATAAAGCAGAACGGGGACTGCAGCCCGTCACCAGGCTTAACCTTGTCAAGCAGGGACGAAGCCGGAAGTGCTGCGTGAGACTGACTGACAGGAACGGAAACCGACGGGGGAAACACACGTGCAAAAAATGGTAAAGTTAATGAGTTCTGTAGTCGGCCACGGCCAAGATCAGAGAAAACTGATATGCACATTATATATTTCAACAAACCGGTAAGTTCTTCAGCCTTTTTAACCTTTCCGGGGAACTGTTTATACAATCCTGATGGAGGGCAATGAGTGTCATGTGGAAAGACAACATTTCTAATTGTACAAATTACATTCCTGCTGTCCTAATGCTGAAGTTATTGTGGCTTGAAAGTTGTAGGCTGTATTACAGCAGGTCATAAAGGAAAAAAAATCCATAGACCAGCAAAATTCTTTTATTTAGCATTTCTGGATTTATTTTTCTTTTTAGAAATTACTATTGTCAATTTCTAAATTGTGGTAAAATATATACAACATGAAAGTCACCATCCTAACTGTCTAAATACGTGATTCAGGAGTGGAAAGAACATTCATTGTTTTTGTGCAAACAGGCTGCAGAATTCTTTTGCCTTGTGAAAACTAAACCTCTCTCTTCCTCACAATTCCTGTCAACATTCTGCTTTCGCTATAGAACTGACCACTCTAGGTACCTCACATACGAAATCAGAGTGTGAGTGTGTGTGCTTATATGTATGGTATATGTATATATGTATGGCAAATGCATCTGAGTGTGCAAATGTCCATCAACCTGCATGTGAAGGTCACTCTTTACCTCATTTTGTTGAAACAGGTCCTCTCACTGATCCCACAGCTCACTAGCTAGCCGACAAGCTCCTGGGGTCCACCCGTCTTCATGCCTCCTACCCCCCCCACCCCAATGCTGGGATTACCAGCACGCACAGACATGTTGGCTTTTTACATACATGCTGAGTTTTTAAACTCGGACCCTCATGCTCACAGAGCCAGCACGCTCTCCCATGGTGGCATTCTCCCTAGCAGGTACCCTTGGGTTTATGACTGGAAACTTACAGTCAGGGTACTGCTCTGAAGGTTTGTCCTTTGTGCAGGAGAAGTCCGAACTGCTTTCCTCTAAGGCCGACTGATACTCTCTCGATCACGTGTGTATGCACTTTATACTGACCTGCCCACCCAATGAGAAGTCGTACTCAGTTATATGCACGCATCCTACCATCTTCCTTCTTCTTCCTCCGTGTTTATCTATAAGCCTTTTCCTCATTCATCTATCTTTTGACTATTGCACATAGCACAGCTATGGGTCACTCTTTCCAAGTCACTCCTCTGTTTGCGTGGGTCTTAAACCCACATTCATGAAGACCAAGAACAGCACAAAACAAAGCACACAGCCCATCAAGCCATTCACATTTCCACTAACTGAAATGACCATGAGTAGCATGAGGAGACCGAGCACAGAGGGTGAAGTGTCTGTCTTTCTGCTAAAATATAAAATTGCGCTAGGAAAGAGTACCCAACGGTCGTTCCAGGCTTAAAATCTTTGGTTATTTTATTCATGGCTGATATTATTAACTTTAACCAAAAAAATCATTCCAAAGCATTTTGTTAAGGCCACTAGAATGCATCCAGTGACTCTCAGTTGGTCTTGTCAGTAGACAAGCCTGTGAGACAGAAAAGCAGAGACGGAATCCGTCCTCAGAAAGAAGGACGGCCTGCCATCTCTCCTGCCATTACACCAGGAGGCTCAGTGAGGCTAAATAAACAGAGGAGAGAAGGGGAAATGTGACTGAACATTCTGGATATGAGAAGACTAAACAGAAAAGCATATTAAAATGACAAATTATGGAAACAAGTACTTGAGTTACATTAAGTCCCAAAGACAGCGGTGGGGAAGGGAATTGTTGCTGTCTGCTGTGTGAGAATCACAACGACCCGGTCAATGAGAAAGAAAATGTCTACATTACTCAGAGCAACAATTCCTGACTCCTGCCTTCTAACCGGCTTCCACATTCATGTTTATAGATCTCACTGCCTCTCTGTGAAGCCCGTGGTTAACAATGACACAAATAAAATGATAGTTAAAAATAACATCTATTAAGATATAAATCGAACAGTTACATTTGCAGTGGAGAAACAGCTTTCTAGCTGGAACAGAAACGTGGCCTTGGTCACATTCCAAAGCAGAAATCTGATTCTGTTATCTTCGCTTTGTGAGGGGGAAGGAGGACTTCACAACTTTCATTTCAGCTTCAGTGACCCAACAGCCCTGACGAACACGGAACATACAAACCAGGAGTCCCAGAGGCCGGCTAAAGGGTAAGCGTATCATCTAATGCCTTCTCTGTCCTCCCCACCCCATTTGGTCTTAAACCCTTTCTTATTCAGCTCTGGTAACAAGTCTTCAGGGAAAGTAGGATTTGTTTCACAGATAAAGAAACTGGGCCTCAGAGAAAGTATGTGACTTCCAAGGTGACCCACCAAGTTGGTAACTGACAAAGCACCATCAGTCCCTTCCAGGTCTCCACGACAACTTGGCTTTGCACTTTGGAAGCCCTTCCTCCAGTATCGCTTTCCCACACGATTCCACTGCAAATATATGTGTCCTTTTTAGGCCTATTGTAAGCATCTTGTGAATACCTCATTACATTCTAAACCAACAGAATCATAATAATGCCATGATAATAATATAATCATATTATATATATTATATAGTAAATAACAATGTCCCATAACTATGCTAAAGAAGGAATATAAAGTTAAACTTTATGAGCACTATTTTCTGGACATCTTTACGGTTCCAAATCATTAGTCGTTCCAGCGTGTTGCCTGAGGCTTTTGGACACATGTCCAGAGTCATATATATTATGTTATATGACAGACTCACAAAATGAGGCATAAAGAAAAAAGAATAAACAAGTGACTAATGACCCTGTGGAGTGACTGAGTGACTGGGTGAGAGCACAGTGTGGATACGTAGGAAAAGCAGAATGTCACCCCAGGCACAGCAGGGCCCAGGACTCATGTCCAGGATCCAGGAACCACTGCTATCCCAGCATCCACTGCACCTCTGGAACACAGAAAATCTGAGAAATAACTGAGCAAAACTCAAGTCAAGATATCTTTTCTCGGAGGTTCGGTAATTTGGTTTCTTTTTCTTTGACAGTTAGGCAAGCCCAGGTTATTCTTGCCTAAATCGTAACCATGCTGAGTCTCTGTTATCTACACCCAGTGATATTCCAAGCTGAAGAGATGAACTCCATGCTTTGTGGGTCCCCCCCCCCGCCCCGCCTGCTAATTATTTGCCCAACTAATATACAGGTGCATGTGCTCCTAGTGTCTGAGTCTCTGTGATCTTGATTCAGGGTGTTCTCAACCCCTACTAACTAAACCTATGCAAGCAGCTGGGATATCGGAACGCTGTACAACTTCTCAAAGCTTCTATCTTTGTCCCAGTAAGAGAGCAGCTAAAATCTATGTGGAAGGGTATCATATATGAACTATGAAAAACCAAGGCCCAGCCTGGAAGAGAGTGTCAGAACCATTTAAGAGGTACAAGAGGAAAGAAGGAAAGAAAGAAAGAAAGAAAGAAAGAAAGAAAGAAAGAAAGAAAGAAAGAAAGAAAGAAAGAAAGAAAGAAGAGAGAGAGAGAGAGAGAGAGAGAGAGAAAGGGCAAGGAAAGGAAAGAAGGAAGGAAAGAAAGAGAGGGAGAAAGAGAGAAAAAGGAAGGAAGGAAGGAAGGAAGGAAGGAAGGAAGGAAGGAAGGAAGGAAGGAAGGAAGGAAGGAAGGAAGGAAGGAAGGAAGAGTCACCTGCTTGACAGGAATGGGCTGGGGCGGGGCCTTCTGCTGGACCTGAACATGATGTTCTGCTTTCCCTCAATGGCAAATGAAAAGGGCAAGCATCAGTAGACACATTTCCAGGACAAGCAAATTCATTTGTAGATGGAGAATGTGTTTCCCAAGACAGGATGATCCAGGAAATAGTAAAAGCAAAAGTAAAATCCTTTACTGAAAGTTTTTAGACTAATTTTAATAATTTATAGTATAAACGCTTCCTGTCAAATCTAAAAATAGAGTCTGTCTTTGTACCTGTAGGGGGTTTCATTTCCTTTTTTCTTATAATAAACCTTATTATAGTCTAAAAAGGATCAGTGGACAGAATTCGTTTGTTTGTTTGTTTTTTAAAGAAACCATTTGGACTTGGGGAGATGGCACAGTGGGTGAAGTACTTGGTAGACAAGTAGGAAGACTTGAGTCTGGATTCCCAGTGCTCATGTAAATGGTCTGGAATGGTGGGTCACACATATATTCCAGCACTGGGAGACAGAGACAAAAGGATTCTGGGGCTTGCCAGCCAGCCACACTAACCAATCAAATGCTCAAACCCAACAATCCGCAAAAGAACCTGTCTCAAGGCCAGGCGGTGGTGCCACACGCCTGTAATCCCAGCACTCTGGGAGGCAGAGGCAGGCAGATTTCTGAGTTTGAGGCCAGCCTGGTCTACAGAGCGAGTTCCAGGACAGCCAGGGCTACACAGAGAAACCCTGTCTCGAAAAACCAAAAATAAAAAAAAAAAACAAAAAACAAAAACAAAAACAAACAAACAAAAAAAGAACCTGTCTCAAAAAGTAATGTAAGGAACATCTGGCCTCCTTAGGTGTATGCATGCGTATTTGTACCCACATATACACAATGTACACTTGTACATGCGTAACACACACACACACACACACACACACACACACACACACGGAGAGATGGAGAGGAGAGAGAGAATAAATCACACAGGAAGTTTGAAAGGCACTTTTAAACTCTAAGATCCCTCTTTAAAATAAAGGAACATCCAGGCTACTGGCACTGGTTTAAGTAAGTGTATGTTAAGAATTTTATATGAAGAAGGCACGTCTTTACAGATCCTAAAGATCATGAGAAGCTTCCAGAAGCAGAATGCAGCGCTCGCTCAGAGAGGTGATTGCAGGAAAACCAGTGATCAAAAGTCACAGTTGATCAGGTCGAGGACACGCACCTTCTCAGCACCAACCCTCTCAGGTAGCCCTTGGGTCACTGATCTTCTGTCCTGGACAGGAAACCTGTGTGGCTCCCACCTCCTTGGGTTAATCTCAGGCCAGGAATAGATCCCCGAAGGGCATCCTGGATCCTAACTAAATAACAGTTGAAAGAACATAGCATAACTTTTATGCTTACTGCCTGAATTCAAGTGTGGTAAAATTTATAATATATATCAGACAAGATTATTTGGAGGGGTGATACGTGATGTTCTATCGCTTTTGTCTATTGTTCCATGGTCTTCTAAAGCTGAGATGTTTGTCACGGAATTGCCTTGACCCGTCTTGTAAAGGCGAATTGCTGCATATTCTGGTTTCTTTTCCTTGCCTTGATTTTCATGTCATTTTAATCCTTTGTTCCACTCCGAGTAGCACTTTACCTTCCTTGCTATTTAGACAACCAAGTAATTGCAGATGGTTATCAAGGCCCTATCTTTGCTGTCTCTAAGCCAAGGCCAACCTGCTTAATTCCTTCACCCTGTCCTCCTAACTCAGTCCGCTCCAAGCCCTCAATCATCTCCTTGACTCCCTGTCTGAACCTTTTCCAAGAAAACGTCTACAGCTTTCCTGGTCTCAGGCTCGCAGAACAAATGTGGTTTTCAGGTGCCATTTCAACAGAGTCACTTCCCTACCCTGGGGTTAATCTCTGGAATTCTTCTTGTCTCTTTGGTCTTTTTCTCTTTTCCTATATTCAGGGTGGGTCCAAGGTATTTCACGGCCCAAGGCAAAGTGAAACTTCTTTTTCTTTTGTGCCTGTAATTGGACTCGGTTCAGAAGGGCCCATGCTTCCCGCCCCGCCTTGATTTCTGAATTATAGATGAATTGCTGACTTCTCTGACTTCAAGAGATCATAAATAAATACTAGGTCTTGTAGCGTTTGAAAGTGGCATGCATTATAAGAGGCAGCATTGTGGAGGCTGGCAACTCATTTAATTCCTGAGAGTCTCCGTGTCCTCAGCTAATTAGGAGGCCATCAGACAGAGGAGGCTCCAGCGCCCGAGTTTCTATGTAAGCAAATGGAAACCCAACTCAATGTAAGCAATAAAGTGAAATTTAAGTTCATCCAATCCGAAACTATCATTAGCCTCAAACTAGAGAATTTTCTTTGCAACAATCCAAAAGCAGATCTCGCTCTTCCCAGCTAATCAAATATTTGCTCGGTGTGCATTTGAGCTCCCCTTTGGAAGCCTCAGCCTGGCCCTTCTGAGGGCCTCTTCTGGAGCTGCCCTATTCAGGATATCTGCTCAAATAAAGCTCTTTAAATTCTTCACGGACCTTCATTTATCTTCTATAATATAACTAAAAAGGAAGTGCACTATTATATACATTTTGTATAATAAGAAAAATATACAAAATTGGAGTTGGGAGGTGGCTCAACGCTTGCTACCTGAACATGAATGCTGAAACTACACTCCCCAGAAACCCTTGTGCGTGTCTGGGGGACATGGAAGGATGCCTGTAATTCCAGTGTCAGAGAAGAGAGGGGATCCGCAGGGAAAGTGGCTACGGGGACGAATCGTGTTGGTGAGCTCCGGGTTTGGCCGAGAGACGCTGCCTTGAAGATTAAGGTGGAGAGTGTCCCCTGACATCAGCCTCAAGTGAACCCACACGCGTCCTCAGACATGTAAAAACCTGCCTAGACACGTGCACACTCATGCAGACATTAAAAAAAAAACAGAAAAAAGAAAAAAATATGCGTAACTATGCATAATCCTTGAAATATTACATTTGGTTGTTACTGCTTGGCTCTCCTGATTCAGGTCACCAGGGAAACACAGTAGCAAAGTCACAAGGTAACATAGCAAGAGTTAACATTCCGTGGAGAATAAATGCTAACCATAAGTGAGGCTTCTGCCTCTATCCCTTCAAAGGCCTTCCAAACCATGAGTGACCTGTTTCAGTATCAAGTCAATTCCAAGCCCACCGCTATCAGAGAGGCGCCGGTGCAGAGTCTGCCAATACCGTCCTAGTGGGTGGAGCACGGTGATAGAGTGCGCAGGTCATCAAACTCAATTTTAAAGTTACTTCTTTCTTTACAAGAAACTTTTAATCAAAGGTGTCTGCTTACCTAGCTAACTTAACAAACCTCCAGGTCAGTTTCCTGAGTACTACCAGAACTGTTCCAAAGCAAAAACGGATTTGTTTGCACATCTTTTTCACTGTTCTTTAATATTCTTATTGTTAGGACAATAGATCAACCTCTTTGTCATTTCTGGACAGCCTTCCTTCCATAGGAAGAAGAGGAAACTGGTCTAGCTTCCTTCCTCTTCACTCTACACTGCAAGGAACTGGGGTCTGGCCTAGGTTCTGCTCTCCTAATCAAAGCCTACTTCCTGGTTGTTTCTATCAGGTGGCTAATAGCCTTTGGCTAAACCTACTTGGGTAAACTGACCTGTGTTCAAAACAGTCCAACCCCAAGGCATCTGACGACTGGCTAATGGAAATGTAAAGCTTTAGGCGTGAGCCTGTAATGGCCCAGGGTTACAGAGGATGGGTAGGGGGAGCTTCAACCCCAGATGCCTCAAAGATGAGGACGCAGGAATTGGCTACTTACCTGCTCCCAACCTAGTACCACAAAGCCAGCTCCCCCACCATCAACCGCAATAAGAATTTATTACCCTGGCAATCATCAGACTACAGTCCTTGTTTGACTTAATAACCTATAGCCCCTAAGTACGCAAATGAAGCATCTTCCACCACCCCTGGACGGCAGTACACGGCCACATAAACCTTACCCCAGAGACCCTGGCCACCTCCACAGGGGCAATAAATACCCCCCTCTCCATATCAAACCAGTTCTCCAAAGCTGTTCATGGCCTACGCACTCATCACTGACTGAGATCCTGCAGTGTACTCACCCACGCCCAGCTAAGCCTCCCGCCCTCCAGTCCAGCTCAGTGTGCAACAGGCCTGAGGGGGAGGTGGACACACAATGGCATTTAGGCACTCTTTCACACCCGTAGGCCTACATACTCGAAAGGCTGTAGTAGGAAGATCACTGAGGCCACAGGTTCAAGATCAGCCTGGGCAGCACGGTAAGACCTAAGCTCCACTGACTATTTGATTAAAGTTCTTAGGATTAAGTGAAGAATTTATTACTCTTTTATTTATTTATTTATTTATTTATTTATTTATGCTCTGTGGTTCAGCTTTTCTTGTTTCCTCTATTCCCTATCATGTTAAACATGCATACTTTCCCATAATCTTACACCTAATCCAGATCCTGCCTCCCACAGCGCTCTACCAGGTCCACAGAAGCACAGATTGAAGAGAGAGTTTGAATCAACCATATAAATAAACTAGCCTGCTGGCAGTAAAGACTCTCTTGTTGGTTTTAGAGAGAGAACAGACAGCCTCTAGCATGTTGTTGAAACTTTCACTTGTGGAAAGCTGGGCCTGTATGCCAGCTACGTGAGGGTATAGGCTGGTGCCATGCTCCTCACGTTTGGGTGCGTGTGGCTGAGATCTATCAATGCTCTGGGGAAAGATAAAAAATAAATGAGAGCAATTAATCATCTATTAAGATATAAATGTTTAGCTAGGTGGTGGCGGCGCACACCTATAATCCCAGCACTCTTGGAGGCAAAGGCAGGTGGATTTCTGAGTTCGAGGCCAGCATGGTCTACAGAGTGAGTTCCAGGACAGCCAGGGCTATACAGAGAAACCCTGTCTTGAAAAAACAAAATCCAAAAAACCAAAAAAAAAAAAAAAAAAAAAAAAAAAAAAACCCAAAAAAAAAAGAAAGAAAGAAAGAAAAAGAAAAAGAAAAAAAGATATAAATGTTTAAGCCAAAGTCTATTTAGATGAGAATATAAAAAGATTCTCATCTTTAAAACCAGAGGGTAAGAAAAACCTAGGAGGAATAAGCTGGACATCTTCACTTCAGAGTAACAGAGCACCGGAGGACATTTTGAACCCAGACTCATTTGCTTCTCAAAGGTCAGAGCCCTTTTTGGACAGTAGTGAACAAGAGAGCATAGAGTGGGAACATACCGAGATCGATGCATGCAAACCTCTTAAATACCCTTATTTTCTGAGCCTCCCAGGCGTGCAGAGTGACTCCTCCCTCCCAGCTAAGTTTCAGGGACACTAGGACTCGAGTATTCCCACTTTGGGCCACCAGACCAACAACTAATGTTAAGTCAAAAACATTGGGCCGTTGGAGAAGCACTCGGTCTGCTCAGAAAGCAAAGGGATTATGTCTCATATTACAGCAGGACCCCAAAGTCCCAGGGGAAACCAGAGGGATGCTGGATCCCTGCAAGAGTTGATGGGAGCACAGAATGCACATGAGTAAGAAAATGCTTCTATGATGTGATGCTGTCCTATGAGACAGAACTTAGCATGAGCACCTGGGGACACAGCCTAATATGTTGCTATGGGGGATCTGGGATGCTGGGAGAATGCAATGGTCCTCACTAAGTAGACTAGAAATAGGATAACAGGGAGAGCATCAAAAGGCTCCGGGCTGGGGATCGACTCATGGCACTATAGTGAAACGAGTAAATCATAACAATGGGCAAACGGATATCTCTTTCTTTCTTGGTACGGCACATTTACACACCGCTGCTACAGTTACAATGTCCTGCCACCCGGTCCAGATCACATCACTCCTGTCACACTCCCATACCAAACTAACTCCACCGTGTTAGATTTCTATTGTCAGTTTTGTTACATGTGCCTCTCATGTAGTAAATATTTGATGAATAAACAGACGGACCCCACAAGGTCTTTAAGACTCAGTTTCCCTTGCTTTCTTCCGTGGGTCACTCACTCCAAGAGGCTAAAGCCACGGACTCTTGCTATCACTATATGCAGATAAAAGGAAGGATTCGGGCAACTCTTTCCTTCTGAGATCTCAGAGGCTACACACACCCCTAAGAGAGATTTATCGAGAATGTCTCTTTCTGAATGAATGCAAATAAAAATGTTCAAAAATTTTCAAAACAATACTTATTTTCAAATCTTAATTCAAGCACATTAAATTCCATAAATTTTTACTGACACTCTGCTATAAGCTGGGTAAGCTTTCAGAGGCTAGATTGATATATAGACACGGTACTCTTTCTCATAACATAATATAATGCTGCATTATAATGCTACTAGAAACTAGCACTTACCTCAAGAAAGTAAATAAGCCCTGTAATCTTACTAATATTGGTATTTTAGAATAGTAGATGCAAACATCTTTTGTTTTAGTTATTGCCTTGGTACTTAAGGTTATTTCAACTAAAACCATTTAACGCAAAAACATAATAGAAAATCATTAGCAAGGCATTAGATCGTAATTGTGCTTATTATGTAGTAAACATAATCTATTAAGTATGGTCAGGAAAAATAATGTATTTGCCAGTGCTTATATATGGTCTGTCTGCTTGTCTTAGTGCCCTGTTGCTGTGCAGATATACAATGTCTGTGGCAACTCTTATAAAGGAAAGTATTTAGCTCGGGCTGGCTTAGAGTTTCAGAGGTTTCATCCATTATCATCATGGCTGGAAGCATGGTACAAAGAACCGAGAGTTCTGTATCCAGATCCTCAGGTACCAGGAAGGAAGAGGGAGGCCCTGGGCCTGGTTAGGGCATTTGAAACCTCAAAGCCTCCCCCCATTGGTGTATTTCCTCTGGCAAGGCCACACTCCTAATCCTCTCAAATAGTGCCGCTCTCTCTTAGGATTTAAAAATATGAACGAATGGTGGTCATTCTTATTCAAGCCCACACCCCCTCCAAATGTTCACACATCCCATTGGGAAAAGGATTCAGACTTGGCTGATACGGTGCTTGGATGCAAGGTTGCGGAGAAGTCTTGGTTTGTGCATTCAGATGAGGACCCATGATTGTATACTGGTGGCATTACAGGAAGGAAAAAGAAGAGAGGTCTCACGGATCGATATATGCTCTGTGTCTCTTGCTGTGCGGCACACCGGGGGACTCCACCAATAAGAACACTGCTTTAAACCTCTGTAATTAGAGCTAAAGCAACCTTTTCTCTGTAATGTATTTTTCTGTATTAATTTAATCTTTGGTTTTTCATTATAATAAAGAACAACACTATACATTTTTATATATAGTCATGATTTTATATACACACACATACACACACATGCCAACTAAAAATTAAGATTGATCTATTCCCTGATTTAAGAAAACATTGATAATGTAATAATCCATTAGTTTTAAAGTATCTAGTTTCACTAAGTAAACTGATTGGCATTGAACAGTCATATTAGAGTATAAATTCCAGTAGTGAGCTTTCCTCTTGAGAAATATGCAGCTCAAAATGGAACAGTTCTAAAACATCCACAACAAGAACACTCTAGAAAGAAATACAACTGCTCAGGAAATAATGCTAAACACTGTACAAATGAAATTTTATGAAATAAAAAGCTTCTGCATATCAAAGGAAATAGTCTTGTGAAGAGATCACAAGACCACAAGAACAGAAAAATCTTTGCTAGCTACATATCTAATAGAAGATTAAATATATAGAATATCCAAGTAATTCAAAAAACAAAATGCTAGTAAGTCAATCGACCCAGTCAATACACAAACTAATGAACAGATTATTCTCAGGAGAGGACTCTAACCAGGCACATGCCTTTAGTTCAGCACTAGGAAGGCGGAGGCAGGCAGATCTCTATGGGGTCAAGGCCGTCCTTGGCTACAAAGTGAGTTCCAGGACAGGCAAGGTTACACAGTGAGACTCTCAAAATACAGAACCCAACCAACCAAACAGTGGGTGTTCAGGAGGCCACTTCCTACTGGATCTCACATGCACCGTGATGTCATCTGGTGCTGCCACAGGCTCTGGTTGGGTCCTGGGCAGGTGCACAGTAAGGACTTGGCTCGGCTGATACAAGGCTTACTGAGCGTAGTGGTCCATGCCTGTTATCACAGCACTATGGATACGGAAGCAAGGGCATCGGGAATTCAAGGTCATCCTCAGCTACATTCAAGGCCAGGCTACACCACTCTGAGACTATGGGCAGTACAAATTAAACTTGGCGGGCTATAAAAAACTTAATGCAATATAAAGCAGTCAAACCTGAAACCAAGATACACAAACAACAAAAGAGACTTAGTAGTCTAAATGTATATATGTATGTGTACATATACATACATATATACAAATCTGTAGCAAGAATGATGGAGGAAGAGGCTATCAATATGAGAGCGAGAGCAGACAGAAAAGGAGTTAGAGCGAGGGGCATGGGAGGGTCTGGGGAGGAAAGGGGAGGGGAAATCCTGTCATTGTGCTTTTACTTAAAGTGTATAATAAAAAGCTAGCTAGTTTAGATAAAAAGAAGACATGAGGTTGGTATGGGCAGAGATGGATGTGACAGGAATTACAGGAAAAGTGAGGCAGGTTACAACCGGAATGCATTGCGTTGAATGCATTGCCTGAAATTCTCAAAGAATTAATAACGATCATATCGTATCTTTAGGAAAGAAAATAACCAAATAGATTTGTGTTTTTCTGAATTAAATGTTTATACAAATTAAGATTAATATATCACTAACTTTCAGTTTTCCTCTCATCTCCAAAGAATAAGTAGCGTTCATATATGTTTATGTAGATAACAGGAAAATGCTTATCCCTAGAATACAGCTGTTCGCCTATATGCTTCATGAAGGAGTCGTTTCAATTAAATCTCAGGTGTATGAAGTATAATTACAGCTCTGAGAAACAGACATTCCTAAAACTTAAAGCCGTGCGGGATCAAGCAGTCTGGACGGCTGTGAGAGGAAGCGCTTCATCTCCAGCAAGCCTGAGCTTGCGCGCGGGCGTTCAGAACCGGTTTGGAAAAGTTGCACGGTGGCTTCTTCTAAACTCAAAGGATATTTGGCCATAATCTATGCACTTCTCAGACAAAGACATTATGGTCACAGCCCAACATTGATAAGGATTTTTTTTTTCACCCAAGCTGTTGATTTCGCCAAGGTTTCATTTGTTGAATTTAAGACGAGATGGGGCCACGGAGCAGGCATTCAGGTTCTCCCGCCTTAATGCTGGCAGGAGAGCGAGCGAGCGAGCGAGCCAGCGGAGAAGAGCTGAACAAGGCGACCTCGCCATCGCAGCTTGAGAACTGAGGCCACCACAGCACGCAGCACAGTCCTTCCAAAACAGCTGCAGGACACTCTAGCCAACGCTCAAAACACGGTGGAATAAATAGAAAAGCCCGCTTCAGTCGGCTTTTACTGTTAGATCTAAGGGCAGAAAGCTGGCTCGGTGCTGCTGTTGTCTCTACACACTCAGGGCTTCAGGATCGGCTACCCTTGGGACTCTAAGGAACAAGCAAGCCTTCCCACCATTATAGTTTCACTCAAAACTGGCGGGTTCAGAGAATTACTTTGACAAAAACCTAAGGGGTGGGGGATGGTAGGGAAGAGGAGGGAGGCAAAGGAATGAGCCTACCCTGCTCCTCGCGGCTTACTCAGCCTGCTTCCTTATAGAAAGGACCACCAGCCCAGCGGCTGCCCCAACTGTAATGGGCTGGGCCCTCCTCCCACCCCCACCCCCTGCAATCAGTAATTAAGAAAACGCTATCCAATGCCTGATCTTCTGGAGGTATTTTCCTTTTTTTTTTTTTTACACTCCATATTTTTATCCCCCACCCCACCCCCATCCACCCTCTGTTCCACATCCCATACCTCCTTCCCACCCCCACTCCCCTACCACCCCGACCACCTCCCCACCCCACCCCTGTCTCCAGTCGGGTGTCCCTGCTCACCACCCCACCCGACCTCCAAACTCCCCGGGGCCTCCAGTCCGCTGAGGGCTAGGTGCATCATGTCTGAATGGACACAGAGCCGGCAGTCCTCCACTGTGTGTGTTGGGGACCTCCCATCAGCACCAGCTGTATGTGGCCTGTTTGGTGGTCCAGTGTTCGAGAGATCTTCTGATTAAATGAGCCTGCTGGTCTGGAGACATTTCCTTAATTGAAGGTTCCTTCCCTGAGCTACCTTTAGCTTGTGTCAAGTTGACATACAACTAGCCAGCACATCTGCATTTGCATGAATGTATAGAGGCACAGGAAGACCTTCGGTTAAAGAACAAGTGGAAAAGCTCAAATAAAGCTGAGCCTCTCTCCCTCTCCTGTCCTAAGTGAAACCCAGAGTCTGACGGCATCGTGATGAGTGTGAAAGCAATGGCTAGCACTTACCAAAACTCAAATGTGTATACTTTTGACCCCTTATCTTCTGCCCCTATCAATTAATCCTGTGGAGATACTTATGAATGTATAAACAACATACATGCAATGATCCTCACTGCAGCTCTGTATTAGCAGGGATTCGAGAATTTCCAGGAATTGTGCGTTTTACTAAATACGTCACCGGACATGTAACTCCTGCTTGGCAGACACTCGTCTCTTCTCTTTTGCTAACCATCCTGCCCAGCCTTGGAGGTTACCATGAAGGGTCTGTGTCAATGATGGTCACCCCATTTTCCCTTTTGAACTCCATAGTCACTGTCTCAAGGGCACTGAGTGACTGTAAAATAGGAGCAGAAAGGAAAGTCACCTGACACTGGATCCCCTTTAGAACTCGAGGTTAGCTCTTTGGGTGTTTATATTCAAACTATATACATTGTTTTTGTTTGTTGTTTGTATTTAATAACGTTATCATCCAGTTGACGTTAGCTTAAAGCTGAAGTGTACGGCTTTGATTTTTCACAAGTTTTAAAAACAGTAACAGAGCAGAAAATGTTCAATGGTAGTTGACAATATTATAAATTTTTCGTAAGTCTCTGTGAGTCTCAGTCTCTCAGGACATGTAGTTTGCTCTTATTTGTTTTGCTCTGTGTATGTGTGTATATGTGTGTGTGTGTGTGTATGTGTGTGTGGTGTATATATGGTGTGTGTGGTATGTGTGTGTGTGGTGTGTGTTGCCCAGTGAATGTGCAGGATGAGTAAGTGACTAATGGTGATAAGTTCCCATTCTATCTCTGTCTGTTCATGTGGATATAGCAAAATATTGAAGACTGAATAATTTATAAAAAAATATATTTCTCATTGTTCTAGAGTCTGAAAGTTAAAGAACAAGGTACCAGCAGACTCCGGTGTCTGAGTTGGCTGCTCTCGCTTCCAAGATAGTGCTTGATGCTGTGGAAAAGCAGTGTCCTCACAAAGCAGAAGAAGAAAAAGAAAATGAACCCCTTCCCCAGGCCATTTTTGAAGCAGTAACCTAGTCACTGAACAGGATGCCTTGTGACCCATTCATCACCTGCCAGAGTCTCATCTAATGAGATTTCAACATTAATGTGGGAGGGGACATCATTGGTCTGTCGTTGTGTGTGGTTACATGAATTTGGGCAGATATTCTAAGTATCCAAAGTCAGCTCACTTGAGGTCAAACAGAAGAATCATGAGACCTCAAGGTTCCAGCATTTCTAATTGTTTAAATAATAATTTAGACCAGGAGCCACGCCAAACTTTAATGGACACTCCATTGGATTTTGTTACTTCTGCTGTGCTTATTTATTTAAAACAGTTTTAAATAAATGTGGGAGTCAATGTTTGAGGAACTGGTCAACATTTTTTTTTTAACCAGAAACACCGTACCGGGAGCTGTCAGAACTAACTTTGTCAAGAGCACTAGAGGCAGCACTTTTCACTTTGCCTGAATATTGAAATCACCTGGAAAAATGTACAGCTAGTGCTGGGGACCCAATAATGGACTTTGATTTGGCAGTTTGGGCTAATATTCAGGTATTTGTTTTAAGATCTTTGGGTGTTCTTTTGGAGAAGCTAAGGTATCCACCAGGATCAATTCATCAGATCATCTGGGTTATACTTGGTAGAGGTTTTGAGGTCTTGTTTATCCATTTTGCCTATAGTTTCACTTGAGTTTTATTCTCTATAGTTGGAGGAAAAATCTTTTTGTCTTCCTTGTAGTCTTCCTGAGTGCCCTGTAGAATCTCACCATCACTGTTGCTTCACTGTTTATTACTTTACAAACTCTGACAGCAGCTGGGCCAGGGTCTTCTTCAAAGGATGGTCAACCTACTGTCTGAACATCCCATCCATGCAGGGCCTATTCACCTGCTTCACTCTGTGGCAAATATTACCGCTCCTGATTGGGTCCCTCGGCACAATAGTCCCTTCCCCCTTGCTCTCCTCCTGTTTGTTTTCAACTTTGAACAGATTGAATAATGGCATGCACAAAACCGTATCCAGAAGTAAACAATTACCGAATTTGTTTTTTTGTTTGTTTGTTGGTTGGTTTTTTTGTTTTCAGATGCCCAGGAGAAGAATGGACTATATCAGAAGTGGGGAGATCTGAGATCAGAGCATGGGTTCGAATGCCAGCCCTGCCACTTGACCGGGTGACACCACTATTAGAGCTCAATTTTCTAATTAGCAGGTTGATAACAATACAGGTGCTAAGATAATTAGGCATGTGTGTGAACATCACTTTCCAAAACATAAAATGTGTTCAAATGTTAATCATGTTCACAAAAGAAATAAGCAGAAACAATATTCAACCTACTAAACTGATCCTATTTAACAGTTCCTGACCATTATCTATTTAGAATAGCAATCATTTTCTGTGTCTGTCTTTTCTTACTTATCCAACCTATCAGATCCTGTAGAACTTTATTCAGTTACCTTTACTCTCTCCATTATTGATAGAACCAAAATTTGTTCTCTAGAAACAAATATATCAAAATGGATGTCTTCCTTGTTTCTAGTAGGCTCACTAGAAAGAACCTATTAGAGATTTTTCATTCATTCTTCCTGAAGGTGTGAGTTCAGAATTTTCCAGATGGAAAGTACTACACAACTGTTGGAAAATGACTTAAGACACTCCTGAGACATGTGAGAGGGATTATGGGATTAGAAAGAACCTCTCAGAGTCCATCGTTAGAAAACCACCGTGAACATAGTAAAGCTCACCCAACTCTCCAGCCCAAACTGAGCTGTACAGTGTTGGTGCTTGGAATTCAGAAGTCATCCAGCTGTTGGAAGAACTGGATAAAGAATAGATAGCCATACTTTTATTTTTCCATGTGTGTGTTCTGTTCCTGTTGTTAGAGGGCAGTTTTGGAACAAACATTTGAGGGGAGTACTGTTGAGGTAAGGGTACTGTTGAGGTAAGGACTCCCAACAGTTCACTGCTGTCCTCCAAGACAATGAGTAATGAGCTCTAAGACCCATGCAGCTTTGGAACTGAGGAGCAGGGTGATGGAGAAATGACATAACAGACACCCAGGAAGGCTGGGACCAGGTGGGCTGTGCATTCTGATGGAGACGTACCAACACCAACCCAGAAACTCAGCATGGTTATTACATACAGGGCTAATGACTAAAAGGCAGGTCAACTAACATTTGTAGGAGGTCTCTGGAAGGGCGTGGGGGGACAGTCTCAGACTCTAGTCATCTAAGAGGAGGAAACTGGTGTTGGGAGTTTCTGTATATGGTTTTATCGAAAGGCCGACCTTTTGTCAATATTTGTACTTGAATCAGCGGAAGGCTGATAGGCATTCCCACGGCTCTGGGGCATCAGGGGTCCTGATGTAACCATGCTCATGTGCTCCTGGGCAGACTCACGAAGCATTTCATTCACATCCCCACAGAAGTGGGTAAGTTAAGAGATATTTAGAAAGCCAGACCAATGGGATCAGGAAGGAGAAAGCACAAGGGGACTTCGAGGATGAAGAGAAGGTTTATGGTCCGTGCAACAGGGTGGCTTTGGAAAAAGTTTGGAAAAGCAGAGAAGTGGGGCAGGATGGCCTCTGTGGACCCTGAGGTGCCTATAAATGAGGCAGAGATGCTAAGTAGCTGACAGGATGCATGGACTTCACCCCTTCCAGATTATTTACACTGCAAGTTCATATATGTTATCTCACATGACTAAAGCCAACTGTGACTATGAATAATCAGCTATCTAACCTTCCTAAATTATGGTGATGCAGATTAGCCTGTTCATCCGGACAAATGAGCAATTTATCCCTGGAGGAGTTAGAAAGATGGTCAGTGGCTCTATAGCACAAAGCAAAGTATATCTCAATGGCTTGGTGAATGGCTTTGTCCCCATAGGTCATTTTAGTTTACCCATGCTTCCCATGGGTAATTCTGGGGTCCAGTTGACTTTACATCATCTCAAGGGACCAAAGAGGGAAGCAGCCTCCCCTGCCACCTCCAGCAGCACTTGTTACCCCTATTCCATTCTAAATATCTTTCCATGAGGATCTCCTACTTTCCTGCTCCAGGCAAGATTTGAAAGGGAAAATCTGTTACATACTTATTCTTCATAGTGATATACTCTGTTCATTCTTGCTAAATGTCCAGGAACAACCTTCTATATTCAAAACACATTTCCACTCGGACCCAACCCTCAGACTACAAGCTGCTGAGCAACAGGCCAGGGACTTTGCTCTATGATATTTTAGGACAGAGTTTATTATCCAAAAAGGCCCTGCCAATGCAAAACACAGCTCCTCCCTCCAAGGGAATAAGGGACGGTTTGCTTTAAGCCAAATGATGAGTCATCACAGTTGGCCCAGGAACATGGATTCTGACTGCCCCAAGTGACATGTTCCACCATGAAAATAGTTACATAAACTTTTATAGCCACAGAACAAAAAACACTCATAAGTTTACATAAGTATACATTTACCGTACACGTTGGTGGGGACCAAAGGTAGGTGGGTTATAGTTAAACAGGGAAACTCTACTGAAGGTTTCAGAGGCACATCTATTGATAGTCTCAACTTTGGGGAAGAATATCACCAATCTGGTTGTTTTATGTGTTAGTACATTACAAAGGTTTTATCTGATAGTAGAGAAAAGATATTAGGTTACATACAAAAGGTGACCACTAAATGAGGATTAAAGGGACAGCCTGTGGATCTATAACATTCCACTGTCCATATCACTAAGTTCAAATTAATTAATAAGACTTGTAGGGTCTTCAATATAGGTGTGGCTTTTGTCCAGGACGTTAGCATAACAATAGTGGCCAGGCACATAAGGACCAAGATGGCTACTTCCTAAAATGCATTGTGTGCATGCCCATGTCTATCTGTGTTTCTCAAGACAGGGCTAACAGATGTGCACTTAGAGCAGCTCTCTGTACTATTTGTGTTCACCGATGTTTGATACCCTGGATAATTTTTATGAGGCAGGAAATCATATCATAAAGCCTACCAGTGGAAAGATCATGCAGTGCCTTCTCACAGAGAATAGGCCAAAACAAGAAGCACATGAGAAAATATTTGAATCTTTAAGCAAGAAAACAAATACCATGGGGGGGGGGTGGTAGGAAAACATCTTACCTGTCTACTACTAGAGCACTGAATTGCTAAAGAACCAAGTTATTACTGTCTGACACATAACTATCAGGTGTTAGTCATTGATCACAAAAAGTAATCGAACACAAATATAACTAACAGGAAGTGATTTGCCATTATTAAGAATGAGGGAAATTATTCCTAATTTCTGCGGCTCTTGTCTTAAAATTTGCTGCTGATCTTGTTTAATTGTTTCTCTTTGTGTAAGAGCTTTTGAATAATGTTTCTTTAAAGGCATAACAGGACTGATTGACTGAATTAAATTCTCAGTTGTCCACAGAGCTTTAATCCATATTCCAATGTCTATGCTAGAGCACAGACAAAAATATAATGTAGAAATACACATATTATATATAAAGTCATTGTTTATAATATAGCAAATTATTCATAAAACAAATACAAGTACAAAATGGCTAAAACTCTTGGTTTTCAAGACAAATACTTGTATTTGAAAGACTGAACAAATAGCAGAATATAAGACTAGATCTTGTTGAAGTGTATGATCTATATTTCCTAAATTTGAAAGGGATGAAAAAATTATTTGTGCAGATAAATTTTATCTACACAAATATATTTTATTCGGGTGCTTAAAAAGTTAATTTTTAAATGTGTCGCTTTTGCAGAATAAGTAGAAAATTCCATTATCCATCAATTAGACCTAGGTAAAAAGTAACAGAGCGATCAGAAGAGAGATACATGCTACGCATGCAAGGAAAATTAAAACTTGGGGTGTTGGGGGGCTGTGCTTTGATGTATGAAAGAACCATTGTTGTGGGACAAAACCTCCCCAGTGTGGGGCAGAGATTAAAAAGGAGGGAAGTGCTAGCAGATCAAGGTCAACCGAGATGGATGAATAACACAAATGCTATTAATCTAGTATTGAATGAGTCACGGGGGTTCAGTGGGGTACGGTTTGTGGCAGAGTTCGAGGCAGGAGTGGTTTTTGTCACTTTGTATTAGAGAATGAGCATATTCATCAAGATTCCTAAAGACCATCCGAACCAGCAAAGACGATGCTTTAAAGAGCCCACAAGAACAAATCAAAGCCTAGATCTGAGGCTGAGACAGGTACTAGGGATGCTCCAACAGCGCAGTGAGTTTTGTCCTTGCAGGCATCCATACAATCTCACTCTGCAGGACACGGCGTGAGAAAGGATTTCTGAGTTGGACTGGGAGCAACCATTATTATATCTAATGTCGCCTCACTCATTAGGACCTCGTTTGATAGTCAGAAAAGATGCAGACACTACTACCTTAAAAGATAGGATACTGAAAACGTGGAGATCTTTTCTTCTGTGATTCATTTAAAATACAAAATGAACTGCTTCTCCTTTCTCCAGGGAAACTCTAAAATCGAATAAGGATGGTTTGCTGTTCTCAGATCCAAATCTGCCTGAATCAAATCTGCGATCCTTTGGGAGTACAGTTGGTATAAAAAATGCACACTACTAAGTAGTCAGATGTACATGTGTCTATAAGACATTCTAGACTCATGTTTTAAGAGAAAATACAGTGGTGAAGAATTGAAAAGACAGAAGACAAAAAAAAAAGAAAAGAAAATGGCGATTAAAATAAAAAGCTTAGTAATAGTGACCAAAAGGGAAAAAAGCTAAGAGCAGAGAAAATCAAAGTATGAAAATAATTCAAAGATAGACATTTTAATAGCATTAATCTTTTTGCACTAGTGGATTACATTTCTGTCAGTCTACTAAGGCATAGAACTTTATATAAATACACTGAAAAATCATAATAAGTGAGCTACAGAAGACTAGCATGTGAATAACATCTTAAATCGAACCTAGTGGCTACATTCACTGAATTGCTTGGGTCCTGTTTCAACTTCATTCATTCATTCATTCTTTCCATAAAACCTCAGTGCCTTTGCAGTACTTGAAGCATCAAATAGTCTAGTGGACATAACTCCTGCCTACATAAGTCTTTAAGATTGGGTGCTGGGAGTATATAGTTCAATGTTGGAATGCTTGCCTATCATGTACAAAGCTCTAGGATCAATCATCAGTACTGGGGGGAGGGGAAGTGGAAGAAGAGGAAGGGGAGGAGGAAGGAGGGATGGTAATGATAATATGGATGGCTGTTAAATCGTTCTTCAAAACATAAGTCCATGAAGTACCTCAAGAATACTGTCTTAATTGGTAATAACAGTCTTTGTAGATGTAATTATGTAAAGATCTTGAGATTAAGTCATTTAGATTGAGCCCTAGCTCAACGACTGGTGCCCTTATGAGCAGACACAGAGGAAAGCAATGATGGGAAAGGCAGAGATGGAGCATGATGGAGCATGATAGAGCATGATGGAGCATGACGGAGCATGATGGAATGGTGGTGTGTGGCCAGGGGGCAAAGAGCTGCTCAGAGCAATGGTGGAGAGAAGGGGCGGGTTTTCTTAGAACTTTAAGATAAAAACCAGTTTGCCAACTTTCATTTCAGACACTCAAGAACTAGTCGATAATACATTTTCCTTTGCCTTTTTTTTTTTTAGATTTATTCATTTTATGTATGGGTGTTTTATACGTGTACCCTATGAGTGCTTGGTGCCTTTGGAGGTCAGACTAGGGAATCAGGTCTCCTAAAACTGAAGGTATGGATGGCTGTGAGCCACCATGAGGTTGCTGAGGATGGGCTGTCTCTCCAGTTTGGATCTCCTTCTCTTAACCCACTAAGTTTGTGGTAAAATTTGTTATATCTACCTTAAAAGATACTAATACATTGCTGAGGGAAATTGATAGGCCAGCCTGACTCCATTTTAAGATTAAAAGCCATCTTGTTACAAAGTTTCATTCCTATTTTCTGTAAAACTTGGATTTAACCAGGTCTTGACCCATTTTCTAGAATTTGACACATTCCAAACCGTGTATACACTAACCTCCGCCCAGATAAGACATTCTGCCAAATAATTTTGAAATGTTCTGCCAAGTTCCTACATAACCAAAAACCCTTGAAGCCTCCCAGCCTTGCATGTTAGGGGCTAGTATAAACCCCATCTTCTCCTTGTTCAATGCCATCTTCTCAAACTCTGCTTTAGGAAGACAGGCCTGACTGACAGAAGGTCAAGCCTGCTCCATTCAACTAAAAGAATTTAAGTAATGGTCTACTGTGGGTAAATTAACAAACATGTACAAAAATGAGCATGTAAACTAAATACTCCCTATCACAGAGGGCCCTGGGGAGGCCAAGATACAGTAATGCAGTAGTGGCACTGTCTTTGAAATGTCCATAATAAAGGAACCGAAAAATGACAATGGGTTCCTCAACAAATGTTCAGCCAATCAGGTCTGGGAAGGACTTGGACAACATGTAGAGATGTCTTGTTCATTTTACAGTTTAAAGAAAATAAAAAATAAAAAATGGAAGTGATCTGTCTTTTGGCTTTCTTTCCCATTTGCCTCAAGAGAGGTGCAAATGATCTGTCCTGTCTCAGGCAGGAAATCTCCATCTGGTAGACACCCTAAATAATGCAGCTGGTGAGAGTCCCGGTGAGAGAAATATCTTACCAGTGGTATGGCAAAAAGGTTCATTAACTCCAGTTACTCTAGAGCCCTGATATTGGACAGCACAATGGGTAGAGTGAGCTGTCTGTCAGAGTCACATATCTGATCGGAGAAGAGTCCCATTTCCTTAACTTTTGTAAGGTTAAAAGTAAAGGGTCTAAACAAGGCAGAAGAGAAAGCAAACGAGGTGATCTTTTCTAGCTCTTGAAACAGAATCTCTAAGATCAGGCGATGTAAAAGGCATTTTCTTTCATATTTTCACAGGCACTGTCAGATTGGCACAGTGAAGGCCTGCTTCCTGGGTGACAGATTCCTATCTCTCTCTGTGCCCTCACAGGATGGATGGACAAAGACTCTCCCTGGGTCTCTCTTACATGGTCACTAATCCCATTAACGGATTAGTTATGAGGTCGCATTGATTATGAGCACTCTGCTTTCATGACCAAATTGCCTTCCAAATTGCCTCACCACTTACCGCTATCACTTTGCAGGTTAAAAATCATCCATTACAAAACTGTGGGACATTTCCATGTGTGGTACTAAAAAGTGCAGGATTTCACTTTTGAGCTTATAACACACCAGTTGCACTACTGGCTGTGAAGCTTCTAGTGGTAGGGAATGAAGAGCCAAAAACTCACAAGAGCTACCAATGGCCCAAAAGAACCACAAAAGTAATCACAGACGTAAGAGTCAAGTCTGAGAGTGGCAGGTAACCAAGCCGAGATAGAGGATGAGAAGGTGGGCAGAAAACATTGCTGGGAAGCCAGGCAAGGTTGTCACCACGCTCTGACCAAACCGCTCCCACACGGGCATTACACTTGTGCACCAGGGATCCAAAATCAAGCAACTGACCCAATTCATCTTCCCAGGCCCTTCTGTGGAACTGGCCACAACTGTACTTTGATTGGTTTAGTATGGCTTGGTTTGGTTTGGTTTATTAAAACAGGGTCTTTGTCGTCCAGGCTGAACTCAAACTCACGATGTAGCTGTGTAAATTCAAGGAGAAACTTGAGGTCCTGATGCTCCAGGCCCTGCCTCCCCACCACTGAGATTACAGCTTCACACCCAGCTGGTAGGTGCATCTCCCTGCACCTTAATACCTGTTTCCACAGAGCAGGGCTCCCCCACACTTGTGAAGTCTTGACCTATTGCACAGTGCTTGAAGTTGTGCATACAAGCATGAAGTTTAGAGAAGGACTGGGTAAAAAAGTGAAGATAAGAGAATCAGAGTACAGTCTGCAAGTCATAATGCCAACCAAACTGAAGAAGCTTAGTCACCACCTCGATCCCACGAATACCCCTTTATTGGTTCTCATCAGAGACTAGGGGAGAATGCGGGCAAAATTAAGACAGACCCTAAATCAGTCCCCTCTTAGGGTTTTTCTCCTCTTCCCTTCTCCCCATTTCCTCTGAGGACATTGCATTTCATTCCCTGCCCTTAAGCTGTCCTGAGAGTTATGCACACTCTCCCGCCTTACCCCTCTGGCAGTTTCTCTGAGGTCATAGCATCTGGAGCCAAGGCCAACACGAGAGAGGCCACAGAGGCCACCACCACCCCCACCACCACCCCGGCAGCGTTAAAACCCCCAGAAGGGCAAAGTGTGCGCGAGTGTAAGTGGGCCCGCGGTGGGCTCTGGGAACCACATCTGTATGATGTCAAGTGTGAAGATGAGACACAAGGAGCCAAGTTTTGTTCGGCCTCTCCTTTCCCATAGTTCCTTTCAGCGATGAAGCAGTTAAGGCAGCTCCTCCTCTTGGCTGGAGCGCTCCAGTTTTATTGGCACTGTTTTATCCCCGGAGACAATGGCAGATTGTTTCTGGTGTGCGCAGAAGGATCGTGTTCTGGCAGGCAGGCCTCCAGTCAACAAGCCCCACATCCTCTGCAAGGAGCATGCATGCGCTTTGTTCCAACCTGACTCTCAAGCAGCGTTCCATTCCCAGTCAGACTCTCGGCCCAGCCCGCGGTGTCCGGGCTCTGACAAAATTGAAACCAAAAACACTCCACAAAGTTTGCCACAGATGCAAAGCCAAGCCGGGTCAGGGAAGGAGGCGGCTACTGAAATCCTCTGGCTGAGATGCTCTTGACAAGCACGCTCTGGTCACATCACCCGATTAGAAAAAGCCCTCTTCTCCTCAGACCTTTACCCTGCTGAGCAGCCTTCAGACATGAGGATTGGGTAATCCTAACTGCAGCACTACATCTCCAGGAGCTGCTCTACACGTCGGGAAGAAATTTAAAATACAGAACTCCCTACTTTACCTGGAAAGTCCATCCCTACAGCCAGAACCACCCAACCGTCTGCTCACCCACCCAGGCCGTTATCCCCTCCGGAGCATCGCTGAGCATCGGCAGGCGAGCATCAGCCGCACCGCACCTACGAAGAAAAGGGCCTTCCAAGCCATGCACTATGAGAGATTAAGACATTAGAACTAAGAATTACTAGTTACCAAGGCTTCCATTCAGTTATAGCTCAGAAAGCACAAAGTAATTGAGTTTGTTAGATTGCAATTGTTTTTTTCTAACCTGAGCATAGCGTGCACAGAATCCTAGAACGAGGGAGGCAGAGGCCTATTCGACCATGCCAATTTCAACCATGCTGAGACACAAAACGAGACCTTATCTGAGAAGAAACAAATACTATATGGAGACAGAATTTAAAGATAAGGAAACAAAGCAATCAAGGTTAAGGGTTTACCAATGGTCACATAGTAGGGAAATTATAAAGCTGGTAATTAAAATCGATTTTCCAGTGCAGGAAAGGCAAGTCTACCATGTAGCAAAGTGCCCCGTGCTTTCAGAAGCTTGCCTGGAGCTCCCCAATGGCGGCTGTGCATCTTTCTTCTTTCTCTGTGTGTAGGTGCATTTGTGTGTGCCCACCGGAGGGTGCATGTGCACATGTGTGTGGAAAACATGTGTGTGGAAACCGAAGGTCCACAGGCATCTCCTCGATGGCTCTCTGCTTCCTTTAAAGATGGGGCCTTTCACTGGAGCTGGGCTTTACCCATTGGCTGGACTGGTTGGCTGGGAAGCCCAAGCTTGGAAGTCTATCTTTGCCATCCCTGTACCATTCTTGTAGCTCAAAACCACAATTTGTTTGATGTCCCGGGTCACTGCTGGAGGGGAACTCACCGCAGGAGGGATGATGCCTCGTGTCTCCTCCCTCTCTCAGTTAGATGATGCCCTGATGTGGAAGCCTTTGAGTAGCTGCTACAATGAGTTGGGTGAAGGCCTTGGGGGCTATTGATGAAATAAATGCATTTTGGGTGTGGCAGATTAATTTGGGGAGCATGGGTGGAAAACTAAGGTTTATATGCGTCATTCCAGCCTTTAATGCTGCCTGTATGACAACAGGAAAAGGTGGGACCTTGAGAAGGTGATTCGTCCATGAAGGCCCCCTCCTGGAGAACGGAATCAGGTGTCCTCATGAAGAGTATGGCAAAAAAAGCTGGTTGTTCCTTGCCCGTCTGCCTTCTTCCATGGGAGGGCACGGTGGGAAAGGATGCACCAAGCAGGTCAAAGGCTCTTGAGCTTCCTGATCAGCGAAAGGCTGGCGTAGCAGCACCAATGGAAATACACACTAAAATATACTGTTGACAATAAAAGCAAGAATGGGACAAAGTTGGAGGCCACTGGACCTTCAGCTGTTCTTGTGCTGAGTGATGGATACAGCTACACATCTGCCCAAGGCGGTTCCCCTTTCACAGACTGAAATTATGACAGTTAAACCAAGTGCTTAGTACTTGATTTAAAAAAAAAAAAAACGGCAAAGAAAGCAGTCTGAGGCGATTACTAGGCCTGTGGACCACGTGGAGATGCTGGGATGCTGTCAGAGCTGTTAGATGCTGCTGCTCTGGCTGAGGAAAAGGCCTCTCATTCCAATGCGAGGTTGTGTGAGCAGGTTCTGGAGCAAGGGAACTCACCACTGCTTTGCTCACAGCCTGGTTTTGACTGAGTGAGCAGGCCTGTGAGGCTTTATGTCTGGTCATCTAGCAGTTAAGCTGTGCCTACCATCTCTAGTAGCGTGTGTGTTGGAGGCTGAGACTCCCTTTAGTGTCTCTGGTTTTTTGTTTCCTCTGTTATCTTTGTGCTTCCCTGGTGACTTCTTCTTAAATAAGGTCAAGGCAACAGTCAAACTGGGACCCCATGTGTAAGATATATACTGGGTTGCAAAAGGGCGAAAAACCAGTTCTAATAGCTTTTCTGAGTCAATATTCTCATATAAATTTACCTTTAAGCCTGCAATTGCACTCAGGAAACTAAAAGAGAATTGCCAGGATTTCACAGCCATATTGGGCTACATAGCAAGGTACTGTGTTTTAAAAATAATTAATGTTTAAAATTAACTAATTAATTAACCAGTGAATTCAAAATCTGGTTTTATGTTACATTTTTCTATGACAAAATTATAGCAATATTGTGGACATGTGCTTCAGAAGAATGTTTTGTAATACAGATGAGAATTCTTCCCGTGGTAGCTTGAATGAAAACAGGTTCATATATGTTCTTGCTTGATCCACAGTTGGTGGAACTGTTTGGGAAGGATTAGGAGGTGTAGACTTGTTAGAGGAGGTGTGTCACTGGGGGTGGGCTTTGAGGTTTAAAAATCTATCCTCATCCCCATAGGAAGAACAATATCAACCAACCAAAGCTCCCAGGGTCTAAACCACCAACCAAAGAGTACGCATGGGGGTACCCATGGCTCCAGTCATATATGTAGCAGAGGATGGCCTTGTCGGGCATCAATGGGAGGGGAAGTCCTTGGTCCAGTGAAGGCTCGATGCCCCAGTGTAGAGGAATGTGAGGGCAGGGAGGCAGGAGTGGGTGGGTAGGTGGGGCACAGCCTCATAGAAGCAGGGGGAGGGGGAATGGGATAGGTGGTTGGGGGGATCGGGAAAGCGGATAGCATTTGAAATGTAAATAAATAAAATATCCAATAAAAAAATGACTAAAAAAAATTCATTCTCATGTGTGGTGTCGCCTTACTCTCTACTTTCTGCTTGTGGATGAAGATGTAAGCTCTCAGCTACTGCTCCAGTGCCATGCCTACCTACCTGCCTGCTTGCTGCCTGCCTGCCTGCTGCCTACCTGCCTGCTGCCTGCCTGCCTGCCTGCTGCCTGCCTGCTGCCTGCCTGCCTGCTGCCTGCCCGCCTGATTGCTGCTGTGCTTCCCACCATGATGATCACAGACTCTGCAACCAGGAACCCAGAATTAAATGCTTCCTTCTATAAATTGCCTTGGTTATAGCATATTACCAGAGAAATAGAAAAATAATTAAGACATTTCCCTAAAGTAGTTACTAAATCATGATGAAATTTATCCACACCTTGGAAACTATCGTCATCGAAGACTGATGGTTAAGCTTTCCTATGGGAATATTTTATGGTGTTTGATTTGAATGTGTGAGACATTAATTGGGGGAGCACTCTAATGCTGTCCATGTGACAAGAGGAAAAGGGGGGACCTTGAGAAGGGGATTAGGTCAGGAAGGAGAATGGGATCAGGTGTCCTCATGAAGAGCATGACAAAGAAAGTTGGTCGGTCCCTGCCCTTCTGCCTTGTAAAGCATAATATAATTTTTTAGAAGATTCTTAGACTAATAAATAACATACTTTTAATCTCATGATCTACATATCCAGATTGCAAAATGTAGTTTCCATTCAATGAAATCAGTTCCTTTATACATGACATCTAAAGTAATGCCAGTCAAGCGAAACTTCTCCAGACTGGAAAGATTTCCTTACCCCCCCTTCTCTTTTCCACAAGGTGGCTTCTATGAGGGCAAGGATCTAAGCAGCACCCAGGCACTGGCATTACAGGCACCAGAGCCCATTCCACCCACACAGGCTCACATCTTCTGCTTGTCCTCATTCTCACTGGTCTCTAATGCAGGACAACGGCCCATGCCAGCGTCTCTCACTGCCCGCCTTCCTGTCTTGTTTCCATACAAACTGACACAGTTCCTCTGGGTGACCCTCGTGTGACCCTTGGGGCACTGTAGGTCTGACAATGCCCCACCTCCTCCGCATGCTCTGTCTCTGTCTCCTAAGGGCACAGTGAAGCTTAGATTCTCCCCCCATCACCATGTCTAGAACCACATCTGTTCCACGGCAAAGGAGAAATGTAGAACCTCATCTCCTCCCAGAGCCCACCCAAGAGACAGCACACCCAAGCCAGCGTGGCCGCAGTGGGGGTGAACTGACACTCCTATGTGCAAGGCCTCCCCCTTCTCTCCCCCATCCTTCAACCATGGCTCTCCTTCCCTATCCTGTCCTCCTCCAGGTTGAGACGACTTCCCTCTCCAATCTTCTGTGCCTCTAGTTTATGTCATGGTTTGACACCTCAGTTTTCCAAGATACTGATTTTTTTAAAACCATTCTTTTTAACAATGCAAAATACCTTTTCTCTTCATCAGTTATCCTTGCCCCGAGTCTCAAATACCTGTTTGAGAATTTGAAAGTGAGCATTAACTTTTTGTTTAGTTAAATCCTTCAATGCTAGGCCTTGGATTGTGATTAAATGGCTATATACTGAGAACCACTGCCTAACTGGGCAGTAAGTGGTTAGAAGTCACAGGAAAGACCAAGAAAGGACACACACGTTAACATTTTAGGCTATTATCTCATTGCACTAAAAAAATTGAAATTATTTTGGCACTTTATTTCAAAATAAGTATATCAGTAAGAGTGGAAGAATTTCCCTTTGACTGCTGTAAACATGGAAACGGTACAGCTTCTAAACATATTCCCGGTGAACTAACTGTAGCCCCGCAGCAAGCCAGTCTGGCCTTAGTTTCCCTGGCCACCTCGCCCTCCTGCGTGTGGACACATCAGAACCGCGACAGGCAGGACGCCCATCGCAGCCATGGTACAGGCTGCGGAACCTTCTGGTCCAAACCACTGGGTTAGTCCAGTCCGCCGTCCCAGCAGGGGCTCCCTGACTGAACAAATTACTTTTTCCAAGTCTGGTTTTCAGAACCAGGTGACCGAAGACAGAGCAACATACCTGTCCGAAAACAAAACAAAGCAGTGTGTGGAAAGAATGTTACCTATGCCTCTCTGAGCCAGGTCTCTGTCGGGAGCCGAGGTGGGGCGGTGGGGGCAGCGGGAAGGAGGGGGGCAGCGGGGGGAGGGGCAGGGGGCAGCGGGAGGGTGGGGGGCGGGGGGCAGCGGGAAGGGGAGTGGGGCTTCCCTTTCATTTGGTGCTGATCGGCAAGGAATCAGTTGTACCCTGCACCTCCTGCACTCATTACTCGTCTCCTCTGCCAAGTGAGCTATTTTATAAGAAGTATAACAAAAGAAGCAGAGCTGGACCATGAATCACCCCCTGTGAACCTCAGCTGGACCATTAGAGCCCCTAGAGCAGACCAGAGCCATGATTAGAATCTCCACTCTCTTGGCTACTGCTGAAAGCCCCGATGTCATGTTCCATCCTGTTTATAGCCCTGATTTACCACTGCTGGACAATGATTGCATTCACCGTTTTATTTCCATGCGTAATGCTGCCATGGACATCTTTATAGAGTATTTTTTTTCCTTCTGTCGAATTTTTTCCATGTGATAAATTCCCATAAATGAGATTATTAAAACTCTTCCAAATGATAATTATGACAATTGTATTTAAAAAAATCAGATTTAGGCTAAAACACTGTTAAAAGAGAAGCAAGATTTGCCTGAAAACTGGCAATAACTGTGCATGTGGTCAAGAAGTGGTGAAACTCACCAGAATGAAAACTGTACCAACATAATGGGGCTAGGGCTTGTTTCTTTTCTCTTTGGATGTGTATAAAATACTGTTACATTTTGATGGAATTTTTAAGAAGACCACTGACATTCTCTAAGCTGAGGCCTATGTCAGTTTCTCATTGAAGATTATTATTCATATTCTTTAAAGGGCCTATGAAGAAGAATGGCTGTCCTTCAGAGCCTTGCAGCTTTAATTACCCAGACTGTACTTCCATTGTTCGCTGGAGGCTCCGGTAACTGAGAAGTGTTTACAGGACAAAGAGAGCAAGCTCTCCTGCTACACGGCCCCTCCCCCTAGAGACGGCCACTGGGGACTGTGATCATAGCTGGCTAGTAACTGAGTCCATGGACAGTGGACTTATGTTTGCATATTTCAGTCCTCATTCAGAGCTTAATCTAATTTATATCTTATATGCAAATTCCAAAGGAAAGGCAAACAATGAAAAGGAAATACCATCACGGTTTAAGTGGCTTCGCTTTGGGTGAACAAGTAAGACATTTGCCTTTATTTGTAAAATTATCTTTAAAACTATGTCTCAGAGCCATTAGTGTATTCTAATTGATTATTAATTTACATGAAGCACAACAGGCCACAGTTCTCTTCTTGTTTCCAAGTGTAATTATAGTCATGTTACTCTTTCTCTTTCAATGATCCTTTTCTGTTTGAAAATTTCATATGTGCATATGTGTTTTGAGCAAACCATAGTCCGTTGCCATCCTCCCAGTTTCTCCCCAATCCCATCTTTTCCCTACTTCCATGTGCTCTTTAAAAACCCACTGAGTCTACGCAGTCACCCTGTGTGTCCGTGAGTGTAGGGCCATCTACGCTCTTCACCACCCACAAAGCCTCTACGAGTCAGTAAGAAGTTTTTGGTTTACATTTTTAAAAACCCTACACAGACTGCAGCATGTTTTCTTAAGCCATGGATCACAATCCTGTATGGAGTTGGGTAATTGAATATAGGGAATACACACACACACACACACACACACACAAATTGACGTCAGTAAAATAGTTTTAAACACACAATGCCCCCAAACCAATCCAAAAGCAAACCTGTAATGTGTCCAAAGTATGTCTTCCAGCCTTTGCTGGTGTTGTGGGACTTCACTACAACCTTGGTTCAAACACACCAGGAAGGAGATGTTACAAGGGAAATGATGTTTGAAGTCCTATGACTTGTGTTTGCTAATCTGGACGGGAGTCCTGCAAATAGGTCACGCATTACAAGTTTATATGGCAAATGGAGGAAGGCTGAACCTAAGAATAGCAACGAAGGCTTTACAGGCTGTCCTGGGAGGGCACGAGCAAGGGGCAGAACCAAGTCTCCTTCAGAGAGCCATCTAACAACTCCCCGCCCAACCACACAATGGGTATTCAGTCATTACCCTTAAAGAACTACAGCAAATGCAGGTTTAAAAACAAACAAACAAACAAAAAACCTCCTTCTTATAACAGAAGAAAACTTGGTTGCATAATCAAACAATTTATTCTTCACACAGGTTTGCAGATATGTCAATGTTAAAGACTGTCAGACCTGTGTAAAGAGAGACGTAAAATATAGAGTCAGCAGGCTATTCTTTCTTTACTTAATGATGTCATTTTTTAGTTTTTAATTTTCAAAGTTCACTAAAATACATGTGGAGCAGGCTGGCCCAGAGCACTTGGCCCTGCACACTCCGAACGGAGATGCTGAAGGTTCTTGTGAAGGCTTTTCAGTTTCTGTGATCGTGGACATCCAATTGTTGACAAGAAAATTTGCTCTAGCTTTTGTTACAGTGGGCTCCTGCACTATAGGAATCTTACTAACTTGTTTTTTCTAGTATTTCCAGAAAAGAAATCCAAATATACAATTTTGTTTTTATCTAGCTACTTTAGGCTCATAACTGAGAGTTACTTGATGTTCTGGGGGGTCTCTGTTCCTTCCTTGTAAGCTCTTATCATTTATGATTACAGCCCAGCCCCAAGCCTGGGACAGAGACCCTCTCAGGGCTTTCTATAAATCTCTTTAGCACTGTGCTTCAGGCAACAGTGTCTGTGATTGCCTGGTAGCCTTCTACTCTCCCCCAGTTCTTCTCCTTCATTTCCTTGCTTTCTCTACTAGTCTTCAACAATCTGGCCAACTTTTTAGAAAAATTATATAGTATCTGTGAATTCCAAGACCAAGAGGAAACATAACTAGACCACAGTTGCTTACTAGCCTCTAAAGAGAAGCCAGAAATTAAAACTATCATCACACGTGTTAGGAAGCAAGACAGATGAAAAGCTGTCCACTGGGCAGGGACGGAAGAATAGGAAAGGAGACAGATGCAAAGCACCGCCTTACTCAGGAGTCTGAAAGTCAGTCACTGCCAGCAATCCAGTGCTGTCACAACCAGCCACAGACTATAAATGATGCTGTGAAGCAGCCTGATGAGCAGGCCTCCTGAATCCAAGTGACCGAAATTATACAGCCAACCAACCAAACCCGAAATTATACAGCCAACCAACCAACACAGTAATTGTTCTGGCTTAGCTAAAGCCAGGTAATTTGGGGAGGATAACAATTTCTTCTAAGTAAGAAGAAGAAAGAAGGAAGAAGGAAGGAGGAGGAGGAGGAGGATAAAAGAAGAAGAAGAAAAAGAAGAAGAAGAAGAAGAAGAAGAAGAAGAAGAAGAAGAAGAAGAAGAAGAAGAAGAAGAAGAAGAAGAAGAAGAAGAAGAAGAAGAAGCAAGATCGTCATATAAGAGACATCACATCATCACAGGCCGATCCTCCATTTGAGTCATCTATATGGAAGGTGGGATGTGTGACAGTGAACCACGGCTCTCATAAGCTGTCATTGAATCTCTGAACATAGCACTTAGGTGCCTTTCTTTCCCACCTGAGATATCCATTAATAAGTAAATACAAAGCAGTACCATGTGGAAATCAAAATTGTAACTCTATTCCTTGTCAAACTAGACCAGAGGAAATGACCAGAGAAATAAACCTAGAATGGTGCGCCCTGGTCCCTGACCCAAGCAATCCTATCGTGGGACCAACTTCCAGAAACAGAGCGCGCTGCAGAGAACAGGGACTCCTGAGGGTTTAGCTCCTGAGAAAAGAAGAGCAGATGAGCCAGCTTTCACATTCACATGTCAGATTCACCATCCAATAAATGACTCCCCCGGGGAGGAGCTAAGCGAAGGTGGAGGGAGATTGGGAGTCCACCAATTACAACCACCCCTGCCCATGCAGACAACAGAAAACAGGGAGGTGTTCCTCATGCCCTTCCAGCAGCAAGGTGAACCATTACAAACAAATCAAAAATGAGTTCCTCTGCACAAAAGAATATGAGAAAACCCAGGGATTTAAAATATCCATGAAGGACTGAATAATTTCACTTGCAACTTTCTTCCATTTTTTTTAAAACATAAACTGTAACTGTGCTTTCAGTTAAATTAGATATATTTTAGCCAAGTGGTGGTGGGAAAGGCCAAGAATAGGAAGAAAGGGCAGTAAGAGAAATGGGAAACAACAGAACAGTCAAAGGAGGGCTCCATCGGGCAAGCGCTTGCTACTGGAGCCTGCAGGGCTGAGTTAGTTCAGTCCCTAGGTCCCTCCCTGACTCCATGAAGTTGTCCTTTAATCTCCCTGCATATGAATACACACACTGAAATTTAAAGTGGCCAAGGCATGGCAGTGCTCAACTTAAAGAGGCAGGCAGGTCTCTGTGAGTTCAAGGCCAGCCAGGACTACATAGTGGGTTTCAGGACTGACAGGCCTATGTAGAGAGACCCTGTTTCAAAGGCCAAAAGGGGGACTGGGAGGTGGAGTGTGTGTGTGTGTGTGTATGTGTGTATGTGTGTATGTGTGTATGTGTGTGTGTGGTAACTGCTGTTTACAAGTATGTAAAAATAATCCTAAGACTTTTTCCTATAAATCTCCCATGTCTGAAGGACTTCATATCTTCTACCCTCACGCCTCTCTGAACATAAATTATCCTTGTGAGATGGACTTTTCAATGGGCAAACATCTTACATTAAACTTACATTAAGAGAGTAAAGCAGCAGATGCTGCAGTGGTGATGTCTGCCCTTCAGAGAAGCACTGACCTCAGACCTCCCTGGTACGACAGCCAATGAGTCTCAAGGTCATTGATCCTGCAATGGAGCAAGAGGAGAAGGCCGTGGAGGAGGGTTCAAGTGGAGGCTGGAGGCAGAGTAGGAGGAACAGAAGGGAAAGTTCTCCCAACCAATAGCAGGGCTGTCACTCAGGACTGTCCTTGGTTTAAAGGAATCAAACTTGGTTTTACTGCTGAAAAGAAAAACCCAATCTTGTATTTGAGAGCTGGATTACTCTGAAAAAGGAGTGTTCATTTCACCTAGCAGGGATCTGAAATGCCACCTACTTATTTGCAAGTGTTTTACTGGTGGTCAGGGTTGGTAGCCCTTTTTAGAAGCGAGAAGTTAGTCATCTGTAGACTTACGGTTGAAGAATAGAGAAAGTCAAACAGGCAAAGCCACAACTTACACACTGATGATGTAATAAATCAGCTGACGCAGACCTGGAACCAGGAGTCTGAGTGGTTGGAAGTGTGAGCAGCCCTACTGTGGCATGCATGCCGTGATGGCTGCGGAAGGAGCACCGTTGTAGCTGCATCTTTAAATCCTTACCAAGAGTCCCCACGTCACTGTTAGCCATTGACTTGGCCGTGGAGATTGCTCCTTAAAGCATACTGGAAGAACTCTGTGTCAGGACAGTCCACAGCACCCACCGTTGGGCTACAATGTCACTGAACTGGAGTTCTGGACGGACGAGCTCAGGAAGAGAGCGGCAGGGTGGAGCTCTGTGCTCTTCTAGTTCCCTTTCTGGGGCTGACTAGAGGAAAAAGGGATTCAGCTTACGTGGTGGTTTGATGAGAATGTCCTTAACAGGCTCTGATAGTTGAATACCTTGTCCCAGTTAAGGGTACTGTTTGGGTAGAATTGTCACCTATACCCTTGCTGGAGAAAGGGTGGGATCTGAGGTCTCAAACACTCATACCATCCCCAGTTTGTTCTTTCAGTTTCCCATTTGAAGCACAAGATGGAAGGCCTCAGGTGTTGCGCCAGCCACCATGCCTACTTCTGGCTGCCTCCTCTCACCATCACGGTGTTTGACCTTCAGAACCATTATCCCAAATAAATTCTCTCTTTTATACATCGCCTTGGTTATGGTATTTTATCACAGAAATAGAAAAATAACAAATACAGCTTTTATTTCCAGGTCATAGTCCATCATTGAGGGAAATCAGGGCAAGAACATAAGCAGGAACTCAAAAGTAGACACTATTCTCTGGTTTTGGTTTAGACAGCTTTCCTATACCATGTGTTGAGGGATGGTGCCACCCAATGGGCTAGACAATTAATAATCAAGACAAGCCCACGGGCCCAACTGATCTAGGCAGTTTCTCAATTGAGGCTTTCCTCTAAGATGTCTCTAGGCTGTGTCAAGTTGACAGTTAAGCTGAGTACCACAGACGCCCAGATAACTGAGCTCATGTGTCTGTGATGGTGCATCCAGAGACAAGCACTTCTGGGCCTCCATATTCACAGGAGCCAATACCCAGAATAAATCTCTAAATGTACACACACACACACACACACACACGTTGATTCTGCTTCTCTCAAGAAATCTATCACAGAATGGATCTAAACATTTTAGGATTTAGCCAAAGAATGAGTGATATACCTTGAAATCCATTTTTGATCTTAAAGCAAAAGTAACTCATTTAAATCCAGAATCATTTGGTCTTTTTTCATCAGTCTTGAGCTCCTTTTTATCAAGTTGGTCCCAGAAAACATCTTACCAACTAGAATTTTAGCATCATAAAGTAGAATACTCAAATGCTGCAAACATAAGATCTTGGAATAGTGCTGTGAATGCAAGTCGGCCTCTGTCTAGAGACAAAAGATGAAGGATGGCCTGGGTCTTCAGCAGAAGTAAATATGCAGAATGAAACAGTGAAAAGTTCTTGGGAACTAGAATACAAAGGAAAAGGAAAACATCATAGCAGAGATCCTTCACGTGGATGGGAAACCAGAAGTTATTCTGACAGTGTAGAACAGACTCAATCATCCTAGTAAAAAGTTTATAGAGGAAAAAGTCTGTAAAGGTCTATAATTGTTCCCAGGAGTTAATTCTGGGCAAAGAGGTGGCATTAGGTGATGGGTGAAGGAGTTGCTTATAATTACTCTTTCTTGCATTAGTGTATTTAGGATAGAGGGATGCTTGTATCGGGATCACATCTGCAGTTACGGATACTGCAGTGGTAAAGAGAAGTCACGTCCAAGAACATGAGGACTATCTTGATTTTTGCTTGAATGAATGTTTATTAATATGTATAACTGTTTTGCCTGCATATATGGACACTCACCCTGTGCAGCCGAGTCAGAAGGCATGTGAGCCCCTGAAATTGAAGTTCCAGATGGTTGAGAAACATTGCGTAGGTGCTGAGAATCAGAATTAGATCCGCAGCAAGAGCAGTGAGTGTTCTAAACTGCTGGGCCATGTCTCTGGCCCCTTGGTTTGATCTTTAAAGACACTGTCTACTAGAAATGTCAGACAGGATCAGCATGGTTTCCCAAATAAGACCCAAATGATGACAACACTAGCTGACATGCTGACATGGAAGGGAGGACCTCGACCCCAGACAAGGACTGTGGGCACCTGGGCAATGCTGAGAGTGGAAAAATGGTCTCCCCAGGGAAGAGCCCCACAACTGGTTCTCCAATACCAAGTGGTCAGCACTGAGATTGCATACATACAGGTAATATATATTTTCAGCAGGTTGGATAATAACAACTAAGGAAAAAGGTTACAGATTTGAGAGAGCAAGAGAGGTTCATGAGGGCACTGGAGTGAGGAAAAAGGAGGGGATGATATAATTATATAATTTCAAAAATAAATTATTAACATCTTTAAAAAGAGAAGATGCTGAGCCCAAGCAGAGAGATGAGGCATGGATATAATTACTGGGACCCACGGTGAGGCTCAAATGAAGTGTGAGGAGAATGGGAAGGTAACTACCTCCTTCTGGAGATCAAGTGAGGCAACACAACGCAAGAGTCGGAAAACTCCTAAGGGTGAGAGGAGGGAAGAGAAGGAAAACAAGCTACGCATGAAAATACCAGAATGAAACCTACGACCTTGTAAGCAAACTTAAAACACACACGAGGGGCTGGAGAAACAGCTCGGCTGTTAAGAGGGCCTGCTGGTTTTCCAGAGGACTGGCTTCAGACCCTAGCACCCTCAGTGGGTGGCGGCTCATAAACACCTGTTCTCCAGCTCCAGGGAATCCAACCCCTTCTTCTGGTCTCTGGGGGCACCCTGACATGCATGTACATATACCCCACACATGTAAGTAAATATAAAATCTAAAAATGAAACCTTACAAAAATAAAAACATAGGAAAAATATTTAATGATTAATAACTTTCCCACATATATATTTACTCTTTAAGTCCTAATTTTAGCCCTGTTTCAAGCAAAAGGTACCTGAAAACTTGGAGTTCAATTGTACTAACCCATATAGATAATATATAAATATTACTTCTACCTTAACATACATTTTCCTGTTTATAAATAAAACTTCTTTTAGACTCAAGAGCTAAAGTTCAGGAAAATCTTTTTATCCATAGACCTGGTTAGCAGAATTGATTCTACCTATTGTTGAGTTTTCTGAGCTCTGTAGTAAGCACTGAGAAAAATACTAAATTAATGATATAAAAGTTGATAATCAAAGCACTATCTTAACCAGACCTTGACAGACATGATATTTGGACTGAAAGTATCAAGAGAGAATGAAAGAGAAGGACTTCCCCCCAAAGATATAGAATAGAAAGCTCTTTTCTAATGCATGTATAAGCATATGTGTGCAGATGTGTATGAACATGTTGAACTATTTTTAAAGGTAAAACGGATAGAGTATAAGATATATTTATACACAAGTAAAAACATCATTCCTTCAGATATCATAAGCAGGCACACTTGACATTTCTACTGGACCCGAATCATCATCATAGTGGAGATTAACGGACTTACTCTTTCATTTAAATGTTTCCTCTTTGAAGTAGAGACATTCTTGAGAATAAATCCAAAGTTAACCCTCACTTACAGAAGCTGCACAGGAAATCCAGCTAGGAATCAGCAACACCTATTAATGTCCTATTCACTCCCCTAACCAGGACTTCAGGGCACTGTCTCATTTGTACATAAAAGAGCTACATCAGAATCCACAGGAAATCCACAGGCTGGCCAGAGGGCCCTCCTTTGAGAAGGATCTGTGAGCTTCCTAACAGCTGAAGTTGGAATGCTTTGTTGTCTCCATGTGTAACTGTAGCAAAACAAAAACGTCACATAAGCAATCTTTGCTTTAATTCTGCTTGCAACAAAGAGGAATAAACACTAGTTTAATATGATCCTAGGCACCTTGATTTTCAAAGGGACATAAAGATATGATGGTGTCACACAATAGCTTATTTCACTTCTGAAGCCATCTGTTAAGCTAACAGGCAGCCCAGGAAGGGCAGACATTAGATGTACTGATGCTTGTCTTGGGTCTCATGGAATCCTCAGGTACTTGACTGTGCTTCCCAATAAACAGGCAAGAAAACAGTCATTTGTCTGAACTTGTTTGGGAATACCAGATCCTTCCTTCAGTAACACAAAGCTGCCTCTCTATGTAAACTACAAGGATGGGGAAGGGAAGATGCTAGTAGAAAGAAATATTATTTGTTCAGTCAGAAAAATCATTGGTGTGAGGGAGATAGACACTCATGTTCTTTTTATTATCATGATGGAGAAAGTAGTTGGCATTCTGTCCCTCTACTGCCACACTCTGGTCATCTGGCTCTGCAGGCACAGCATAGGTAGTAAAGCATCAAACCAGACAGGTGCTCAACACGTAAGACATAAGCCAAGGCCTCAAAAAATACCTAATTTCTATAACCTAAATTTATATGCCTTGAAATCCTTCAATGTTTTCAATTTTCTAGCATATATGTGCAAGGAACGAGGTCTGACAACAACATGTCAGTCCACAACTTCAATTATGGAAACCCACTGTCACTGGGGCAGACTTACTGTGCTTGTTGGAGCTTCTGGATACTGGGTCTGGGATGTTAACTTTGCAAAAACCTCCAATTGATTATGTACGACACATCGCATTGACTAGTAACCTCTGCCCTGGAGAGAGGTCCTATGAGAATCATTCAAACAAGGTTTCATCCCTGGAGTTTCTAAAGACTAGAGAAATATCTTTTCAAAGACCTCAACTCTTCATATGTCAATAAAACCTTTTAAGTGTAAAATGTAAATTTAAAATATCTTTAAGTATTTTAAAGTCTTTTCTTTTAAAGTCCATACTTTGGGTGAAGGAGAGATGGCTCCCCCATTGCTGCTCTTCCAGAGAACACGTGCTGAAAAGGGAGTTCACAACCACCTCTTAACCACAGCTCCAGAGGACCCAGCACCTCTGGCCTCTGCAGGTGCCTGCATGTATGCAGACTACACATAACTCAAGATAAAATACATCTTTTTTTTTATGTTCATAGCTTTCAGTGGACTGATTTTTATTATTATTATTATTTAGAGTTCATCTTTATCCCAGACCGGATATCCAGAAGCTCCAGCAGTCTTTCAGGGCTCAGGAGGTAAAAACAATAGAAGAGCCAATAGTGATGGAAGACACCAAGGAAGGCCTTCTACGCGCAGCAGGACTGATGCGCATGGGCTCGAGAGAACCCATGACAGCACGCACAGGGTCTGTACAGGTCCAAGTCACATAGGTCCCGGTGCTGAGACGTGACCACAACCCTCATCCATACCCTAGAAGCTGTCTCCAAATGTCAACCACTTCTCCAATGGAGTCTCAGTACAAACCACACTTAAGGGCAGCCCCAGGCCCAGGAGTAGATGGCCAACGCAAAATGAACTCAATGGTATTTTTGGAGACTTTTTGTCTTTGATTGCTTTGGGCTTTTTGCTTATATAATATGGTTTTGGGTTTTCTTTTTATGGTGTGTGTGTGTGTGTGTTTGTGTGTGTGTGTGTGTGTGTACACACGTGTGCACACACATGTTGTTTCTCCTGCTCCCCCTCCCATTTATTTTATCTTATTGTTTGGTTTTGCATGTTTGTTTTCTAAAAAGAGGGGAAAAGGCATGGAGTTGAGTAGGTGGAAGAAGAGAAGGACCTGGATAAAGGAGAAGGCGGGGAAACTGGTCAGAATCCATTGCATGAAAAAGAAATTGCTTTCAATTAAAAAAATCTGAACCTAGGACATAATACTTCATACTCCATCACAATCTATTTTGACAGGATGACTGAATACCAATGTTTGGTAGCCATGGAGACGCTTTGGATATCAATGGACAGCAATTAGAATTTTATAGCCCAAATCACATGGCCCAACCAAACCACTTAGATTCCAGAATGCTGACATCCTATTTTGTGAGAATTACCTTTCCACACATGGGGTTATTTGATACTTGTCATATTCTACATGAAGTGGCTGCTCTCCAGACTTCATCAGAGCTCTGTAAGCTAATTTGTAGAACTTTGGTAAAGCCAAGAGAAGAAACTATGCCTCTCCAGGTCCCGGAAGTGATAATTTAATTAAGATGAATACACATGAGAGGGGTGGGGTGGGAAATGGGGTGGGAAATGGGGTGGGAGAGAGAAGGGGGTGTGTATGTGTGTGACAGACACAGAGAGACAGACGCAGTGCAATGCAGAACACCAGACACAGTAGTTCTCTGCTAATAGAGAACAACCTCTCTTCCCTGCCTGTCTCCTATAGTTTTTTGCCTGGTTTTCTCTGTTTTTAGGTTTTATTTCCTGGGTGGCAGAGCACATGCAGATGATAGGCTTATACACCTCTGCATGCATGTGGAAGTCAGGAGACTTAACAAAGCATGGCTCTTCTCTTTCCATGTGAGTTCAGGAGCTCAAACCCAAGTCATCAGGCACCATTTCCCTCAGAGACATCTTGCCAGTGCCCAGACTGGACTTTTAAAAGTGGTTTTCACTGAAATCAGGTGGACTTTTTGCTAAGAAGCAGATGGCACAACCCTTCAAAATAAAAGCAAACAAAGCTGTATCAGTGGAAAGTATCAAGATAGTAAAGTACAGGATGGGGATGGAGCTCAAGCAGGCTCGCCCTTGTTATAGTGAAGCCCTGAGTCTTGCCCCAGTACCAACAAAAGGAAGGAAAGAGGGGAGGAGAGAGGGGAAGGGAAGGGAAGGGAGGAGAGGCTGGGATAGGAAGGAGGGGCAAGCGTCATCGATACATGTTCAGTAGAAAAATCAACATTTTGCACTTTTATCTGTTGCAACACAAAAACAAAAGCATTATCTTTAAGGAGGTTGTTTGCTTGCATGTATTAAACACCTATGTCCTAGAAAAAGAAAACGTGTACGTTTAAATAACGCTGCACATGCCAACCTAGTTCCACACTGGAGTTGCTTCTGTCTCAAATCTTGACTCTGGAATATAAACATGTCACAGAGATCAAGATGGAGATAATACACTTAGACTCTTAACTGGTTTTCAAAAGGATGACATTTCTATCCATACATTTTATAAAGAAACCACACACCATTGTGTTTCCTTTTATAGGCAAGAACACTGTTGAAATAACAAATGGCAGAATCTCATCTAACAGTTGAACTTTAGCAAGAAAGATATCTTGAAAATAATGTTAGTATTTCATGACTACTTAACGAGCAACACAAATGATACAATAAACACTAAATTCCACTCTTTATTAAACCTTATCAACTGTAATCAAATATAACTTCTTTTTGTTTAAGAATTTAACACCCCGGGGCCCGAACAGAAGGCTCAGTGGTTTAGAACACCGACTGCACTTACTTACCTCTGTTTCATTCCTGGCACCAACACGGCAGCTCCTAGCTGTCGCTAACTCCAAGATCTGACACCCTCGCACAGACAGACTTGAAGGTAAAATACCAATGCATATAAAAGTAAGTATTAAAAAAGAAAGGAAACTGAAAAGAACTTAACCTCCTCTTTTGGTTCCTGCCCTTCACAGTTCCTTTTCTTAGGTAGCGAGTTACAGTCCCAGGACTTTGGAGAGTGGGAGGAAGCACTATCAAGACTGAACCAACCTCTGCCGGCAGCAGTTCTGAGCAGACTGCAGACACCCATGGGTCAGGAGAGCCTCTATCAGTCACTGACACCATGCTGGCACCCTTTAAAACAGCAAAAACCTGTTTAGGGAAAAGTATTAAGAAAATCTGACTTTTTCTGTGGACATTTTAAACTCTACTTTCCAATTATGAAAGAATTAACTGAAAAACCGTGGTATAGCTGTGTAATTTCAGCTGTGTGGGCAGCCGAGGCTGGCAGGCTGGCAATTTGAGGGCTGCTCTAAGCTGCAGGGTGAGTTCTGGGGCAAGGCTCGGATACTCTGTCTCAGAATAAAAAGAGGAGGGCTGGAGTTGTCACCCAGCGGCATAGTGTGTGCCTAGCCTCCACAAGGCCCTAGATGAAAAAGAAATGGGGGCGGGGAGAGAAGAAGAAAAAAATACTTGTGATCATCACTTTAACAACTGAAATTTATGAACTACTTTAAAGACATACCATAAGTAAGATTTATCTGGCAGGCTTAGAGTAATTGGTTAACGATTAGCGGTTTTCTTTTTTATGAAGTAGAAACTTTCACTTTAAAACTTAATATAACAGGACTCATATTTTAACTTTCAATTTTTAGACTCCATCCTAATGCACTAAATAAAAATACACATTCGTCTATAAAATAGTCTACTATATAACTATATCAAAATGGATTATTCAACCCATAACAAGCTTATTCAAACATAAATAATATATACCCTTAAGGTATTTTTACATTAATACCCAAGCCCTTAATCATAGCCATTCAAATGGCTTAGACCCTGCATTTTGACTGTCTTTAAGGCATCGTGTAAAGGTGGTAAAGGGTTCTCCAAAACACAACAGTTGTTCAAACTCACAGGAAATGACAGGACACGTGTGGGGCTCCACAGATCTAAAAAGGCACGCTAGGTTTTTAACTAGCACATCTATTGATCCTGCTTGGATGATGAGATTTACAGCTACTGTTCAACTATTACAATCACCAAGGATTAGGTAATGTACATTTGAACTTTATAGATTTAGGAGAGAAATAAAAACAAAGTTCTATGTTGGATCAAAATGGCCCATACATATGCAGAAACAAGTTGTGAACGTTTCAAAAGCTAAGTTGAAATGTTTGCAAATTGATGCTTGGTAGCTGAGCTTCCTCGTATTTTAAGTTACTTCACTTAATCCGCAACATCAATGGGCGGTTTAATAAAAGGATTTGCCATAGGAATGAAGAAAACACTGAGCCCCAGCACTGATGAGCTCTCTGGTACTACTGCCTCTCCCTGTCAGGTGATGAAGCTCACCACGTGGCCGGCAGGCTCGTCCACGAAGCTCACCGCGCAGCAGGCAGGCTCACCCACGTGGTCGGCAGGCTCGTCCACGAAGCTCACCGCGCAGCCAGCTCGCCCACGTGGCCGGCAGGCTCGTCCACGAAGCTCACCGCGCAGCCAGCTCGCCCACGTGGTCGGCAGGCTCGTCCACGAAGCTCACCGCGCAGCCAGCTCGCCCACGTGGTCGGCAGGCTCGTCCACGAAGCTCACCGCGCAGCCAGCTCGCCCACGTGGTCGGCAGGCTCGTCCACGAAGCTTACCATGTGGCCAGCAGGCTCACTCACACGGATGCTTTACTTCAAGGGGAAATCAACAGGAAAGACTCTAGGAAGGAGAGGAGGAAAGGGAACTAGGGAAAACAAGTTAGGAGGCTCAGTTAGCAACTGTTTATCAAAACAATGAGAAAAGCATAAAATACAAGAAATATAAGAGGTAATAAAATAATAAATTATATTTTTTCCTTAATCGGCCCTAAAGAGTTAGATGTGCTTTTTAGACATAGTGTTGCAGTCAATTTTATATGTTCTTTAAGGCTATGTTAAATGTATTTTTATATGTAAGCAGTAGTGTAATTTCCTTCATTTTTACTATTGGCATTCATAAGTTAAGATAACATGAAAACCATGAAAGACAGAAAATGATTTGTAAGGAGGCTAGCATTGTAGCTTCTGATGTAAAAGTAGGTTCCAGTTGGAGTAATGGTCTCACACACACACACAGACACTCCACATCCTGCATTCATTCCATAGGTACATTTCAACAACATGAGATTAGGGATTCTGAGTATCTCAATTCATGTCGTATGTTTTTACAAATTAATCTTGAAATCACTAAACAAGGCACTATTTACAGAACAAGATTTTATTTGCTAAGCTTAACAAATAAACATTTAAAGAAAAATGATTACAGTAATACTGAAAGATACTTTTATTGGCTTTTTAAAAGAAATGCAAATGAGAATATATTTGGTAAATTAATTTTTAAATTGTCTTAGATGTAAATAAATAGAAGATCTAAAGCAATCTCTTCTTTTAAGAACTGTAAGGTGAGTGATCTTAAAATCTAAGGTTCTCATCTGGAAACCCCTAGAGCCGGCACAGGCTGACTAGTTCTTTAAATGGGATTTGGTAAACTCATTTTCTTAAAGTTCGTCCTAAACCACTCCATCTTTAACAAAGTTTATTTCTATATATTTAGTTTACTTAATTTAAAATTAATGAAAAGATAGCTATACACAATTTAAGAAAACAATGTAAAAAGCAACTTATGCATGGTTATTTACAGGAGATTTCTAAATAATATCATATTCAAAAATCTGACAAATTCTTTCTAATAACCACACCACAAGTTTTAATAAACATCATATATAACAAAGAATATTTCATGTGTGGAATTACTAGATCAATCTAAGAGCCAGAAACTAAAGCATTTGACAAGATTAATAATGTAATTTTTATTACGCTAATGGTCACGTCAGAAGCATTTACATGCTGGAAGACTGTTTATTACCCAGTTCTTCCAATTGTATCAAACACTGATTAACAGAGTATGACTGGACTTTGCTGCTACAACTTTACAGATTCTTTCAAGTATATGCATATCCTTAAGACAAGCACATATGCAAATGTGCAAAATAAATGAAATACAGAGAATTAAGGAATGAACAGAAATGGCTTTTAGCATAAACCACCCTGTCATTTAATTCCGAAGCTCCACCCTTCACTACATTTCCTTCTGCTCTCAGTAGTTTTCTGTCTTAGCAAAGTTGTAGGTTACAGACGATGTGGACATTTCACATTGGTATAAGAAAGGAATGACGGGCTGATGCCACCTAGAGACAAAAGAGAAGCTTTTGAAAGTGCTAAGTTATACTTGTAATTATAATACAATAAAAACACATTTTGAACTCCATTTCACTAACTATATAACAGTCTTTGGGTTAAGATAAAAATGCACTCACTTTTTACATTTTTCTAAAAGACAAAACCTCTATAAAAAGACCTTCACGTAGTCTATGATATTTACATTATAATTGACTCATAAAAAACTACAAAATAATCGCACTACTCAGGGAACAGTGTTCACTTACCAATATTTTTTGCCTTTTATTTTACTGTTAATACTACCAAATCCTTGGTGCCACTGTTCACAAAAACATTCTAACAATTAAAAAGAAAATTGAGTGTCTTTTCAGAGTAGGGAATATTAAGGAACACTTAAACTAATACTTTCATATAATCCAGAAATATATTTTATATAGACATTATATTTACATGCGTGTTCTTCAGCAGAAATAATGGTATATCCTTTTAACTTTTAAATTTTTAATTAAAATACAATTACATCATTTCCCCCTTCTTTTTTTCTATTCTCACCTAAGTCCCTCTTGGAATCAAGAGACCATTTGGCTGTTTAATAAATGTGACTACACACAATTTCTTTTTCTTTAACGGTTCCCATCGTATGTATGTGTGTGTGTGTGTGTGTGTGTGTGTGTGTGTGTCTAAATATAAAACTACAACCTGAATGGTCCCCTTACTGTTATCTACATGTATACAATTTCAAGGCTGACCACCTGGTACTGGATAACCAATTAGATTGCTCATCCCTGGGAAAACTATTTCTCCCAATCTCAGCATTCTTTGGTTGCCTATAGCTCTTTGTCTGTGGGTGAGATTCTTAAGTCACATAAGTAGTCAAGTCATAAACCACACAGGTTACTTACAGGAAGGAGTATAATCTCTCAATAGCTACAGTGGATTGGTTTCAGGACCTCTCTCCAGTGTCAAGCTCCTCAGATGCACAGAATAGCATGGTATGGTATGTACACATACAGGGATATAGCTTCTGCTAGACTGCATCACCTCCAGTTACATGCAATACTTAATACATTTTAAAAGCCACACAAATGATTGCTACACAGAATTTTTTTTGAATAGTAGCAAGAAAAAAATGTACATATTCAGAATGGACGAAATTCTTTGTCAAATATATTAAAATCCATGGTTGGTTAAGCACATAGACACAGAACCCATAAATACAAAGAGCTAAGTAAAGAAATACGTGTTTATGTGAAGAGGCCATTTGGCTGTTTAATAAACGCGACTACACACAACTTCCAGAAACTCCCGGGTAACTAGGGTTCTCTCTGCTCATTTCCTTCTCTTTCTATGGGACAGTTTCTCAGTCACAAATCTGTAGTCTTTCTAATTTTTCACTGGATAGATCTCCATGGACTCTGAGTTACTTTTTCAGAATATCCATTCTTCCTATATAACTATTTTGTTATAAAAATTATGCTTTTTAAAGTCTTCAAGTTTTTCATTAAAAGTTGGAAGCAGGATTTAGGTTTCCCTGGGGACAGCGGGGCGCACCTGTAACCTCAGGATGGGAGGTCCCAGGTTTGAACAAGCGAGGGCTAAGCAGCACAAGCCTGTCTTGAAGACCAAGGGCAGAGGTTAAAGCGCTTGCTTGTTCCACATGCAAAATTCTGGGCTCAACCCCAACACCACAAAAACAGAGGAGGAACCAGGAAGTGGGATATCATTTGAGATGCAAATGAATGGAATGATTAATAATTTTAAAAGATAAAAAAAATTAAAAATAAAAAAATACATATAGCTTTGTTTATAATTTTATATTTTAAAATTTAACTTCATGAAATTCCACTTAAATGTTTTATCTAAATTGATTGAAAAGGTCAGCAACTTATTAAATTTCAATAAGCTATTAACGGTACAGCCATAATAAATATACTACATAAATATTTAATATGTATCTGGAAAATATGACTGTAATGTAAATAAACAAGCATCATATTAACATTTCTTACCTCTATAGCAGGAAGAAGTATCGTGTTCTATGCGCAGCTGCCATACTTTCAGACATGTTTCTGACTTTTAGGTAATTAACAAATCCTCTGAAGAAAAGGAGCAGGCCTGAGGAGAACGAAATGACAGACACATTCTTACTTAAGGGAGCATGGCAGAACAGCCAAGTGTAAATATGACCCCTTCTGCTCAAGGAGGTAAATCTGCAGATTCCATTTATTCTATAGTAGATCTTAAACTACAATGATAACCCTATTATGATAAAATATGACTTCATTGACATTCTTTCAATTTCTTAATCCTGTTACAAAATTAAAGCAAATGAAAGCTATGAAAATCCCAACGACATGGAAGGACAGACACAGCAACGGCTGTACACGAGGTCAGCACACTTTCATGGGCCCACTTCTATAACGCTTGCCTTTTGGGACACTTTCCAATGACTGTAATACTGAGCAAATGAAGGTGTTGGTTCTTAAAGTAATCGGACAAAATGAGTGTACACAGATGTTAACAGATAAAAAATAAGACTGGCAACATAAAGTGCCTGCCACTTGGGAAATCTATATTCAAAGACAGACAAATTTTAAGTTTTTATGTTTAACTAATAAAAGACTGGTATCAAAACCTAAGAGGAGGCAGGATGGTCTTTGGGAAGCAGTCACTCTAGTGATCTCTTTGTGATTAGATGGCTGATGGATTAGATGCTCTCTAAGCAAAACACTATTTTTAAATAAAACCCATTTACATCACATACATCTTTAATAATTTAAAAAGCAATGCCTATGAAATACTTTATAGAGTTTCAGATGAAAAATACTAGGTAAGTTCAGAAGTACTAACACTCTCAGTGCAAGCCTTTGGAATACTTAAGCATACAGTTTTCTGGGACACACTTATTCACTCCAGTAAATTCATAACCAGAAACAGTGGGGAGGACAAAATCAGAGGCACGTATGTGTGACTTCTTTCACTATTCATGAGGTGCTGTGACTATGAACTAGTCCTCAGCCCACTCGCAGCAAGTAATCGGAGCATACAGAAGGACGTGCCACAGTCTAGAGAGAAGAGGCACACACACACTGATAACTAAATGAAGGACTAGACGCCAGGTAAGTTTTGCCCCACTTGCTACTACACCCAACTCTCTCCATCTGTGATCCTGTCTCTCCAAAGTCTACCCTCATTCCCTACCAGATGCAAGGCAAAAACATAAACACTGGTTTTTGTTTTTCAAATACAAAAGCACTATTGAAAATAGCAGACATTTTGTGAGATCCCTTCTTCTGCCTATGGTGGCTGGTTCTTAGATCCAGTTTGTTCTAGTTAGGCATTTTCTAAATTAAGCCAATTCACTTCTAAAGCCCACTCAGTGACTCCTAGTCTTAGCATCCTACTGGTATTCAGCATTGTTTAAAGTATATGGCAGCGACATTTTTAGTGCTGATGAAGTCTGCATCCTCCTGTCAGTAAATGCTAGGCCTGGGTTCTGTTGAGGAGCAGGGCCGTCGGCACTCCTGCCCAGTTACCTACCTCCAACTGCACTCACCCCTTATAAATGGGCATAAAAGCAAATACGAGTTTAAATGCTTCTGAGAATTCATAGGGTTCTTTTTTTTTTTTTCAATTTTTAGATAAGAGATTCAATAAAAAGCAAAGAATTCAAGAAGTTAGGATAAAATTAACAATATATAAACCCATCTTAACCCTTAAATAATTATGACTCCCCAACCTAGTTACAACACTAAGATAATTTTACCATAATATTACATTAAAAATTTAGTGACTTTAACTGGCCACCAATATTATATCTTCCAAAAAATACTCAAAGTCCAACCGCATGACTAAAAATCTATAGAGAAGACTGCTACCTACTGAAATCTAAAAGAATTAAAATGAGTCAATAGTCAAGACATTTGAAATATGGACCAAATATTTCAAATATGAAGCTAAAATTAACTACATATTATTGAAAACTCAAATTTCATCAATACAATAAAAAATATGCCTTACAAAAGAGACAACTAAACAGATGTACTGTGATCATTCTTTCCCTGCATTGGTGGGTTAAGGATTCATAAAAGGCATATTTCAAAAGCATAAAGAATGTTTCTGTGATCCAAAAACAAGAGATAGCATTGAACTACAACCATCCCCCCATGCTGCATTATCTTTAAAATTACGCATGTGTGTGTCCTAAGATAATTAATAAAGATAACTATTTTAATTAGGTAGAAAATTCAAATTCTGTAGCACTTACTTACCATCCAACCACTTCTGTTCCCTATGCTGATAAGAAGCTATGTGTTGCAAAACTTACTTCTGCACCACTAGTAACACTACTTACTTGCACTTTATGAATTTTTAGAAATACCAGTTAAACTGAATAATAAATTAAAATTATTCAAACTCAACTGCATTAAGAATAAACTTACCAAGTACAAGAAATATCCACCAAAGCCAATATTGTCCATTGAAATAGCCAGTAAAATAGTCAGAAAACTATGGGGTAAACATAAATATATTAATCATTTGTGTAATTAAATTTGAACATCCAGATTATGTTGGGTTTCAGAATAAAATATCTCTTTAAATAATCTGTAATGCATAAAAATAGCACAAAAGGAAAGCCCAGGAACAATACTTAATGGTAAATATATATATTTGAGAAAAAAATTCTTATGCGATTGCAAACTTCTACAAAATACTTTATAAACAAAAACTCCAAATTGCTTGCAAGGAGATAAGGGCCTGTCCTGTTTTATGCTGGATTCAAACACTGTTTTTTGATTGAAAGGTTGATGTCAGTTTCTTATATTCTCCCAGAGCCACAGCTCCCATCCCAAGTGGATTGAACAACCTGTGCTTGGGACATTAACACAAAAGCCACATTAGTTTAATCTTATCAGATGGGGATGTTCTGGGAACCTCTGAAATGAAGGTTTTGACCTTCTGTTACACCCCCTACTGTTAACCACTGCCACAAATACTAGGCACATAAAGACCCCCCAACTCAGTAGAGACTTTTTATTTTCAAACTAGATGCTTGGCATTCAGCTCCCAACAGTGAGCTGAGAACGGCTAAATGAACCTTGACATGGCATTTCAACAGTTACTGCTGGCCGCATTAGGTGCTCTTTTATTCTGTGTGAGGTGGGGATTCAGCAGGCAGCTGGAGGCAAGGCCTCACAGCAGAGAACACGGTACCTTCTCTAGAACAACATTCTACTCACAGAACTTCAAAGTTTATCAATCCAGTGTTCTTAACTTATTGGATAATAATCCCCAATTTACACAGCATCTTAAACTGCTTCAAAATAATTATTTTCAAGTGTTTCAGATAACATATTCTAAAAGTTAAAAACAAAAAAAACAAGATTATTTTAACTGATTTCTTTCTACTGATTTCCATATTGAATCTAATTTATCTAAAATTGTGGAAAATGTAGAATGATGCTTGAATCTGAAATTAATTAAAAGTATTTCCAACTATTTGTTAGTAATTTCCATAAGAGCTTAAAACTCTACAGCTTTGGTAATAGTAAAAATACAAATTATACAGGGTACTGCAGCCTGGGAAGCATATGAATGATTATCAAAACATGTTTTTAAACCCTCTCAGATACGTTCTTTGGAGTAATTTTAAATTAGTAAAGAGCTATTATCTATATTCTAAACTAAAAGTTTTAGAAATTCACAATATCTCAGCCTTTTGGAATATATTAAAACTGCCATTGTTGCAGACTCCCACATATAAAATACACGCAATGAGGGGAAAACATAATTGAAAAATTACTTTTTATTCAAGATAAGTTTCATAAGTCGTAGAAACTGTAGGGGAAAAAAGGAAAGAACCAAAACAATATATTTTCAATGCTCTACATATGTGACCCCCAATAAGCATCAACCAGAAACTCCAATGAGAGAGTGAGGTCCTAATACCTTCAAGGTACAGGCTGCCCAGTATGGACTGACTTTCTTCTTGTGATCAGCATTGACTCTGGTAAAGTATCAACTTGGAAAAGTTTAAATACTGGTTTTTGAATAGTTACCGTGTTCTATGACTTCAATGAGATATTCCATTTGAGTAATAGCAACAGTTCTGTTGGCAATACAGCTACGTCTGGACAAATGTAACTCCAACTCTTTTCAGTTTCTCTAGCAAGAAAATCTGCAAGGGCAGTATTATAGCTTTGTCTTTGTGTATATATAGCATCTAGCTGATTTAAGCTCATGGTAGAAACTGACAAGACATCATTTGAAGTAAATTTAAAACAGAAACTATCAGAGGATAGTTCGCACAATGATTCTACCTTCAATCATTTTATAATAGACCCCAACAGATTAACAGTCAAAACCTATAATCTGATATTTCCAGTATAGGATTGGTTAGAAGAATCAAAATCCTGCAAAGCTACAAAACAAATCCCAAACTAATAAAAATATCATTCAGAGTATTAATATTTGTACAGTATCTACTTTTAATAAATTAATAAAACAAATGTATTATCAAAATGTCAGAAGCATTTAACAGAAGTAAACATTTTAGACTTCTAATTCTACTGAAAATTTTAGCAAGATTTAGCTCTTTCAATTAAAAAGTAATGTTTAAGTAAATAAGTAAATACTGTTTGTAAATTTACATACTCTAATTTAGTAATTGTATAGCAACATTTAAAATTCTGTGAATAGACTTGTGACCTCAGTTTCTTCAAATACACAGAAGTGTTCTTAGAATCAGCTTTCGTGCTCCTCCCAAAGGTAGTAACTAGGAGGGGGCTTACTCCAGCTGTTGGCACCCCTGTGGATAAACATGTGGCTAGTCATGTGACTGTACTTCTCTTGTAAACTGTCTGACACACTGAATGACAATGGCTACTACATTAAGACTTTAGTCACCCTCATCTTCAGGCTCCATTCTTCAGGGTCCACTGGCTTTAGAGTGAGGCACAGACAGCTTCTCAGAAAACTAGACACAACAAATAAAACTACCCTTGATCATCCTAGGTCCACTCTTTAAAATCTAGAGGAGAGACTGCAGAAATGGCTGAATACATAAAGACACTTGTCACCAAGTCCAATGACCTGAGTTTGAACCTGAAAATCTATATGAAAGGAAAGAACAAGTTCTCTCTAGATGTTTTCCAAATCACAGACAGAGAGATAGAAAAGTGCAAGCACGCGCATACACACGCACACATGAAAGCTATAAAAGCCAGGTAGAAACATTTTTGAAAAACAAAGCCCAAAGAAAACCTTCAAGAGGCAAAAGTAAGAAACAAGCTAGATGAATTTGCCTGACAAGAAAAGAGTAAGAAAAGGTTATTTTGTTTTCCCCTAAACACCATCTTGTAAGTTATATAAAGTACAGAAAGTTATTTTCAAGAACAGGAAATTAGGAAAGGATTAGAAAGAACACATGAACAGGGAAGAAGATTTTTCAATAATCAATCTCTCTCTCTCTCTCTGTCTGTCTGTCTGTCTCTCTCTCCCTTCCTCTCTCCCTTCCTCCCTCCCTCTTTCTCTCCCTCCCTCTACTATAGGGTCTTACAATGTACCCCATGTGGCATCAACATCTTACTGGCTTGACTCACAGGCTGGGCTGTGGGTGTGTGCCACATACCCAGCAAGAGAGAGTCCTGACCACGGTTTCATAGGCCTTTACTTGTGAGCCTCCAAAGCTTTAAAGAGGGAGAAACTAGTTATTATTTGAAACAGAGTTTTTCCAAGACTCGTCTCTTGTTGTATTTCTAAATGTTAGAGTTCTCAGTCAGATTGAATATAATTTTTAAAAGTCTTGGGCAAGCTCTACACTATTCCTGGTGACCTTGCTATCTCTGTGACCAACCTTAAGATCAAATGGACATTTAAACCATCCTTGGAGGACTTTATGTTCACACTAACTTATTAAACAGAAACCTCTGTTTTATTTAAGGCTCCCTTGTATTCTATCACAGCAACAGAAAGCATGACTGGTTCCAACAGAAATGCTGTTATGATTTCTGAATACTACAGTTAACTGAGCAAGGTGTCCTCCTCCCAGTCTCTGAAATAATCCCCCAGGCAGTTTTTAATCAACTTAAGAACAAACAAAGAAAATGCTGAGAATATTTAAGTAACTTAAAGAGAGAGCACAGATACAAAAAAACTGGAAACATTTTCTTATTTCAAAGTTTCTCCCTAAGTCTTTCACACAGTCATGACACATACAGTTTTACTAAACTGCCACAGTTACAGAATCAGAAGTGTAAAACTTTACTCAGTGGAATGCGTGTGCATAAAGCAACAAGATGATGAACAGACATTTACATAGAAATGATCAGGATGCTCACCCTGACAATGAGGATCCACTTGATCAGGGAGAGGCCAAACCCACAGATAGCACCGTATCTGCCAGCAATGGTGTTGGTGATGCAGAAGGACAGGCAGAATCCCAGCCAGTTGAATATGAATGCCACTACAAATGACAGACATGTGTTTGTGAGGTCATAGTCTGTATACAAGTAAACAGGATCACAGCAACAGCAATGCTTCGCGCGGGAATAAAACAGCGATTCATTTTATTCGCATTTTATGCGCATGGGCTGCCCTTAGAGACCGCCACAGCTTGCTGTCTGCAGATCTATCAATCACACCACTGGTCATCTCAGAAGGACGTCAGGACAGGAACTCAAACCAGGCAGAAACTGCTGCAGAGGCCATGGAGGATATTGCTTAGTGGCTTGCTTCAGCAAGGCTCTGTCAGCCTGCTTAGAGTCAGTTTACATAAATCCAGCATACCAAGTCACAATTCGCATTTCAAAACAGTCTTCTGGCTCTCTTTTTTGTTACTGTTGTTTAAGTTACAAGAACACTGTTTTTTCTTTCAGTTTTCCTATAGTCTAAAATAAGAATGATCTGGGTAATAAACTGTAATGTCTCATTCTAATACAAAGATTTTGACACACATAATACAAATGGCTAAACCCTGAAGGAAAAGTTTTCTCAAAATGATCTACCACATTTTAAAGCACTAGCATTCAAACTCATTTCCAAGCAGATAAGTTATCTTTTGGATCATATCTAGAGTTGAATTAACTGACTAGCAACTCCATTTCTATTCTCTTCAATTTTTTTAAGAGGCACTTTATGATACTGCCTGAATGAGATTACTTCTAATATTTTTACTAAACATTATTCCGATACACATATTTCCTCCCTTTTATTTTCTGTACATGAAAATGTAATTATGTCACTACATTTTATTGTAAATGTTTTCAAACATTACATAAGTAAGAAGCAAAAAGATATATGGTGTAAGTAGAAAAGTCAAGAATTGAACCTAATTAAAGATTTTTATTAAAAATCGTATATTTTGTGATGTTGTTTGCAGAAATATAACCTGAAATGCTTAAGTTATAATAAGTTCTATTAAAGCCCGTTTAAGCATGAACTATAAACCCAGTTGCAATCTGAAGAATAACCACTAGATGGTAGTAATTACAAACAAATCTGTTTATCAAGCCAGGCTCTTGCATACCAAAAGGAAAAAAAATTATATGAAGTATCTGTAAAACAGAAATAACTTGTAGAAATATAATTTCACAGAATTTTACTAAAATCTATATATTTTGCATTAAATCCATGAATATATTATTTATTTAAATATATTCATAAATATCATTCATATATATATATTCATAAATATCACTGACCAAAAATAATCTAGTATATCTAAGTTACCAAACATGTACAACCTTTATAAGGAAAGTATTTTTAAATCTAAAAGATACATATTAAATAAAAGCTAATGGGGTAAAGGAAATGATACAAGCTCCTCAATCGCTGGTCTAACTGCTTGGCCTGCTCCAAGGACCCCTCACCTCTGTGAGGGGTGGGATTATAGGCGCTGCCACACCTGCGCACCATGGGCGAGGGCTCTGAGCCCTGGACATGGCAAGCTGGGCCGTCTGCAAGCCCCCAAGATTTCTTGGAAGATGTCATCAAAGAAAGGAACTAATGTTTAAGATATTCTTTATGTAAACAAAATATGTGAAGAATTTGATATTAACATAAAAGTTTACTAGTTGAGTAAAAATCAAAGATTAAAAACTAAGGTTCACTAGACTACTAGTACAAAAAAAAGCAGTAAGCAGTCATCTGTAACCAAGGAGTTCACTGCCTTCTCACTGGATCTGCCTTATCCAACTAAAATCACAGCAAGACAGACTCACTACTTAAATATCACAATCCTGGATAGCAGCGCAGCTATAACTGGGACTGAAGAGAAAGCTGCCCGCCACTCCTCCCCTCACTGCTGTGTCATCGCAGCGATGAAGTGAAGAGAAGCCCGGGCGGGGCCTTGCAGCTGGGAGAAGGGCTGTGCCGACCTCCACACTGAATGCAGCTCAGCACACCAAGAGTGACTCTCTACCTTTGAAGTTGGGTGTATCATTTTACATAAGTAAACTATTTCTCATTTTAGCCCTAGAATAAACCATACATGACCTAATAAGTTTTCACTGAACATTAGTTGTGATGTTGGCTTTAGCCATTGAAACAGTTTGCTGCATGCCTTAATATTTATCAAAGAATTTAATTTATACTAATCCCTGTGTTAGGAAATATCAAATACTATGACAGTCTTCCCTCACAGTTTAAATTTGCTATGTAAGTCAAATAATTAACAATGTTGTATGATGTTTAGTTTTCTAACTGTCTCCATTTTGGATTTACACATCCATACCTCTGTGACACTGCTATGGGCCTTCAGACGTTTCCCTTCCCCAACCCTTCTGGCTCAAGGCCTCTGAAAAGAGGTCTTCTTGAGTCCAAAGCAGAAATGCAGAGTTCACTGTATATACACCTCCAGCCTTAGATGGTCAGTAATGTTTCTTTTAAATTCTCATTCTGCCTTTTCCCCTGCAATCAACCATGATGGCCTCAATCAAAATTACCTAATAAAGGCTTAGGCAATTTACAGTTTAAATGAGGTATCCTCATGTTAGCAGTAATTTTTCCTTCAGTTATTTTAAATATTTATATTTATACCCAATATTTCTTAAAAGTGCCAGGAAAGGTCACTCACTGAAAAATGCCAGCATGAAAATGCCATCGTTGCCGACCCTGAGCTGGTCCACGTCACTGAAGTCATCCCGTGGTGGGCACTCTTCCTCTTGGTTCTGTAAAACAACAAAACACTGCACTAAAACAATTACAATCTTCTCACCTTCAATTTAAGAGTTAGAACATCAGTAACAACTAATGCTCTCAAGTGGTCCTACAGAGAAGACATCAGCGCCATTACTTTATCACAGGTGCTGTGGAGAATCTTTAAAGGCAAATACAACAAAAGGGAGGTTGAGGGCTGGGCGCAGTCAGCACAAGGGCAGACACCAGAGTCGGGATCCCAACCACATTAGAAAGCATGGCACCGGCATGTGCAGTCACACAGATAGCTACCAGTGCTGGTGGGACAGAGGTCAGCACATTCCTAAAACTCATTGGCTGGCCTATCTGGTTAAACTGACCAATTTTTGGTTTAGTGAGAGCCTGTCTCATAAAAGAAAGGTGGAGAGAGAGAAAGAGAAAAGGCACCCCAATCCCAATAATACACCACCCAATGGTTACCTCAACCCTACACAGATGGAGGGAGGGGGAGGGAGGGGAAAAGGAAGAGAGGGAGGGAAACATCGACCTCAGGAAATGATACAAAGAAGGCATAAATGCCAAGTGGGAAATAGGAACGCTCATAATGAGTGATGAAATGTAAATCTGTACAGCCTCCAGTTACAAGTAGACAGTGTTTATTAAAAATAAAAACGTATATGCCCTGATCCATCAATTTTAATTCTTGAAATAAACTGTATACATGAATATACTATCACTTATAAGAAATAAAGCATTAAAAATTGCTTGTAGTGGTGGTATCAGGAGGAGACTGGACACATTTTAATTGCCCCTTAATGGCGGGCAGAGTTGAGAGAGCTCTACGTGTGTGTTTCCATTTCTTCATGTCTTCCACACAGGAACAGCGACGGCCTTTGTCTGTGTGCCTCCACAGTGGGGAGCCCTGCAGCTGACTGAGCCTGAGCAGAGCGGAGCAAGGGTGTGGCACTCTCACCAACCACACCCTCGTGACATGACCACTGAGGTGGGGTTAGCACCCAGGCCCTGCTGTTGCCCTGTGGCCTGGCGCTGGGTGGACACATGAGCAGGACCACGGCCACTGCGTGGACAATGAAGCCTTGACCCAAGCAACTTCCTCCTTCTTCCCAGAATACTGGAAACTGGCACACTAACAATATATCTGCAAGCTGTGTGCATCAGAATCCAAGTCAGTTCTTGATAGGCTGATAACTTACAGGATATACATCCTATTCAGCATTAAGATGTTCAAGTAAATTTAAACAAGTTTTTAATATCTTGATGTTTTTACTATTCTAATAATCTCTAAAGTATACTAAGTAAAATACTGTTTGTATAGTATACATTTTGCTTAAAAATAATATACTAACATATAAATGCTTAGAAATATAAAGAATTCTAAAATTACTTGCAAAATCTGTTATCACTAATGGCGTCTGAGATGAGGAAATATTACTCCACAAGATTCTGCTGGCTTAGCCCCATCAGTTCACACAAAACCACCCCACATGCTCTTCTAGAGCCCACAGCTCAGTCAGATGGAGGAGACAGTAAGAGAACCAAGTTAGGGACACAAACAGTAAAAGGTGTGAATGCACAGACAGAAGTCGGAAGACAAAGCGTGAGCGGTATATGGGGATGGGAGAAAAGGGAAAGGGGCGGACAGCAAGACACGAGCAGACAAGAAGACAGCAGCTTGGATGACAAACCATGGCAAAAAGGATCATGGGCAGTGGACAAGAGCGCGGTGGACACGGGGTCCACGGGAAGGCGGTGGACATGGGGTCCACGGGAAGGCGGTGGACACGGGGTCCACGGGAAGGCGGTGGACACGGGGTCCACGGGAAGGAGAACTATCTGGGCAGCGCTGCTCGGAATGAGCTGACGTGGATGAAAACGTCAGTGTAGGAGTAGCCTGAGAGCCTGTAAGCAGCCAGAGGTGACCTGTGAAGTTGGTTCGTACTCTCTTGACCCAGAGAACCCCACAAAATCATGCAAATCAAACAGTTCAAACTTTTGCATTCACTTTAAGAACATCAAGAAAACTGCCCAGGCCATCAAGGGTATGCACACCCACACAGCCACCAAGTACCTGAGGATGTCACTTTAAAGAAGCAGTGTGTGCCATTCTGGCCGTAGAATGGTGGAGTCAGTCGCTCAGGTGCGACCAGACCAAACAGTGGGGCTGGACACAGGGACGGTGGCCAGAAAAGGGTACTGAACTTTTGCTGCACATGCTTAAAAATGCAGAGAGTGATGCTGAACTTAAGGGTTTAGACGTGGACTCTCTAGTCATTGAGTACATCCAGTGAACAAGTGCACCTGAGATGCGCCGACGACGAACCTACAGAGCTCACGGTCGGGTTAGCCCAGACCTGAGCTCCCCCTGCCTCACCGAGAGGATCGTCACGGAGAAGGAACAGACTGATCCAAAGCCAGAAGAGGAGGCTGCACAGAAGAAATGGACATTCCAGAAGAAACTGAAGGAACAAAAACTCACGGCACGTAAATAAATTCAGCATAAAATAAATGCAGATTAAATAAAAAAAGGGGGGGGTGATAAACACATTGTAAATAAGTGACAGGGCGCCACCGCTGGGGCGGTGTGAAGACTTACTCGCTGAGGTGCATCTGCTGCGGCGGCTGCCAGGGCCGCGGCCTTAGCCTTCTCAGCCTCATCATATGTCGGAAGAGAGGTGGCAACACTGTACGGAGGTGGCACAGGGTAAAACTCACTGTACACGTCAGTATCTGAAGAGAGAGAGTAGAGAGCGGCTATTAAAGGAATTTAATGTGATTTTATGTCATGATCGTACTTTAATAACTTATAACAAGGCACTAAAGATTACTACTGCTCCTGTAGGTCTATAGTATAAGCTATAGAACACAAAATACTGTTAACACTTTTATAACCTTTTATTTGTCCCATATTTATTATAAAAAGGATGGGATGATAAATATCTAAACTCAAAAAAAAAACCACCTCAAGACTGAGAGTAATTTCCTTTGTATGTTGCATGTGTGCACATGAGGATATCCTCAGCAGTGCGTTCTCTCCTGCAGCTCTGTGTATTCTGGGGATCAGGCTCCCAGACTCTGAGGAGGCGGAGGTGGGACACCACAGCACGTGTGCTCACTAGTCTGCACACGCTCGCTCTACTCTCTGCCTCAGCCACGCCAATCAAAGTGAAGGTGGTGGAAGTTAGTAATGGCGGCAGCTACCAGCTCCGCAGCGCTGACCATGTTGTCTCTCTTCTCTCACATCGATGTTGGCAACCCTGAGATCTGGGGAGTGAAGTGACTTACCAGTCGCAGTCCCAGAGACAGGGACGGGCGGCCTCGCGGCCCCAAGTCCCTAATGTTTAGGACACTTTGTGATCTCTGCTTAAGACTTTAATTCCCTTCCCACTTTCACCAGGCTTTCCTTCAGTTTTCCCGATATCCACACAGTTCTTTACAGTTTTCTTTCAATTTATAGTTTCTGGCTCTGATTTTTAAAACATTTGGGAGAAATGGCCTCCAAAATTAGAGTAAATAGTAAGTATAAACTGCTCATTTTAAAAATAAAAGTACAGACTATATTTTCAATACGATTAGTGTAAGTCAAGTTTAGCATGACATTTATAGTAGAATCATAACCTCCTGAAAGGACAGATTCTAAAAGCAATGTGAAACATTGTGAAATATAAAATTTCCTCTACCTATAACTATAGTATTTTGATATTTTCTAAACTAACATATACTTTTCTCCATACTAGAACTTTCTGCATCTCCAATATGAAAAGTTTTTATTTTAGTATATTTTCAGCTACAGAGGCTTTAAGAAAAAAAATAAGTTATCAATATAGTCTAAGAATCTGAAGTGAGGCTGTTTGTAATCTAATGACAGAAAAGTGGTAATAACAATGTAATTGAGAAGCAAAACCTAAGTGAAAACAATATTGTTAATTCTGAAGTAATAATACTAAATTATAAATGTATAAACTATACAACTAAATAGCGCACATCATCTAAGGAAATATAATCTACTATATCAACAGCATGTAGCATCTTAAAAGTCTTCAACACAGAAAAGAATCAAGCCACTAACAAAACTTAAGTTCCTCATTTAATTCTGTGCTCTGTACCCAGGCATCTCATGACAGCCTCCATGCTGTTTCCCTGCCTCCTAAGGACTGCGGCCTCAGTGCTGCACTGCCACGCACTGGAGTCGACTTTCCACGAACATGGTGGTATTTCAGAGGGAAGCAGCATCTCACAGCAGTGTGCCATCAAACATACAAATGTCACACATGCTTCTCAGAGCCAGAGGAAAAAATCATAAAATAAGCTAGTGGTGAATATGATACAACACTAGGAAAACTAGGAAAGATAATGTTTAACACATAACTAAGAAACAAAACAATTACCAGTAACTTTTCACTAAAGAGGTTCCAAATCTAGAATTACTCAGTTCTTGTGATTAGAGAGATGACTACCAGGTTAGCCAAAACTGTAAAAGAATGAATACTCATCTCTACAGAGGATACTGTAACAATAAATGACTAGCAAATACCAGATCCCACTGGTTTTATAGTTGAAATATATCTAATCTTTTAAAATTACATGCTACATTATTCTGTGATCTCTAGATGACAGAAAAGCAGAAGCTTCTCAGTTTATTTTACACTGCCGAATAGTAACACTACAAAAACAACACAGAAAGCTGTCTGAGCTTTACGAAAATATTTGCAAATCTAAATCTGGAAAGATTAAGCCATAGTACATGAAAATTCATCCCAAAAAATAAAGATGGATGTACTTTTGGACTCTAATAATATAATTTTATTTCAGTAAAAACTATGTAATTTTCTGATTAAGTGCTAAGAGTGCCCCTGGAGCAGAGGCTCCCAGCCTTCCTGATGCTGAGACCCTGTAAAACAGTTCCTTGTGCTGTGCTGACCACAGCCTTAAAGTTATTTTCATTTCTACTTCACAATTATAGTTTGCTATTGTTATACATTAAAATATAGATATCTGTGTCTTCTGATGGTGTAGGAGACCCCTGTAAACAGGTCATTCAACACCCAGGGGTCTGGATGCACAGGTTGAGAACTAACGCTTTAGAGTGTGTCTGGCCAATGAGAGCGTTTCTCTGGTAGGCAAAGACTGCAGAAGAGGGCTCAGGGGAAGAGGGCGGAGCAGGCGTGGCGGGCAGCGCAGTCTCTGAAAGCTCTCTCCAAGGCACTAACAAGCACCCTGACCAGCTAGCACTCTAACGAACAAGCCTGCACACACAATGGAGCACTGAGGACCTGGGGACATGACTTTCAGACACTGCGCCTCAAGGGGGGACAGCAAGCGTTTGATCGCTTTACACATTACATACACAAAGGTGGGAGCCAGAGCACGCCAGCATGAGCCCCTCAGATGGGCACTGCACACAGAAACAAGGAGGCAATCTAACGACCTGTGCGTGCTCGCTTTTGTGGTGTGGTGCTGCTGATTAGTCCACGGGCCTCATGCAGACTGCCACAAAAGCACTCTCCCAGGAGCTGCAGCTCAACTTACAAAGGGTTGCTTTCATTCTGTTAACATGTTTTCAGTAACGAAGTTCGAAGTATGACTTCTAAGAGTCAATCATTTCTAAGAATTCTTCATAATGCACGTGAAATAGAGAACTTACACTTTTAGAAGTCTTAAACTTCTCAGATTATAGTAGAAAACAGACTCATACACTTATATAAACAATAATATAAAACATATTAGTATACTAAGTATCCTTGACCAATTGAACACTGCTGAGAGAGTATACACTGTGGCTGGAGAAATAACCATGAGTGGAGTAACTGACAGCGAAGACAGACAGCAGCAAGCAGGAACCGCTGACTTGTAATACAAGCGTCCTTACTACACGTGCGGCATAACACTGTGCACACTGTCCCTATCTGCTCACACCCACCCACCACACTCTTATTCCTATCATTATAAGCTTTCCATTAAACTTCATGAATATATAAGCATAAACATATAGGCACGTATATACAGACACACACACACACACACACACACACACGCCTCTGTGTTTGTTCCAAAGTTCACCTAACAAGTGCAATGCTACATGCCTGCACTCTGAGCACATAGCAGTTGGAAAGCTGACACAGGAAGATTTTGAGTTCTAGGCCATCCTGGGCTACACAGTAAGTTACAGGCCAGCTTGGGTTATAAAAATGGGCAATCAGCCCATTGAAAGACTTGATAATTACAATCATACTGTCAGAAAGAAAAGGACGCAGTGGAGCCAGGCCCTCTCACCTGAGGCTGTGGGACCGTCCACAGGGATGCTGCTATATGGAGGGGGGGAGGAGCCAGGGCCCAGCGCTGGTGCGGAGGAGGCGGCGGCAGCGCCCACGTTCTGTGCTGCTGAGCTGGAAGCGGGCGGCTGCTCTACAGCAGATGATTCTGAATTATCTTCTTCATTGTGAAGCTAAAGAACAAACAAGAAAAATAATGCAACCAATGTTACTCTCTTTTAACTTCAGCTAATTTTTAAAGATTATTTAAAATTTAAAGGTGTTCAGGAAAAAAATTAACATTTTAAAATATGATCAAAAAATTGAATCAGTATAGGGCAAAGCAAAAACAGGAAATAAATCTATTAGTAGTAGGCTTCAAGCAAGTGTATAGTTCTCAGCATCTTGCCCTGACTGTGCACTAAAATTTGGTTTCATGTTTACAATGTTAATACATATTTTCTGCAAGTAAAAGTATTTCTTGTTGATAAACAGAACACATGAATATTCTACACACATGGAGCTCTACGTGTCCCAACACCCCACAAATCTGCATACCTGCTTTTAAAAGCAAGGGTCAGAGGGACTTTTATCAAACACAACTGAGATGACTGCTAGCAAAATTAAATGTTTCATTTGCATCTAAAACTGCCTGCCTTAGTTTTCCCTCTATTACTGTAACAAACAACCATGACCACAAGAGGGTGATATTGCACCTCATAGGTTATAGTCTTCACCAAGGACATAGAGGCAGAGACCGCGAGGGAGGCTGTACTGGCATGCTCTCCATGGCTTGCTCAGCCTGCTTTCTTAGAGCACCCAAGACCACCTTCCCAGGACTGGCCCCACCCAGTGGGCTCTCCCACCTCACTCACTCATTCAAGAAAATGACCCTCACGCTTGCTTATGGGTCAGTCTGATGGCGGGATTTTCGCTACTTACAGTCCCTCTTCTCAGATTTTCAAGTTGAAAACACACACACACACACACAAAATACACACATACACACACACACCCCTAACCAGTACATTGCTGCTGTCTACTCTTATAAATAAAAAGCTATACAGCAGTACAGGGTGTAACTGGATTTGGAGATAATGAGGCCATAATACCACTGTGTAATACAAATACACAAGAACAATTCCAAATTTCTAGAAAGGTACACAAAGAATAGATGTTTAAGTTGGGAGAAGAAATTTCATTCTTGTTATTTGAAATTTTTACTACATATGTCAATTAATACGCTTCAACATTTTGTTTGTTTTTTGAGACAGGGTGTCCCTCTGCAGCCTTGGCTGGCCTGTAACTCAAAGAGCTCACCTCTGCAGCAGTGGCATTAAAGGCACTTTAATATTTTGAATAAAGTAAAAGGGAATCTGGGCACTTTAATATTTTTAATAAGTAAACTGGAACCTAAAACTTCTGGTTTTATATGTTTCAGAAGCACTGTTCGCTGTAAGAAAAGGTTTTCTCCAACATAAAATAGGGTAGAGATTGTTAGAGTAGTACTGTTTGTTGAAGATGGTACAGCACAGAACTCTAACCGGGCAAAATGTACCTAAATAATGCAAATCAGAAAAGATCCCTATCTTTTCAAAAAAAAGCAAAGGAAAGATATTAAAATCTATGAAATAATTGTCGACTAGACAATCAAATTTGTATTACCAGACCAGACTCACCTAAGCTTCAGGCCTGCGTATCCCTTTATAATCCACTTTAAAACAAAACAAAAGAAAATAAACAAACAAAAAACACCAAATAATGACCAAAAAGAGGATTCTTGACTTATATTCAATTCTTATCATCTCTCTCACTGTCCAGCTAATCTATATACTGTTGAGACCTCAGCTTAAAATCTCAGTCTCAGGAACTCATCATCGCCTATGAGCAGGGTTCTCTGACATACCTTTTCTAACTTGGAGATGGTCTGTCTCTGTGTAGCCTGCACTGTCCTGGCACCCGGATCTACCTATCTCACACACTTTACTTGTCAGGTTACAAGTCTGTGTTTTCTTGTAGGGATAAGAAACCAAACCCAGGCCCTCCCACAAACTGATCTCTACTACAGCTTTTTAACATTCCTAACCTAAGTATTCTTCGAAGGGCTTAGAGCATTTTATTTATGTAATCAATAACTCCCAGCAGGGCTCACAACTCCTTTTGCAGGAGAACATTATAGGTAACCATGGATATAAGAGGCTATAAAACAAGTATACAAATCAAACACTTAGTGACAAGAAATCAAAAGGAAATTCACTGTATGGAGTGATGCAGTCATCAGACTGCTTTCTAAATAACTATGTTTATGCAAGATAGATCAGCGCTGCTGTCACGCCCACTCAGAGGCTTCCTCACGCAGCGGTCAGCAGGCACTACAAAGGCCCAGGAAGGGTCGGGGAGTCAGACGGCACGAGCGCTAACACAGCGGACTGCACTATGTGCTTGTATGCACTTCTATGGACACATCACAATGAAATCCTTTATTAGGGATAACTAACAGATACTAACAGAAACATTAGAAAATAAATTTATTTTGAAGCAGGTCTTTGATATACACATATAATTAACCATTAAAGGTGAAAAGAAACCTCCATACAACTTAGGTAGATAAAGAAACAAATGCTGACTTAATGTTAAGTTCCGTGTCTTGAAACGACAAGACACAAAACATCTTCAACATCTATCACTTGACCTTATTCTTTGCAGACAGGGCCTGTCACTGAACCTGGACAGAGGCTAGTGGCCAGCAAGCCTCAGGGACTCTTCTGTCTCTGTCCCCAACAATGATGAAGCCACAGGTGTACACTGGCCGTGCCCAGCTTTTACGTAGGAACTAAAATCACAACTCAGGTCCTCACGCTTATGTAAGTGCTGTTACCCCCTGAGTCATGGGGCCCCTCAAACAGCAAGTTTACAGTTAAACACTGTAACTCAATATAACCCAAGGATATATTAATTTTATACTTACATACTGACAGATAGCAGCAGGAAAAGCAAGTCTGGTTTCTGTAATTAAACCAGTTTCTCTAAAAGCAAAACACGTTCTGTGTACAGCTAAAATGCTCCAGTTCAGAACTATAACTAGTCTCAAATCTGAGCTGAGCTGTTTCAGGTCGCGCCAGCTAGCACTGCACTGCACAGTGCAGCAGGAAGTACCGAGTCCGTGTATGTGTTCAGAACCAAACGGTAGGGCTGTATAACATAGCATTAGCAAGGACGGCCAGCACAGAGTACTGCCACAGACACCTTGAATTCAGTACGCTTCATTGGTACTTAATGTTTGGTTGTTGCACATCTTTACTGGCTAGTTTTGTCAACCTTCCACAAACTAGTGTACCCTCAGAAAGGAGGGAACCTCAATTGACAACATGACTCCTAAGCTGTAGACAAACCTGTAGGGTATTTTCTTAACCAGTGATAGATGGGGGAGGGCCCAGTCCATTATGGGTGGTGTCATCCCTGGGCTGCTGGCCTGGCTCTGGAAGAAATCAGGCTGAGGACACCATTACGGAGCACCCTTGTATGGCTTGGCATTAGCTCCTGCCTCCAGGTCCTAGCCCTGTTTGAGTTTCTGTCCTGACTTCCTTTAAAGATGGACTATGATGAGGAATTGTACGCCAAATAAACCCTTTCCTCCCCCCCCCCCCACTTGCTTTTGGACATAGCATCATGACCAAAATCTCAGCAACAGAAACCCTACCTAAGACAATAACCAGAATCCAATATTGCTGAGAAATTTTTGTGCCCCACTACTCAGTTATAGGACTCCCACAATTTAAAAAGCTATAATCCTAGACCATATCCAGGTTAGGCATAGCCCCCCACCCCCCAGCCCCCACCCCCCACCTCGGTTGAGGGACAGGGTCACCCATCCATCTCTAAAATTCTAACCCAGAATTGCTCCTATCTAAAGGAAACACAGAGACAAAGTGTAGACAAAGTGTAGAGCAGAGACTGAAGGAAAGGCCATCCACGGGGATCCATCGCACATGCAGACACCAAACCCAGACACTATTGTGGATGCCAAGAAGTGCTTGCTGACAGGAGCCTGATATAGCTCTCTCCTGAGAGGCTCTGCCAGATCCAGAGCCTGACCAGTACAGATGCAGATGCTCGCAGCCAAACACTGGACTGAGCACAGGGACTGAAGGAGCTGAAGGGGCCTTATCTGGCATCAGTGGGAGGAGAGGCCCTTGGTCCTGTGAAGGCTCAATGCCCCAGTGTAGGGGAATGTGAGGGTGGGGAGGCGAGGGTGGGTGGGTGGGTCGGTGGGGATGCACTCTCATAGAAGCAGGGTAAGGGGGGAATGGGACAGAGAGTTTGTAGAGGGGAAACTGGGAAAGGGGATAACTTTTGAAATGTAAATAAATAAAATATTCAATTGAAAAAATTTTAAAAAGCTATAATCCACAATGTGTTTTACTGGCCAAAGATATCTATAAAAGTGGAGATTATGTCTGTCTTAAATGCTGTGAAAGTAAAAGCCCTTATTCAGCCCTGCTTAAAATAAAAAGAATATGCATTCTTTGCAGGTTACTGTTCACAAAGAGAATATGAAGGAGCAAAATGAAAGAGAACAGTCTTGCTACTGTCCCTTGTGCTTTGAAGTCCCTCACAGCCAGGCACTGACTTCCTTAAGTTAGAAGGTAGGAATCAAAGTTTTCTCATCTCAAAAACTTCCTAAGAACAAAGACATCGTGTAGGTGGGGTAAAAATCTTATATAAACTTCTACTTTCAAAAAAAAGAAGCCACCTCTGCTTGAACCCCTCTCCCATGCTAAAGGTGCGGCAGGCCTGGGCGCTCCAGGACCCCGGTCTACGGGTGTGCACTAGGCCAGTCTCTCAGCGGGATGACTTATACTGCTTAAGATACTGTACCAACCAAAGCTCCGGTGAAGGGAAGGGTTAAAAAGATAGAGTGGGGAAGGCAGATGCAATCTAAGAGAGACGCCTGCGTGTGTGTCGGTGGCACTCATTAACATGCACAATTAATGCATCTTAGGAATAATTAAATAGTAGCTCACTTAGACCCCAGCTATGAAAACATTGATAAACACAGCCTTGTATTTATTCTTCTTTATCAACTGGGCACTATAATTCTAAGAAATGACTAGCAGATTGTTCACCTAGTCTAGTTCTTAAAGAAGAAAAGGGGGACTTGTGGTAACTAGACATTTTAATGCTTCCTTGGTAATGTGGCCAAATTGAATAAATCTCCTTTGTCTGCTTTTCATTACCTGTCTCTTCCACTCGTTTCTGGAGGACATGTGAGCCCAGCTTCCTGGGGCTGCCAAGGCCTACTCTCTGATCTAGCTGCTCCAGGTCCACTAGGATCCAGACCTGGGCTACCATGGCAGGCTCAGGCTTGGTTTTAAAAGATGGAAGTTTGTGAAATCCAGTCTCTAGGTTTGGTGTAGTATTGGCCCATGGCACCCTATTCTATTTCATTACTTCAATAAGGTTTTTCAGATGTGTTTATTCGTGGGTACACTGTAGTTTTAAGGACTTAAGCAAAGTATATGGCTGTTTCCCTCAAAGGCTTGTCTTCCTTCTTCATTACAGACCCACAGCACTCTGGGCGGGCACGAGCCCTCCCCACTCCTGACCCAGACATTAATTACATCACTAGGCATATTCCTTTGGCAAAGCAAATGACTCCCAACACTCAGCAAAGCCCTCCTTCTAAGAAGGGGTACCTGGGACAAAGACAGAAACTACCTAATTAAGGATACTCAAAAGTATACAACTAAGGACAGGAAAAAAAGGAAAATTTTACTCCGTTCCTGTTCCTATAATCAAATTAAATAAGAACATTTTGACATATCCTCCAGAATTTGCATGAACTAAAATTAAGTCAGCAAACTGGTAGTTGGTAAAGTTTAAAGACTAAAATTGTCTAAAAGCACATTTCCTAATGAAGGGCTGAGATATCAGGCCTTCAAGGATGGATGGATGGATGGATGGATGGATGGATAGATAGATAGATAGATAGATAGATGGATGGATGGATGGATGGATGGATAGATATCAAAATAGATGTCACTGCACTTGGAATATGTCCCTTTTATCTATTAGAATCTGAACATTCTAGAAGATTTTCAAACAAAACTGTTGGGGTCTGGGCTGCCAAGGTACAAACAGAAAACAGAAGCTAGCAATCTCTAATTGCAACCACTCTCTTCCCGGAGGTGCCAACGGTGCTGCTTCATGAGGCTCTAGGGCCGTGGTTCTAATGCTTCGGAGTGCTGCAACCCTTTAATATGGTTCCTCGTGTTATGGTGAACTCCAATCATAAAATTATTTTCGCTGCTACTTCATAACTGTAATTTTGCTACTGTTGTGAATTGTAATGTCGATTTCTGATATGCAGGATATCTGATATGCAACCTCAAAGGGACACAACACACGGAGGCTGAGGAACAGTGCTCCAGGGCTTAGAGACTTCGGCTTGACAGCATTTGTCTTCCTAACCAGATCATGAGCCCAGATGCTTAGGAAGTATAATTTGCTCATTTTAGTAGTCACTAAATCAAGGAACAGGCCAGGGGTTTGTGCAATCCCCTAAGCTTCCAGTTTCCTCTCACTGAAGGGGACACTTACTCAAGCAGTGGTATATAGGCTGGACAACTCGAGATCAAGTAGTATGCACATCTTACGGACAGCTATGATTCTCACAACAACATACAGAGCAAAATGTGAAAATGTCATCACTCAACTAACATGAAACCATCAAGGTAACTTCATAAGCAAGTATCAACCTCCTAAATTTACTAAATTAAACTATTTTCCAAAGTTACAGATCACTATACACTATGAAACAAAATAAACTACAGGAGCTAGACAGATGGTTCAGTGGTCAAGAGCACTGGCTGTTCTAAGAGTACAAGGTTTGATTCAGCAGACACATGGCAGCTCAGAACAGTATGTCCTTCTAGTTCCAGGGACGCAAGCTCTAGCCTCCACGGGCACTGGGTGTGCATATGACACACAGACATACGTGCAGACAAATTCTTAAAAACATACAAAAATTTTAACCCTCAAAATCTGTAGCATCCATCTCTAAAATAATTCTACTGGGGATAATATTTTACCACAGCTAGATAGAAGTAAAGAAGAAAGAATTTAAAAAAACAAAGCAAACTTGGGCTCAGCAGTTAAGAGCACTGACAGCTCTTCCAGAGGTCCTGAGTTCAATTCCCAGCAACCACATGATTCTTATAACCATCTGTAATGCTCTCTTCTGGAGTGTCTGAAGAAAGCTACAGTGTACTCACATACATAAAAAAAATAAATCTAAAAACAAAGCAAACAGCAACCATTACAACACACACACACACACACACACACACACACCATGGAAAATTAAAGACTAGGACAAAGTTCCTAGGGATATCTAGTACTATCTAATACTCTTCATACATTAAGAAAGAACGCATCAATCAATGGCTCACAGCACTGAACAGCAGCAAATACCCATCCATAGATATATGACTATTAGTCACTAAATAATAGTATTCTATTAAAGAATATATAGGCAAGAACCTAAGTTGGTCATAAAAGATGCAATGTTTTTGTACAAATTAGCAAGAATATATCTAGGAAAACCCAAATTTTACTGACTAAAACAACACAGAAGTATTATTAATTAATTGCAAAACTAAGAAAATGTTCCTAGGAAAAAAAGTTAGTACACTGTGGCTAGGTGTGATGGTACACGCCTTTAATTCCAACACTCAGAAGGCAGAAGCAAGATAATCTCTTGAGCTCAAGGTCCACATAAAGAGGTTCAGCCAAGCCAGGGATCCACAGAGAGACCCTGCCTCAAATAAAACAAAACACAACTGCACAGTGGGAGAAACAGACAAACTTCTACTAGAAGGTGTAAAATCAATTTAACCGTGTTAAAGAGCAATTTGGTAATTTTGACCAAAACTAGATGTGTACATAACCCATAATTCTATTTTATAGATGTCAATATAAAAAAAAAAAACTCTTACACTTAAACAAAGATGCATATAGGCATACTTAAGGTAGCAGTTTTCAAAAAGCAAGAAACTAAGTAGCCAAATATGTCATGAGTAAATTAGTATAAAGATATACAATTGTTATACGTTTTATATATATATACATATATATATACAGTTACATATTATATAATATAAATTGTTATATAAATATTTATATAATAGAATTCATTTAAATTTGAAATTAAGTTTGTATTAATTTTAATGCATAAATCTTAAAAGCATACTCTCTTACTTTCATTTCTTTTTACTATGATAAACTACCCTGTAATAGCAGTTTATGGGAAAAAGGGCTTATTTGTACATACGCTCATACAGAAATACATATGTGTAATTTAAAATAATAATAATACATCTTTAAATTAAAAAAAAAAAAGGCACAGCTAGGGGCTGGAGAGACAGTTCAGGAACACTTCTGTTCTTCCATAAGACCCAAATTCAACTCCCTGCACCCAGACAACTCACAGCTGTCTGAGTGAATTCCAGTTCCAGGGAATTCAATGCCTTCTTCTGGCCTCCACAAGTACTGTACATACATTGTACACAGACATACGCAAAGGCAAAACTCACAAATAAAAATAAAGGTCTAAAAAATAAGTAGCAAAATAATGTAACAAACACAATTGGTATAATCTAATCCTAAAGTATATACTGCATAGAGGAAACACTGATCAATAGGAAAGGTGGAACTTTAGGATCCTCTGAGGCAGGGACGAGAGAAGGGGCAAGTATGGCTCGGAATATGGGAAGTTAGGAGAGAGAGATGCTTGAGACACAAACATCACAAGGAACATTAACATCAGTTGTTTCCATGGCAATAGAGAAGCCTTTTATATTATTATGTACTTTTTATAATGAAAATGCTTCATAAACTGAGCCAGCCAACTGTCTTTCAAACACAAAGAAGAACATGTGCAAGCACTTGAGCAGACAAGGAGCCCACAGCAGCATCCCGTGTCCCTGCACTAAAGCTCTTCAGAGCAAAGCGCAGGCAGGCAGACACAGGAGCAGCCCTGGGAAGCCGAGGCAGAACAGGTTCCAGGACAGCAAGGCTGGCTAGCAGCACAGGCAACCTGCACTATGTACTAAACCCTGACTCTAACAGAAAAGCAAAAACACTAATAATTAAAAATAAAAGAGAGGATTACTACAACACACATTTCAACCCAATATTTCCCATTTTAATATCATGCCCTACAAAACTATACAAAAAGTTAAAGCAATTCTTTATAAAGCTATTCATCGCAATGTCTTATTAACAGAAAAAGAAAAAACTTTTAATCCAAAATAGAATAAACATGGTATATCATTGTAATAGAATACAAGCATTGTAAATAGTGTTCTGAAAGATATTTAAAGAAATTAAAATAGACTTGAGAAGTGAATCATGTTACCCAATTTCTTTTTTTTTTTTTCTTTTTTTGTTTTTTGGATTTTTTTTTTTTTTTCGAGACAGGGTTGCTCTGTGTAGCCCTGGCTGTCCGGGAACTCACTCTGCAGACCAGGCTGGCCTCGAACTCAGAAATCCACCAGCCTCTGCCTCCCAGAGTGCTGGGATTACAGGCGTGCACCACCACTGCCCGGCACCCAATTTCTTTTAATTTCTTGTACACACACACACAGGCACACATGGTCTGTGTGTGTTTGTGTGTGTATGAGTGCACGTGCACGTCTGTGTGCACATGGTGAGTAGGTATGGACATGCAAGTCGTGGTGCACATACGGAGGACAGAGGATAGCTTACGAAGCTGGTTTTCCCCCTTTACCTCTATGCGGGTGCTGGGGTTGAATGCAGGTCTCCAGGCTTTTACAGTAAATGATGCCATCACTGCTGAGCCCTCTCACCAGGCCCCAGTATTCCAATTGTAAATAAAACAAAGGGTTATTTTTAAATGACTATTCCATCTCCATTATTTTAATTTTAAATAAGACAAAAGGTTGTTTCAAAATGACTGCTAATAAACAAAATGGGTAGGATGAATTCTTGCAAATTGTAAATTATTTTTTCCATTTTCTTTTTTACTCTGCTGTAGTTTCCCAAGATCTCTACAAGAGAGATAAAAAGTAGTCTACAAGAGAGATAAAAGTAGGACGCACTCTTTGTTTCTATGTAGGACAAAGTGATGTAATAAAGAGATTTCTGTAAACTGGAAAACTAGCCTCAGGGGAAGCGTATAACATTTGAAATGTAAACAAATAAAATGATTAATAAAAAAAGGGAAAAAAAGAAACCGTATATCTGTAAAATCTCTCCATGACACTGAACAAGATTATCACAGACTCTGCATAATATTCAAACCCTTTGCAGCAACCATCATGAGAGAAGCCAGGTCCCTAAGTCTGTATATGATGCTGTTGTCCCTGCCCACCATCTGACAGCACTTAGAGTGCTCTATCGACATGCATCTATTGCCATGGGATGATTTGCCAATGAAATTCAGCTTAAAGGTCAAAAGGTGAATGTTGTAAGGGCTTCATGTTGCTCTGCCACATGTAATAGCACTTTTCCTTCTTGGTGTCTTTTCCCACACAGCATATAGACCATATATATTCACCTATAGAATCTAGAAAGGCATGCTAAAGCCAGGCTCCTCACTTAGAAAGACCCTGCCTCAAAACCAAAAACAAAGAAAATAAAAATAAGAAAGGCATTCTGGGTTCAGTTTTGAACTAACACTATTTGTTCCTCGTAAGAATGATGCGCTTTGTACACAGCCCTATGAGAAACGCCCATTAAGCAGCATCTGCAAGGAAGAAAGCAGGCATCTCTCTGATGTCCTACCTACAAGTGAAAACTGCCTTTCAGCCACACTACATTCAAGATCTCAAAGCTGTGCTCGCTTTGGCAGCACATATAAGTGGACAGACACGGGGAAGATCAGCATGGTCCCTGCACAAGGACGACATGCAAATTCATGAAGCGTTCTTTATTTTTTGGGAAAGGGGATAATATATGAAATGTAAATAAATAAAATACCCAATTAAAAAAAAAAAGAACTCAAACCCATTGCCTTATTTAAGTGCTATATGGTAGGAAAGTGCCAAATTATGAACAAGTCACAAAGACACAGGAAAAGATAAAAGAGGCTCCTGCTGAAAAGTTGGAATGATCTGAATATTTTATTAAGCAAAAGTATTAAGTATGGAATCATAGCTCAGAATAAAATATGAATCTGTGAACATATTTAACCTGATATAAGTGAATAAACAAATTGGACCATAGGAAAATTCCTCATTTTAGAATGTAAGTTCTTAAAGAAATAACAACCTGGGAAAGTACCATTTGACTACCACTATTAGTGATTATTTCAGTCAACAACAGTCAATGAACCCTAAAGTCAGTAGGTAAAGGAACACTTTTAAAACCAGGGCATTTGTAGGCTGTGCTACAAAGGAACTGACCTGACCTTTTCCAAAACACTGCCAGGCGCGACTACAAGGTTGGAACGTTGGTTTACTCCCCACGCTGCCTCTAGAAACCTCTGTGGCTGCTGACTCCTCGACTCCACACTCCACACTCACAGCACCGCACAGCCTCCTCTACTCGGGACGGGATCCACCTCTGCCTGCACAGGGCTACTTTCTTCATACCCTCTCGGATAACCAAGTTATTCCTATCCCCACCTGCCTAAGGACAAGGACAAAACTATCTGGGATACTACATATGAAGACCATAAGCCTCCTGTCAAGTTCCTACAGTGCACGCAGCCTACCAGACCCTTCTGAGGAAAGGTAGAGGGATAAGAAAAATGAAGGGAACGTGAGAAATAAAGAGCCCCTCACTCCCCTGCTTTTTGTTTAAGTCTCACTGAGTCAAGAATTTCAACACAAAGGACAAAAATTACAAGACAAAGTGACTACACTCTTGGCTTTATTTTGGATATTTTTGGGGGGAAAGTGTGTTAAATATTTTAAACAAGAGCATTAAAACAGCTAATGAACAATGGTAAGGTCAAAGCAGTCTTAAACCCTTGTGACTTTTGATTTTTTAATCTTATCTTAATCCTTTATAATCTATAAACATGGATGGCACCCTGTATAAACCATGCCTCAATCTCATAAAGGAAATCTTTAGATAAAATAAACCTTTGTACCTTATTTTTAAATTGTATTATTTAAACTTTACTCTTTAAACTTTGCTACAGATTATATCTCTAGAACAATGCACAGGCTGTTAGGTATTTTAGTAATATCTTTTTTGTCGTGTGTACTGGTGTTCTGCATGCACACTGGTGTTCTGCATATGTACCTGTGTGTGTGCTCAATCCCCCGAGTTGGAGCCACAAAGAGCCGTGAGCTACCATGTGGGCTCTGGAAACCAAACCCAGGTCCTCTGCAAGAGATAGACGAGTGCTCTCAACCACTGCAGGCCCTTGTGCCCTCTCTTTATGTCCTCCACACTGTGTGGAGTCTCCTGATTAATAAACTTCATTCTGTTTCACAATGCCTTGCTCTGAATTTCTTTATTGCTGTGAGTTCAGATCTCTGATATACCGGAGTAGAAAGATCTGTCTGAATATTAGGGTCAAGTTTTATTTCCCACTGTTAGAAACATGTTTTCATGGTCTTCTTGTTAGTATTCACATAAGTCTAAATTACTCTCAACTGTCAACCCACTTTCCCAATACCACTGCCCTGACTTTAAATCGTACTTTGGCCAAAACAGCCAAATCATCTTAACCCTTTTGTCACAAAATATGAAGGAACAGTACATAGAGTGCAGCACCCAATGACTGTGGTCTCTGCTCCCAAGGCAGAGAGAGACCCCGGCTGACCAACACTGAGCTTCTGAGCTTAGGCACTGAACCTTAACCCGCTCACTTCCAATCCCAGCCTGAGGCCTCGCAGTCCACGCCCTTTATCTGCACAGAGTCTAGTCCTCCATTCACTACCTCCTGTCCTGTATCCTCTGGAAAATAATACAAAAAAAAAAAAAATACGCAAAGTTTCCACCAATTCCCTAGTCCCATGTCTTGGGCCACAGCTACTCTGCCCAGATCCATCAGGATGAGACTGTTGCCTCCTGAGAGAGGAAGGGAAACAAATCAGAAAACCAGATTCGGACTAATCCCAGCAGGGCTGACAGCAGTAGCCCTCTTATTTCCAGACGGGGTGGGGGAAATCTCTTTTTTTCTCCTTTTCCCCTTTCCCCACTTCCAACCAGAAAACGTAAGGTCAAAACTTTGTCTCCTACTTCACACAGGGAATTTTTAAAAAGCTCCTAAAATTTTTTTAAAAAATAAAATGTTTCTTTCCCCTGCATCCCTGCATCTCTAAACTTCGTCTGACACACCTACTCCAGCTCAAACTCTTTACTCCCAAATAACAGACAAATCTACCAACAAGATCCTGTCCCCAGAGGTTCCTCTGTATTTACATTATTCCTGACTTACTGCGGTCTCCGTACCTCACCCACGTGCAGTTTATTTACATCATACTAACAAACAGCACACAGAAATCTGTTCTGCTTAAAATTACTCTTTTCCTGCTTTTTGAACTGTCTATTCCTTCATTCCTTCACATACAAACATCCGGAAAAAGAAAAAATAAACTAAACAATGTTAAATTTCATTCTCTGTGATTCCAATTTTCATTTCTCCCCCAGACCATTACCGTGGTCTTTTACTCAAACATCTCTTGCTAAGAATACATGTAGCGTCTAATTGTTAAATGTGAGGCTTATTTCCAGCCCTCATCCTCACAAAGGTCTTCAACACTTTGAACACACTGACCAGCACCAACTCCAACTGTTCCCTTCTTTTCCTCCCTGACTATGTTCTATGTTTTGAGGGATCCATACTTTCCTTTGCAGACTGTGGTAGTTGAATGAGCAGCTCCCAGGCTCATAGATTTGAATAGCTGGTCCCCGGACGGAAGATTGTTTGGAAAGGACCAGGAGTGTGGTGTTTCACTGAGGGCAGGCTGGTTTGTTCTCTCTCTCTCTCTCTCTCTCTCTCTCTCTCTCTCTCTCTCTCTCTCTCTCTCTCCCATTCTCAGTGTGCTTTCTACTTCCTGTTTATAGATTTGGATGGCAGGTCTAAGCTACTGCTTCAATGCCAGTCTGACGCCACTATCCTCAGCAAGACACCATGATGATGATATACTCCTATGCCTCTGGATCCGTAAGTCCCACATAAACCCTCCCTTCTGTAAGTTGTGCCTTGGTCATGGTGTTTCATCACAGCAATAAAAAAGTGGCTAAAACAGAGACTTTGGCTAACACTGAATCCTGAGCAATAGATACTCTTGTACTGGCTGGTTTTGTGTGTCAACTTGACACACGCTGGAGTTATCACAGAGAAAGGAGCTTTAGTTGGGGAAGTGCCTCCATGAGATCCAGCTGTGGGGCATTTTCTCAATTAGTGATCAAGTCGAGAGGGCCCCTTGTGGGTGGTTCCACCTTTGGGCTGGTGCTCTTGGGTTCTATAAGAGAACAGGCTGAGCAAGCCAGGGGAAGCAAGCCAGTAAGAAACATCCCTCCATGGCCTCTGTATCAGTTCCTACTTCCTGACCTGCTTGAGTTCCAGTCCTGACTTCCTTTAGTGATGAACTATAATGTGGAAGTGTAAGCTCAATAAACCCTTTCCTCCCCAACTTGCTTCTTGGTCATGATGTTTGTGCGGGAATAGAAACCCTGACTAAGACAACTCTCACACCTAAGAGTTGGAAAGAAGCTAGATAATACATAATGGGTTGGGCTAAGTTCTTTTAAAGGCATTAAAGCCCCGAACCTAGTGTGTCGTTGTTGTCAATGTACTGTCACAAGCATTCATCTGACATTTAGAAGTCATGATACACTCCTATCTCACATGCTGCAGTAGGACTCAACTTTCCTAATGCTGACACCATTTAATTCAGCTCCTCATGCTATGGTGACCCTACCATCAAACAACTATTTTCACTGCTACTTCACAACTGTAATTTTGCTACTGTTGTGAACCATAAGGTAATTATCTATATTTTCCGATGGTTTCAGGTGGCCTCTGTGAAAAGGGATGGAGACCAACAGGCTAAGAATCACTGTTCTAGAAGACAGGGTACTTGCTAACTAAATAAACTAAAAAAGAACATGATTTGGTGTCAGAAGTTCTAAATTTAAAATACAGATATCCTACTAGCCAAATAAGCTTGACTGCATTATTAATCTTATTAAGTTTCACTCTATTTCTGTGATTCATGTAACTTATTTTATTCAGGCAACCAATCATTAATTAGTTTTACAACCAACACTTATTAAACCTAATAAGCTCCTAGTATAATCCTGGACACAGTAAACAGACTCAGCCCCATTGATACCTAGAACCTGCAGCTTCTAGTGACTGAGGAGCTCTTGGGCACAGCCGTGCAGAGTACAGCTGGCGCTTCAGCAAGAACGAGGAGACTGACTGTATGTAATCCTAGGTAACAGTGAACAGTGGCCTACCAAGAACCAGGCCAAAAGGCCAACTTCTTCATAGAAAGCTTTATTCTCCCCTTCACAAACGGAGAGAGGCTAAGAATAGAATTCTCAAGCAAAACTAAATACAGAGACATAAGTTTCTAAGGCACGCTGTTGCTGATGATGCATTCGGGAGGTAGCAATGCCAAGATACCACTAGACACACTATTAAAAGGGTGATCCATCGAAGTGTTACATACAAAAGCCAAAACTCTCAAAAGTTGTCAAGGTATAAACACATAAACTGAGTAATTCTAGATTATTAGAAGAGAAACACCTGTGTTTAAACATAAACAATGAATTCCATTCCCTTTGCTATCCAGGTTAGCAATAATATATCCCTAAACTTATTTACCGTATAATAAGTCTTAGTAAGTCTTTAGATTTAAACTCACAGAAATGTCTGTCTCAAGTGTAGTAACTTCTCATACAACCCTGTCCCAGAGATCTAAGACCCCCTCCCTATATCTTTATCCCCACCAAACTGGTACACTTGTAAAAATTGATCGACCCACCATGACACACACCATTATCACTCGAAGTTCAGTCTTGCTGTTAGTTTCCTGGCTTATGACAAATGTCAAAAGACCTCTCTCTCCTTCCTCACAGTATCAAACAGGATTCACTACACTAAAACCCCTCTTGTACACCAAACTCTTTCCTCACCAGGACATAGCAAGCATTGATAATTTTTTTGACTGTCTCCAAAAATAATGTCTCCAGAATGTTACACAGTTGAACCCACACAGCACCTAGATTTGCCATGCTAGCTTCTTTCAGTTGGTAATATGCACAGACATTTACTCCATGTTGTTTGATATCGAAATTACTCATTTTAGGTCTAAATAAATGCCACTGTGTAGAAGCACTACAGTTTACTCACTTACTGAAAGGTACATTAGTTATTCCTACTTGGGAAACCACAATGAAAGCTACTCTACACATGTTGTGACTGCGGTATGCAAGCCAAACACTTTATACCTTCTGACTTACTCAATGTCTGAAGTTAGTGTTCACTGGTTACATAGAAACTGACTTTTCCAAATTTGTTGGTTGCCCTTTTGTCCTTTTGAGAGTGTCCTTTGCCTTACAGAAACTTTGTAATTTTATGAAGTCCCATTTGTCAATTCTTGATCTTAGAGCATAAGCTATTGCTGTTCTGTTCAGGAAATTTTCCCCTGTCCCCATGTGCTCAATGCTCTTCCCCAGTTTCTTTTCTATTAGTTTCAGTGTGTCTGGTTTTATGTGGAGGTACTTGATTCACTTGGAGCCAACCCTACATCCAAGAGAGTGCTAATATCCAATATATACAAAGAACTCAAGAAGTTAGACTCCAGAGAGCCAAATAACCCATTAAAAACTGGGGTATAGAACTAAACAAAGAATTTTCACCTGAAGAATTCTGAATGGCTAAGAAGCACCTTAAGAAATGTTCAACATCATTAGTCATTAGGGAAATGCAAATCAAAACAACCCTGAGATTTCACCTCATACCAGTCAGAATGGCTAAGATTAAAAACTCAGGAGACAGCAGGTGTTGGTGAGGATGTGGAGACAGAGGAACACTCCTCCACTGCTGGTGGGATTGCAAGCTGGTTACAACCACTCTGGAAATCAGTCTGGTGGTTCCTCAGAACACTGGGCATGACACTTCCAGAGGACCCTGCTATACTACTCCTGGGCATATACCCAGAGGATTCCCCGGCATGCAATAAGGACACATGTTCCACTATGTTCACAGCAGGCTTATTTATAATAGCCAGAAGCTGAAAAGAACCCAGATGTCCCTCAATGGAGGAATGGATACAGAAAATGTGGTATATTTACACAATGGAATACTACTCAGCAATTTAAAACAATGAATTCATTAAATTCTTAGGCAAATGGTTGGACCTGGAAAATATCTTCCTTTTTTTTTATTCGATATAATTTATTTACATTTCAAATGATTTCCCCTTTTCTAGCCCCCCCCACTCCCCGAAAGTCCCGTAAGCCCCCTTCTCTTCCCCTGTCCTCCCTCCCACCCCTTCCCACTTCCCCGTTCTGGTTTTGCCGAATACTGTTTCACTGAGTCTTTCCAGAACCAGGGGCCACTCCTCCTTTCTTCGTGTATCTCATTTGATGTGTGGATTATGTTTTGGGTATTCAAGTTTTCTAGGTTAATAACCACTTATTAGTGAGTGCATACCATGATTCACCTTTTGAGTCTGGGTTACCTCACTTAGTATGATGTTCTCTAGCTCCATCCATTTGCCTAAGAATTTCATGAATTCATTGTTTCTAATGGCTGAATAGTACTCCATTGTGTAGATATACCACATTTTTTGCATCCACTCTTCTGTTGAGGGATACCTGGGTTCTTTCCAGCATCTGGCAATTATAAATAGGGCTGCTATGAACATAGTAGAGCATGTATCCTTATTACATGGTGGGGAATCCTCTGGGTATATGCCCAGGAGTGGTATAGCAGGATCTTCTGGAAGTGAGGTGCCCAGTTTTCGGAGGAACCGCCAGACTGATTTCCAGAGTGGTTGTACCAACTTGCAACCCCACCAGCAGTGGAGGAGTGTTCCTCTTTCTCCACATCCTCTCCAACACCTGCTGTCTCCTGAATTTTTAATCTTAGCCATTCTGACTGGTGTAAGATGAAATCTTAGGGTTGTTTTGATTTGCATTTCCCTAATGACTAATGAAGTTGAGCATTTTTTAAGATGCTTCTCTGCCATCCGAAGTTCTTCAGGTGAGAATTCTTTGTTTAACTCTGTACCCCATTTTTCAATAGGGTTGTTCGGTTTTCTGGAGTCTAACTTCTTGAGTTCTTTATATATATTGGATATTAGCCCTCTATCTGATGTAGGATTGGTGAAGATCTTTTCCCAATTTGTTGGTTGCCGATCTGTCCTCTTGATGGTCTCCTTTGCCTTACAGAAACTCTGTAACCTTATGAGGTCCCATTTGTCAATTCTTGCTCTTAGAGCATACGCTATTGGTGTTCTGTTCAGAAACTTTCTCCCTGTACCGATGTCCTCAAGGGTCTTCCCCAGTTTCTTTTCTATTAGCTTCAGAGTGTCTGGCTTTATGTGGAGGTCCTTGATCCATTTGGATTTGAGCTTAGTACAAGGAGACAAGGATGGATCAATTCGCATTCTTCTGCATGCTGACCTCCAGTTGAACCAGCACCATTTGTTGAAAAGGTTATCTTTTTTCCATTGGATGTTTTCAGCCTCTTTGTCAAGGATCAAGTGGCCATAGGTGTGTGGGTTCATTTCTGGATCTTCAATTCTGTTCCATTGATCCTCCTGCCTGTCACTCTACCAATACCATGCAGTTTTTAACACTATTGCTCTGTAGTATTGCTTGAGGTCAGGGATACTGATTCCCCCAGATTTTCTTTTGTTGCTGAGAATAGTTTTAGCTATCCTGGGTTTTTTGTTGTTCCAGATGAATTTGATAATTGCTCTTTCTAACTCTGTGAAGAATTGAGTTGGGATTTTGATGGGTATTGCATTGAATCTGTATAGTGCTTTAGGCAAAATGGCCATTTTAACTATATTGATTCTACCGATCCATGAGCATGGGAGGTTTTCCCATTTTTTGAGGTCTTCTTCCATTTCCTTCTTCAGAGTCTTGAAGTTCTTGTCATACAGATCTTTCACATGTTTGGTAAGAGTCACCCCAAGATACTTTATACTGTTTGTGGCTATTGTGAAGGGGGTCATTTCCCTAATTTCTTTCTCAGCCTGCTTATCCTTTGAGTATAGGAAGGCCACTGATTTGCTGGAGTTGATTTTATAACCTGCCACTTTGCTGAAGTTGTTTATCAGCTGTAGGAGCTCTCTAGTGGAATTCTTTGGGTCACTTAGGTAGACGATCATGTCGTCTGCAAATAATGATAGTTTGACTTCTTCCTTTCCAATTTGTATCCCTTTGACCTCCTTATGTTGTCGAATTGCCCGAGCTAGTACCTCAAGTACAATATTGAAAAGATAAGGAGAAAGGGGGCAGCCTTGTCTGGTCCCTGATTTCAGTGGGATTGCTTCAAGTTTCTCTCCATTTAGTTTGATGCTGGCTACCGGTTTGCTGTATATTGCTTTTACTATGTTTAGGTATGGGCCTTGAATTCCTGTTCTCTCCAAGACTTTAAGCATGAAAGGATGCTGAATTTTGTCAAATGCTTCCTAAAATATCTTCCTAAATGAGGTAACCCAATCACAAAAGAACACACATGGAATGCAGTCACTGATAAGTGGATATTAGCCCAGAAGCTCTGAATACGGAAGACACAATTCACATATCAAATGATTCCCAAAAAGAAGGAAGGATAGGGCCCTGGTATTGGAAAGGTTTGATGCATCATTGTAGGGGAATACCAGGACAGAGAAGTGGGAGAGGGTTGACTGGGGAACAGGCAGAGGGAAGAGGGCTTATGGGACTTATGGGGAGGGGGAAACCAGGAGAGGGAAAATCATTTGGAATGTAAACAAAGAATATAGAAAATAATAAATAAATAAATAAAAATAAACTGACTTTTCATATTAATGTCATATTCTTATTATAATCCTTACAAGTTCCAATAGTTTGTTTATTCTTCAATATTTTACAGACTCTGCCAACAGAGACTTGTTATTTCCTAATCTATACCTTTTATTTCCTTTTTTGTAGTGAAATATGCAAAATAACTTTTGCTATTTTGAAATACACATTAGTAACAACAGTTACATGACTAAGCAACAGAACCCCAGAACTTATTCTTAGCTAACTGTAGTTGTGTATCAACTGGCCAACTTTCCAACTCACCCTCCAACCACTTTAAACTTCACTAAGCTACAGCCATAGTTTCCTAAATGACAGACCAAACTTTGAAGGCCCCCAGTTAAAAGGCTGCTTCACCAAGAAATGACACAGCTCCTAAACCATCGAACTACAAGCAAAACATAAACTCAGCTCACAGGAGTATAAATAGGTACTTAGGAGTAAACATCAAATAACAGGTCTAAGACCTCCAACACTAAAGAATAACAAAACAAAGAAAGTTTATAGAGGGAGGGAAAACTCTCGAAAGCCTGTTGTTGGCTCGTTTCAACATGGCCTAAGGGCCAAGCCTCCCAGGGCTAAGACATGCTGTTGATTACCTCAGGAAAAACTATTAGTAACAACAAACCTCTAGACAATTCTCACTATTCAAGCAAATGTTCTGGAATATAGAGGAAGACACACGTGAGGTGGGGAGTCCGTCCTGAAGTCTGTTTCGTGTGGCTGGTATGCATTAGGAGGGACTGCTTGGCACTGGCTAACCAGCTGCAGGACTCATTCCTGAGGCAGCTGGGGTGCTCACCTAGGTTGGAGGCCTGTTGAGATTTCCCTGACCACATTGGTATGCCAATTTGTGTTGTCATTGTTGAGGTCTTGCTCAGGCAGCCATGCTGTTGAGATTTCAGAGTATGGCTTCCTTGGCCTCTCTAGGAGACACACCTTTGCTGCAGACTTCCTATAATCTTTCTACCCACTCTTTCGACATGTTCCCTGAGGCTGAGGTGTAGAGGGTGCACTGCACATGTACCAACTGGGATACTCCGAGGTCAGATGCTCTCTGCGTTTTGGCTATCCATGGCTCTAAGTAATGCAATCTCCCTCTGCTGCAACAAGAAGCTTTTTTGACGAGATAAGTATTTTGAATGCAGTTAGGAATCACACCAGCTTAGTTAAGTGGCATCAGTAGATTCTCCTCTAACATCCATGACCTCAATCACATCGAAATGCACTTACAAAGCACAATTAGAAATGAGTCCTGGCGGGCGGTGGTGGCGCACACCTGTAATCCTAGCACTCTGGGAGGCAGAGGCAGGCGGATTTCTGAGTTCGAGGCCAGCCTGGTCTACAGAGTGAGTTCCAGGACAGCCAGGGCTACACAGAGAAACCCTGTCCCGAAAAAACCAAATCCAAAAAAAAAAAAGAAATGAGTCCTGGGAAGGTAGGAAGTCAGAAAAGAGAAAAATAGTATATTTAAACATTAGAAGACCAAGAGCAGAGGCAGGTGGATTTCTGAGGCCAGCCTAGTCTACAGAGTGAGTTCCAGGACAGCCAGGGCTACACAAGAAACCCTGTCTTGAAAAACCAAATCCAAAAAAAAAAAAAAAAAGAAGGCCAAGAGCAGCTTGATGACTGCAAAGGAGAGAAGCACCGCATCAGCAGTGCACCTGTGGCTGAGAGTGGACTAAGGCGGTACCTCACAGAGATGAGCTAAGCTTGTCCACGGCGACAAGCAAACCCACTGAAGTCTCAAGTTTTATCTCAACACCTTGTCTCTTGGAGGAAATGACACAAACATCATCTGACTCCAGTAAAAGCTCTCCTGGGGTAAAAACAAATGACCTTTAAAAGCTGCCATTAAGACTTCATGCCAATAGAGGTTCTACACGTCTACTAGTAAAGAGGTTCACAGTGTCACATTAAAAAGTCACATTTATAAAATAAATTCTAGTTTATTTTCTTATTCTCAAATCTGCTGTACAAGGGGCATGATTTCTCTACGTAATTTTAGGGATTACTCTGGAGAGACATCACAGATGAATGAAACACAGCACATTCCTGAACTTAAAAATATTAAGTTGTTCATGTTCAAACACATCTTAAAATTAAGCAAGTCAGAGCACTGAAATGATCTGCTAGTCAATCTCACACCACTGCAGCTGCTCCCGACTTGCACTTGGCACGACGGTAACAAGGATTTGACCCACACCTTAATTCCAGCTAAGTCATCAAACTTCGGAATGAAACCATAATGGTGTGGCCAGAAAACAAAGACAATAATGATGACTTAAAATCACATGGCAGATAGGGCTAGCCTTAACTATAATGATCACATCCATAAACTCACATTAATAAATGTCAGCAGACTATATTCCTTAGTTATTCAAATGCATATCAAGACTTACCTATATAGAATTGAAACAGAATTCCAAGATAATATGTTACCAATACATATACAACTAGGCACTATTTTAGAATGTGAACTGGATACCAAGAAAAGAATAAAGCAACTATAACTGCTAAATAATCAATATAAAACAAATGAAGACAAGCTGAGAGATGGCTCAGTGTTTAAGAGCATTTAACTCGGGCTGGTGAGGTGGCTCAGCGGTTAAAAGCACCGACTGCTCTTCTGAAGGTCCTGAGTTCAAATCCCAGCACCCACATGGTGGCTCACAACCATCCGTAATGAGATCTGACGCCCTCTTCTGGTGTGTCTGAGGACAGCTACAGTGTACTTACATTTAATAAATAAATCTTTTTAAAAAAAAGCATTTAACTCTCTTGCAGAAGATGTAAAGGCAGCTATCAACACTCATATCCTGTAGCTCACGATGCCTTTAAGTCTAGCCTCCACTAACATTGCACTGTTGTTTATAAATCCACACACAGACATATACACATAATTTATTATCATTTAAATATATATAGTTTAGTATAATTTGTGGTCACTGTCTTGAAATTCTTAACAATCTTAGAATCTAAATTGCGTCAGTGCTGTCCGGGAGACTGCCATGGGGCACTGCCAGGGCCTTGCAACCTCAGCTCACAGTTTATCTTTCCTGCAAGAGCTGAATCAGTTTCATCTTCTCACTCTGCTTGTCTCCCACTTCATCCAGACCCACAGGTAGGCGCCTGCATCGTGGGCTGGCCTCACCTTAGAGCTTTTAGCGGCCAGCATGTCAGCAGAACTCTACACTACACTGATTCCGATGCTGGCCTGTCCTAGCATGGGGATGGCAAACCCTGAGGTCCGTCTGCCATGAACTGAAGCAACAGACGACTGAAGGTGAGCTGATCTACTCTCACTTCAGGCAGTCTCACTTTTTTATTTGACTCTGTGTCTTGTTACTTTCCCAAACCTGGCTGCTTCCATGAAATAAAACTTAGAAACTAGAGTTACCAATGGAGTCCCATTTTATTATCAAATTCAGATACAAGTTATTCTAAGTTTTGGCCCATGCCCACCGCACCTCACCTTAGAAGCCTCATGGCTTTCTAAGTCATAAACCAACAAATTCATGTAGGCCTAATATTACCATAACTGTGCCCTCACCCATCTGACCTTCCTATTTCTGTGAAGTGAACCGTGACGACTACACCATCATAGTGGAGGGTCCCACAGACCCTGCTGTTTACTTACTGAGGGGTCAAAATGTCCAATTCAAAATAAACATCAATTTCTTCCCTCAGCATAGGTGTACCCTCTATGCCATTAAACGCTGGAGTGGAGCCAGTGTGGTGGTTCCTGCCGATAAATGCAGAACCGCAGGGGCAGAGGCAGGGTAGTAGCTGAGAATTCAAAGTCCAGCCTGAGCTACAGTGTGTGACCTGTCTCAAAACAAATGTGACACTGAGGTAGGGACGTTTATTCCCTTTCCTTTCCAATCTGGGCTGGCCTTACCATTGCTTTGACAAAAATTGTGGTGTTCCTGTCAACATGCTTGATACTTGACATTGTCTTTAAATGATCTTTATTATTTTTAAGCATGTATATGTCTGTGTGGGGTATGTGCACATGTGAACAGGTGACCTTGAAGGTAAACATCACACAACATGGATGCTGGGACCTGAACTCAGGTGCGCTGCAATTGTACATACCCTTAACCCCAAGCCACCTCGTCAGCCTCCACGGACTGTCAGTTTCTGGGCTGTCTGTCTCACAGTATTTTCACAATGTAAATCATATGACTATTACTGCATATATATTACACTAGTACTAGAATCCATACAGCTCAAATACACCTAAAAAGGGTCTGCACTTGAGTCAGAATTGGTCATGAACATTGCAGTAACTGACCCATGCAGATAGCTGTTTTAACGAACACAATCAAGTCAAACACACAGGTACAATTCTTATGACATGCACAAAACAGCAAGAGAGCTTTCAGGTGCCCTGGAAAGCAATCTGCCTTTGCAGCACCAAGGACTGAATACAACACATCAGAGAGCTGCTGGACACCTTAGCAAATAACTTGGTATATACAAAGACTTGAATGCAAACTTTCTCAGGGACAGATTTTCTAAATGCTAAATGTCTATTTTAAAGATTAAAAAAAAAAAAATCAGTCCTTCATGGAACCACTGAAGGGTCACTGAGGACAGTCCAAGACTCCATGTTAGAAAGACTACCAAGCACGGAACTCAAGACAACAACTTCTCTAATACTGACATTCTCCACTTTTCCCTGGTATAAATGGAGGCTTCAAAAACTCTTTTAATTAAGGATTTAAAGGGATTCCTATATTTAAGAATAAGATCTTAGGGGCTGGAGAGATGGCTCAGTGGTAAGAGCACTGACTGCTCTTCCAGAGGTTCTGAGCAACCACATGGTGGCTCACAACCATCTGTAATGGAATCGGATTCCCTCTTTTGGTGTGTCTGAGGACAGCTACAGTGTACTCCTATACATAACATAAATAAATAAATAAATTATTTTAAAAAAATAAGATTTTAGCGGATGGAGAGATGGATGGCTCAATGGTTAGGAGCACTGACTACTCTTCCAGAGCGCCCACGCAGGATCCTTCCCAGCAACCACACAGCAGCCCACAAATGTCTGTAACTCCAGGATCTGACACCCTCACACAGGCAACATACAGGCAAAACACCAATGCACATAAAACAAAAATAAATTTTAAAAAATAAGGTTTTATGAGGGAAATAAACCAAATTACAACTTGTAAGAGAAGTGGAAGAGAATAGACTACGGTTGAAGAATTAACAAGAAATAAGTCCTGCTAGACATCAGCAATCAGTACATAAAATGAAAGGGGGAGGTTGCTAAGACAGGAGTCTGGACAGGTGTGAAAGGCCCACGTTAGGAACTTGTATGCTAAGGATTACATACTTCAAACATTAAAAAAAAAATTAATCAAAGTAGAAAAAAACTTAAAGACAAAAATGGCTCAAACTTTAAAGATCAAAAATTTATTGATGAGGAAAGTTTTAAAAAAAAAATCAACCAGACAACTATTTCAGGAGGACAAAAAGTCTAGGTTTGGTGGTTTCTTATATAACAATATATCCATGCTATTACCCAGTAATTCTTACCAAAGGAAGTGCACGTCTACAAGACTGGTACAAGAATATTCATAAATTTCATTTATAATACCCAAAAGCTAAAACATAACAACTGTCCACCAACAAAGCAATAGATAAGGAATGTATATTCACACAACTTGTATTAGGTAAAATTATTCAACTGCAAGGAGATGACCCACTGACATACCACTTAGGTCTCTATCATACCTTCTCCCTGAGTGAGAGCAGCTGTATGTTACATATGCTAGCTACTGAAAGTGAAAAGTCATCTGGGGGATAGGAACTGACCAGCAAAATGTTCTATGAAAGCCTCTGGAGCTAAGGAATATTCTGTATGATGACACTGAGTTTTGTTTATAAATGACAATGGTACAGACTGGTATTTGTGTTTCTCAGTGCTGCAGAGTGAGACTTTGTCTCAAATTTTAAAAATTAAAAAGACCCACACTTTTAATCTGAACACGAGGGACAGAGGCAGGTGGATCTCCAAGTTCCAGGCCAGCCTGGTCTAGAGTGAGTCCCTGTCTTGAAAAACCAAAAGTAAGAAGAAAGAGAGAAGAAGGAAGGGAGAGAGAGAGAGAGACAGAGACAGAGAGACAGAGACAGAGAGAGAGACAGAGAGAGAGACAGAGAGAGAATATGAGAATGAGGGCAGCCAAGCAACAGAAGAGAGCAGTATTCATCCACAGCATGGAGAGAGAACACAGGTATTCAAGGAGCTGGGAAGAATTCACAGCAAGAATAATAGACAGAGATGTCAAAAGAAAGCTTCTGAACATCAAGAATAAAAAAGGAGTTTTGAGGACAAAATGCTATCTCATTATGATAGAAACCTAATGTAGACAGGAGTCTAGAAGTATCAGAGTGTGCAACTAGGCAAGTGTGAGAACGTAAAAAGCAGTACTACAAGACAGATCATATATATTGATAAATTCAAAGAAACAAGAGAAGGTCATGGAAATCAGGAGAGACAAAAAAGGTAACTAGAAAAAAAAAAAAAAACCTAAGACTATGGTGTTTCTTTAAATCGGAAAAAGAAAGCAAACACCTACACCTAGACTCCACCTTCCAGCAGACCTAGAATGGCCTGCTGGGGAGGTGGGGAGGCAGTCAGTTAGAGGGCCTGGGCCTGAAAGGATCTCAGTGCTCTTCCTAGGGTGCTGTGCCACGCAGGGCTGTCAGCTTCCTGATGATGGGACCCTCCTTGTAATAAGTCACACAGGCAACAGAGAGAACTAAGGTGAGCACAGAAGCTGCCCTTAAAGGCAGACATCCCGGCATTGTTGTTTGCTCCAGTGTTAGCTGCTTCCTACACAGTGGAGAGATAAATATCAAGAGCTAGGTCCTCGACTCTGGTGCCTCAGAGGTGTGGCAAAGACCTCGTACAAAGAGTGTGCAGAGACTCACTGCAGTGTCTCTCCAAACACTCATTAACCTCACAGGACTTTGGAACAAGGAAAACTACTCGAATATGCTGTGTTCCTGGTGCTTGGTGTGCTGTGAGTAATGCCATTTGTTCTGACTTGGGAGTCTTCTGTTTTCTGCCAACAACCAGGAAACATTAGCTGACTAATTCATTAGCTTATGAAAACAGTAGTTATTTCCACGTGATGGTCTCTCCATCAGTGGTTCTCAACCTTCCTAAAGCTGGAAACTTTTAACACAGTTCCTCATGTTCTGGTAACCCCCAAACCCCCAAAGGTAAAACTGTTCTTGTAGCTACTTGAAAACTGTAATTTTGCTACTGTTATCACTCATAATGTAAACATACAAGATATCTGATTGTGTGACCCTCAGTGAAATGGCCCTTTGACCCCAGAGGGATTTCAACCCACAGGTTGAGGACCACTGATCTGTGTTTTCCCTGTATTGTGGCATTTTAATTCTCATAATAAATAATAACTATGAGGTTGTACTAATATGAGGAAATGATGATGTAACTCATCTAATGTTTGAAAACTTGCAAACAGAAGGCAAACAGAAGGCAAACAGGATAGCTCAGTGGTTAAAAGTTTTTTGTTTTTTTTTCCCCGAGACAGGGTTCCTCTGTGTAGCCCTGGCTGTCCTGGAACTCACTTGTAGACCAGGCTGACCTCGAACTCAGAAATCCGCCTGCCTCTGTCTCCCAGAATGCGCCACCACCGCCCGGCGGTTAAAAGTATTTGATGCTCTTCATATGCCAGAGTTTGGTTCCCAGCATTCACATCATCAGCTGGCTTACAACCACCTGACACTAAAGCTCCAGGAGATTTTCTGGCTTCCTTGGGCGGCAGCACATACATGACATACACATATAAAAAAGGAAAGAAAAATATTAGGTTTTTTCATTGCAAACAGAACCTAAATATAAGTCTAGATGGCATTAATGCCTCTTTTGTTTTGTTTGTAGGGCTGGAGATGGAACCAAAGCCTCGAGTGTGAGCATGGCAGGCCAAGCACCTGGGCTGCATCCCGGCAGTTCACGCCTCCTTCCTTAGCTCAGGTGCAACTCTAATTCTCCAGATACAGAAGTAAAGCACTCAAAACTCTATAGCACAGGGACTTCAAATTTTGTTTCATAGAAAACTTATATTGTAGAATTGTTAATATTACCTTAAATGTAAAAGAAGAAAAAACACTTTGCAGTCAAATATCAGAAATAACTACGGTAAACTAATCTAAGCTACTCTCTTTACTAAAGAATTTCTCACTATGTTAGGATGTTAGATGTAGTCCAAGAATTCCTACTGTGGGCAATCTAGTATACAGTTCAGGAATCTGCTGCTACAGTTAACACTGCCAATTTAATTGTTCAAAGAATACCTTTAGTCAAAGGTATTTCAAAGAATACTAACAATCTTAGTAGTCACCTTGTTATAGGCACATGAGCCTTCAAACTAGAGAACATCAAACTAGAGAACATCAAAGCCAGAACGTAAGCTGCACCAACCAGCAGCTGCAGAACAAGTTAACTCAGCGGTTGGGCGCATCGCTCCTTTCTCATCAAGCACAGCTCAATTTCCCGAAACACAGTGAAAGGAAACATCATGCCTCATCTTTTTTTGTTCTGAAATTAGAAAACTGCCAAGACATTGTAGCTGTACATTTTATCTACTGTTATGGATCTCTAACAACACACAGGAAATGGGGGAGCAATTATTATAGCCAGGAATGGTGATGCGTGGCAATTATCCTAGTAGGAAGCTGAGGCAGGAGGATCATGAGTTCCTTGGCTACTCAGTGGTTGAATGCTAATCCAGAATGTACACAGGCCAGTCTGACAAAAAAAAAAAAAAAATGTAATAGTAATGAAGATGTGGAACCAGCCTGGAGGCCCATCCACAGTTAAATGGAAAAAGAAAATGTGTGTGTGTGTGTGTGTGTGTGTGTGTGTGTGTGTGTAGATGTTTTATTCAGCTGAAAAGAATGAAGCTACAACAATCTCAGGAAACAGGAAAACAGATGGAACTAGGGGGATGCAATATGTTAAGTGAAATAAGCCAGATTCAGAGAGAAAAAGACATGTTCTCTATCGTAAGAGGAAATGTAGATTTAAATATATATATGTATATGTATTTATATATGTATATATACATGTATATGTATATTTTGGACTCGAAAGTACAAAAAGGACTTATAAAATTCAATACTTTTAGCTAAGCAATAAACCCTTTGGATGGCCTACAGTGAAAAAGGTCCTGGATCAACAGTACGTATGCGCAGGGTAGGGACAGTGAGCCATTCTCAACTCCAGCATCAGCAGGTCGCAGAGCTGAGCTTCAGCTCTTTAGAGTCAACTCACCCCGCACAGGCAGCGTTTCTCACCCCTACGTTCAGTCTGCTGACATCATCCTCGCTAACAAAGCTGTTTACCACTCCAGTTTATTAATCATTCTAGGGTTTCAAAATAAGGCCTGACCCAAAGGCAGCCATAAAAGAGGCATGCCCATTACATAGCTAGGGTTCCCGACTGAACGCCAGCTAGAGTCTACTCAAAACTGAAATTCAGGTGTATCTCTGCCATCTTCCCAGACAAAGCTAACCTCAACAAAACAGGAGTTATCATCCTAGACATATGAATTATATGTAAAAGAATGAAAATACAGATTTAGACTATAATAAAATTTACCAATGCTTCTCCTTATAAAGAAAATAATATTCTATCTAAAAGAAATAATTTATTTAGAATGACTGATTTTTTTGCCCTCTACCCTTACAGAGTAGCTCCACCCACTCAAAGTCTCCATAGGACACAGCTTCAATTTTGAAGGGGGAAAAAAATGTAGTATTTTATATCTACTTTGAAAGTTTACACAAAAGTAAACTTCAACATTATATGAAGAGATTTTGAGAGAAAAAAGTTTCAACTAGTTACCGCTATCAAAAGCAAAAGAGGCAATATAATAAATTATTTACTATTATTTATTATTAAAGCTATATTAAATATCATCCATGGTTGAGCCCAATAAGGAAAAAGCAACCCAAAGAAAGAATTCAAATCAATTACATCTCACTTAAAGACACAAATTGAAATGGGAAAGATTTGAGAAATAAAACAAGTGTCAATGATAAAATTATCCAAGATATAACTATTGCATTTTATTTTTTACAAACACTTAGGGAAAGATATCTTTAAAAAATATAAATGACCCCAAACTGACAACTTGAAAGGCACCTTCCTAAGCCATTCTGAAAATGTTGATAATTTTCACAAAATTCATAATCTATATCACCTGGTCATGTTACAGCAAATAAACACAAATGATGCAGAACTCTTACCAAAGGAAAAAAAATGAAAATTAGGTCTCTTCCGCAATCCTTCAGATTTGTCAAAAGGCACAACACACATGCAGATAGACAGGAAAGGTGACATATTCAACTGTACAATCTTATAAACCCGACATGCAATTGCACCAATATGCACAAATGATTTTCTTCTCACCCCCAGTAAACAACGTCCCACTAAATTATCTAAAAGTTTATATGCGAAAACGCAACAAAGTAAATATTGCTGACAATGATATTTACAATATTTATCTCCAATGACATCACTAGAACACACAGGGTGGAAAATACAGAAATTCTGACAAAGAAAATACAAGGCACATTTCACTCATTTAAACATACCTAGTGGTTTACACACTTGAGAGATAAACCTGTATTAAATGAAAACCTTTTTTTTTTTCAAACAAGGTTCGATTTTTTTTTTCTCTAATAAAGCACTGCACCTCCCACCAAAACCCCCACAGGCACACACGTACACAGGCAAAGTAGAGACCTTTTTTTTTTTAAACAATCGATCACAGTGATAGACACAATGGAAAGGGGCAAGATGACAAGGTTAACTAGAGAGAGACACCTTCCCCCATCACAGCTCCTCTCTACTGGCCCCCAGCCCCTCACGCCGGTTTTAGCCCTGCTGCACCCCACTCTACAACCTCACACCATTCAGGACGCAGGTCGCCTCCCTGACAGGTACGACACCCAGCCCCGCGGCAGGGGGACACCACTCACGGCTCACGGGTGTCTGAGTCAGGGAAGAAGGAAACGACGAGAGGGGAAATAAAGCCGGGGCGAGTTGGGGGCACCGGGGAGGGGGCTTGGCGGGGCGCAGGCCGTCCGTCGGCTGCGGCCGGGGGCTGGAGGAGAGGTGGGCGGGCGGGCGGGAAGGGGCCGCAGGGGCGCCGCCGGGCGACCGTCCTCCCCGGGGCCCGCACACTCACCACCTGGTAGCGGCCAGTCCCCAGCTGGTGGTGATCCATCCTGCCCGCCTCGGGGTCCGGCTTCCGAGCGGGCGTGTGGCCCGGGCGCTCAGCTCCCTCGGCCTCCCCGGTCGACGACGTCGTCGCCGCAGAGCCCCTTCCGCCGCCTCGGGTTCTGCCGCCGCGGCCGCCTGGCGTGGCCGCTTCACTTCCTGTCGCTCCCTCGGCTCCGGCGGAGACCTCCGCGTCGCTCGCCGATCGGCGCCGGAGCTCCGGGGAGCCGCGCGCGCTACTGAGCATGCTCGGGGCGGACGCGCATGCTCTCTGGCTCCGCCGGCGTCCCATCCGCGGCCGGGCTGCGAAGCTGTCCCTGGGTGGGAGGGGATGGAAACGTCAGGCAAGTCCCGGGGAGCCCTCTAGGTTGTCATCCAGTCGGAGTGGGCGGTGGCAACAGAAGCGGAAAAGAAAAAAAAAATCACCCCACTCGATTGGATTTTCCCGTGTGGGCAGGTTTCACTGTGGGACGAGCGAATGCTTCGTCACTGCGGAGACCTACGTTTCTGAGCGTGGAGGCGCCGCAATCCTAGAGCACCTGAGGACAGGTCGCCCTTTAGTCCCCAGCCTAGGGCATCTCAAAGAGAACCATCTCACGGCAGTCCAAAAAACGCTCATTCTAAATCATTGATGAGGTAATGGATTACCAAATATCAGAGACATATACATATATAAAACCACATATGCATATATAAAATCAGCTGTAAAGTCACTGTAAAATTTCGAGGAAGGAAAAACTAGTTTTGCTTCTAAGTACACATAGCCTTCCTCAGTAGAACAGCTCATTTGTAACAAATGTTAAACCCACAGCAACATACCATTATCAGTCACCTAGAGCCCAGAGATTGCATTGGAGTTCATTTTGAACATTGTATGTTGTAGGAGTTCTGACAAATATGCCCTAACTATGCACTGTTATAAATCGTGCCAAACAGTTTGATTATTCTGAAAATCCTGTACAGAGCTTCTTTCTTCCCCCCCCCTTGTTTCTAAGAGATTTATGAATTCTTCTGCCATATTCTGATGCCTTGCAGAGAAAGGGGCCTTTAGAAATAGGAAATGGGAAGGACAGAAGAAAATGATGAAATGAGGTAGAATTTTTTGGGTGCCAATAATCAGATATTCCTAAGATAATAGTAAAGAATCACTTTTTGTGGCGCATCATAATACCCTGTGAGTAGCCACACATGACCTTCTCTCTCTCTCCTCTCTCTCTCTCTCTTTCTCTCTCTCTCTCTCTCTCTCTCTCTCTCTCTCTCTCTCTCTCTCTCTCTCCTGCACAGAGCATGTTTCTCTAATAGAAGACTGGTGGACCAGCAGAAGGTATCTTTTAACCCAAACATCTGTGTATTGTATCCTGAGATCTATGGTCCTACCTGATCTGGCCCAGCTATCTTTTTTAAGATAAGCAAGCCCTTTCTCCATAACTGTTCTTACTGTGGCGATCCCCTGGGGGTTGGGGTAGGGAAACCTGAGAACAGCTCACTTACTTCATACATGTACAGAGGAAATTTGAAAGGAAGCCACATGAGACTGGCTCAACTAGCTAGATACAACAAAGTTCAATAAACTTTGTATATTATATTTGTATGTTAGCTAAAAGAGTTAGGTCTTTCTGGTATTTTTATTTTTCAGATGATTTATCAGATCTCTATTAGGATCATCTTAAAATATCTAATATTAGCATTGCCAGCCCAGCAATAATAAAAAGCAATTGTTATTTTCATACCTAATTTTCTTCATGGGTTCCAATGTAGTAGTATAGTTTAGATCCTAATGTAATTGGTATTATTAGCACAAGTACTAACTCCTTACAGTATCATCCTGAATAGAATTACCTTTCATGAGCTAAACCACACCCAGTGTTAGCAAAGGAAAATTAGATTCTTATATAACTTGTTATCTATAAAGGTAATTTAGAATTGAATTCATGTGTCCTTTTATTTTCAATAGCTATGTAGGTTCACTTGTCTCTACATTTTATTACTTCTAAGAAAAAGAGGCCATTAAAAATCAGAGACCTGACTCAAAGTAGACACCTGAACCCTGTTGATATATCAACTCTTCCGTTTTCCCCATACCCAGGCTCTTTGTTTCTACTCTCACAGAGCAGATGACAGAATCCGATGACACAATATATTTTCAGTGAGGAAGTTTGAAAGAACAATGAGACAATGCATTCTGACTATAGTCACTAGGACGTGTTATTTTAGCCTCCACACAACTCTGTCATGTAGGTAGGCATGACTAGTCGATGCTTTACAGAGAGAGAAACTAAGGGACAGAGAAAGCAGCAATTTTACCAATGCTAAAGTCACCAGCGAATGCTGATCGATACTAGGGCCCTCAGTGTTAGACACTGTAATAAATATTGCACCCTAAAAAGAGAGCAAGTCCCTATCTCCTTTCCCCTTCCTGGTCATCTGCACTGTGGTGCTGTGAAGAAGGGAGAGAGGAATGGTTCATCCTAAGTAGGCAGTGTGACTCTCTTCAGTCCCACTCTTTCTCACCCATATGAAATCATGATGCTCTCACCATTGCAGAAGAGGCATCCTGTTCACTAACCTATGACCTTAACAAAGCAAGATGCTCACATGACCCCTGGAAGCCGTCCCTTGGGGATGAAAAAGAAATCCTCTTAAGAGAACTGAGTCAAGAAATGACAATATTCTCTAGAGATCTTAAACAGTAACTGGTAATATTTTCAACACTTGAGCTTTTAGTGACAACTCTACTTACAAAAAAAAAAAAAAAATTTTGATGGTGAAACACTGTCCTAAACCACCTCAAGTTGAACTGTAGAATTTCACTGCCGTTAATACTTCTTGCTAACACCATCAAATTCCATCTGCAAACTCAGCCACCCAAACGTTTACAGGTGCCACATTGCCACACTGGGTAGAACACCTGTTAGGGTTCTGTCTAAGCTCCACCCCACAATTACCTGGCAACAGCCAGGTATGCCCTTCCCCACAGTTGCCTGGCAACAGTCAGGTAGGCCTGGCCCACTATAAAAGTCTCTCTCTCTCTCTCTCTCTCTCTCTCTCTCTCTCTCTCTCTCTCTCTCTCTCTCTCTCTCTCCTCATCGCTCTTGCCTCTTGGCACTCTCTCCTCTCTGCCCCTCTCTCCTCTCTGCCCCTCTTGGGCTCTCCTCCCCCTCCCCCATCTCTCCACGTGGTCATGACCTCTCTCTCTCTCTCTCTCTCTCTCTCTCTCTCTCTCTCTCTCTCTCTCTCTCTCTCTGCCTTTCTCTGCCTCCACTACCCCATTAACTCTATCCTCTGCCCTAAATAAACTCTACTCTATACCATGTCTGTGTGTGTCTGGTCCCTCGGGGGAAGGGTTCCTGGACACGGCCCGGCCTAGGCACCCCCTTCCCCCACACCATTCTCTCTAAACCTCTTTCTCTTTTTATGAACATAACAATAGAGCTGAAGCCTGGGAAATAAGAACGCCTGCCCCCAGATCCTCTTTCAGGAAAGTTCAGTTGCTCATCTCTTAGGGATGCAGGCACCCAGCCCCTTCCAGCTGTAGGCTTTGAAGCATTGGGCGGGCAGTGAGACTCTCTTCTGAACAGCGTCCATCCATCCCCTGAGCAGGGCAGCTCAGTAATCTGTTCTTTTGTAACACCAGACCTCAAAAGTCAAACTCAGCAAACCTTTGAGCAGGTACCTTGTCAGCTCTGCTTTGTGTCCCGGCTGCTCTCCCTGGCCCAACCCCCCTTTCCCTTTACTCCTCAGTGAATATCTCACACTCTTAATTTTATGTCGGCATCTGCTTTCTGGAAAACCCAGCCAAGGCCATGACCAACATACAAAGTGATAGGATAGTATTGAGACTATACAAATGGTGTTAAAATGACCACAGCTACCACTTTGCATTGTTAGTTTCTCATGTCCACGGTAACTTCCAGTACTTTACGCTAGCATTTTCTCATACTGACATGACATGTCTTCAACCTTCACATTAAGGATAACTTCGATGTTGTTCTGTAGAAGAAAACATGAGGTCATCGCTGACTCTTCTTACCCGGGCTTGCTTTTCAGTGGGAACTACTCCCACTTTCCCAGAGGCAGAGCCACTCCCTCCAGGAATAAACTAATTTCCTTCCCCATCCTCTCCTAACCAGGTCTGTTGAGCTGCACATACAGATACCAAATTCTTCATTAAGATTCTCACATGTTTAGGAGCAGTAGAAATAGCTGCTGTTGCCCTCAGAGAGCCACAGATCTAAATCCCAGGTTGGCAAGGGATCCAAGGCCTCCTGGAGAATTTTAGTTTGTGTTGCTCTCTTGACACTGTATCACATGTAGATATGTGTTATCCTCAAAGTAGATTCTAGTTTTTAGTGGGTAGTGGGACCCAAATCCTGACAATTAACTGACGGACTGATTGTATGTGGTCTTGTACATTTATCTACCTAGTGACTAAAAAGAAGTAAATTACCATCTCCTGGAGACATCTGTCTACAGCTAACTAAAATCCATTGTCATTTTCTGAACTTTAACATTTTAAAATGTATTTCTGAGCATACAAAAAATCTGCTTTTCACTTTAGTAAATGAAAATAAACACATGTATCAATCCACAATTTTTCAGTATCGCTGTGTCTGCTTGTCCTTAAAGCCATTATAGGCTTGAGCCTCAATTTAGAATCTTGCCATGTTCCATATTTAGCTAGTTATGGAATTTCTGTCATCTGTTCAGCTCTACAATTTTAGCGAGAAAATGTAAAGCCAGCGATTTGACGATGAGGCGCACGATTTTTGCTCTCTCCTTATTCTCTTCCAGGGGAAAGGGAAAATCTAAAGTGAAGCTGGTCTTCCATCTATCAGACTTCACTAGAGAAACAGAACTAGAAGGAAATATATATTAAGACTGTGTATGGGAGGCCTAGAGTGATGGCTCACAATTAAAGGTTAAGCTTACAACCCAAAGGAATGTATTTTTGGCTTTGGGTTTTTTTGTTGTTTGTTTTTCCTTTGTTTGCTTTGATTATATGTGGTTTTGTATTGCATAGATTGGTGCATGTAGCTGTAAGGTCACTGAAGATCCACTCTGACAGGAGCTAAAGGTTCTGTCTTAGGCTGAAAAATCTTAGGGAAACCAAGTTCTGCTTTTAAATACACTTAAGTGATCAAAGCAGGCCCATTCAGATTCTAGAGGATAACCTTCAACTTAAGGTCAACTGATTGTGAACGTCAGTCGTACTTTATTCTAGAGGATAACCTTCAACTTAAGGTCAACTGATTGTGAACGTCAGTCGTACTTTAAAATGCCATCCCAGCAACTCTACATTTGAATGATTAATAGCTGTATTGATGTGCTAAACTGGTTAAACATAAGCTAAAGTGGTTTCTGCAGAATCAAGATAAAGCATGAATAGAAAGAAGAGAAATAAAGGTACAAAAGAAATAGCTTATAGATTAGAATAATTTCTTGTATTTGTTTCCTGTTAGATTAATCTCATATAAAGAACTTAGGTGTAGTTATGTATAGAGGCTTTACTAGGCCACAGTTCAAGAAGACCAGCAGTAGGATTAGCTGTCTGTGAGTCCTGACAATATAATTAGCATTTTCATTTTTCCCTATTGTTTGATCGTGGACAGCAAAGGCAGACAAATCAATAGACACTTTACATAAGGGAGCTCAAACTTGAATTTGAGCAACATGTAAGTTATTAAAATAATCTCTGCTGCACCCTGAATACTTTTAGTATTCAGTTCTTTGGGCATACTAAAGCAGAGCTTTATGTGATTATTCTGTCTTCTTTTTTTTTTTTTCTTCTGCAAGGCAATCCCTATTGTAGTAAGAAAGCATGTGTGACCCTGAGCTTTATTGCCTGTTGTGACGGGTTTCCTTTAACTGATTAACACATCATCCCATCAAAAATGAACATGGTGGTGGAAAATACTAGGACAAGGGCTGTCTACTGCGTATCAGCCCTTAGTGAGCACCGTCACTAACAGTCAAGTGAGCACTGGCTATCCTCCACAGTGAATCTGTGTGTCCTCATGACTTGTGGTCTCACATAGTCTTTGTCAGGTGTTCCATTCCTGCACAAACATCATGACCAGGAAGCAAATTAGGGAGGAAAGGGTTTATTTAGGTCATACTTCCACATTGCTGTTCATCACCAAAGGAAGTTAGAGCTGGAACTCAAGCAGGTCAAGAAGCAGGAGCTGATGCAGAGGCCATGGAGGGATGTTTCTTACTGGCTTGCTTCCCCTGGCTTGCTCAGCCTGCTTTCCTATAGAACCCAAGAATACCAGCCCAGGGATGGCACCACCCACAAGGGGCCCTCCCCCCTTGATCACTAATTGAGAAAATGTCCTACAGCTAGATATCATGGAGGCATTTCCCCAACTGAAGCTCCTTTCTCTGTGATAACTCCAGCCTCTGTCAAGTTGACACACAAAACCAGCCAGTACAGATGTCAAGTCACTGTCTCACCACTACAGTGTCACAGATCAACAATAATGTCACCATATGAGGCTGCCTTATTTTCAGTCCTGAGAATAAAGGACATCTAACATCCAAAAGGATAAATAAAGATAATAATCAGGCCAAATGTCTTCCCAAGTGCTGCTTTTTCCAAAGCAAGAAGCAACTCAAACCTTTTTCTACTCTTTAATGTTCAAGTAGGGACAAGGCTGGTGGGCTCACAGAGCCAAAGAAGCATGGGAAACAAAGGATGTTCCTTTGATATCTCACTTCACCGTCACTAATATGTAACGTTTCCTTACCTATAAACTTTGGTAGCTAAGATCTGCCAAGCCAGGTATGGTGGCACACACCTATAATCCCAGCTCCTGGAAGGAGGTAGTTATCGGTGACTTCAAGGCCTGTTTGGTCAACATAGCAAATCCCCGGCTAGCCAGAGCTACATGAGACCCTTTTCTCAAAATAAATAAGCAAACAAGTGAATTTTGGCCATGAGTTCCTCTAAATCAAACATATCAATTCCACCAGTCTTCCTCCAGGTACCCTTGAAAGCAAACACAAATGATCCAGACATATGTGTGCATATACATACTCAGCACATACAGAGGAAAGCCAAAGTTTCTGATACTTCAAATGGAGCAGATGATATGAGTAACAATGGCACTTGACTGGAACCCAATGGTCTAGAAGATTGAATCATAAAACTCTATGTAGTTTAAAAAAAAAAAAAAACTCTATGTAGTTACCACCCAAAACACAAGAGCACCCAAGCCAACTCCTTCGTTACAAACAAACAAACAAACAAAAAACAAAAAACAAAAACAAAACAAAGCAAAAAAGCCTGAGGTTCTAGGTGCTGGGGAGACAATTCTGTCTATAAAGTTTGATCCCCAAAGTCCAAGCTTGAAAGCCAGACATGGTGACACATGCTTATACTTGCAGCACACAGGTGGATTCCTGGAGCTCAATGGCCGCCAGCCAAGTCTGTTTGGTGGGCTCCGGGTCAGGGAGGACCCTACCTAAAGCAAACAACTAAGTAGACAGTGTCTAAAGAGTAACACCCATGGTGCTCTCTGCCTCATGCTACACGTTCACATGCCCAACATGCATGTGCACACACTCACACTCTCACATACACTCTCCCATGCACATACACACATGTACACACACGCACACACACACTTTGACACACATGCATACATTCATACACACATACTACTCACACACACACTTATACACTCACACACTGCTCACACACTCTCACACTACTCACATACTCTCTCACACACACTTGTACACACACACTAACACATGCACACATACATGCACACACTCTCACACTCATACACACTCACACACATGCACTCACACACACTTGTACACACACACTAACACATGCACACACACATGCACACACTCACACCCATACACACTCACACACATGCACTCACACACACACTTGTACACACACACTCATACCCTCCTCACACATACACATGTACACACTCACACACATGCACACACACCACACAAACATACACATACACACATGGACACACACACATACTTGTACACACACTCATACCCTCACACACACATGCATACCCTCACACACACACACATGCACACCCTTACACACACACACACACACACACACACACACACACACACATACACACACACACACTGAAGCTGAGAGCAGAGAGTCCAGACATCTAGGCTCCACCTGCAGTCAGCCATCACTTCCCTCCCAGCATTGCTTAACTGGTGAAACTTGAAAAGAAAAATCCAAAACACTTTTCCCACTAGAAATAGTCCTCTAAAACACAGCTGCCATTGTGAATTAACAAGGTACAACTCTGGCAGTCATGATCTCAGCGTGACAAATTCTTTTGCAAGAGATAAGACAGCTAAATGCTGTCTTGCCAAAAAATAAATAAGGAAGTCTGAATTGGCATGAATTCTCTTCAGGTTTATGCTTTGAGAAATCGAAGACAAATGCAATAAAAATATTTCCCCCACAAATCATCTCTTTGCAAATACATTAGGTCATATCAATTGCACATATTCAGGCCTTTCATTTGCATAGAGTTGGGGATGTAAGAAAACCTAAAAGCAGAGATAAAGTAAATATATTCTCTCTCTCTTGACTAAGTCTCCACTCTATGGCCATGGCCATTTTAAAGTTTCCTAAGACAATACAACTATACCATCCAATATGAGAGGCCCTAGTCACATATGATCATTTACATATAAACTCAATACTACATTTTTTTTTTGCTCACCCAAGACACATTTCAAATATTCAATCACCACAGGTAGGTTTAGTGGCTACCATACTGATCATCACAGATACAGTGATTACACCACAGAAAAGTCCACTGTACATTGCTGCTCAATAAACATTCTCCTCTGTACCTTAAACTGTCCCGCCTTCCTTCCCCTCCCGAATGAGCCAACTAAGTCTGCCGTGACCTTGTTTTCAGCCTTGCCAGGTCTTAGCAATGGAGCTCCGGGGAAATCAACCTGCAGGGCTGGTTCACACATCTTTAAATCATAATCATTCCTCCTCTGTCTCTCACATTGTTGTGAAGCTCAAGGTAAGAATGCAACCCACAAATACAAGAGGCCATTGTTCCAGGAGACCTTGTCCCTATCATTAATGTTCCAGTGGCTGTCACAGTTAAAAAAAAAAAAAAGCTATAAAATGTTTACACTTAAATTATCTCTGCGTAACACTGAAGTGAGTTAGGACTTCCAGCTTCACCACACGCCACACGTTTTTCCAGTATGACTGGACTTACACTGTACATACCGAGTCATCATAAAATAATAGACTTCACTGTGTGTAACCATAGAAAATATGTCTGAGGTGGTTCGTTCGGTAGTAAAATGGTGACGCGCCGTATTACTCATCATGACTATAGTAATAAGGGGCAATGGCTCCCAGACGCTCGCTGCTGCTGGCAGTGTTGCTGGATGTCTCACTGTATTCTCAAAACAAACACATGGCGTGAGCACGATCGTTGCTAGCTCTTCACATAAAGGAAAACTTACAACCTGAAGAAGTTTAGCAAAAGATAGGGGCAAGTCAGGGAAGAGGGGTGGAATATATTAGAGTTTTACTTTAACAATATTTTATTTCAATATAATCACATGTAAGAAAGTATACAACTCATAAGTCTTTATTGTAATTTTTGTCAACTACAAAATACTGTATAGTTAGAATTTGAATTAACTAATAATTCTATCTCTATACAATTATTTCCAGAGCACCCAAAATACTAAAGAAACTTGTTTCCTATCTTTTCCCTTGTGCAAGAAATACTTCTCTTTTACTATATGAGGAAACAAAATTTATTTAGTGTGAATACATTCTTCTTAAAAGGGATGTTTTCAGTCATATCTACCATAGGAAAAAATTATGTTTTAAATAAAATAAGTGCATTAATAACACAGAAAAATTCCTTGCACTCCCCGATGATACAAAACTATTTTAAATATTCTTGGCTCATTTTAAAATCAGTCAACTTCTCTAAATTAATTACACTTCTCAAGAGGGAAAATAGATATTTTTTTACTATTGTATAATAGCTTTATATATTAAAATGACATTGAAAAATGCCTAAAAGTGAATTTGTGCCTATGTTTTATATGTATGTGTGCTTGTCCTTAACACAAGTAGAAATATCAAAACCAATAATCTAGAAATCTAAAGCTTTTAAAAGTTACTGTTAGCAAAATTAATTTTCTTTCATTCTTTCTTTCATTCATTAATTCATTCTTTTTTTATTGGATATTTTCTTTATTTATATTTCAAATGTTTTCCCCTTTCCAGGTCTCTCCTTTGGAAACCGCTATCCCTCCCCCCCCTCTCCCTGCCTCTATGAGGGTTCCCCACCCACCCACTCCTGTCTTCCTACCCTGGAATTCCCCTACACTGGGGCATGGATCACCCTCAGACCCAAGGCCTCGCCTCCCACTGATGACAACAAGGCCGTCCTTGGCTACATATGCACCGGAGCCATGGGTGGCGCCATGTGTGCTCTTTGATTGGTGGTTCAGTCCCCAGTAACAATTATTTTTACCTGTAGCACTAAAAATTGGTTTTAACTATTTAAAAATTTACTTTACATTTACTGTTTCATTTGTTTAACCTTATATTGTTCAGATTTATTCATATGGTTAAGTGTGGTTGTATATCTATTTCGTCATGGTATATCTATGGGTGAGTGTATTTATTACTGTGTTTTACTGAGTAAGCATGGTTCATATTCCTTCCCTGGACTGGAAAGTGCCATGCACTGTGTGGCTTAAGGAATAGAAATGGGTCTGGAGAGATGGCTCAGAGGTTAAGAGCACTGACTGCTCTTCCAGAGGTCCTGAGTTCAAGTCCCAGTAAGTGAGCACACGGTGGCTCACAACCATCTGTAATAGGATCTGATGCCCTCTTCTGGTGTGTCTGAAGACAGCTACAGTGTACTGATGTACATAAGTAAATAAATCTTTAAAAACAAAAGAAAGGAAGAAAGAGAAATGTATTTGTTCGGAGTGCTGCAGGTTAGAAGTGTCAGGTGTCAGCAGGGCTGCGACCTTCAGATACCCGGAAGTGAGAATTGGCTCCATGCTGTGCCCTGCCCCGAGTTTCCTTGCTATCCTCTATGTTCAGTGGTGTGTATACATATCACTCATTCTGTCTTCATCGCCTCGTGGTATTCTCCATGTGCCTGTGGGTACTGAAGTCTCCATTCTACATGGTTTCAAGATTAGTGTCCAAAGTGCTGCCTGAATTCATCCTACCTACAGCAACATTATTTCCCGATAAGTTCACGTTCACAAGCCAGAACTTTTAACACAGAAATGTAAGAGAAGCAAAATAAATAAATAAATAAATAAATAAATAAATAAATCAAACCCTAAGACAGACATTGCTAAAGACTTTCTCATACATATTTTGATGAATAGATGTATTCATATTTTTAAATGTATGTCCCTGCAAGTACATGTGCTGGATTCTAAGTACGTGTATAAGAAATGTATGTTTCTATGTTTATATGTGTATTTCAGCTTTAGCTGATGCTGCAAAATTGTTTTCCAAAATGATTATAAGATTTTATTCTTTCTCCTAATTCGTATATGTGAATTTAAATAGATGTACAGCTTTCCAAACATCGGTTTTTCCCCCTTAAGTTTTAACCACTCAGAGGCTGAAGAGATGACCCAGCAGTTATGAGTACCGGCTGCTCTTCCAGAAGACCTCAGTTCAATTTCCAGCAACCACATGGCAGCTTCCAGTCATCTGTAAGTCTAGTTCCAGGGGGACTAATGGTTCCAACACCCTCTAATGGTAAGAAGTACACACACACACACACACACACACATATATATATATGTATATATATATATATGTACATACACACACACATACATGCAGGCAAAACACCCATACATATAAGGTATGTTTTTCAAATTTAATTTTAGACTCATTTAATACATTTGAATTCATGTAGATGTACCTTGATCATCTTATGTGAGCTTGTCATTTGTCTACTGTCTATAACTTTGATTTTCTTTTCATATTAGATTTGCCACCATTTGAAAATGGATCCTTTGCTAGATATAGCTTTGGAGTTAGCAATGGACATAGATTCCATTTTCATTCTTTTTGGTCTTAGGAGGCAAGCTTCAAGAGGTAGACACATATGGCTAATTTTTCTCCTTTTCTGCATTGTTCTCTAGTGTCTTTAAAATACCTACTTTAATTAGAGTTTCTATAACTATGAGAAAACACCATGACAAAAAGCATCTGGGGGAGTAAAGAGTTTGTTTCCTACTCTTACAGATAACAGTCCATCATTGAGAGAAGTCAGTGCAGGACTTTAAGCAGGGCAGGAGCGTGGAGGCAGGAGCTGATGCAGAGGCCATGGAGGAGTGCTGCTCACTAGATTGTTCCTCGTGGCTTTCTCAGCCTGCTTTCTCACACCATCCGGCACCACCTGCACAGGGATGTCAGTACCCATGGTGAGCTGGGCCCTCCCACATCAATCACCATCAGGAAAATGCAGCACAGGCAAACTGTATAAAGGTTGAGATTCTAGCTTCCCAGATGGCCTTAGCTTGTGTCATCTTGACATAAAAATTAGCCAGGGCAATGCCACTCAGTGATGGAAGAAAAATCATCCTATAAAGCAGAGAGCGGCGCTGTAAACTACACAGAACCTTCCATCAGTAGATAGCCTGTGTGAAGACGTCTGTTTTCCTTCATTACCCAGCCTTTGTTTCAGAAATGAATGTGTAGACCTCTGTTTCTGTGAGCATCAGCCTCAGTTGCTTCTGAAGTTCTCTGTAGAGGCTGGAGCCGGTCTCCCTTCTTGTCTTTCTTCTTCACAGGTTCGGCTTGGCTCTCCGTTCTTCAGCTCTGCTTTCATGGGGACTGGGTGTCTCTTCTTCTCCTCAGGACATACTATGGGTCCTGCACAGAACAGTCCACCCTTAGTGCTTGATCCACTCTAACTGATGGCTGGTTCCTATTCAATTGTAATATTGAGATGATGATAAAATGCTATTTCATTTCATATGTATTTTCATTCTCAACAAAGAACTATTTCAAGAAATAACAGAAGTGCCATGTTGTACAAGTGAAGTTTAAGAATTCACTCAGGGGGTTCTGGAATTCCCCTAAGTGTAAACGGGGTCTGACCACTGAACTGCTAGTCCTTTCTATTTTTATCTATTATTATAGATCTCTTAGGATCCTCAACAAAGTATTGCTTCTAAAATCAGTTAAAATGTAACTGAGGTGTTCAAATGTCACATTACTATGGTAAAAGAAATAATAGGCAATTCACCATATTAATGTCTTTAAATGCTCACTGGCACTAATTAGCACCGTTGTGTTTTCTTGTCTCCACCACCATCATCTACGTCCAGAATTTTCACCATTGCATCCTGTAACTGTGCCTATTGAGCACGAACTGTATTCTTTCTCCTTCTTGTCTCAAGGACTTGGCCACCTTTCTTCTTTCTGCCTCTGCTATTCTGTCTATAAACAGACTTCATCTTTGTGAAATTATATATTTTTTCTTTGACTTACTTCAATTATCATGAAGTCTTCAAAATTCATCCATGTTGGGCTGGTGAGATGGCTCATTGGAGGATGGAACCTGCGGTCAAGCCCAGAGACCTAAGTTCCATCACCAGAATCAACATGATGGAGGGAGAAAACTGACTCTGTGAGTGTGTGTGAAACAATATCTCAAACCATATTCTATTTTTTTTTGTTTTTGTTTTTTGGATTTGGTTTTTTCGAGACAGGGTTTCTCTGTGTGGCCCTGGCTGTCCTGGAACTCACTCTGTAGACCAGGCTGACCTCGAACTCAGAAATCCTCCTGCCTTTGCCTCTTAAGTGCTGGGATTACAGGCGTACACCACCACCATCCAGCTCAAACTATATTCTAATTAATGTCAGAGTTTCATCCATGTTAACATCATGTGTTAGGGCTGTTTACTTGGCTATATAATATTCTATTGTATAATAAACTATGATTTATTTATATAATTATTTTACTGACATTAGGCTGTTTCTACTCGAGATATATTAATTTAATCTCCGTTACTGTAGTCCAAGGCAAACTGATGCTTAAAGCTGACTATGACACTAGATATCAGCTGGCCTTAGCTAAGTTGACTATGCTTCTTATATCTTAATTTTCTCATTAAAAATAAAACATGAGCATACCCACCTCACTATGTAATGGAGTAAAAATCTAATAAGAAAACAAACTATCTGGTATGTAGAGCCTGTCAAATAGTTGGGTATCTCTCGACTGGCAGTTTGATAGCAGAGAACTGAAGAGTTTGCACCACACATCTGAGAAGACAACGTCCAGACTGATGTACTCAATATGTATCTTGTTTTATGAAAATCCATCTCAGGTCACGTAAATGACTCATCCCCAAGATACTTTCAGCTTCTACCATTTACTAAAATCAATGAAGGGAGACAAGGATAATTCGTGAGGCGTGAACATTGTCTTCTGCCCATAATCTATTTGCCAACCTCAGAGAGGTTAAAAATGTCAATCCAAAAGTCCGGTTTAAGCAGCGTCCATTTTGTTTCTCAGAAAAATAAAATGGTACCTTTAAGGAAAATGGGCTCAGTGGCTTACACAGGAACCAGCTTCAGAATCAGCTCCCAGAGTGAGCACTGAGGAGACTTTTCAGAAAAATTCTTAATTTACGCACACAGTTTTCAAAGATGTGTGTGTATCCACACTTCTGTGGGTGTGGTGGCCAAAGGTCAGCTTTGGGTAACATTCCTTTATTGCTCCCCAGATTTTTTTTAGATTTATTCATTTATTAGGGGGCGTAGGCTCCACCTATGTGTCACAGTCTAGATGTGGAGGTCAGAGGACCGCTGTGGAAGTCAGTTCTCCCTTCAACCTTGGAGCTTCTTGGGATGGAACTTGAGTCATCATGCCTGGGGACATCTTGCTGAGCCATCTTCCTGGCTCTCCATCTTGTTTTGTGAAAATTCCTCCCAACACCTGGAGTCCTCTGTTCAAGCTCTGTTAGCTGGCCTAGGAGCTAGGAGACCTATCTGTCTCTGCCTGCCCCCCACCCGACATCAAACACACACACCGTAGCACTGGAGTCACAGGTGCATTCCACCACACCTACACCTTATGTTGATTTTATTTCAAACTCAAATTCCCATGCTTGTGTGGAGAGCACAGGGCCATCTTCACCAGTCACCTAGGAAATACTTCGAGTGGATTTTAAAAAGTTTTAAAAAGTTGCCTCTTGTAATATACTAATATAAACCATAGGGAACCTTAAGTATGCTTTATGATTTTAACCACTAGAGTTGTATAATAAACATTTCTTGATTAAGAAAATTAAATTTCCAAAAAGGAAGACAAAAGATTGAATTTGGGCCTTTTTCTTTTTTTCAAACATAGCTTTTGAGGAAGACTAAGCCTAATAATTTTCTGCATTTGTTTTGCTTTGCTTTGCCTCGCCTTGCCTGGTTTGGTTTGGTTTGGTTTTGGTTTCGTTTCAGTTCCGTTTCCTTTTGTTTCCTTTCATTTGGTGTAGCCCAGGTTTGCCTCTAGCTGTCATATTGCCGTGGCCTCACTCCTGAGAGCTGGGATTAAAGGTCAGAGACCCATGCCTGTCTCTGGTCTCAGTCTTCCTCTCTTTTTTCACTTAGCATTGGAAAGCAATACCATACACATTTTTTAAAAAGTGATGAGAAATTCTGTGGGCATGCTTTAGAATTTAATAATTTTCCTTTAAATCTCCTGTAAGCAAGTTATTTCAAGAGAGGTAATGATAGCAAAATAATTAACAGTAAACTCGCACAACATTTTTGGTTCAAATCCCAGACCTCCCAACGCTGAGAAGTTGCTTTTTCTATTCAGATTTTTAACTGAAAATACAAAATTCTTAACTACCTGATGAAGCTTGTATCAGGGTTTAATAAGGCAATATATTTAAAATATTTGCAGTGGTATCCCTTTTATTAGCAACTTAAAACCTAGGTATGGTATTCTAAGGGCTGAAATGTTAAGATAACACACACACATACACACACACACACACATGTGCACACACACATGTGCACACACGCGCGCATACATGCGCACGCATACACATGCACGCACACACACACACACACACGTACACACACACCTAGTAATTATATTTAAAATCTATAACATTATATTGTCTAGACCTGAACTGTGGCCCGCCATATGCTGAAGCCCCAACTGTCATGTGACTTATTTGAAGATAGTGTCTTTAATAGAGAGCATTGGGGTTCAATGAGATCACAAGTAGTCCTAATCTCATAAACTTAGACTCTTTGATAAGAGGAAGAGAAACAGAGACTCTCCCTTGCTGCACAGAAGAAAAGTCCCACTGGGATACTGAACAGAGAGCATCGCAGCCAGAAGAGAGGCTTCCGCAAGCGTCAGCACTCACCCTTCTGCGTGGACTCCCAGCCTTGGAGAGAGTGGATTGAGATAGACCTATATATTCATATTGAATATCTATATCTATAAATACACATCTACATCTATTGAGATCAGGGTATATCTATATCTCTGAGATAGGGGTATATATAGTCATTTTGAATATAGATTGAATTCTATAGATAGATATAGATATTCAATATGAATATATATTGTATGTGCGAGTATGGTGTGAGTGCGTGAGCACATTTGTGGGTGCAAATTTGTGTGTTTGTGTGTAGAGACAGAGCAGAGAGGAAGAGTGTGTATGTGTATATGTGTGTGAGAGAGAATGTGTGTGTGAGAGAGAGAATGAGTGTGTGTGTGAGAGAGAGTATGTGTGTGTAAGAGAGTGTGTGAGAGAAAAAGTGTGTGTGTGTGTGTGTGTGTGTGTGTGTGTGTGTGTGTGTGTGTGTGGAGAGAGACAGAAAGAGGGAGAGAGAGTGTGTGTGTGTGGAGAGAGAGAGACAGAGACAGAAAGAAGGGGGAGATAAAGAGAAGAGGGAGAGAAAGAGTGTGTGTGTGTGTGTGTGTGTGTGTGTGTTGGTACACACGTGTGCATATGCATGTGAAGTCCGAGGGTCTTCCTCGGTTGCTCTTCCATCTGATTCTTTGTGGCATGTCGCCTCCTCAGAGTTTGGTAGGACGTCTCCCTCACTAGTTCGCTCAGAGACCCACCCCCTTCCTCCACCTCCAAGGCTGAAATTACAAGTGGGCCTGACCTTCCTCTCAGTATTTACATTGGTTCTGGGCACCCAAACTCACTTTACTACTGAGTAGTCTTCCTAGCCTCTGATTTAATCGTTTAGAGATACTGTATCTATAATGCATTTTCAGCTTAAGGTTCAATAATTTGAAATCAAGCAATACAATAGAATATAATCCTTAAATTTTTCATTTAAGGGATAATCTTGTAATTTTATTTGCTTGTTTTCCTGAGGGAAATACTTACTGTAAAACAGTGTTCACGAAGAATGCCCTACATGGGATGCCAGCCAGGCCAGAGCCTGCAGCCTTCGGCCTGTGAGAAAAATACTTCTGTTGTTTGTGCCACCTATTCTATAGGACTTCCTATAGGACCCTGAACAAAGACATATCACAGTAAGAAGTCTTTTTAGCATGACAGAACATATCTGTTATCATAGCCTAAAAATAAAGCCCAAGAGAAGTTCTTACTCGCATGTATATTGTAATTAAGTTTGCCTTTCCAAAACAAGGAAACCCAGTTAAGTTCTTCTGATTTTGACACCAGGAAATGTAAAAATGTTAAAAATCAATTTAAAGTCCCTGACCCACTGCTGTGAGAGTCAGGGTTCTCAACCTTCCTAATGCTGTGGCCCTTTAATGAAGTTGTTCATATTCTAGTGACCCATACTCAGAAAATTGTTCTTATTCTACTTCATAACTGTAATTTTGCTAATGTAGTGTATGAGTCATAATATAAAAATGAAAGTGGTCCCTACCCACAGGTTGAGAACCACTGCCATAAATCAATAATCAGGAAATAAAAGATCAATGTTTTATGCATTCTTTGCTAACACCCACCCCCAAAAAAAACCTCTTTACAAACAAGCTCAGAAATCGTCACTAGAAACAATAGTACTTATATTGCTTTAAGTAATAAGTTGAATAACTATAATGAAAAACAAGATAAATAGAGGTTAGTATAACTACCATAAAATTAAGACAAGAAAGAAAAGCAAAACTAACAAATGTTAACAAGGATGTAAGAAAATTGGACTTTGTGTGCACTGTTGCTGAGACTAGACAATATACAGCTACTGCAGAAGACAGGAAACATTGTCTCAGAAATTAAATTAGAACTGTCCAATGATCCAGTACCCTCATTTCTGGGTATACGTCAAATATAACTAAAAAAAATTAAAAGAATATTTTCATACCTATATTCATGCAGCATAATTCAAATATATTCATGTATATATATGTGTGTGAATTGTATGTATATGGTGTAATAATATTCAGCCTTAAAAGGTAAGAAATTCTGTCACAGCAAAATTCTATTACAATGTGTGCAAACCCTGAGGGAAATCAGATAATCACAAAAAAATTCTATACATCACATTTGCAGGAGGCAGAATAATCAAATCACAGAGACAGAGTACGGTGAAGGCTACCCTTTGCAAGATGAAACTCTCTGGAGAAGGACAGACGATGGTTGTGCACTTAAAATGGTTGACATGGTATATTTTGCTATAATAGTACAAAAAAAAACAAAGAAAAAATACCTATATCCTATTTGCAACAGAAAATTGGAAAGCATAACTTACAATTAAAAAATGCTCTCCAAAACCATTGGAGTTCATTCTGTCTGTATAAACCGCCAAATGACTGAAACAAGAATATTAAGTCAACATGGTTTATCCTGGAAAGAAGTGTTAGAATACAAATTAACATTTCAAAGGGTCACTTTTAGGTTTAATATTCTAACTTTCAGAGACCATCTCCTCCTCCCTCTCCCCCCCAGCCCTTGCCCGTGCCCCCTTGCTGAGACAGGGCTCCTCATAATTACAGAGTGAGACAAAGTATTTAGTTCATTAGTTTGCAAATCCAGCATGAACATACAACTGATCCCCGCACACCTGGAATAACAGGGTTTCACTTAATTGCTGCAGAAAGGCTTTATCATTTCTAGTTCATGTGGGGATGCTGACTACTAGCTAAAATGGTTATAAAAACATAAAAGGTCAGTGATAAATGTCAGCAGAAGTGGGAAGGAATCCACTGATTCCCTCGTTAAGACACTCTCTTCCTGGTAAAAAGTAAGGGTGAACAATGGATTCTGAAACTTTTGAGTCCTTTGCACAGAGGTTCATAAAGGAGCTTGACCAGACAGGACATACAAGCATTGGAGCTGACACTGTTGGCTGGGTTTAAGACATGCATCAGGAAGTCAGTAGCCTTGGCAGGGAAGAGAAATGAAAGTCCAGAAAGCCAAGGCAGAAAACCAAACAAAAGCAAAAGAAAACTACACAAGCAGCAGCTGAATACAGATCAGTTACTTTGGTAGCGTGTAGACACAAGTCTGAGTCACAGTCTATGTTTTAATTTTTTTAATCACCAGACATTTGTAAAATGGACTTTATGAGCTTGAAATTTTGTTCAGTCTTCACAATTCAGTTGGGCCAAGCTTGGTGACTCAGGCACAGGCTTTTAAACACAACGCTGGGACACAGGAGGAGGATCTCTGAGTTCGAGACTAGGCTGATAGACAGAGCGAGTTCCAGGGCTACACTGTCTCAGCAAGGGGGCGGGGTAGGGGAGGAGGGAGGACTTGACAGTTGAAAGTTAGAATATTAAACCTAAAAGTGACCCTTTGAAATGTTAATTTGTGTTCTAACACTTCCTTCCAGGATAAACCATGTTGACTTAATATTCTTACTTTAGTCATTCGGCGGTTTGTACAGACAGAATGAACTCCAAAGGTATCTCTGTAGACTTTGGAGTGCATTTTTTTAATTGTACATCATGGTTTCCAATTTTGTGTTTTTTTATGGTTCGTGCGTGCGTGTGCGTGCGTGTGTGTGTGTGTGTGTGAATGTATGTTTGCATTTCTTGTGTTTTTTCTTTCTTTTTGGATGTTTTTGCCTTTTTTAGTCTGGTACATTTGCTTTTTTTCTAAAGAGAAAGAGAAGGACGATGAGGAGATGAGTGGATGGGGAGATGGGTAGTGTCTGGGAGGAGCTGCAGCAGGGGAACCACGATCAGAATATATTGTATGAAAAATATATTCAATGAAAAGGGAAAGGGAGCACCGGTCATAACCTGTTATGGACCTCTGGTATTCTGTGACAGCCACAAAAATGAATCCGATCCCCGCCCTTTAAGGAACTCAGTATCAGTTGCTAAACCGGAAGGGTACCCCTGCAATCCCTTCCTTTTAAGTAAGGAGCGAGGTAAGCAGCGGGCTATAGAGTCCCCAGGAGCAGAGCTTCAGAGCTGCGCAAATAGAACCGGAAAAGAGGAAGGAGGAAGTACCGTGGGAGGAGTGATGGACGATTTGTCCGCCTGGTTAGCGGAGCGCTCATCATTAAGGGCTCCATTTGGCATGCTCACCGTTTGGATTTTGTCCTGAAAGGAAGGAGATTCATTGAATACCTCTAAAATATGATTTACAACAGTCAGTCTGAGGCTGGTACAGTGCTGCAGGGGAGTGGAGACACAAGAGCAGCTAGAGAGACCTTATCTCTTATCTCTGTCTCAGAGACAGGACAGAGAGCAGGGATGTGAGGAAAGATGTGACCGAGTGTGTCAGCGGCCAGCCTGAGGATGCCGCCGTGTGTCTGGAGAAGGGCCTCCAAAGCAGACGTTTACCTAAAAATTCTCATATCAAACCAGGTGTGGTGACCCAGCAACTCAGCAGTTCCGACCAGCCAGGGATACACAGATAAATAGTGAGACCCTATCTGGGGGAGCGGGAGAGGGGGAGAAAAAGAAAAAAAGTGTTGATCCGTATCAAAGAGCTTGATCATCAAAAACAGAAGAGGGGATGACGCTTAAAAAGCCAAGGAAAGCCGGGCGGTGGCGGCGCAAGCCTTTAATCCCAGCACTCTGGGAGGCAGAGGCAGGCAGATCTCTGAGTTCGAGGCCAGCCTTGTCTACAGAGTGAGTTCCAGGACAGCCAGGGCTATACAGAGAAATCTTGTCTTGAAAAAACCAAATCCAAAAAACAAAAATAAAACAAAAAGTCTTTGGTTAAACATCAAAGTGTCTTAATTGTTCCAAGGTAATCAAAGGAAAAAGGAAAAAAATATCAGTAGCCAGTGCGAAGTGGAGACAAGAACTAGATGGCTTGTGAGGAAACTTCCTACGAACTGGGAAAACGCTGCTCGCTCAAGGAAAAGCCTTCAACAGGAACAGAGCGATTAAAAATGAACGAATGAATGAATGAATGAATGAATAAGTCGAAGGGGTGGGGACATGGGTCAGGGGTCAGGAATTCTAGGTTTCCTTGCCGGGCTATTTCCCTTTTCTCAGTGAATCTGGGTAGTGAGAAGCCGAGTCCTCAGTGAGGTCACAAGGTGGGAGCTAAGTGACAAGCCTCGGTTCCACTGGGTTAGGTCGCTGCAATCAGATGGACGCCGCTGGGCACAATGGTGTTCTTTCCTTCACGCAAGCCTGCCCACAACAAACTAAACTTGAAACGGTAATGGATACGTTTTAAAAATAAATGTTTTATTTGATGTGGGAAACTATATAAGCTCAGTTTCTTAATCACTTGAAATGCAAATTTATCTGACCACATATTTGATCTGGCGAGCCCTATGCTGTGAGAACTCTAGCAAATGAGAAGGATTATGATGTAACACTTTTAGTGAGGTCGGGAACTTACTGTACAAGTCGTCATCATTTATTAATAGTTATTCTGTTTGCAAGCACGACTCACTGTAGCCCAAACAGCCACACACACACACACACACACCCTCATAACAACAGCCACAAACAACACTGATTAGGTCACAGCTTCCTGCCCCTCTCCCCCACCCCCCCAAGGGACGCCCCTGGCCGTGGAGTCAGTATTTCCAGCGTGACTCTTGATTTGATCAGAATGGAGTCCTTCAAGCCTGCAGTATCCTTGTGTTCACTGTGAATTCTCCCAGGAACTTGATAATATTTCCATTGAAAAAAAACCCTGCCCCCAACATTTAAATTTTCTGTCTTACATAAACGGGTAGACATTACCAAGGTACATTTGTCATGTCACACCTTAGCTCTTAAAACATTATTCTTAGGAGAATAAGAAAAGAAGGTCAGAAATACATAAATATAATACATACATATAATATTTATACATAATATACAATAAATTTAATATTTATACATAAATATAAAATTATATTTTAGGCTAATTATTAGGGCTACGGTTTTAAAAATCACTGGGCTAAGGAAAGGGTTGACCCTTATATATAGGTTGACTTCCTAAAAATTCTGATCTGGAGATATCCTATGATCCATGAATAAAATATATAAAATGATAAAGTATATGCCTGTGTCTGTATGTTTGTGTCCTTATCGAGAAACACAGATGGCTAGCAACGTATCTTATTCTCCGAACTTAAAAAACTCTCAATTATGTAGCTTCAGTATGGACCATGAGAAACCTTGAAAGTAACAGCCAATAATGGCTTGTAAAGATCCTAGAAGACGGGCCTAAGACCCTAGAAGGCCGACCTAAGACCCCCCCCAGAGGGCGGGCCTAAGACCCCAGAGGGCAGGCCTAAGACCCCCCAGAGGGTGGGCCTAAGACCCCAGAGGGCGGGCCTAAGACCCCAGAGGGCGGGCCTAAAACCCCAGAGGGCGGGCCTAAGACCCCAGAGGGCAGGCCTAGAACCCCAGAAGGCGGGCCTAAGACCCCAGAGGGCGAGCCTAAAACCCCAGAGGGCGGGCCTAAGACCCCAGAAGGAGGGTTTAAGATCCCAGAGGGCGGGCCTAAAACCCCAGAGGGCAGGCCTAAGACCCCAGAAGGCGGGCCTAAGAAGACTATGGTGATTCTGAGACCTAGGCCACTCACCCTCAAGATCCTTTTATTGGAAAGAAAAAAATATTTAAAAATTGTTGTTTTTATTATTAATAGCTACTAAATAGCAACTAGCCAACACAGCATTAGTTGGAAACATTAAATCATGACTATTTCTTGGATTAGTAACAACTGCAAAGTTTTCAGTGCTTACTCTATGCTACTCTCTGAAATACTTCCTAAATACTATCTTATTTAATCCTTATACTTCTCTACTACTCTATGAAGTAGGTATTATAATTAGCAATTCTTTTTTTATATATTAATTTACTTTGGGAGCAGTTTCCCCTTCCCCCCATCCCTTCCCCAACTCACTTTCCTTTCTCCTCAGAGAATGGGAGGCCTCCTGTGGATGTCAACCCGCCTTAACATATCATATTGCAGTAGGACTAGGTGCATCTTTTTCTGTTGAGGATAGACAAGGCAGCCCAGTTAGGAGAGGTCCCAAAGGAGACTAGAGAATCATTTCTAACAGAAGATGATTTTCCTCCCCAAACCAAACATTCAGGCAGATTTAATTTGTCATCTAATTTTCTGGCTCCAGTATTTCTTGGTTTGAGAAATTAGATTGCTACATTTACATCATAGGCTTTTGCTTACTTTTACATTTTGAGAAGACAGGGAGATCAGGTGTTCTGGATTCCCTGTTTCCTCCGTGTTTAGTGGTTGCTGTTTCGTAGTTTTTGAAAGGAATTCTGTCCTGAATGATCAGCTCTATTATCAGAAGTCTTTGAACTGTAAGGCTAGCTCCAGTATTTTTCTACTTCCCAGATGATCTAACTATATGATCTCCCTTTTTGAAGTTGCGGGGCAATTTCAGTTTGGATAAACATTGCATCTTCACCTTCCCTAAAGACGCTCAGATGTTTTTATATAGGTAGGATTGTCCTGAAGTGACATTCCTGGGGCAACTGGAGTATAAGATAAGGGACAGGCAGTCAGACAGACCATCCCATGCAAGACAGAGACCAGGTAGAGCTGACATCATACACCTAGCTCTCGGTCATGTCTGTCTCTTTAGCGGCCAAGCCGCCCCTCTGGTGGAAGAGTCACTTGCAGACCCAGACCGAGTTGTGGCTGGATGTGTTTGGTTACTGGAGACAGCTCTCCACTCCTGTCTCTACTGCACACTGAGTTCTGGAGAATCGCCTCAGTTTTCAGTTCTGCCGAGGTGGGTTTGACTTTTGCTCTCTCCTCTTCATTGACCTCTTACCAGGCAGTCATTATGTCTACTTTATTTATTTTGTAACTTCTCTTGTAGACTTTTCTTTTCCTTGAACACACGCTATAATTGGGTTTTTAAAAATCAATAAATTTGTTATGCATCTCTTTGTTCTATTTCCCAACCAGAATCGGTTTTCCATTTTGGGAAAAAAAAGAAAAACAGAGCAAGAATATCTTATAACCTAGGAGACAGTGAATATAATATTTCCCCAATAATGTTATCAGCAGTTGTCTAGAGTGGAGAACTGCAACCCTAAGGGTCCTGAGTGATCTGTTTATTCATTGCTCGACGTGCAGTTCTCTCTGGATGAGAAGGACACCAGTGCATGCGAGCTGAGTCACTGCAATCTGCATGGCTCTGCACTGACAAGTAACTGAAAAATAATAATCTCAATTATAGTATGCTTGTTTCTCTTTTCATTTTATTGTTATAGTTCGAAACCGTTATAACTAAATATAATACAGTGGGCTGGAGGGTCGACTCAGCAGTTAAGAGCACTTGCTGCTTTCCCAAAGAACCTGGGTTCAATTCTCAGCACCCACATGGGCTCTTACAACTGTCTGGAACTCCAATTCCAGGGAATCTGGCACCTTCACAGTCATACATGCAAGCAAAACACCAAGGTGTGTGTGTGTGTGTGTGAGAGAGAGAGAGAGAGAGAGAGAGAGAGAGAGAGAGAGACATATATCAGCTTTTAGAACTGAAATCCCCTGAACTCAAGGGCCCAAATCTTACAGTCTTACCACTCATTACTGGCAGTAGTTGGTGTGTCTGAGTACCTCAAATGATGGTGACAGAGGAGACGGCCTAGAACGAAGCCTGTTGTGACTCCAAGAACTGAAGCAGATACTAAAGTATGTTACAGCAAAAACAAAAGAGTGTGCCGAGCTTCCAAAACAGTAGGAAAAGAATTACCTAAACTAACAGCAGAAAATGGAAACTTCAGTGGTGGGGCCTCAACTGACTGGGGTCCAGGCCTTGAGGGTTTTTTGTTGTTCGTTTTTTCCTGGTTTTTCGATACAGGGTGTCTCTGTGTAACCCTGGCTGTCCTGGAAGTCATTCCATTGACCAGGGTGGCCTCGAACTCAGAAATCTGCCTGCCTCTGCCTCCCAAGTGCTGGGATTAAAGGAGTGGTGGCTGCTGCTACCGCCGCTGTCGCCATTGCTGCTGCTGCAGCCGCCACCACCACCACCACCCGGCAGCCTTGAGGTTTATAGCCAGGTCTCTCTCCCTACTCTAACTCTGCATCCAAGTCCATCAAACTGTGAAGAGGCTCAGCCCCAGGCTCCTGATGCCGTAAATTCCGCCATACCTCTCCCACTGTGATGGTCTGTCTGCCCTCAAACCAAAGACCAAGGTAAATCCTTCCATACATTTATTCTGAGGTATTGGGCCACAACAATAAGTAGCTGATATCACAAAAGGAGCAGTAATAATGCACGGAAACAGTCTCGGAGGGAGAGCATACTGCGAGCGGTCCTCTAAAACACTGATTCTTGAACTACGGTTCCCCAGGCGGAAATCACAGAACAATGTGCTGGCAGTGCGAACTCTCTTGCCTTGCTTACCGAGCGAGCTGACAACTTAGGGCTTTTTTTTTTAATATATATTTTTATTTTCTATATTCTTTGTTTACAATCCAAAAGCTTTCCTCTTTCCCAGTCCCCCCCCCCTCCCCATATGTCCCATAAGTCCTCTTCAGTGGGGAATGTGGTGGCCAGAGTCTAGGTTGGCGTCGGTTTGTGCAGCTGTCCCACCTTTGCAGAAGGTGGCCTGGAGTGTTAAGGAGTGTCGAGTCCCTTCTGGTAGTGCTCCACAGTCTCGGTTCACACTGGAGCACCCTGCATGGCTGGCTGATAACTGGGTCGTGGTACCTGGAATGGAATCTGAACTCAAAGTAACTTCCTGCTGCCTTTGCCTTTCAGGGTTGTAGTGGGTTTGGCCTGATGCTGCTTACAGTATACTTGAGCTCCCAAAATTGTTTTCGAGAGAATCCACCTATCAGCACTTTAGACACGCCCTCAGTTGGTTCTGATTGGTAAATAAAGTTGCCAGCAGCCAATGGCTGGACAGGGCAGACAGAGGTGGGACTTCGAGGATTCCTGGGCTAAGCCTGGAGAAAAAGGAGCTCCATCATGCTGGGAGAAGGAAAGGAAAGATGCCACCACCCCTGAGAAACTGTAGGACAGAAAACATAGCCGCCATGGAGGAGCATGGGGGAGTGGCCCCAAGAGGGCTGCCAGACTGGGGTCCGGGGCGGCAAAGATGGAGTATAAATTTTAGTAAGTAATAACTTGGGCATATCAGAGGGGGGTGGATTAGCCACATGCAAATTAGGAAGTGTCCCAGCCATTGGAGCTGCTTCAGACACATCAAATTATAAAGGCTGTGTGTAATTCATTCGAGAACCCAGAACACTGGGGTGGATAGCGAGCAACACTCCTCAGCCAGGGTCAGATTAAGTATTTTAATTGGGTAGTACTACACAGGGTCACATCAGTTAACCAAAGTGGCAAGAAACTGTTGGAGAATTCAGGGGTGTATCGGAAAGCCTGGCGAAGAAAGCAGGATCAGGAGTCAGATACAAACAGCGACTACAGCATTCGCACCCTTTGACCTCTCAGCTCCCATCCACACCTTTCTCTACACAGACTTCCTCTAGACAGCGAGACACTACTGGAGCTTCCTCGGAAGAGATGCGGCTATCATTCCAATTAAAGTCTCGTTCAGTTCCCGAAATGGGAAGACACACAATTCCAAGGATTATCATACAAACTGCATTATAATTTAATCAGAACCCAACCAAATACTTATCTACAATCTAAGCTGACCTTACATTTTAAAACTTGTATATATAATAATAAATGGGGGTGGGGTGGGGAGAAAATTATTAGCGTATGCAAATAGGTGTGTATACAAAATAAGCTAGATTGTAGGAAGCTGCTAAGTGCTGCACCTTAAAGTTTCTGCCTTCTGTCCCCTCGCTGGCAGAAGGCCCCTGAGTATTTAGAAAGCCTGCTACGTCTTGCCCCTTCCGCATAGAGACAGCCTAAGAGCAGGTCCCCCGGGGCTTAACCTGATTTGATCTTGGGACAGCATAAAAAGGGTTGGTGGGCACTCCCCGGAGGAAGAAGTAGCTTTGTTCAAGGTTCCGAATAAACTGCTTGGAGGAAGAAAACTCCCTGGTGTCGCGTTATCTCTTGCTGGACAAGGGGGGGTCGCAACACTGGATCACTGCTGCCTTTGTTTCTGGAGATTGGCTGTGAGGCCATGAATGACTTTCTATTGTTTTCGGTTTTTTGGTGGGCGATATGAGCTACCCCAGTCTCTCTCCTGGTAGAATAAAATGGCAATTAATGGAGAGTCTAACTTGTAGTCATCTTGTTGTTCTATGTTTAAAAAAAAAAACATTTCTCTGCCTGTTGTTGTTGCTGTGTTCTTCATAAACTGTAACACATGGGATTCTTAAGTGGCAGGGCAGCAAATCTGAGGAGTTCCAGACAGAGTCCTTCTTCCTCTTGTAGAAGATGCCATATCGCCCCCACACACACTAACTCACGTGCCAGTTGGTTAACCACAATAGCATACCAGCCTGCAGAGTGATTATTTTTGTTCTACCTTCTAAACTGATTTGAAGACATAGAAGAGTGGCAAACTCAGATTTTATTTCATTAGAAGCATTGTTTGATCCTCTGGAAGCTTTTCCTCTGAGAGTCAGATCTTAACATCAGCAAAGCCTAGAATTTATAGGACAGGAGGCAGAACCTCTGTCAGTGAATTATTAGGCAAAATATTAAAAAAATTACACTCATGTGTTCCTTGATTCCCACTAATATATGTAATAGATGTAATGGTGGAAAGGATACCCCCAAGTCCATTAAACACATGGTATGTTCTGTAAGACACACCCTTATATCTTTAATATGCACATGCACACAAGCACACATACACACATGTACACATGCACACATACACACATGTATACATGCACACATATACACATGCACACATGCACACATGCATACAATAACTGGCACCATGCACACTATGTACTAGTTAACTAGGTTAGGTACCATACCCTTGAGTTCATATTTTTTTAAAGAGAGGATTTTGATGTTTGCATTCAGAGTACATAATGAAATGGCTTAGATTCCATTATCCACATTAAACAAGTAGATCATGACATGATTATGAAGCATGTGGAGAACCACAATTTGAATGCTGCCTTGGAATAGAGACTGGTTAAACATCCATTTCCAGCGTGGTCATAGGTCAGTGTTGCCCAGAGACACATGCCCAGTTTACTAATGCAGAAGTCTCTTCAGCCTTCTAATGTATTACATGTTGATAAATTATAAGACTAATTATTTTGTTGTGCTTTGTTTTTGCTTTGTGGGGAGGAAATACTAGGAATTGAACCCAAATCTCCATGCACAGTAGCCAAGCTATTTTTCACTGACCTAAATCAACAGCCCTCATGATAAACAAGCTGTTAATATATCCATTAAACTTAAGTTTGGGACTCAACTTAGCAAGTTAGAGTTTAATATGGAATGGATACATATACCAATATGCTATTATAATTAGACAGGCTGGTATTGACGCATGAAGGAAAAATAAAAAACTAAGAATAGCAAGGAAGACACTGAAAAAGCAAAAAAGTGACAGGAGGAGTTTAGCCTACCAGATGTCAAACCAGTACACACAGATTCTCTGTAATTAAAGCTGCATGGAACAGACATAAGAATAGAGAAACAGGGGGGCTGGAGAGATGGCCCAGCAGTTAAGAGCACTGACTGCTCTTCCAAAGGTCCTGAGTTCAAATCCCAGCAACCATGGCTCACAATCATCCATAATGAGATATGGCGCCCTCTTCTGGAGTGTCTGAAGACAGCTACAGTGTACTTACATATAATAAATAAATCTTAAAAACAAAAAACTTAGCTGGGCGGTGGTGGCGCACACCTATAATCCCAGCACTCTGGGAGGCAGAGGCAAGCGGATTTCTGAGTTCGAGGCCAGCTTGGTCTACAGAGTGAGTTCCAGGATAGGCAGGGCTATACAGAGAAACCTTGTCTCAGAAAAAAAAAAAACAAACCTTAAAAAAAATGAATAGAGAAATAGTGAAACAGGAGATAATGTCCAGAATACATCCAAATAAGTTCTTGAATTTATGATGTGATGAATGTAACATCTCAAAGTAGTGAATTAAAGACGAATTTTAAACTCCAGAGAGATATCTTAGCAGTTAAGAGCACTTGCTACTCTTGCAGAGGACCCAGTTTTAGTTTCTTTCTATAACTGGTTTCATAGGACCCAGCACCCTTCTGTGGCCTCTGCAGACACTAGACCTGTGGTTTTTCTAAGTTTGGGCAGGCACTCACACATACAGTATATATATACAGTATATACATTTATATATAAAAGACGAGTGTTGAGGGCCAACAGTAGTGTGGCAGTGGTTTGTTAAAGCACTTGCTGTCAAGCTCCAGGACCTGAGTTTGAATCTGGAACTTACAGTGGAAAGAAAACAGAATCCCAAAAGTTATCCTATAACACACACACACACACACACACACAGAAAGAGAGAGAGAGAGAGAGAGAGAGAGAGAGAGAGAGAGAGACAAATACATAAGTATAATAAAATACAGATAATGTTTAATAAATGGGCTGAGACAACTACATAGCTATTTGGAAAAAGATAGACTTACATTTCCCTCTTATATCATTCACAAAAATAACTTTCAAGTCGACTGTGGATCTTAGAAGAAAATTTTGGTGAATTCTTCTTTAACCCTGATATTGTGATGGAGTTATAATTGTGCCACAAAAAATCTAGGTGCAGTGACAAAATAATGAGTTTGATGTTATAAAGGCTATTTTTCACAATCAGGGAGTCCCACACCACCGGCAAAGTAAAAGTATGCTCCCAAAGTAGAAGTGTGTGCACTAACGGTGTGTGAGCCATGGTCCAAAAGCCCAATACACAACAAAGTTTAAAGTTAAAGCAGTACTTACTGGGGTATCTACAGCATCATATATTTATATTGTCAAGGAAGAAATGTCTCAAATCAATAATGTTAACTTCCTTTTTAGAAACAAGCTAAGGGAAGAAGAAAATATACCCAGAGCAAGAAGGAAGGACAGAAATAGTGAAGATTAGAGCAGAAATGAAGTTTTGAAACCAAATAATAGTGAGAGTTAGGGAAACAAAAAGGCAATCCTTTGGAGGGGCAAAAGAAGTAAACTTGACCAACCAGATCTCCCAAAGTCCCCAAGGACTAAATCACCAACCAAAGAGTACACATCGAGGGCCCCAAGGCTCCAGCCGCAGGTGTAGCAGAGGATGGCCTTGTCTTGCATCAATGGGAGGAGAGGCCTTGGGTCCTGTGGAGGCTCCTTTGGGTGCTAGAGTTGTGAGGTGGGAGGGTTTGCGGGTGGAGAGCACTCTTAAAAAAGCAGGGGGCACAGGGGAGGGGATGGGGTTTAACTGGGAGGGGGAATAACATTTGAAATATAAATAAATAAAATAGCCAATAAAAATGTTAAAAAACAAAAAGAAAAAAGAAAAAGAAGTAAACTTGATCACCCACCCCCAGCAAGAGCGGAAAAAGAATAGAGAAGGACACAAAGTATCAACATCAGAAACACAAGAGGGAAACGGAAGTGTAGGGTGCTTAATCCTAACACCTGAGAGGCAGAGGCAGGAGGATCAGGAGTTCAGGGCCGGGTCTTTGCTGTTGGAGACCTTGTCTTAGAAGCAAAAACAACAAACCAAAGCAAAAGAAGATAAAAGCAATGAAATGGAAAATCAAAGCAAGCAGGGGACCAGCACTACAGATCCCACAGACAAGCGAAGCTCCTAGAGAATGACAGAAAGAACCCTAGGTACACACATCCAGGAACCCTTTTGGAAACACGAATTCTTTGAAAACCACATGCTACTAAGATCCATTTAAATTGAAGTAGGCAGCCTGAATATTCCTCCAACCAAAGAAATTGGATTGACAGCTTAGAATGCTCTAGGGAAAAAACACCTAGGCATCGACTATTTCACAACGGAATTATTCCCAACATTTAAAAGAAACAACTGCAATCTATTGGAAACACAGAATTCCTCCACACACTGAGACGCCTAGTACTGCCAACTGGACGGAGGAGCTTATTCCCCTCCCCCTGCCTCACCTCAAACAGAACTGTTCCCCACCCAGTACTCTTTCCCTCCCTCCCTCCTTCCCTCACTCCCTCCCTCCCTCCTTCTCTCCTTCCGTCCCTATTAAGCTTGCACCTACAAACCTATAATTTCCTCAGCAAGCTATTAGCAAATAAGATCCAACCAAAGTGAGACATGTTCACATTTTAAAATTCAGTCATGGGAATTTACTGCATTTGTAAGGCTAAAGAAGAAACAAATACGTTTATTATCAATCGACGTAGAAAAAACATCTGACAACATTCAACATGTATTCATGGTGAAAACTCAATACATGTGCATACAAGAACTGCTACAACCTGTGAAGGGCTTCTACAAAAAGCCTACCAATTGTGTATGTGTATATATGTATGTATGCACCGCAGGTAAGATAGTCATATTTTATAAGGCTGATAAAAGTAATAGATGTTCATACTTTATAAAAGTAAAATAAAGCTTTTTGTACCGGATGGATTGTGTAGATCAGGCATTTGCAAAGAAACACAATACTCTCTTCTTTCGTCCCAAGATACTGTAATAGTATCTTCTAACAATCATAAAAAGAATGTCAAGTTTCAAAGTACAGTTTGTTCTACTTTAAAACTCCTTTCTAAGCCGGGCGGTGGTGGCGCACGCCTGTAATCCCAGCACTCTGGGAGGCAGAGGCAGGCAGATTTCTGAGTTCCAGGCTAGCCTGATCTACAAGTGAGTTCCAGGACAACCAGGGCTACACAGAGGAACCCTGTCTCGAAAACAAAAACAAAAACAAAAAAACTCCTTTCTAGTTACAAAATAAACGCTCATTTAAACAGCGTGGCTCACAGTGCAGTTAACACAAAGAAAAGTAATGCCATGGGAACCTGTTCTAGAGTTTTCCTTTCCTAGGCCACATCCAAAGCCACTTTGTAACTTCTGAGTATACTCAAAGGTAACATAATTGTGTTACTTTTTAATGAAATAACACTTGTATTTTAGACATGTGTTTTCTTTATTAAATGGGGTGTCAATGAAAAACATTTATTTCAATCAAAGAATTCTACATTTATTTATGGGGACATTAGGGAAATGAAGGCTCAGTTTATCTCCCCAGCCTCTCCTACACAGCACACAGCAATGACTAAATTGCCATTACCACACAAATTTTCCCAAACAAATACAAGAGAAAGAATGCTTTTATTTCTTATCTCTCTTTTTTAAATGACTTAAGTATTTACTATCTCTTTCCTTTAGAATATAAACTTAATAAGAGTCAAAATTATAAGAACAATATAAAGGATTGATATTGATTCTATTTTGACCATTCTGAAAATTTCAGTGTTGAAGTTCTGATACTAAGTATCTTAGAGACTGAGTGTGGAGGTAGTGTTTTCTTTTAGATAAAATTTAAATATATAGCCCAGCCTATTCAGAATCTACCTGCTGATATTACATGTGTATCTCATATTGTGCCATCTTTCATACTCCTGTGATAAGGCCTTTTAAAAGTAATTAAGAAAAAATAACATTATATGGGGGATCCTAATTAAATATGGCTTGGATTCTCATAATAAGGAAATTTGAAAGCAGACGTGTGGGTACACAGAAGACAAGGGGTAGTCATAAGAAAATAACCTTTGTTCTGTTATGGCAAACATCACAATAGGATACAGGGGGTTTTTAGCTTTATCTTCAGTAAGGATTAAAGAACAACTTAAAGTCTGCTCGCCACTATGGAGAAGGCAGACACTTACTTGTTTCATTTGTTAGAATGCTCAAAATTAGGCCTAGTGTGACGATACAGGAGAGGTAGAGGCGGGAGAACCAGGAGGTGGAGATTTGGGAATGGTTGTGAGCTAGGATGTGGACGCTGGGAACCCAGCGCTGGCCCTCTGCAAGGGCAGCAGGGGCTCTTAACCCCTGCGCCACTCTCAGATTAGTGGCCCAATAAGTACCGCCTTACAGTGTGTGTTCAGTAAGTCTTGTGCACTGACAGGATAAGTGACGCATGTAATTAGCGAATGTGATATGAACCCTATGCTGGATAAGCTTCCTGAAAAGGCACCACCCAGTTGTCAATAACAACTATATCTCGGGAATTATTTTTTTGATAAGTACTACAAATATGTCTGTCAATCTGTCCTTGTTCCTTTGTGATAAAAAGCAATGGGTTTCCAGAAGGAGCTTTATTAAAATGTTTATTGAGTGTTCATCAGAGGACAAGCTAACTCCAACCACGGGCTGAAATGATCAGAGGCAGGAACTCGGTGTTTAGGAGGAAAGAGTGGCGGCTTATATTACCAGCGTTCAGCACCTCAGGTTAATTATTTATTCCTAACTTACGGTGGTACATTATCAATTTCATAGTGATACCATATTAAGAATGTATGAGACGACAGTGTAGTAAGTGCTCAAATGTGAGGCTAACTTTCAATTATTCAGTAACAGAAAAGAGATGCAGATAAGTGGAACACATTTTACAGCTTGTACCAGATCTACAAAGATCAGGAAAAACACTGGCTTATTAACATTTCTTCAGTTAAATAATTGTCTGAATATTTTTAAAGTGGAAAAAAAAACCCTGTGCAACTTAGAAAACTTTTTAATGGAGAGAAATTACTACCCAGAACAATTATAAGTTTAAAAAGAATCTTGGCTCGTGAAATGGTGACAGTCTGACGTGTCACACAGATCAGATGTCAGCTCCTTTGGTTTATTGTTCTGTTCTTCACTGACCTTGAGACAACAGTTCTCTGACTTCAGGTTATAAATTTGCAGTGGTTAAAGACCACCTGTTGGGGAATTACTGGGGCATTTCAGTTAAATGTAGAATTCAAAACTTTTACTTCTGCATTTCTCATGGTTCCAGTGCAGTTGAGCTAGAAAAATTAGTTTCCATTAATACCTTCTCCAAAAGTAAATGTTTACCTCTTGAATATACTTCAAAGCAGACATTATCAATCTATTTTAGACATATAAAGTAAAAACCCAAATTTGCTTTCTGTTTAATAAAGAATATATGAAAATATATTTCTATATCTACTTCTGAATATTATAAATACAATCTTCAGCCTTCCTAATTTTGTAGATCAGACTGGCCTTGAACTTATAGAGATGCCTGCCTCTGCCTCCCTAGTGCTAGGATTAAAGAAGTGCACTACTACATCTGACATGAACTTTGGGGTTATTTTTATAGAAGAATCTACCAAGAGGAAGTCTTAATTCTGAACATCTATTGTTTTTTACAATGCTTCTGCAGGCAAGCAGGGCTTCAATCACCCTGTAGCTAAGATTTCCAAATCTAGTTCCAGAGGATCTGATGCCCTCTTCTGACTTCCACAGGTACCAGTCATGGCCATGGTACACTTACAGGCATGCTGGCAAAACACCTGTACACAGACAGACAGACAGACAGATAGATGGATGGATAATTTGTTCTTCAGAAAGGAAGAGAGATAGTACTTATCAACTGACATGTTAAAAGTTTGGGTGAAAGACTGAGGTTGAATTTTTGTGTTATGATTAGCTGAGGGTATGCTCTCAGATGGAAGAGGACAAAGAAAGGGGAAACGCTTAGAAAGAATACAGTCTCATGGGGTTACTGTGTTTAGTAGTAACAATCAATCGCTTTCCTTAGGAGAAAGGGGAAACCAGTTATTGAATAGCAGTTGCACCTCTCAAAGGTGTGGCTGCTTTGGTTTCCTGTTGTATTTTGAGCAAGTGAGCAACATCTCTGGAATAAGAACACCTTTCTAAAAAGTGTGTGTGTGTGTGTGTGTGTGTGTGTGTGTGTAGCAACGGAGAGGTAGTGCGGGCTTGCCTCAAAGTATATATGGAGGTCGCTATTTCTTCTACCACATGGGTCACAGGGATTGAATTCTGGCCATCAGACTTAGTGGCAAATATCTTTACTACAACAAAGTTCCCAACCAGCTATGAGATGGCCAAACCTCATAGATGCCAGTGAGGCAGGATACCAACAATGCTCACAGCTTCCCTGGGTGCCTGTGCTAGACAGTCGTGAACTTTGAGAAATATAAAGCACCTTACAGATGTTATCTGTAAGGAATCACCATTCACTTTCCACACAGGGTTTGGATACAGTGGTAGCAGAACCTAGTTTTCCTTAATTTGAACTAAATCATAGTTGTGACATCCAACTATGGGACAGCTTTATTAAGCTCTAATTCCTATTCGCTTAGCTTTTGGTTAGTGTACAAGCAGCAGAAACCTTCTCTCCAGTCTCCATACCCTCCCCAACTTTAAAAGAGAATAACCTGATAACATATTTTGGGTCCAAAAATTATATTTAATTATATATAAGAATCAGCTGGGCAGTGGTGGCACACGCCTGTAATCCCAGCACTTGGGAGGTAGAGGCAGGCAGATTTCTGAGTTCGAGGCCAGCTTGGTCTATAGAGTGAGCTTCAGGACAGCCAGGGCTACACAGAGAAACCCTGTCTCGGGAAAAAAAAAACAAAAAGAAAAAAGAAAAGAAAAGAAAAGAATCAGCTACTCAAAAACAGGTAACTGGATGGATTCATCTTGCAGTGAACTTCAGAAGAAATCAATACCAAAATGTAGATGAGAATGCAAAACAGAAGAAAAACTGTTTTAAATGAGAAACAACGAATGAGAAATGAGAGATCAATTTCTTCCTATTATAAATAACGAGGCAGGAAAACCCCAGGCTGGAAAGATGCCCAGAAACTCGAGAGCTGGAAGAGCTATCTTATCGCCATCAGTCAGAGCAGCATAAATATAAACACCACATTTACACGGACGAATCCTGAAGGACACAGACCTGTGATTCTATTCTCACATCATTTGAGCTGACACACCAAACCAGGAATTTCCCCAATTACTTTCCATATGTATTTATTCTGTCATAAGGCTTCTGTAGTCACACCAGATGCAGAATGCCAGGGTCATAAATTCTGTTGACTTTAAGAAGCTCTGACCCTGGAGTACTGAGACAAATTCAGAGGATCTTGGAACTTGATTGGGTGAAAAACATTATATAATTGTTTTCAGTAAAATATGACTGAAATTCAGATATTCCTTTCTATATGAATATTGGCAAATATCTTAGTCTCTGACTTTGCCACCATAGAAATCACAGATATCTTCATATTACACTGAATGCGTTGGAGATGCCTCAAAGCATTATTTATTTTTGTCATTCAGTCAGACTCGCTCTGTATCTAATCTCACCCTCCTGTTTATAGACTCACTCAAACACTGTAGCTGGCCAGCCAAAGAGGAACACAGGGCCACCAAATGGTCATTCTCTATAACCTCTTCATAAAATTTTAACTCAAACAGATTTGGGCGATTTGGATATTTACGCCTCTTGTCACCCAATTCTTACTTCCTGAAGTGAGGGTATTAGAGGGCCAGCAGAATGGCTCAGTAAGAACGGCCCCCTCATAGGCTCCTATATTTGAATGCTTAGTTACCAGGGAGTGGCAGGATTTGCTGGAAGAAGTGACTCAGTAGGGGTGGTGGGCTCTGAGGTTCAAAAAGCTGGGCCAGTCCTGAGCCTGGACCGCTGTCCCTCTCCCCTCCCCCACCTCCTTTTTCTCAGCTATGGATTCAGCACCCTGCTTACTGCCATGCCCCCTACTATGATGATAATGAGCTAAGTCTCTGAAACTGTATGTAAGCCTCCAATTAAATGTTTTCTTCCTAAGAGTTGCCTTGGTCTTGTTTCTCTTCACAGCAGTACAACAGGGACTAAGACGCCATGCATGACTGACGACCTAAGTCTGATCCCCAGAATCTACAGTGGGAGAGAGAACTGACTCCCACAAGTTGACCTCTGAACTCTGCGCGCACACACACACACACACACACACACACACACACGACACATTGGAAATGTATATGATAGGGGATTCTTACTGTGAACCCTTGGCCATTTGACAACCTGATCTTGAAGTTCCAGCCTCTAGAACTGTGGGAAATGCATAGGTTAATTTCTTCTGACTTCCCAATCTAACTAAACAGTATTCTTTGAGAGAGTTTATCCATTTCTTATGCAAACTTTAATTGTATTGATGATAATATATGTGTAAGAGGAAACCCACTCTAATCTGGGACACACTTGTAAAACATCCTGCCCCAACCCCTTCCTGCCCCACATGCCAGGACCCCAGCAAGCCCAGCATCCATGAGCTCTGCCCGCCCTATCGGAGCTCCATCTTCTTTCCAGCCCACACCTCCACCTGCAATCAAGGATCTGCATCCCATATCCCAGCCTACAGCTCCGCCTGCCTAGTGAGAGACCTGGAACTATCTAGGACAAGCACTCCCAGAGGTTTACTACTCCCAGGAATTACATGCCAATACCAGAAACAACGTTTTGGCAAAAGGCAAGTGCAAGAACATAGTCAACAGAGGCCAGTGTGAAGCACTGTCAGAATCTAGCTTTCCTACTATAGAAAACTATGGATATCTTAACACATCTGAAGTCATACTATGACTTTAAATCTCATCTCATGAAGATGACAGAGACCTTTAAAGATGATATAAATAAATCCCTTAAAGAAACACAGAAAAAACACAATCAGGTAGAAACTCTTGAAGAGGAAACAAATCCTTTAAATAAATACAGGAAAATATAATTAAACAGGTAAAGGATATGAATAAAACAGTCTAAAACCTAAGATATAGAAATAGAAACAATTAAAAAAAAAAGAGGCAACCGTAGAGATGAAAACCCTAGGAAGAAGAACAAGAACTACACGTGTAAGCAGCCACAACAGAGCATACAAAATGGAAAAGAGAGTCTCAGACATAGAAGATACCATAGCAGATATGAATTCAATATCACCAAATGTTTCTAACTCAAAACATCCAGGAAATTCAGGACACTAGGAAAAGACCAAACCTAAGAATAAGAGGAATGGAAGAGGGTAAAGATTCCCAGTTCAAAGGGCCAGAAAATATCTTCGACAAAATCTTAGAAGAAAACTTCCCTATCCTAAAGAAAGACATGGCCATAAGCATACAAGAAACTTATAGAACACTAGATAGATTGTATCAGAAAAGAAAATACTCCTCCCACATAATGATCAATACACTAAATGTACAGAACAAAGAAAGAATATTAAAACCCAAGAAAAAATGTCTAAGAAACACATAAAGGCAGACCTATCAGAATTAATCTGGATGTCTCAACAGAGACTCTAAAAGCAAGAAGATCTTAGACAGATGTCTTGCAGACCCTAAGGGACCACAGATGCCAGCCAAGACAACCATACTCAACAAAATTTTCAATCACCATAGATGAAGAAACCAAGATGTTCCATGACAAAGCCAAATTTTTTAAACAATAACTTTCTACTAGTCCTACAGAGGATACTAGAAGGAAGACTCCAACACAAGGAAAATAACTACATCCAAGAAAACACAAGAAATTAATCATCCCACAGCAAACCCAAAGAAGAGAATCATATACACATACTATCACCATCAATACCAAAATAGCAGGAACTAACAATCATTGATCATTAATATCTTTCAGTGTCAATGTACTCAATTCCCCCAATAAAATGACATAGGCTAACAGACTGGATAAATAAATAGGATCCATTTTTTTTTGCTACATATAAGAAACACACCTCAGCAACAAGAATAGATATTACCTCAGAGTAAAGAGCTAGAAAAAGGTTTTCCAAGTAAACAGACCCAAGAAACAAGCTGGAGTAGCCATTCTAATATCTAATAAAATAGACTTTAAGCCAAAAGTAACCGAAAGAGATGAGGAAGGACACTTCAAACTCATCAAATGAAGACTCCACCAAGAAGTTTTAATTCTGAACATCTATGCCTCAAATGCAAGGGCACCTACATTCATAAAAGAAACATTTCTAAAGCTCAAATCACACATTGAACCTAATACAATAATAGTGGGTAAAAGTGGAAAGACCACTCTTACCAATGGGCAGGTCATCAAAATAGAAACTAAATAGAAAAGCAATGAAACTAACATTGTATTAACCAAATCAATCTAACAGATATCTACAGACCCTTTTACCTTTTACATATACTTTCTCTCAGCATCACATGAAACCTTCTCCAAAACTGACCATATAACCAGGCACAAAGCAAGCCTCAACAAATACAAATAGATTGAAATAATCATATGTGTATTTTCAGATCACCATGAATTAAGGCTGGACTTCCAAAACAGAAACAACCAAAAGCCAGCACACTCATTGAAATTGAACAACTTTCTATTCAATGATCATTTGGTCAGGGGGGAAATAAAGAAAGGGATTAGGGCTGGAGAGATGGCTCAGCAGTTAGGTGCACTGACTGCTCTTCTAAAGGTCCTGAGTTCAATTCTCAGCAACCACATGATGGTTCACAACCATCTGTAATGGGGTCTGATTCCCTTTTCTGGTGAGTTCAAAAATAACTACAGTGTACTCATATACATAAAATAAATAAATCTTTTTAAAAAGAAAAAGAAATTAAAGACTTTCTAGAATTCAATGAAAATGAAGGTACAAACTATACCCATACTTATGAACACAATGAAAGCAGTGCTAAGAGGAAAGTTCATTAAGACATTAAGTGCCTTCATGAAGAAATTGGAGAGGTCTCATCCTAGCAACTTAGCAGCATAGCTGAACAAAAAGAAGCAAACATACCCAAGAGGAGTAGATGGCAGGAAATAATCAAACTCAGGGCCGAATCAATCAATTAGAACCAAAGAGACAGACACAAAGAACCAACAAAATCAAGAGCTGGTTCTTTATGGAAAACCAACAAGATAGACAAATTCTTAGCCAAACTACCTAAAAAGAACAAAAATAGGATCCAAAGATTTGCAAAACCAGATATGAAAAGAGAGACATAACAGAATACTCAAGAAAAAAAAAATCAGATCCTACTACAAAAGCCTGTATTCCACAAAATTGGAAAATCTGAACAAAATGGATGATTTTCTAGACTTAGCAAAGTTAAATCAAGATCTGGCAAACTATCTAAACAGTCCTGTAGCCCCTAAAGAAATAGAAGCAGTTATTAAGTCTCCCAATCGAAAAGAGCTTGGGTTGGATGGTTTTAGTGCATAATTCTATCAAATTTTCAAAGAAGACCTACTACCAACACTCCACAAAACAGAAACAAAAAGAACACTACCCAACTCATTCTATGATGCCACAGTCATCCAGATACCTAAAACACACAAAGTCCCAACCAAGAAAGAGAACTTCAGACCAACTTCGTTTATGAACACAGACACAAAAATACTCAATAGAATTCTCACAAACTCAATCTAAACATCATTCACCATGATCAAGTAGGTTTCAGGGATGGTTTAATATATGAAAATCCATCAATGTAATCTGTTGGAAGACATTTCCTATCCATTGACATTGAGGCAGTGAGAGGCCAGTGATTGGAGGGAAGAGAGGAGGAGCTAGTGGAGGAGGGGAGAGGAGGAGAGAGAGCCTGGGAGGACCATACAAGCAGGGAGGAGGGAGAAAGAGACGCGCTTATCCAGATGGCTTCAGAAATATTTCTGGTGTTTTTGAGAGGTTAGAAATACGGAGACAAGTCTTTTATCATTGTAAATTGGCATCTTGTAATTGGGAGTTTCAAATACATAAATATAATTTGTTAACTAAAATATTGAGTATTTTTGTGTCATGCTTTACCGGGGTGCAGGGCAGGAGTCTATGGCGGAGAGGAAACACAGCTGGGATGCTGTGAGAGCTAGCTGGAAGAGCCTGGCTCAGCAGTGACAGATAGAGCTCCCTGAGCGGGACATGTGGGACTTGGGTATGGTGGGGTGGTACTATTTTTAATATTGACTGCTACAGTAATCTACTATATAAACAAACTAAAAGAAAAAAATCACATGTCCCTGAACTGAAGAATGGATATAAAAATTGTGGTTCACAATGGAATACTATTCAGCTATTAAAAATAAGGACGTCATGAATTTTGCAGGCAAATGGAGGGAACTAGAAAATATCATCTTGAATTAGGTAACCCAATCCCAAAAGGACATGCACAGTAGGTACTCACTGATAAGTGGATATTGATCATAAAAGTACAAAATACCGAGGGCTGGAGAAATTGCTCAGCAGTTAAGAACACTGACTGCTCTTCCTGAGGTCCTGAGTTCAATTCCCACCAAGCACATGGTGGCTCACACCATCTGTAATGGGGATCTGGTATGTCTGAAGACAGTGACAGTGTACTCACATACATGAAATTAATTAATTAATTAATTAATAGATAAATAAATAAATAAACAAATCTTTTTTTAAAAAAAAAGTACAAAATACCCATGATAGACTCCACAAAGAAGAGACCCAAAGAAGTTAAACAAGAAGAAAAGCCTAGCCAGGCAGTGGTGGCGCAAGCCTGTAATCCCAGCACTTGGGAGGCAGAGGCAGGTGGATTTCTGAGTTCGAGGCCAGCCTGGTCTACAGAGGGAGTTCCAGGACATCCAGGGCTATACAGAGAAACCCTGCCCCCCCCCAAAAAAAAACAAAAAACAAAAAAAGAAGAAAAGCCTAAGTGAGGATGCTTGAATCTCACTTAGAAGGGGGAAATAAAACAGGCAGATGGAGGGAGGAAACTGGGTGTGAGTGGGGATGGGGAGGAGTATGGAGAGGGCAGGACCAGGTGTGGGAAGAGACAGGACAGAGGGTCAGGAAAATGAGTGGAAATCTGGGTGGTGGGATGGTGGGAATCTCTAGGAAGCCCCAGGGATCTGGGATAAGGGAGGCTCCCAGGAGTCAATGTGGATGACCTTAGCTGAGATGTCTAACAGTGGGGACATGAAATCAGAAGAGGCCACTTCCTGTAGCCAGTTAGGACCTCCAGTGGAGAAATAAGGATACCTATCCACCCACCATATTTTCCACCCTAAATTTGTCCTGTCTAAAAGTAATACAGGGACGAAGATGGAGCTGAGACTGAAGGAATGGCCAACCAATAACCAACTCAACCTGAGACCCATCCCATGGACAAGCACTAGTCCCTGACACTATTAACAATGCTCTGCTATGCTTGCACACTGAAGCCTCTCATAACTGCCCTCTGAGAGGCTCTACCCAGAAGCTGACTGAAACAGATGCAGAGACTCACAGTCAGACACCGTATAGAGGTTGGAGACTCTTATGGAAGAGTTGGAGGAAGTACTGAAGGCCAACCAAGTCTTGGGTGCCCTCAGAGACTGACCCACCAACCAAAGAGCATACATGGGCTGAAATGAGTGCCCCTCCAGCACACAGGGCTGGTTTGTTTAGCCAAAGTGGAAAAGGATGTACCTAACCCTGCAGAGACTTGATGTGCCAGGGTTGGAGGGGGGATACCCAGGGAGGTCCTCACCCTCTCAGAGGAGAAGGGCATGGGGGATGGAGGGATGGGCTCTGGGAGGAAGGGCAGAGTTTGAGATATGCATAAATAACTAAAGAAACTAAGAATGTAGATTATCAGTCCTTATAAGCAAGCAAACAAATAAAAGATAGACATCTTTTAAATCTCACATGATGTGCACAGCCCTGTCAAAATGTGTTGTTCTTGTTCATGCTAGATGATGACATCCTTCACACAGATAAATTGCAAAAAGAAATAAGCTTTTTTATTAACTTGACATAGATTTACAGCTACTGTCATTTAGCATATTTTGAAGTCTCATGTATTATTGTATTCAAAGAATATAGTTTTCCTTTTTGTTTTTGTTTTGTTTTGTTTGTTTTGAGACAGGGTATTACTATATAGCTTTGGGTGTCCTGGAAATCAGTGGTTAGACCAGGCTGGCCTTTAACTCAGAGATAGCTGCCTGCCTCTGTCTCTCCAGTGCTGGGGTTAAAAGCATGTGCCTTCAGGCCTGGCTTTAGCGTTATTCTTAGTGACGATCAGACTGCTTTAACATTCTGCTAAATCTGTCCAGTCAATAAAAAAATGTTGAGAAACCCTGGTTTAGAAACAAATGCTTGCTATTTATGCAATCTTCATGTCTGCTCATTTTTGTATAATTACTTAGATCACATTATTTCCATAAATTAAGTTTTCTATTTTTATTTCTGATAAGTTATTTCCCCACTGCTGAAATGAGTCGATTCAAGCCAGATTAAAATATATTAAAAGCAGGGTTACTGGGGAAACTGCTCTAGTTTGAGTTCACTGGGCCCAGGGACAGAGGCCAGGGCAGTCACCGTAGGGAAGGGGGGATAGGGAGAGAAACAGAGAAAGGGTGTGTAAAGAGAGAAGAGGTGGAGAAGGAGGGAAGAGAGACCAAAATGTCTGGGTTATATAGGGAAGTCTCTGGGGAAGAGCAGCCTAGTCTCTGGGATGGAAGGTTAAGGGTTGGGGGCGGGGTGTGCCTGGTAGTGTTGGGGAACCTGGAGCCCAGGTGTGCTTTGATATATAAAATAGGCACCTTGGTTCCTTGTCCAAGGGTCTGAAAACAATTAATTACCTTTAACAAGCTCTCTTACTTCATAGGCCATTTCTCATATAAAATTCAGTAATTTTTAATATTGCATCAAATACAACCAATCTAAGAAGTCACTTTTCACTCATCATGGGTATCACTGTCTTTAACTGTTAGGGATATAAAAATGGAATCCCACCTCTATATCCATGTATTTAAAGATTTTCTGAGGTTATATATTCTATAACATAAGTCTTGTAACTATGTCTATGCAACTTTACATGACATTTGAGAAACATGTTTAATGAGAAGATTCTCATTCTAATCGAGTCAGACAACAGTCATCATGGATGTTTGTGGTGGGTAATAATTAAAAAAAGAGTACCGCCCCGCCAGGCCTCTTCACCTAGTCCCGGTGGGTCTCGCGCAGGTCAGCTCTCATTGTCGCCCGAACCAATCTTTCTCAGCTAGCTCTCACAGCACCCCGACTGTGTTTCCTCTTCGCTATAGACTCTGTAAAGGGTGGGAGTCCCGTGCTACACCCAAACACCTGATAAAGCATGACTCTTAAACTTAAATAGTTAACCAAATATATTTATGTATAAGAAACTCCCAATTTCATAATGCCAATTTACAATGATAAAGTCTTATCCCAATATTTCTAACCTCTCCAAAACACCAGAAATACATCTGAAGCCATCTGTTTTATCCGTGCCTCCTCTTCTGCTCCAATGGTTGGGTCCACCCAGCCTCTCTTCTGCCCCTCACTTCTCTTAGCTCCTCCTCCTCTCTCCCCTCCAATCACGGGCCTCTCACTGCCTCAATGTGAATGGATAGGAAATATCTGGCAACAGAAGTTAAAGCTGCGTGAAAATGCTGGTGGGCTAAGGAAGCAGTTGCATAGTCTCAAACTATCTTCTCACAAGGTTTTAACCATAACAATAGACAGTTAAAACAGAAAGGCAAGACAGGCACTGTCTCAACCACCCTCGACCACCTTCTCCAGCAAGGATTGACGCAACACAGGAAGATCTTCTTCAAGCAGTTTACTCAGGATCCCTGTACAAGCGTCTTCTGACCCTGAAGAGAATAAGCCTTAAATACTAATAACTAGCCAATCAGGCTTAGCTACGTAGGCATTGCTGATAGGCTGTATCCACGCGGAAGGCACAAGACTCAACAGGCTCCACCCAAATAAGGAGTTGTTTAGGACTGGGAGCCTGCCAGCAGGAAGGCGGAAAGCGGAAACCCGAGCCATTTTAAGGGCGAGGTAGCGAGCAGCTCCCTACAAGGCATCATCTTAGCAAGTGATCAAGTTAATGTCACTAATCATGGAACAAATTAACAGCATGTGCCTCCAGATACAGTGCACAGAAAACACAACATCACTCCTGACCCGAAGCTGTGTCCACAGTTTGCAACTGGAATCTGATCAGAAGCAAGCAGGAAAACCCAAATTTGAGGGTCGTACCTTTAAAATAATTGTCCCATACTCTTCAATGTCGGCTTTACGAACTATAGTAAAGTCCTGGACTCTCCTTAGTATAAGAAAGCAAGCAGATTTGAAAGATGGATATACATGATCTTGGCTTTCTTAGGTTATTCTTGCCACTGTCAAAACCATCAGTGAGATCTGCAGAAAAGCTGTTCATATGTGGTAGCACTGTATCAGCATTGATCACAACGTGTTTATAATAGTGATGTAATTACATAAGAAGCTGTCCTTGGTCTTAACAAATGTACACTGAGCCAGGTAGCAGTAGAAAGCATCATCTCTACAATTTATTCTTAAGTGGCTCTTAAATGTGTAGATAGATAGATGTATACACACACACACACACACACACACACACATGCACGCACGCGTGCGCACGCGCTCACACACATGTGTGTGTGTGTGTGTGTAAACAGGTACACACAGAGAGCAACAAGAAAATGAACGAGTGGGAGAAAAAGAAAGAAGACTACAAATGTAACAAAAGTTACCACTGGGAATCCAGGAGAAGCTATCCTGAATTCTTTCTCCTGGTCTTAAAATGTTTCATAAATGCAAAATGGTGAAATGTTAAATGTGAAAAACAGCACTTAGCTTTAGATGTCCTCACTGTCATACCAAAGACACCAACATTCTCACACTCAAACTTGTACTCCATTAGTTTTTAGCTACTGGCAAATTTCCTAGGTGGATGTTTTTCCCTCCGTGCCCCACCTCTCCATCTCAGAATCCCTGCCCCTCTGCTCCTCTGTGCTATTCCCTAGGGCAAACGATGCTCATTTTTAAACATATGGCCATTTTCACTTTCTGCCAATCACTTACAAAAATACGGCAAGATCGACCAGTCGTTGCAGGAAGCTAAACTAAGCTGTAGAAACAAGCATGAGTCACGGGGTTTAGGAGTCAGCAGCTTTGGCTGGTCACTCGTTCAATTCATGACCTTGGGCAGGGCAGGGCAGGGGACACACATCATTTATTGTGGCCTAATCCGGTGACTGATTCCACCGGGCTTGTGTTGCTGCATTGAAAGGGTAAATTTGTGAGTGTGCATCTCTTCGACTCTTTGTGATTTAGGTTTTAGAGAAGTTACCTCAAGTAAGCATCCTTATAAATAGCGCTCTCCTGCAAACCCCCTCTTGGTATTTTGCTTGCAGTTTTAGAACTGCACGTGCTTCTCACGAAGCTCAAAACAGGTCCAGAATTGGGCTGCTTCGCCCTTGCACACTTCCTCTCTGGGGACACCGCGCCAATAAATATTACTCAAAAAAATGAGATATTATGAAAGAGGTTCAAAGAATCTTCAGTATTTCTAGGCTGGAAATACTTTTTTTTTTTTTCTTTTTCTTTTTCCATTTAAGGTTTTACCCTCTCGATCAAACTCTATCTTTGTCTGCCTGGCATCTGTTACTCTCTGGCACCATAGAGCAACTTTCCTTCTGAGAATTGCCACCCTCAGCTTAACTCATAGGACTTGGATGGAGCCGCCTTCAGAGGACGGGGGCTACGAAGCACATAAGAAATGCCGAGTCTACAGTGATCTGATCGGCTCAGGAATGGAAGAAAAAGAAATGAAGGTTGGTTTCCGACAATTATCTTGCTACTCAGAGGAAAGAACATTTTAAAGTGTATTTCCCATCCCAAATATATGGAAGAACAGAGAGAAAAGGCAGCTTCCAAATAACCATTTAATCACCACAACTAAGTGTGCCCGTAATGGCATACCTGACATTTAGGGGTGTGGCTCATAGATTTACCTTTCTTCCTCTTTCATCTTCTCCCTCCCCCACACGCATCATTTTTTTTCCTTCTTAATTTGGCTGAGAAGGCTATAAGTCATTTGCTGCGTCTGGCAGACAGCTGGCTGCTTATTTTAGGTCTATTTTTATCTTCATTCTATTTAGCATATTTTTATTTATTCAATTTATTTAAGGGTCAATGCTCCCAGCATAAACTACGCCCTTCTAATCTTTCTGTATTCATAGGCGAGTCCACACACTGACCAAGGGGTATAAACAAGGCTATGGTAAGATGGGCTTCCTCAGGTGTTTGATTTTTTTTATTTATTTACTTTTTGAACTAGAGTCTCTCTATGTAGCCTTTATTGTCCAGGAACTTTCTATGTACACCAGGCTGACCTCAAACTCACAGAGAGTCATCTGCCTCTGCCTTCCAAGTGCTGGAATTAAAAGTGTACGCTATCTCAACCAGCTAGATGTTTGTATTAGTGGGGAGCTTATAGCTCATCTGCTTCCTGCCTCCCTGTTGTTTTTTGCTTGGAATGCACACACGATGACCTCAATCCTAATGACTGAAGCTGGAACCCACGGACTAAGGCCAAATGCTCAGCCCTGAAATATAAGTCAGGAGACAGGTAGCATTATACAAACTGGGCAGGCTTAGCTTCTATTTTTTGAAACACACACACACATACACACACATGTAGGTGCATAACAGTGATTTGTTTGTTTGTTTGTTTTGGTTTTTGGATTTTTTTTTTTTTCGAGACAGGGTTTCTCTGTATAGCCCTGGCTGTCCTGGAACTCACTCAGTAGACCTCAAACTCAGAAATCCGCCTGCCTCTGCCTTCCAGAGTGCTGGGATTACAGGCGTGTGCCACCACCGCCCGGCTAACAGTGATGTTTTTTAAAAAAAAAGAAAAGAAACTATGCATTTTAATGAAAGCAAATGAGTTCATAAGAAGGGTTGGAGAGAAGAAAAGGAATAGGGAAATCATGTAATCATATTGAAATATAAGAATTTGAAATTATAATAAAAAAGAAATGTGCTGTTGGCTGGACATGGTGGTGCTCACTTTTAATCCTAGCATTCTGGAAGCAGAGGCAGGCAGATCATTATGACTTCAAGGGCAGCCTGCTCTCTGTAGTGACTACGTACACAGTGACCTAGTACAGGCAGAGCTATGTACAGAGTGAGGCCCTGTCTCAAAACACATGCTCACACACACACACACACACACACACACATGTTCACACACATGCACACATGTGCATACACACAATCACACATATGCTCACACATGCACATACAAGCACACACACACGATCGCACATGCACATGCGTGCACACACACACATGCTCATACGATCATACACACATGCTCACACACATGCATGTTCATACACATGCACACATGTGCATACACACAATCACACACATGCTCACACACATGCTCACACACAAGCACACACACACACACATGATCACACATGCAAACGCCTACACGCTTACACATGCATACACACATAAACGCATACACAACACACACACACACACACACACACACACACATCTTTAAGGTATTTGACCAAAAGTACTTGAGTGGGCAGACAACTCTGCTTCCAAAAAGCACAGATTAATAACTGAAAATCTCGCTGTCAAGTACCAGATACTTCCTTACAAGTTATTGGCCAGGACATGACAGAAGCAAGAAAAAAGAAACTCAGGTGCTGCAGTTAGCTCTCCATTGCTTTGAGAAAGCATCGCAATCAAAAAACAGCAAGCGACCTCGGAGATGAAAGGGTTTGTTTCAGCTTGAGATCTCGGGTCCCACTTTACCGCTGAGGGAAGTCAGTGCAGGACATCAAGGCAAGAGCCGGCCAGCAGGATCTTCAAGGGACAACGAGACAGTGGAGGAGTGTTGCTTCCTGGCTGTTCTACCTGGCTTGCTCAGCCTACAGAACCCAGGACCACCTATCCCCCCACTTCAATCACTTAATGGAGAAAATGCACCGCAGGTTGCCCACAGGCCAGTCTAGCCCAGGCGTGTTTTGCTCAGGTGAAGTTCCTCACTCTAGCCTGTGTCACGTATACGTAAAACTAGTAAGCACAGGGCTGATGACATGGCTCAGCGGTTAAGAGCACTGGCTGCTCTGCCAGAGGTCATGAGTTCAAATCCCAGCAACCACAGGGTAGTTTACAACCATCTATAGGGGGATCTGTTGCCCTCTTCAGGGAGGCAGCAGGCACTGTCTGTCTCTCTGTCTGTCTCTCATTCCCTTCATTTGTGCCTCATGCAGATATATATACAGCAGATCACTCATACATTAAAATAGATTAAAAATTAACAAAAAACTAGCCAGCACCACAGGCTTACTGATGTGTTTGGTTGCCTACCTACCATAGGTAAGGACCTACTTCTAATGTCTGATGACGTCTAAATATTAGTGCTTTTATCAATTGGTTTGTGTTGCTGTCAAGTCTGGTCGGAGTAGCTCCTTTCCCCAGGAAGGAGTGGTTAGTGATTAGTTCAGATATCCTCATTTGTCAAAATGTCAAGTCTAAGTGACAACGGTACATGCTTAAGTGACTTCTGGACCTGACATGGGTGTTATACACAGCGACTTATAGCATCTATAGTTAGCTGCACAGTATCAAGCCAGCCCAAATCCCAGCATGGACAGGAATGCACCCTGAGGCCTCGTACAGGAGGAGCTACAGTCAGTCGGGTGATGGATGAAGTGGGAATCAGGATCACATGCTCAAGTAGTCGGCACCAACCCATGTGCAAGTGGTCAGCACTAACCGGAAATCAGGGTTGCTAATAGCAACAAAAAAGGAGAACCCAGAATTGGGTGAAAGATGGTGCGGTGTGAGTCACTGGGGAAACTTGGATGTAGGCAGTGCTGCACGTATATAATTGGAATATGTTATATACATGTATGAAATGATGGAAACATAAATAATATTTTCGAAAAACATGGAGAAAGCAAAGCAAGCACTAGCACACACGCATTAAGAGATGGACTCTTCTCAATGATCGATGGATGTAATGTTACCAGTTCGCTCCAGCTCCCGCAGCCGTGACGTCATTTCCGTGACGGATTGCGATCTGGAGTTGTGAGTCGAATAAACCCTTTCTCCTGCATGATGCTTTTGCTTGGAGAGCTTATCACAGCAACAGGAAATGAAAATATCTGGATTTATTTTGTGTGGATGTATTACAGAGAACGACGAACCAGGGCAAGAACGGGTTAGCTTAGAAGGTAGCGTTCACGGAAAGCAGACACACTCAGCCACGTTCCCTTCACTTGTGCCTCATGTCTGGATTTTGTGTGAAGAGTAACCAGCTCTGTGGGCTTCCACTGCCTCAACTCCTCTCTCGCCTTCCCCACACAGAGGAGCATTTTGGATGGTCAACTGCAGAAGTTGATATTCACAAGGCGTTGCCAATGGGAGCCTGTGTAGGTGCACTCAGCGTTTTGCCTTTATCTTATTTTTACCGTCATGCTCCATTTTAGGCCGTTATCAATCTACCTCTTGGGGCTTCGTGAATCCTATTTGGGGCTCATTCGATACAGATGTCTGCACTATCATCATCGATACACTCAGGATTAAAAGAGGAACAAGAGCTACCCAAATTAACTAGAGAGTAATCAAAATCTGCCTAAAAGTTGCAACGGTGGGAACGAGAATGGGCTCCTGTCGGCTCCTGTATTTGGACACTTGGTCCTGTAGTGTTTGGGGAAAGCTAGGAGGTGTGATTTTACCTGGGGAAATTTGACCCTGGGAGTGGACGCTGAGTATTCAAAGCCTGGTGCCCTTCTCAGCCTGTGCTCGTTCGCTCTCTCTCTCTCTCTCTCTCTCTCTCTCCCTCTTCCTCTCTTTCCCCCCTCTCCCTCTCTTTCTCCCCTCTCTCTCTCTCCCTCTCTCTTTCCCTCCCTCTCTCTCCCTCTCTCTTTCCCTCTCTCTCTCTCCCCCTCTCTCTCCCTCTCTCTTTCCCTCCCTCTCTCCCTCTCTTTCCCTCACTCTCTCTCCCCCCTCTCTCTCCCTCCCTCTCCCTCTCTCCCTCCCTCTCCCTCCCTCTCCCTCCCTCCTTCCCTCTCTCCCTCCCTCTCCCTCCCTCTCCCTCCCTCCTTCCCTCTCTCCCTCCCTCTCCCTCCCTCTCCCTCCCTCCTTCCCTCTCTCCTTCCCTCTCCCTCCCTCTCCCTCCCTCCCTCTTTCTCCCTCTCCCCCTCTCCCTCTTCCTCTCTCTCTCTCTCCCTCCTTCCCTCCCTCCCCCTCTCTCCTTCCCTCTTTCTCTCTCTCTCCCCCCCCCTTCCTCCTCCCTTCCTCTTCCATCTCCTCACGGTTCTCTAGGTCTGGCTGTTTGTTTCTCTCTGTCTGTCTCTCATTCCTCTTGGTGTTCCCACATGAGATGTGTGGCTCTGCTCAGGCCTCCGTGCTCACCTGCTGCCTCGGTTCTGCCATTACAGACACCGGCCGACCAAAAGAAAGCCATTCTTCTATGAGTTGTCTTAGTTACAGTGTTTTATCATTGCTAGAGACAAGTAATTAATACCTCAGTCAATTCTTGAAGGAAAATAATAGTAAAAGATGAGGAGGAAGTTATAAAGAAAGGAGTCATGGAGTCTTGAAAAGACACAGAGGGGCTGTAATGTTGCATGTTTTGTTTTTTGTTTGCAGTGGTGGGCATAAGACACAGGGCCTCTGAATGACAGGCAAGAACTGTTATAAGATATTTGAACCTGTTTGCAGTTCAGCTCTGGCTTAGCCCTTGGCACACACCTTACTCGGCTGGAATACAGACACGCCCTTCATACTCACCTTTAATCCCAAACAATGAAGGTAAAGTTAGTTTGTGGAAAGAAGCGCCCACAGGTGAAAGCAATGTCTAATTGAGTGGCAGAAAAAGTGGCGAATCAGAGAAAGATTTTATAGAATAGGATCTGCCCAATTCTCACAAGAAGAGAGAAGTGAAGCGACTTACAGGAGAGACAGAGAACAGCAGAGTTCACAGAGAGCAGGACAGTAGAATTGAGGGGGAGACAGGAGCAGAGAGGGAGAAGGAGGCAGTTTTACTGGGAGAGAGAACGACGGAGACGCAAAGACAGAATGAACAAGAGAATGAGAAGGAGCCAGAAGATTAGAAAAGATTGCTAGAGTTAGTTTGGGGCCAAGCAGAGCAACTCAGAGAAGCTGAGAGAAGCCAGATTGAGTCACTCAGCTTGGGGAGGACTTTGGGACAGAGCATCTGAGGTGAACCAGCCAGCCAGAGTTCAGAAAGAGCTAGAAAGGCTGAGTTTATTCAGCAGTAAGCCTCAGAGGCTGAAAACCTACTAGTTTTAAATAAGATTGTATGTAAGTAAGATTGTATAGAACTTCCAGGACTATGACTAGGATAGAAGATGGAGGCAGTAAGCCTGCCAGTCAACAATTCCCACAGAAGAATGAAAGCTACATTTACGAAGAACTTCATCAGCACACTTCACCCTTAAATGCATATTGCTCAGTGAGAGAAACTAATATGAAGAGACTAATATTCTATACTTAGTACTATAAGCATTATATTTATCTTGGAAAGGGCAATGTTATAAAATCAGTAAAAAAATGTTTAAATAAATGTGATTAGTTTGATGTGTAAGATTCAAATTTAAGTTGATTTATTTATCATATATTATCTAGCATGTTTTATGCTTATAGCTGGAAATTTCTTTTTAACCACTCTGTAAAACTTGTAATCTCAGCATATTTAATATGTATATATTGTGTATGTAAATATGTGTGTATGTATATATGGAAAATAAATTGAGAGGATATAATTTTAAAATCACTTCTAAGTAAAAGTAAGTAACAACCTATGTTTTGCACTTCAACAATTTTTATTATAACCAACAGTATGACGTTTTTGTTTATTACTGTATTTTTATTGTATGTGGAGAGCCTTATTGGGGTGCCGTGCTGCCTGGCAGTAGCCTGACATTGACCAAGGACAAGGGCTCAAGCAGGAATCTGACATTAGGACATAATAAGGAAGGAGGTTATGGCAGAAGCAAGCTTCAGGCCAAATTCTGGGCTTGGACAAGGAAGTAGGCTCAGGTATTTTGGTCATCCTTACACACCCTTGGAAACAACTGTCTCTGAAGTGATGTGGGACTTTGCTTACTGCCTTGACAATTTTGTGTTTACTGTCTTGCTTATTCCTCATTGTACTACTTTTGACCTTAATTCCTGCATGTAATTAAATCGGTATAAAAATGGATTGAGAATTATTAGGTTTAATAATTCAGCCTTTCAGTCTCAGAATAGACTGGGGTCATACTACAGTTTTGTCTAATTGTCTCTTTCTTTTCAATCCTCACTCCTGTGCTGGAGAACCTGTTGACTGACTGAGCGGGCTTGGTCAATTGTATCAGTAATTCTAAGTTAAGTAGCTTTTAAAGCAGGAAATGTTCTTTACTAACTTAACAAAATTGTGTGAGCTCCCTCTACTGGATCTATGGAAGCATAACAATGAACATTTGTGTGTGTGTGTGTGTGTGTGTGTGTGTGTGTGTGTGCAAACAGGCACATGGTTCATGCCATCTCTCCAGACCCCATTTTCTAATTATCTTATGAATATTTATGTTTATACCCTTAGAGCTAGGCTGCTCTAACCCTTGGTCAGAGATGCTTCTTTTTTTTTGTAGGGGCAGCAGCCAACTGTCCACGGTGCTGAGACTAAGTGACTAGGAGTCTCACCCCGTAATGGAACACCTCTTTTTTTTTTTTTAAAGATTTATTTATTTATTATATGTAAGTATACTGTAGCTGTCTTCAGATACTCCAGAAGAGGGTATGGATGGTTGTGAGCCACCATGTGGTTGCTGGGATTTTGAACTTGGAACCTTTGGAAGAGCAGTCAGTGCTCTTAACCACTGAGCCATCTCTCCAGCCCAATGGAACACCTCTTACTCCTATCACATCTCACACCCTGGCCAATCCAAGGCCCAAGGAACATGACAGACAAGGAGGCAGAATGAATGTAAGAAGAGCTTGGGATGGACAGGAGTGCTGTGGAATGCTGTTTTCTGAAAATGGCGTGGCCACAATACTGATCAATGGACAGCAGCCCTGGTTCCCGGCATGAGACTGCACAAGATCAAGCCAACTAAACTTCTAGCCTGGATGGGGGAGGAGCTCAGGAAACCCTGTTCAAACACAGGAGCTAATAGCAGTTGATAGCTGCTCGAGGAGGAAGAGGGTGGGGGCGGGGTGACCACTCTCCAGTGGATTGCCTCGTGTCATGAACATATGGTCATCACTAATTGAGCTTGGGTTATTAGAAATGTAAGAACAGACAATGACTAAGGCATGTGTTGGATAGCATCCAGATGGGATGGGGGGAGGTAGTGGAGGGCAGGCACTGTTGACGGAGAATGGTCCTCATGGTTCATATGTTTGAATGTTTGGTACCCATTAGTAAAACTAACAGTGGGAAAGATTAGGACTGTGGCCTTGTTTGGAGCAGGTGTGTCACTGGGCATGTGCTTGAGGTTTCAAAAGTCTGCACCAGGCCCAGCAGTCTCTCTCTCTCTCTCTCTCTCTCTCTCTCTCTCTCTCTCTCTCTGCCTGCAATTTGATGGAAGCTCTCAGTGCCAGGCTGGTTTGCCATGGTATTCACAGACTAACCCTCTGAAACTGTCAGCAGTTTCAACGGAACACTTTCTCTTATAAGAGTTGCCTTGGGCATGGTGTCTTTTCACAGGAGTTGAACAACAACTAACACAAACATGATCATATTTCATTGTGTACATGCATGAAATTATCAGAGAATAAATTTACCTTCTTTTTTTTTTTTTGATTTGGTTTTTTTTTGAGACAGGGTTTCTCTGTATAGCCCTGGCTGTCCTGGAACTCACTCTGTAGACGAGGCTGGCCTTGAACTCAGAAATCCGCCTGCCTCTGCCTCCCAGAGTGCTGGGATTACAGGCGTGTGCCGCTACCACCCGGCTTTTTTTTTTTTAAACTTTTTTTTTTCAGAGAATAAATTTGAAGATGACACTTGGAATTGAGGCATCTTTGGGAACAATAGACGCAGGCAGAGGTTATCTGTGAGCTTCCCTTAGGTGCTTAAAGGGATCCTTCAGAGAAACACAACTATGGTGGATCCTACCAGAAATCTCAGCTGCTGCTGAAAATTAACTTGGGTCACAGAAGGCCCACCTCATTTTGTGGTTATGCACTCAATCATAGAGTTGTTTTTGCTGCTACTTCCTAATGGTAATTTTGCTATTGTTATAAATCTCGCGAATAAATGATATGTAGGGGGTCTGATATGGCCCCGGGGAGGATCCTGCAGCACTCCCCAGGGGGTCTCTACTCACTGATAGAGAACCTGGAGTAGAGGTTGATCCCACACATGCATAGCTACTTATTCTCCCAAAGGTTATTGAGGAAGAATTTTTATGACCCGAGTGACCTTTCACCTAACAAGACACTTTTTATTCTCCTAACTTTCCATAATTTTCTTTTTTTGTTTGTATTAACTTCTGCTGCCGGCCGCCATCGGTAGCCCCAGAGCTCCATTTCTTTCTGTAATTCAGGATGCTATGTAAGTTTTAATTATCTGATTCTATTGTAAGTTTGCTTTGTGGGATGCCTATGCATACACACATTGATGTTGTTTTCCTGTTAATCCACACTGTTAAGTGAAGAACTTTAGAAGGCACAATGTGCTTTAAAGTTACTGTCTACCACACTTGATACTATGTCACCACATTACAAGTGCTCCAGTGGCCATACATTGTGATATGATAATAGACCGTGCAACTTTCAGACTGAATGGACGACGTCTCATTATATCGGATTAGGCCAATATCTCACTGCTATTGCTTTCTCTTCCTCAGGTTCTGATCTTCAAAATGATGGCCTTGAATTTTACAGGCCTTAATTTAGGTTCTACATCGTTACCTCTGCAGCGGGCAGTTAGTTCTAAGGCGAATGGAAATCAAGAATAGACTGTGGAGGTGGCCGACTTCAAAAGAATATTTAATTATCCCCCCCCCCCCCATTCGAGTTAGAACAGAAAGGGAGGACAGGGTAAAAGACATACTTCTTGTTTATTTACTTATTTAGACTGTTTTTGGCTTAGAGCACGGGGACTTTGCACCGTGTCTCCATTTCCTCATTGATAAAGAGGAAAGAAAGGAAGTGATGGAGACTCTGTAGACAACTTGACAGGGATTTGGGTCAGCCTGCACTGCTGCTTGTCATGGCGTCCGCAAGGTAGAAGTTGTTCGTGCTTGGTTTTCATTTTTGGAATTAAGCCTTTTGTCTTTTTTGAGGGATTTTTTTTTCCTGTTTCTTTTTTCTAAATACAGGCTCACTCTGTAGCTTGGAACCACTTTTACAATCAAGGCCTCCCCTGTGCTGGCGGTAGAGACATGACCACCCACCGTGCTGGGCTGAAATATTTAAGGTGGGGTGCTGGAGAGCTGGCTCCAAGGTTAAGACTGCTCTCTGCTTTTCAGAGTTAGGTTCCCAGAACCCAAGCCAGGCAGCTCACAGCTTCGAGGGGAAATGGCGTCTGCCTTCGGATGCCAGTTCACAGCATCAGCACGTGGTGCACTACTTTCTTCTGCAGTACTTATGCTTGTCACAGGAAACATTGTCTTTGCTAGTAACCCTTCGTCTGGTTAAGAAAATATATTTCTGTACACACACACACACACACACATATGCACACACATGCGCGCACACACGCGCCTATAGATTTGAAGAAGGCTGGGTCGGGTATATAAGAGGTGTGGAGGGACGAAAGGGAAGGGAAATGTGTCAATTAAGTTATAATATCAAAAATAAAATGAGAAGAAAGAGAAAAATATATTCTTTATTAATATACCCTTGATACTATAAAAAAAAAATCTGGTATTCTTATGCCAAAGAACAGTTTGCCTGTTTTCTGGTTTTATTTTGAAGTCCTCAAAAGCAAGTGCTGAGCAGGGAGCACAGGTCGTCTCATGACTGTAATTTGCATTTCTGCCGTACTCAAATGCCTTCAAGGGTTTCTCACCATATCCTAGTCCAAGGAAAACTTTGGCCTGTCCCACTTCCAACGCCTTTTTAAAGACCTTGCTTCTGTTTGTATCTGGACCATTCTGCAAGCTGTCCCAGAAGCCTGAACTGCTCTGCTCTGGAGTTTGTTTCACATGGCTAGTTTTTGTAAGGATTCACTTTTCCTAAGCATCTAAAAACTATGTCTTTAAAGAAGCCACTCTCGAGCCTTCCTGCTGCATTGCTGGAGTGGTCTCTGTTCTCCGATGTGCTCCCTGAAGCCTGGGGCTAAAGCTTTGGGGGTCAAAGGTTCTCCTTTAGCCAGGTTTAATTTGAAAAAGCAGCATAGAGAAGAGGTATTAACACAACGGTAAATAAATCAACACGGTGCTGGTGTATCATAGACAAACAGGCCCACTAAAACAGGCCCACATAACCCGATTATGTATAAATGGGAATATAATGTATGGTAAGAATATCTCACACCGTGGAAATGATGGGCTTCTGAGGGACAGGGTGGAGACAAACTCATTCAGCAGCTGGAGATAAAAAGGAGGCTGATTGCTCTAAAACCACAACAGAGAGAGAGAGAGAGAGAGAGAGAGAGAGAGAGAGAGAGAGAGAGAGAGAGAGAGAGAGAGCTGAAAGAACTAGAAGAGGGCCAGGGAGAAGGCTGGGGTGGGGGTGGGGCAGGGCACTGGAAAGACTGCGGAAAGCAAAGACAAGAAAGCACAGAAGGATCCAAGTCCGTAGACAATGCGTCTTTATCGCGGCGGCCCGAACAGATTCTCTTCCTCATGCTTCTTTCCTACCGAGAGTGGAGCAAATGGCCTTTAACATTTTTTTTTTTTTTTTTAGTTTCAGATATTTATGCTAAGTCAAGAATCATAAAAGGGAATGAATTTAAGCCAGCATATTTGGAGATGAGGAAGATTAGAAAACTAAAAGAAAAATTTAACTTCTAGAAACTGAAAGGCTGGTCGAGCCATTGTCTAGGCCGTCAGTGAGGAAATGGAGGGCGAGCAAGCAATGGGGAATGCTATTCTGTGGGAAAGGAGGAGCGCTGACGGTCTAGAAAGACTAATGTTGGAAAATGGCACGTAAAGCACACCAGATACTCAAATGTTCACGCTGGCGTAGACAGCTTCTCTGAGCAGAACCGATGCCTGCAGAAGTCAGATGGCTACCTCTGAAGGATGATTTAAGGAAACCGGAAGTAACGGGTGGTACAGATTGAGGAAGGGAGCTGTTTAGGAGCAGTGACTAACTGTGGACTGCTGACACCAAGCACTGTGCTGTGGAAGGAGGGAGGGAAGTGGGGAGGGAACATTTCCTGGACGGCTTCATTTTGTCTTTCAGAATACAGCTAATCCTTACTACTTATGGATTCTATATATTCATGCGTTTTTCTCACTCTTTAGAATATCTGTAACCCTTGAACCCACTACTTGTGGTGGTTTTACAGCCCGCTGTTGGCCGGATGCCCAACAGTTAAAAAATTCAGGCCCAATGCGGTTTATGTTCTCAGCTGAAGTTGAACAAGGGGATATCTTCATTCTCTCTTTCAGTTCTCCCAAAAGAAACAAATTACCCATTTTGTGGTCCATTTGGTGCCATGTTTTATTTTCTTCATTTATGAGATTTTTTTTCTTGATTTTACTGTTTAAAATGTCTCCATTCTCCATATGCAACAGTGAAGTGCTGTCTATGGTTCCAACATATGAGAAGGCCATGATGTATTTTACAGAGAAAAATACATGAGTATATGGGCTTTGTTCAAACATGTGTTACAGTGCCAATGAACCGGAGTTCACTATTGATTAACAGTGTTGGGTATGGTGCCTTTAAACAGAAACACACGATTCTCAGTAGTATACTATTGATACATTCTATATGTAACCTACAGTTTACCATTTCAATAACTGTATATCAACAACGTTATGGCATTAGATGTATAGTCAAACTGTTCAGCCACCAACATCCTTCTCAAAGCTCCATCACTCCAAACTGAAACTCTGTATCACTGAGACATAATGCCCAAGATCCCCCTCTTTGCCTCCTGGCAACCACTGGATTCTGTCACTGCTGGGACTCTAGCAACTTCTATACATGGAATTCTAAATATTTGTCTTTCCATATCTGCCTTAAATTAAATCACCTTAATCAATTCCCCGATTATTCATTAGCTTGAATCTAATTAACGTCTGACTCATGAAATTGTATTTTAGAGCAAATGTCTAGCTTTGCATTTTATAATCTTTTTAGTTGATGTTTAAAGGACACTCCATTCCAGTATATTGTAAATTCTGTCTCATCAAGGCTTTCTTTATGGTTCACCGACCGTGTCTTTAGACTTTGGTAGTCTCCTAATAATATTATATGATAGAATCAAACTTGTGGGACCACCCATGATATATAGGATGCTGGTTTGAATGCTCTGCTTTGGTACATTGTAGTTTCTTGGAGAACGGTTGACTCTTTTCTAAATAAACAGAATTTAAAATGTAACAAAGCTGGTTTTTTTGTTTCTTTTCTTTCTTTCTTTTTTTCCCAGACAGGGTTTCTCTGTGTAGCCCTGGCTGTCCTGGAACTCACTCTGTAGATCAGGGGCTGGCCTCGAACTCAGAAATCCGCCTGCCTCTGCCTCCCAAGTGCTGGGATTATGCCCGGCTTGTTTCTTTTTTCAAGCTCGCTTGGAACTCGTTAACGTTACTCTGGTTTGGAGGCATCCACAGGTCATTAGACCTTTGCCAAAAAGTCGTGTATTTGGGGTAAGGACACTAATCCTCTGGAGGTCTCAGTGGGTTAGAGTAGATCCGTCTGCGTTTATCCATCGTGCGCACGGGGCAGCACACACACAACATTGTACTGGAGGGCACGGAGACAACTAGGGCAAGTTACACAATGCAGGACACCTGCAAAAACTGCTGGCCGCCGTCTCAGGGAGCTCTTCCATCTTGGCAGGTTCACTCGTGCTGACACGCACAATCCTCTTAGAGGACAAGATCTGGGAGTCAGCGGCCATTCCATGCTTGTGAGATAAGACGGCGCCTGTGCTTATTCACTACAAAAGCCGATGGACAAAACGGGACTAAAGCCTCAACGCTAGCGAGTACAAAACATACCACTGTATCTGCCCCAGCGTACGCTCCGCCGAACTTGCGTTTCTTCCCAGCATGCTCTGGGACGCACCGCGAGACTTCAATTAATTCTCGCGAGATTTATCGGCAGCCATCTTCTTGGGGGTGCTGGAAGCCGGGAAGACCCCCCGAACCGTTCCCATTGAGCTGCCCTTCGTTTTCGCTCTCTTCACTTCTGCTCTGCCGCGTTGCCAACAAGCACCTAATCCCAAAGCTGAGAGAAAAGCCCGTGTCCAAGCGCGTTCGGCTCGCCTTCGGGAGGATTCATTGGGGAGCGGGGCAGGGGGGAGGGCCCGGCAAACGGTTGCCGCCTCAGCCTGGGCCGGGGTCCGCGGACGGGAAGCTCCCGGTACCCGGTGGGCGCGTGGCCTGCGGCGGCCCCCGCCGAGGTGCTCGCCTTCCGCGGCTCGCGGGAGCCCGCCACCGGCACCTCCCACCGCTGCCCACGCGGACGGCGCGCGGAGGAGGGGGCGGCGGCGACCTGGGCGAGCGCAGGAGTGTGACCGGCCTCGGGGCCGCGGTGGATGGTGTCTAAGATGATCATTGAAAACTTCGAGGCACTCAAGTCCTGGCTCAGCAAGACCCTCGAGCCCATGTGAGTCCCCCGGGGAGCTGGGGTGGCGGGGATGGCGGCGGCGGGGGCTCGATGGGCGCACGCACGGATCGGTGGGTGCAGTCTACCCAGAAAGCCTGAGCTGGAGGCCGGAGCGAAGACCCGGGGTCCTAAGGCTCTGTTTTCTCTGTTCTCCCACCTTCCCGTCCAGGTTCAAGACAGCCAAAGCTGGAGCTGTGCTTTATTTTAATCGTTGAACTGATCTTTGAACCGGTGTGTCCTGCTTTTTTTTCCCGTTACGTGTAGACTGCTACTGAACTTCCCCATACACCTGTGTTCTCTGAGGCCCTCCAGATCGCATTCTTGGCTTTTCCCGAGTGCTAGCTTAGCCTCCTGCCCGTAGATTATTTTACAGTGTTTCTTAAACGAAGTGCATGGCTTTTTATTAGGGGTTAGGGAGGTTCGAGTTTATACCTAAGGTTTCACTTACAGTCCCTTAAAGAAAGGCCACGTCTTCCATGTGGTGGCTGGCTCATACGCACCTCTCTTAACTGATTGAAGATGTAACAGGTGCTAGACCCAGTAAACCCCAATCCCCTCTTCACTTACACCCTACTAATTTGAAGAAGGAGGGGGGGGGGAAGCCCAAATCTCTATCCGTATGGAATATTTAGCAGTTTAAGGAGGGATTCATTAGTTTGTGCGACTGTTGAAATGCTGAAATTTTTTAGGAATATTTTATGTATTTAATGCAAAATATACCATAGGTAGTTTTCTGTATCGCCGATTTGCAATAGCAACTTAAAATGCAGTGGCAGACAATTCACTTATTTAATGCATACATTTAAGTTTTTACCGTATACTGTGGGGAGCTTTGGGGCAGGATTTAAACATTCTCCCAGGTTAATAAGCTGCAATAAGATACACGTTCAGTTATGCCCAGTTATGACCTGATAGTCGATGGCCATGTAAACGTGCTTGGATGGCGGCTGCTGCTTCAGTGTTGTTGGTCAGTGAAGCTGTCTGAGCGAGTAATAGTTAATAAAACTTAAAGAGGAGAAAAGGACCCTCTGTGTTTTCAGAATGAAGAGTAGATGAAAGGCCTAGTAGAGGACGTGATGGTGGTTTGTTCAAAAACGAGAAAAATGAGGGAAGAGAAAAGGAAGACATGGAATTAGCCATAGGGTTTTAGGTCGAGGTGAGGAATTAAGAGCTTATTTAACACACACTAGAAAAAGAGGTTATTTAAAGCCAGCCAGGACTGATTTGACGTCAAATAAGGGTGTTGTGTGGAGAGTTAAGGTGTTGAGAGTTAAATGAAGGGACACTCTATTGAAGGCTGAGACTGATTGGGTGATGGTGGAGATGGAGCCACATGCACTTCACAAGTAGGTCTGACAGAACTTCCTGATAGAGTGATGTGGAAGAAAGGAACAGAAAAATCAAGTATGAAGCCTCAAGGTTAGTGTTGACAACTGACAACTGGATGGATGATGTGGAAGGCTGAGGGCAGTCTGGGTAGGGAAGGGATGGCTGTTGACACGCTGTGATGATGATGTGTGAGGTGCTAGTTATTCATCTTAAGTAAAGTTGGATGCTGGAGTCTAGAACTTGGGCCAGGACTAGAGAGATAAAATGTTATGCTAATAGGATTTGAAGCCATGAAATTGTGGGAGGTTTCCTGGGAACAATGTGTAGATAAGGGATGGACAGGATTGAGGTAGGAGGTATGGCAAAAGCAGGGGCTTATTAACCTGGTGAGATTCTACAGACTGATACATGCAATAAGTTCAAAGCTCTTAGATTTGGCAAAGTAGCCAGTCATTGTAGGTCTTAGCAAAGTAGTTGATTAGAGTATTCTCTTTCAGAGATCCGGAGGGTATAGCCTAGTGCTGGTGGCATATGAGACATGCAAGGCCCAGATGAAATCTTCAGTACCTTCCACTTCTAAGTAAACAAAACAAAAAAAAACATTTTTTTTTCTTTCTTTGGATTGGAAAGTCAATGGTAACATGTGTAACAGGTGAGACGGAGAGCCCCAGGGCCTAATGACGACTAGCTTTGAATTGTGCTATAGCAACTCATCTGCAAGTTATATAATACTGGAAAAGTCACTTATGCTTGTGTTTCCATCTGTAAAGTGGGGAAAATAATGAGTGTGTGTGTGTATGTGTGTATGTATTTTTTCCTAGAATACTACCCAGCATGTAATTAGCACATTCAAATCAACTGTACTGCCATTTCATGTTCTTCTCAATAACCTAAAACATATATACTTAGTCTATATGCTTTTAGTTTTTCTTTAATTCAAACAAAGCACATTTATTGTAGCAACTACTCAGATGTCTGATACTTTCCATGATTACAATAAACAGTTATGGCTAGTAGAGTCTACCCAGTGGCCCTTTCTAATGTACATTGTAAAATTTAGCTCCTATTCTTGTTCTTTTAATTTGGATGTGTTCTTTATTATTATTCTAGGTAATGACTTAAAAAAGCTTAGTTATTTACCATCTTTGCTTTTTAATTTTTTTTACATAAAGTTTTTTGCAGTTTTGACATGTAATTAATAAAACACATACCGTCTGATGAAGGAATAAGAAGTAACTTTAGTTAGTTTTTAGCAATTCATGGTAGTGAAGTAGTGCATGATTTTATTTTTATTTTTAGTTTTTTTGACTAATCTGAACTGTGAATGTATTAGCAAACTTTTGAGTACTTCACGTATGCTGTGCTAATCAGTGTGGGAAATACTATTTGGCAAAGGATGAAATAACTTTTCATTTGGTAGGGAAGACAGATGCTGAACAAGTAATTGTAATACTGTATGTGTTAAAGAATTCGAGTATGCTTTGGTAATGCATTATGTGAAGTTAAAGGCTGCTTTGAAATGGCAGCAGTAGACCCAGCTTGGAAGGGTGGAGAAGAGCTTTCTAGCTTAGGAGAACATAGTTCATGAATGTCCTAAAAATGAGATGGGGACACTGGAGAAACTAAAAGAGATTGAAAGAGCAGAGGAAGACTAGCAATGGTTAGGGATGCCAGAGGCGCTGGAGATCACACAGGACTTTGTTGAGGGAAGTTAATCATTTTGTGTGCTGTTGAAGCCATTTGTAGAAGCCAGCAAAGGGTTTAGGGTAGCTGAGTTCTGAGGGGTGCGGAGAGTGAGGTCGGATGGGAAAGACTGGTCGCATTGTCAGCCCCGAGGACACATATGTGCATCTGTTTATTCAATTGTAAGTTCTGTAGTTGTAGCAGAATTCTGTTCATTTTTTTCTACAAATCATTAACCATTTAGGTATTGAAATGTTCTCTCAATGCTTAGAATTGATGTCTTTTGATTTCACCTGTTTGCTTAGTCTTTTACCTATTCATACATTTTTGGTAATGTGAAATTTGGTAATTTTGGTAATGTGAAATCCTAGCCAAAAAACCAGTATTTTGTCATGGTGATTCAACCTTAAATTTTGTTTGTTAGCATATAAAAGTCATGGGTTTTATTATAGTCTTCACATATATTTATGCCATTATACTTTGTTTTTATTCCCCCCTCTCACTGATGGTGGCCTTGACCTCACTCTTCACATATTGCTTTCTCCTCTCCTCTCAATAGTCTTCCTTTCTGTGTTCATGTCTGTTTCATTACTTTCTGCTTTCATCATTTCTCCTCCATAAGATCTCTCACACTATCAGTTTGTCTCTGTCTCATAGGCACAGAACACATTTGCACTTAAGTTCTACCAATGAGAGAAGATGAACAGTTTCTTATTCTGAGTCTGGCCTAGTTCACTAAATACAGTAATCTCCAGTGCCATCTATTTTTGTGTACGTCACGATTTTATACTTTATGACTGATAAGATTCTTCTCTGTAAATGCACCACATTTCTTTATTCATCCAACTGTTGGATATCTAGCTGGTTCTGTTTCTTAGCTGTTTTTAATAGTGAAGCAGTAAGCATACATATACAAATGTTTCTGTATTATGTTGAGTTAAAGTCCTTTTCGGATGTATACTTAAGCTTGGTACCATTAGGCTTTTGAGGAATTTCATACTGACTTTCATAGGGGCTGCACCAATTTATATTTGTACCGCCACTATATAAGACTTATTAATACCTTACATCCAAGCCAGCTTTTGTTTTCTTGATCCTGACCATTCTGCTTGGGGTGAGCCAGAACCTGGAAGCCAATAGTCCATATCAAGCACTTTTCTTACTGCTGTACACGTTATATTTTGAGAGAAAGTCTTTCATTGAACCTGGAGTTCCTTGATTTGGCTAGGTAGCTGGCCAGTGAGCTTTAGGATCTACCTGTCCAGTCCCATCCCTCACGCTCTAACTGCATACTTCTGAGAGAGGCATTTTACTGATCTCTCCAGCCTCCTGAAAGAATTTAACTTGCATTTCTCTGATGGCTAAGGTTATTTATTGGCCATTTGTCTTTCTTTCTTTCTTTCTTTCTTTCTTTCTTTCTTTCTTTCTTTCTTTCTTTCTTTCTTTTTTTGAGAACCATCTATTTATTCATTGGCTTTTTTGTGTGTGTTTGTATGTGTGTGTGTGTGTGTGTGTGTGTGTGTGTGGTGTTGATTTTTGTTGTCCATAGAGATCAGTTATTAATTCCTGTCTGAAGTAAAGTTGGCAAATTATCAAATTATTTTCCTATTCTCTAGGTTTTTTCTTCACTCTGGTTATTGTTTGTTGTTGTTGTTGTGTTTGGGTTTTTTTTGTTGTTTTTTTTTTTCTGTGCCTCTTAATTTCAGGTAAACCCATTTGTCAATTCTTGAGATTATTTCTGGTACTGTTAGAATCCTTTTCAGAAAGTGCATAAATCTTAAGTGTTTGATCTGCTTTCCCAAGGTTTCATTTTTTTTTTTAAATAGATATAGTTTTCTTTACTATTTATTTTTTGTGGGTTTTTTAACCACATGTGGTAATTTAATAAAATCATTTTTTTGATATGAAGGAATTCTTCAAGATACAACCAAATCCTTTAATTTTTTAAGAATTAAAATTGACAGACTAATGTTGAGATTTTGGTGTTTAATTGTAAAGATGGAGATTCTTAGGCTTTGCTTCTGTCGCTGTGCATCACTGTGAAGGTAGGTTACATAGAGGAATGAAAACAAACTTCTTTTTCTCATAAGTCAGTATTCAAATTTCAGTTCTGCCATTCAGTTAGCTTAGTGATCGAGGCAAGCAAACCTTTCTTTAGTAGTATAGTTAGGGATAATTATTTGTTTGCTTGTGTAGCTAGAAGAGAATGAGACATTCAATAGTCTACAGTTGTCCCTCCTTCCTTAACTACCGCTTGATTAGGAGCTTACTTGGCTACTCCTGCAGCCACTAGCGTTTGCATGGGTCGCTGGGCTTCCCACTCCATTTTACTTGATGAGCATTATCTCTGCTGGGGTTGATGACAGTGAGGCACAGACCTCACAGTTATTTAGATTCAAGCCTTATTTATTATACACTAGAGCAGGAGAACTCAACTTGTGGGGTGAGAGAGACCTTTCACAGGGGTTGCTTAAGACCGTTGGACAGCACACATATTTACAATTCGTAATAGTAGGATAATTAGAGTTAGGAAGTACCAATGAAAATAATTTTATGGTGGGGGGTCACAACATGAATAACTGTATTAAAGGGTTGTACCATTAGGAAGGTTGAGAACCACTGTTCCAGAGTCCTGCATGTTCTTAATATGCTTTTACATTGTAGTGTGGATCGTATATTGTTTTCATTATGGTATACATTTCTTTTTAAACTCTTAGACTTTTATTTACAGTAACCCTTTTGAAAAGGAACAAGGTTCTAAAAGCATTCTACTCAGTTTGAAGGATATGCCCTGGAGTTTTTGTAGTACTTTTTTCTTTGCTTATATTTTCTACTAACAAGTATATTTTAAAACTTGATTAAAATTTATTTTTTATTGTGAATTATGGACAGTTTCTGTGTGTGTGCACATGTGCTTGCACAGTGATCTTTTTTACCCCTGAACCTTGATTCAAATTCTCTCCTACTGCTGAGTAGCTGCTTTGGCATAGTAAGTCAGTTTGCCACCCTGAATAGAGACTAAACAGAAATAACAAAAAGCAAAAACTATACCCATACTTTTCTTACATGTGCATTCTTGCTAGTTTCCACTTAACCTATTGCTTTTTATGTGCATTTTAATTTATGCGAAGCTAAACTTTCTTTGTGATTCTCTACCATATTGTTTATATTGGCCCCCTCCCTCTCTCCAATTTTAAGAAGTGAAAGTTAACTGACAGCTTATTCTATGCTGATCATTGACACTTTATTGAATGTGAACTAAGTTCCATTAAAGACAAAATAGACTCTTAGGGCCATTTACATCTTCCTGGCTATGAATATTCTATTAGTTTATAACTTTTGATAAGTGGCTCTCAAGACCTATTCTGTTGCTGCAGTCTTACATGAATATGGCCAGTAAATGATGGTGACGGACTCCTAAGACATGTAATTCTGAAGCCTGTGTGTATGGTGGTGCTTCCTGACTTGTATACATATCTTTTATGTATATGTGTTATGTCAGTACTAAAATACAGACCTGACATGGTCCATTTCTTCCAGAAACTTACTTGTGTTCTGTCTAGTTGGGGTAGTGACTCTTTCCAACATAACTCTTTAATTAGTCTTAACATAACTTATGACATGAATTACACGCAAAATACATGTGTTAGCCGTTACTTGTTTTAGCATCATTGTTGGATTCTCTGGCAGTTGAAAGCAGGCTTTAAGTGTGTTCCTGTTCTCATAGCACCTAGAACAATGTATGTGACAGACTTCAGCATTAAATGTATTAGTTGAAATTTCTACTTTGTTGACTGAAAATCTTAAGTAGAGTGGGAAGCTCATTTGGATAAAACTAAACCCACACTGTTACCTCACTTTTCAGAGTAGCTGTCATGAACAGAACTAAAAATAGATTCTTTGGGTTTCTCTTATTATTTCAATACTTACTGTTTATTTTGTTTTGATTTTGGTTTTTTATTTTGAGGAAGGGTTTTTCTGTGTAGCCTTGGAATTCACTCTGTAGACAAAGCTGACCTTGGGCTCAGAGATCTGCCTGCCTCTGCCACCCAAGTACTGCCATTAAAGGCATGTGCCACGGTTGAGCTTACTTCAATTTTTTAAAACATCTGCTTGTTTGTGTGCGTGTAGGCGCTGGAACATGGTAGTTAGAGGGCCAGTGGTGGTTAGTAGACTCTTTACCGTATGGATTCTGAGCATTGAACTCAAGGTGATCAAACAGTGTGGCAGGCACTCCTAGCGACCTAGCAATCACACTAGAACTCTCTTTGTTTCATAGCACCTTCAGAATTAGAACTTTTTAATCTTTGTTTTGAGACAAAGTTTCACTTTGTATCCTAGCAGGCTGGTAGATTATTTTGTTTTATGTTTTTAACAAAGTTTCACTTTGTAGCCTTGCGGGCTGGCCTCAGTCTTTAAACACATGTATTTTCTTCTGTGCCAGCTTAAGATTAAAAATTTAAATCTTAAATTTAGTTAAAATAGTTTAGTAATCTTTTTGAGGGTAAGCACTGAAGAGTTCATGTTTATTTAGGAAAATGGTGTGTGTTTCTGTGTGCAGGTCAGCTCTGTTCATGGAGCTGGACAAAAGAAATGATTTTAATTGCATTAATTTTAGTAGGTGAACGAATTAATATTATATAATTAATTACTGGCTCAATATGTATGTTAAATACTTTCCTTATGTTCTTTACTTGATAAATGCCTTTCAAGACCATATTTTAGTGTTGCAATCTTATTTGAAGTTTCCATTTGAATTCTGAGTTACTAAATTTAGCAGGTTTTTTTTGTTGTTTTTTTTTTTAAATTTGTTTTACTATTTTGGCTGGATTATGGTGCTTCTCCAGTAAAATTATTTCACCCATATTTCACTATAAGATAGTGTTGAGTGAAATATTTAAAAAAGTAGACCCAGCACTCTACTGTGCTTGTGCCTCTAACTTTCTGCCCTGGTGGTCTGGCCAGCCATACTCTGGAGATTTGTGGAGATTCACTGGCTTGGAGCTCCTGAAATGTCTCTACCCAGCTTGCTAGGTTCCCAGTGGCGGGTTGCTGCCATGCCAACTCCATGCTTCAAATCCTCCACAGCCTTTGTGGTGCACATCTGGCAAACCCACACTTTGGCGCTGAACCTTTCTTTCTGAACTCAGATAACTCAACACAAACTTAGTTCAGAAACAATAGTAACTCAATTTCTGGGAGCAACAACTAAAACCTAATCTTGTAAGCCATATTTAAATCTGATCCCTCCAGTGGTGGATCTGCAAGGATCTGCCGTGATACTAGGAATCTCTATCAGCTAGATCCAGGCCCATTCACAACGAGATAGGAGTAGTATTGGGGGCAAAATAGATATATTATTACCTTGTCTGGTGTATGCATGTTGAAAATGGCTAAGTCAAGCTTTAAAAATCCCCCCCCCCTTTTTTCCTCCTCCTTTTCTTCCAGAGAGAATAAATGAGATGAAGTGGGTATATTCTTACCAGATTTTATTATCCTCTCACTGTCTTCTTTCTGGGAGGAAGAAAAATTCTTTTTAGTGTATACCTTAGTTAGGGTTACTGTTGGCTATGATGAAATATCATGACCAAAACACAAGTTAGGGAGGAAAGGGTCTCTTTAGCTTACATATCCTGAATCCATTGAGGGAGGCCAGGGGGGGAACTCAGAATGGGCGGGAGCCGGAGCCAGAGCTGGAGCCAGAGCCAGGAGCCTGGCCTGGAGGAGTGCTGCTCTCTGGCTTGATCTGCCTGCTTTCTGGTAGAATCCAGTACCACTAGCCCAGGGTAAGTCAAGCTTTAAAAATCCCCATCCCCCCCCCCCTTTTTTTCAGGGGTTGGGGGTTGTGTCCCAGCCTTCAATGGCCTGGGCCCCTCTCATCAATCATTAATTAAGAAGATAACTTACAGGTTTTCTTGCTTGCTTTCACCCAGATCTACTTGTGTCACGTTTACATTAAACAAAACACTGTACAAGTGATCATTTCTAGACCAAGAAAGAGCTTATTTAAAATGTGGTTTCTGTTTGTAAGCAGTGGAATAAGTTTGAGATTTCTTATTCCACTTTTCTGAGATATTTTGCTTACATGCAAGCAATGTTTTTATAGTTTTCTTTGGTGAGGTCTTACAAAGTGTAGATTTTTTCCCCTGTTATAACTAGCACTTAAAAATTTCAGTTTGTAACTGTTATTAGTATTTAAAAATATAATTGATATTTATATATTGATCTGTTTTCTGAAACATTTGGCTTGGTTCACATTGGTGAAAACTGCATCTTAGCGGGAGGTCTTTAGGGTCACTATAGGTGTGAACTCAAAGGAGAGAGTGGGAGGGAACACAGGCCCTTTTCCTCTCTCCTTCACTTGTCAGCCTTGAAGGAAGCCAGCAGCAGCATTTTTGTTTCATCTTGTGGCCTTCACTTGATATGCTACCCTGCAGTAGCACAAAGAGCCTCTTACTCCATTCTGTGGGCCCCACCTTAATGTGCACACCTAATCCTAATTACTTCTCAAAGGCCTCACAGTGAGGATTACATTTCCACCTTCAATCAAGATGCCTAATTCATAGGTATCTAAGGTCAATAATTTTTAAGAAAAATTATATTCTTTTCTTTAATTTATTAAGTTAGTCACTGTGTAGTAAGAATTGGACTTCCTTGTTGAATTCTTTAGAGTGAAAAGCAAAGTGCTTTTCTTCATTTTTTGCATTTTCAGGATCGACATAATTTTTCCACCTTTTAAAATGACCAAAATTGAGTTTGCTGTGTGATCCATACCAGGGTTACATCACCATATTGCTGTTACCATTGGGTTGTTTTTATTTATTGGTTATGTAAATAATTCTGCAATGAACTATTTCTCCAATGTAGTTTCCATGTGGGTACATTTTATTTTTATTAGGAATTGGTTGAGTAATGTTGGTGCTGGAAACTTTACTAAGACATAGATGCTTGAAAGCTGGGCCATGCCCATTCTTGGTTCTTGAAGTACAACAGTTCAGGTAAAGTTGTTTTGTGATGTTACTCATTTTATCATGGCCGGTAAGTTCTATTTTCTCATATTTTTATAAGAAGTGTCAGGTGCTACTGTATCAGTATAAATTATAGCCTGTACTCGGAGTTTTCAAAAATTTCTGCATACTCCTATTTCTGTACTCTCCCTGCTGTTTTCCATTTATTTTCTAAAACAAATTGATATGGAAATTCCTAACTTTTAAGTAGAGTCATTCATTACAAATGGAAAAATGGGTGATTAAAAATCTAACAAGTGTAAAAATGCAGTTCAGCAGATAATTTATTTGTTCTTCTAACTGTAGTAACATACATTCCGAGGCCTGCCATCTTGAGTTTTGAAGGTTGTAAGTGTGCTGCCCTTGGTGACTCACATCTGTGACCTCAGCAGTGTGGGTCGGGGGGAAGGGCATGACAGTGCTGGTGCAGACTGATTCACATAGTGAATCCCACAGTTTGGGGTTCTGGGGAGTAAGGAGGAGAGAGGTGCAGAAAGACACTGCCCGACTCTGCTGGAGTCTGCATCTGGAGCACCTCTGAAGGCTCATGGGTAGCTTTGGTTCCTAGAAAGTGAAATGCCGACCCAGGAGTAGTATGTTAGTTACTTGTGGATAAAGTAGAAATAACCTCAGATAAGGAACCTTAAAAGCCCAGTTGTTTTGGAGTTTATCCTGCTGATGCTGCAGGTGTTTCTCTTCCTCCTCTTCCTTCTTCAACTCTCCCTCCCCCAACTAGACTTCTTCAAGGAAAGGGTTAGTTTAGTACTAAATGGGCCTGAAAGGGATATAATATTTAAAAGACAGCAAGCAGATTTTTCTTTTTAACTAAAGCATTGTCTTAGTGGTGAAGATATTTTTACCATAGCTGTTTGACTCTTTAGTAATTCTTATATATATATATATTACTGTGTTCAACAAGCTTATCAAATTCCTTCTTGTAATTTGGATTGTAATTCCAATTTGGCAGAACATCTGTTTTCTTAGAAAAAATTAAAGATTAATATACTTAGTCTTGAGATTTTTTTGAGCTGAAAAATACCTATAATTTTTAAATTAAATTCAAATAATATTACTTTATGCACACAGCTGTTTTCCTGCATGTATGTCTTTGCACCATGTGTGTGCAGGGACATTGGAACAGAGAAGAGAACTCTAGAGCTATTGACGGTTGTGACTGGTAATGTGGATACTGGCAGTTGAATCCGAGTCTTCTGGGATCTGGGAGAAGAACAAGTGTTTTTAACTGCTGAGCCATTCTCTAGCCCTAAAGGACAAAAACCTTTTTTTTTTTTTAATTACATTTGTGTGTGAGTTAGAGAATATCATGTGGGAGGAAGTTATTTCTATGTGTTTTTCAGGAAATTAATCCATATTGTAGGCTTCATTGAAAGTGTCCTCACCTAGTATACATCTGCCTGGTCCCAATTTAATTGAAAATATATTCAGAATAATTTTGGAGCAGTATTAGAAAACTTGGGTATCAGTGTTCTGGACAGGGTCTTTTCCTTGCTCAGGCTGGTCAAGGGGAAGATGACCTTGAATTTCTCATCCCTCTCTCCTTCCCTCCTTTCCTCTGCTCCTCCCTCCATCTCTGCAGTTCTGTGATACTAGGGCTTATCGTGTGCATGTGCATGCAGAAGCTGTGGGCCTTTCTAACTCCACTATTATTAAAAATAAAAACATTTGTTCTATTAAGGCATATTCAGAATTGATGAAGTTTTATTTTTAGTCTTTTAAGTAATTATATTAATCTGGATAATTTGTCAAAAGTCACTGAAGCTATTAATTTCATGGGAAATTCAGATTTTTTTTTTTTTTTAAAAGATTCATTTATGTGAATACACTGTAGCTGTGTGCCCACCAGAAGAGGGCATCAGATCCCATTACAGATGGTTGTGAGCCACCATGTGGTTGCTGGGAATTGAACTCAGGACCTCTGGAAAAGTAGTCAGTGCTCTTAATCACTGAGCCATCTCTCCAGTCCTGAAATTCAGATGTTTTATGTTTATTTTCTCCATTTCACTGGAATCTTTCTGTGGTATCAGCTGTTTTCCCACCTTGAGCTCTTTCTGTTGGATTTTCCTGGTTTGGGCCACCTTTTCCCCTTATAGTCATGAACTATGCTTGCACACAGTTCTGAGCCTTGGAAGAGGTCAGCCACCCTGTGGGTATTAGGAATCAATCTCTGACACTCTTTCCCCATCTTTCATCTGAATTCATACGTCCATATTAATTGATGGATTACTTCAATATTTTATCACATTTTAGGCTAAATACTTAAAAAAATTCTATGTCTATAAAAAATGGTGATCTTGGATATCATAAAATTGTTGATGAGATGTTGTTGAGCAAGTAGGATCAATATGCAAAAACTATCCCCAAGAATAAAACATTAAATTCAGCAAAAGAAGGAAAGGAACATCTCAGACATTCATAATGTTTTACAGATGGTAGAGGAAGAGTATTTACAAATAATATTTTGAATAGACTGAATGAGTACGCAGGCTGCTACTCAGTGAGTGCTTGGCCTCAGGGACCATGGTTCATGCCTCCTGTCTGAGCAGCCATGCCGCTGTCACACAGCTGCTTATATCCGAAACTGAGAAACTGAGGTTCATAGAGTCTCTCTGAGGATACAGGACTTTGTAGGCTTCCGCATAAGGATCTGATCTTGACCATTTTGAGTGGAAAGCCTGCTTTCCTGGGACCAGGCCACAGCCTCTCCTAAGAAAGGTACAGAAAAATAGGACACCTTGGTAGGCAACAACTGTTATAATGTTGGAGTTATGAAATTTGTAATGTTATTTATCAAGAACTAAGCCATTGGAGCATAATTCTAATAATGTTGGAAGATAGTGTCACAGGAAGAATGACTCACCTCTGGAAGGAAACCTTGAGAACTACCAAAAAAAAAAGTGTTATCGGGAGGGAAGGGAGCTTAAAAGAATAAAGAAAGATACAGAGAGATGCAATGACTTATGAAAGAAAGGGGCTGTGAATTTAGCTCAGTGGTAAGAAACTGACAACATGCTTGAGGTTCTGGGTTTGATACCTAGCATATCTGTCTACCTCCCGCCCCACCCCACCCCCCAATTGGAAAAGGAAAAAAACTTTTACTATAAGTATTTGGGAAACTCTTAGGTAAACTAGGGAATACCATCTCATATGAATAAAATGCTAAATGTCGCTGCTTAGAAACTGGGGATGGGTCAGAGTGAGAGTAATACGTGGTGAGGTGGCTGAGGAGACAGGATGCAGTCATTGAGCAGCATATTGGTGGCAGTTACTGCTGGGACAGAATGCTCAGGCAAAACAGCTTAAGGATTTATCTTAGTTCACATGGCAGAGCAGAGCATTTCACTCCTTGGTGACCAGGAAGCAGCGAGAAGGGTACGCCTGTGCTCGCAGCCTTCTTTTCTGCCTCTCCTGTTATTTAGTTTGGAGCCCTATGCAAATAGATACTGCTGTCCTCATTCAAAGAGGGTCTCAGTTAATCTGCTTTGGAAATGTATGTATAATTTGTCAAAAGTCACTGAAGCCTCATGGGAAATTCAGATGTTTTATGTTTATTTTCTCCATTTCACTGGAATCTTTCTGTGGTATCAGCTGTATTCCCACCTTGGGCTCTTTCTGTTGGATTCCCCTGGTTTGGGCCACCTTTTCCCCTTATAGTCATGAACTATGCTTGCACACAGTTCTGAGCCTTGGAAGAGGTCAGCCACCATGTGGGTATTAGGAATCAATCTGTGACCCTCTGAAGAATGGCCAGTGCTCTTAACCACTGACCCATTTCTCTAGCCCAAAGTAAGTTTCGAAAGGAAGTTTTCGTAGTTTCTCATGTACCATTAAAGTGGTCCCCCCCCCCCATTTAGATTACAACTGACTTAAAGTCCTGGGGCACATGACCACGTTTTATGAGAAATATTGATTTATTGTAATTGAGTAGCAAGTTATACAGGAATTTAGCAACAAAGCAGGCATTTAAGGTCTCAGTTTTATAGGTCAGGTATTTAGGATTAGGTTAGTTAGATATTTCTGTCTTCTTGTTGACTTGTGATCAGACCTTTGTTGGAGAAAAAATATAGATTCTCTTGGGACTTCATGGTTTGCTTGGAGGCTTATTACATGTACTGTTCGCAAGTTTGAAAGAATCAGTAGTTCCTTGCTAGCCACTCCCTTTCACCCTCGTTTAATTGTCCCAGGATATTCTCCATGATACTGCTTGAATGCCCCTTGGCATTGCATTTGACTTCTCTAAAAAAGTGACTGAGAAAATCAAGGGGTGCCACAATGCCCCTTTCATCCCAGAGTTCTGTTTTGTTTTGTTTTTCCTTTCATTGTCTATTATCTGGGTAGTAGATACCTGAAATCAGGTCTTGATGCTTTTGCAACAGGCACTTTGTATTTTTGGTTTGTTTGGAGATAGAGTTCTCTCTAGGTAGTTTTGTCTACCCTGGAACTATATAGCCTAGGCTGACTTTGAATTCAGAGATCCATCTGCCTTTACCTCCTGAGTGTGGGATTAAAGGGGCGCATCACCATGCCTAGCTAATCCCTTGTTACTTTGATCCCTTAATATTACATACATTTAAAAGTTACTGTTAAATTTTTGTATTGTCAGAATCTTTAAAAATGGTCTTTTTATGAATTAAGTAGTTGTTTTTGTACCAAGCCTTCACATTATATTTAAGCTAGGTGGCTTGTCTGTTTCTCAATATTTCATTGAGTGGATGTTAAAAGGGTCTTGGAAGCAAAGGCATGGGTGTGGGAGTCTGAGGAATTTAGGGGCTTTGTGAAATGCTCTTTGAAAATAAACCAGGAAAGGTAGAGTCCAGGACAGGAGCTAAGGGAGCTAACTGCCTTGGGTTGCGACTAAGGCTATCCAGCTACAAAGGGCTCTTACAGAAAATAATCTGGGAGATGGAATTTGTGGTTGTAAAACTAGGCATTTAGGGAAATGAGTTATCTGGTTTCTGGGCGTTTCATTGCAAAGGGCTATCCTTCTGAGTTTCTGCCTCACCTCTGGGGTGTCTGAAAGCCACTGATGTGCCACTTTGGGGGCAAAACACAGTCTAGGATAGGGGGTCCCAGCCCATGTTTCTCTGATGACAAACAGCCTGGAGGAGAGAAGCCGCATGGTTCTCAAACTTCTGTGTGCCCAGAGGACCATGAGAGGTTGGGAAGGGAGGTTGGGGCGGGGTCCAGCTTAGCTCCGAGTAAGTGTTAGGAGTACAGAGGGGCCTTCTATGGGAGACTTAGACAGAGGCCTCTTGCCACCTCTGTCCTTGATGAAGGTGACAGTACTTGCTTGTCCAAACTGTTGTATTCATGGTGAATGAAGATGTATTCATCTTCCTTAGGGTGAACTAGAGATTTTAAATACCTTTTGCAGGAAGTAATGCCCAGGAAGGGAAGCTTATTGGCTAAACACTTGGGGCCTATTTAGATACCTCACTAGCATGGAGAACTCTAGATTTTATGCTACATGACTGGTTGTCATGGTCCTCTTAGTGGGGTGTTGTGGTCATGTGCTCCAGGAGATAGTTCAGACTCCTGTGGGTCTCAATTACTGGGGTTCTGACCTTGCTACTACTTTACCAGTTCTTCTGTCAAGTGGCATGGTCACTGCCCCACAAATGGGGAATTACAATTGACCCAAAGGTGAGCTTTTAGAGTAGAATGTTTTAGTCTTAAATACTGGCTCATTTATTGTTTAACTGCCTTGGGAAACCAACTTAGCTTTTTTTGTTTTGTTTTGTTTTTGTTCAGTTTCTTCAGTAACAATAGTTTTCCAAATAATAGTATATAGAGCTAGCCTCATATGGTACAGAATGAGTTCAGTAAAGTTAGCTATTGCTATTATTTTGTTGTGGAATTTGTAAAGTGATCCTTAAAGAGCATGTTTTATTTAGTTTAAGAATTGTTTGCTGTTTTTGAATTGGAGGAACATGCTGCAGATATCACTTCCTGACCTGCTCTCTCCTTTACTTGACTCCTGTTGTCATTCCCTCACTCAAGTTACCGTAATTATTAGTTAATTTTTCCAGTTCTCTCTAAATGGACATTCCTCCCTAAGCCCCCCTGCCTCAGTTACAGAGTTGATCTTAGTTATAGAAACTTAGTGCTAGGAGTTTTCAACACGTGGGTTGCGACCTCTCTGGGGGTTGAAGGACCCTTTCACAGAGGTCACATATCAGATATTCTGCATATCAGATTTTTACATCAAGATTCATAGCAAAATTACAGTTATGAAGTAGCAATGAAAATAGTTCTATGGTTGGAGGTCACTATAGCATTAGGAACTGTATTAAAGGGGCCCAGCATTAGGAAGGTTGAGGGCCAGTGTTGTAGCTATTGAGCTTTTTAGTCCTAGTTTTCTTGATTCCTTTCATTTTGAAGGTTGTGCTTTTATACAGTGGTATTTCTCTTTCCTGACAAGACTTTGTTGTCTCTCATTTTTCTCTATTGCCAGTGATTTTCTGTAGTAGGTTCATGGTTTTAGTTTCATATTTAATGTGATGTTTATGAATCTGAATGTTCACTCAACATTGTTTTTTTTTTTTTTTTCTTTAGCTGTGATGCCGATCCATCAGCCCTAGCAAAATATGTTTTGGCTCTTGTAAAGAAAGACAAAAGTGAAAAAGAATTAAAGGCGTTATGTATTGATCAGCTCGATGTGTTTCTTCAGAAAGGTAATACCTTTGGTTTTAAAATATTATTTGAGTAAGTTCTGTACAGACTACTAACAAAATTAAAGCTCTAGTTGTAACAGAGCTTTTAGCTATGACTAAGTTGAATACACATATTCTTAATTATATATATATGGCTTGCTTCCTCAATTTGTTTTGTGCATGTTTTGTTACATAGATTAATATACTAAGAAAGTGACCGGCTATTAACAGTGCTAAAGAAACTTCTTTATTTTTATTTATTTATTTATTTATTTATTTATTTATTTATTTATTTATTTATTTATTTTATTTAATTTAATTTTTTTAAAGAAACTTTTACAATGTTGTATAGGACATGTTTCCAACTTGTGTTTGTTGTACTTTCCCACATTTAGATAAGGGCTAGTATTTGTGTCTACACATTGCATGTGCTGTTCACCACAGAGTAGTCTTGGATGGAAGCAGCCTGCTGACAGGCTTCTGTTGTTCTACTCTTGAAGCTTGGATGAATGATTATCCTGGAACTTGTACTGTTATACGCTGCTTGGCAAGCTTTTGGTCAGGGTGCTAAAAAGCTTGATGGGTAGAAATGGGGGATGAAGATCTTACTAAGTATCTTTTGATCTGTGAATCTTTTGGTTTTATTTTTAGAGACACAGATATTTGTTGAAAAACTTTTTGATGCTGTGAATACAAAGAGTTATCTACCTCCTCCAGAGCAGCCATCGTCAGGAAGCCTGAAGGTAGACTTTCTTCAGCACCAAGAAAAAGATATAAAAAAAGAGGAGGTAAGAATTTGTTGTACTGTGTGTTGGTTCCTTAATTTCACAGAAGAAATAATCAGTTGTTCTTTTCTGATTTTTTTTCTATTAGGTGTCCTAAATACCCATTCCTAAGTTCAGGGACTTTTCTAGGAGTACTTATTAAACTCAAAATTTAGTTATCATGGCTATGATTTATTAATGCAAAAGAATTGAAAGTTAACAAAGAAAAATGGTTTAAGAGAGGAAATCTGGGGGAAAACAAGTGCAGATGTAGATGTCTAGATTCGGTGGGGTCACATGGAATGTGCTTAATTCCCCTAGAGTGAGTTGTAGCAGCACTGTGTATTTTAAGGAAGAAGTTAAGAGACATGGGTGCTGGGGGCCGGCCCTGGCAGTTCTCTTTTGTTTGGTTCTTCTTGAGGCAGAGGAGGGGAAGAGCATTGGCAGGAGTATTACAGATATTTAGGGTTGCTGCATAGTAATAAAAAGGTTACCTATGTAAAGTCTGAAGTCACTTTGCTGTCTCTGAGGCAAGAAACTGTTTAGCATCTCATCGTAAAACAGCATGGGATCGAGTAAAAGAGAATCAGGGTCGGCTAAGACAAAAGTGGATCAAGGCTTTCTCCTCTCCTTGTTCTCAGCACCAGTACCTCTTTCAGAAACATGCTCACATGGGGAAAAGTTCACCACAAGTTTAACATAACTTCAAACCATAAATGGAGTAAGAAGTTTAGAACAGAATGTTTACATGTATATCCATTAGGAGTAATCATCTGCTAAGCACTCATTCACCGCCTTACCAGCGTCCACAGGTTCACGGAGAGTCAAAAATCATAACTTTTGTAACTTAGGTATTAGTCAAGTTTTGTGTAGATATACTCAGTCAGTATTTTATCTTCTGTCCTTTACCTCCAGTAAATCATTACCCCACTTTTTATGACCTTTGCATAATGGTTTTACAACCTCTTGGATTGTGCTCTAAGTTGTAGAATGCCTGCATACTATCCTAGACACAGTTAACGCATGTCAGTTGAAGACTGGCAGAGTTCTCATTGCAGTTTTGATTATCAGTGAGAACTTAAAAATAGTCCCACTATAAAAGAGCTTAATAATTACTAATTTAATTCTAGGAATTCTTATAGAATCATTAAGTATTACAAAGTCATCTATTTGTCTATTTAGCATCACTACAAGAAAATACATCCTCAATGTTCTGCAGAGATCTCAAAAAAGTCACTAGGGTAAGACCTAGTGATTGTTATATGTGTTTAATAACAACAGGAAAAGCATATTAATAGCAGGAATCTTTCCTAAAATGAAATTCTCCTGGGCCTTGCCTACAGGAGCAAATCCATCATAGATTTTAATCCAAGGCAGACCCATCTCAGAAAGATCACCTGCTAGTTTTTAGCTTCTCCCTGATGGCACCTGATAGTGGGTGCTCCCTTCTTTTGTATTAAAAAATAAAGATTATTTCATTCTGTTTATGGGTGTTTTGTTTGGGTGTTTATGCACCATTGGTGCCTAGTACTCACAAGCTACAAGACCTGGAACTGCAGCCACAGATGGTTGTGAGCCATCATTTAGGGGCTGGGAACTGAGCCCAAGCCCTCTGGAACAGCAGCAGTGCTCAGTTTTTATTTGGAACAGACATCCTCTACCTAATATAAAACACAATTCTAGACTCCCCCAAATCAAGTGTTTGCATAAACCAAATGTTTTTACAAACAAACAAGTTCAGTGAGCTATTCTTACTGGGAAATGGGAACACTATAGATACCAAGGTTTTCAGAAGGTAGCTGAGGACCAGTCTTGTAAGTAGGCCCCTCTAAGGCTTAGCATTTTTAACTGTTTTGTATGCTGCCTGTGGACAGTAAATTTATTTATATCTCTCTGTTATATGTTTAGTCAGATAATATTTTTAAGGTAGTCCAACACAGGGATGTTCACAGTGTAGTAGAAATGTCCATACTTAAAAATGTTTGGAAGTTTTTAATTGTATTTTATAATCTGTATTTACATTTGCCTAATAACCTTAATAATTTAGATTTTTCTCAGTTGGTTAAAATCAAGGTGACTGAGGACAGTTGTGCCAATGAAGACAATTGCTGGCCTTCACACTATAATATTCTCTTTTCAGATAGTTTTAGTTTAAATGAGTCTTGGTTTTGATTTTCTTTAGACAAGGACTATGTATGCTAGCTTGATTGGAACTTGAAGGGTGACCTCTGGCTTGCTGATAATTCTTTAGGCTCTGCCTCCTCATGCAGGTGTATGTCACCAACACCTGACCCAGCCCATCTTTTTACAAATTGTATTACTTTTAATGCTATTGATGCTTGGGCATCTGTGTGAGAATTTGCATGTGAGTGCCAGTGTTCAGGAACAGATCTCCTGAAGTTACAGGTGGCGCTGAGCTGCCTGACATGGTGCTGGGACCAGGCTCAGGTTCGCTACAAGACTGCTGAACCGCCTCGTAGCCCTCCACGCCAATCTTTACTAGACTTTTTTGCTCTTTGCATAACCTTATACTCCATGACATTGAAAATATTAATTTAAAATTTTATATAGCTGTGAAATGGAAATGTAATACGGTTATAGTGAGGAACAAGTAAAATGTATGTATAACAGTTGGTATACTGCTTGGCACATGGCACGTTAGTAAATGATAGTGCTATTACTTGGGAGATTCTTGTACTATTGGAGAAGTGGATGTGACTCTTGATTTTTCTCCTTCCTAGTGTGCTCTCAGAATATATAAGCAATACAGCTTATTGCATAATATGTAATACATAATGTATAATAATTATTAGAATTATTTTTTTATCTCTATCTGAATGTATGTATTTTTACACACATGCCCACACAGCATCCACTTCAGTTTTATCTGCAGGAGAAGATCATAAATATACTTGTATAACTTTTATAATACCTGAAAAGTATGGAAGCTACAGTGTAAGGAGGACACCATTGTACTGATCATCTCTTTGCCCATATGGAGGAGACAGACAGAAGATGATTAAACTTTTGCCTACGGGTAGAAGTTTGGGTTGCTTGTAGTTAATTTTATGTGTGTGTATTTACTAAATTTAATATACATAAATATTTACATACATACATATGGAAAGAGTGCATATGTGAGGATGTGCTCAACCACCAGCTGAGGTGATGTCCTTTGTCGACTTCTGGAATATCTAAAAGTATTATATTTTAATTTTCAAAAACTCTTGGGTCAACTCTGGACCCTGTCCCAGTGCCTGGTGATGACCACAAAGGCTTAGTATCCTGACTCTTGCTGAAGTAATCCTTTATTATAGTTTTTTGACAAGTTGTGAAAGGTTTTTTTAATGAGCTTTTAGAATTATCAAAATGTCACACATCATGGAAGTACTAACAGTTTCTATTTGGGCATGTACTATAACTGTTGCTCTGTGTGTGTGTCTAATATGTTGCTGTGTATGCTTGTAGGATGGAATGTTAATAACATGTTAGCTTGAAAGAATACATTGTGGCAAATAGAAGGGGGGAAATGCATCAGGAGATACAAGGCTCATGATACCAGCTCTTGAGGCTGTGGTATCATAAGGGTTTAAGTTTCAGGCCAGCCCTGAAACTTAAGTCCAAATCCTAAGTAAAACTGCATCAGATACATTTTGTTAGTACTAGGTTTTTCTATGGATTGACAAGAGAATTTGAAGTGGGTATGAAGAGAAAAACAATTGATGGGGAGAGGGATTGTACAAATTGTTGAAAGAAATATTTCTCCAAGTTAGGCTTTTCATGTTTTTATTTCATTAATTCATATGGTGTTTATTTCATATTCAGGGCTTTTTTTGGGGGGATGGGGTGGGTAGATGCTGGGAAGGAAGGTTGACATAAACTTGGATATAAGTACTTATAGATTGCATCAGAATGTCTTTGTTCTTACTTAAAATACTCAATCTTCAAAGCCCTGGCGTATTTACAGAATCTGACAATATCTTTAATTTGTTTAACTTGTAAATTATTTCTAAAGATATATTAATGTCCTCTGGAATCAATATTGTGGAACATATTTGGATAGTGTAACAATGACTTAAGGCATATTCTTGTAGTTGATTTCTAGTAGCTATAAAACATGAGTAGAGGCCTCGAGGAAATAGTATGTAGCTGACATGATCCTCTAAAAAGACAGAGAACTGTTTGGGTTTGTATATTTTCTTTTGTGTATTTTCTTTTTTTAATCACTTGATTAGTACTAATATGTTTTCTGTGCTATGATGTGAGATCAAATCCAGAAAACAGAAAGCATGAATATATATTAGACTTTCGAAACAAGAAATAAAATTGTTTATTTTTTATGTAAAAACAAAGATATTTACTTAAAATATCTTCCTGTCACTATTATCTAAAGTAAGGATTTATGACTTTATTATTTAGTTTAAGTTCACCAGTTACAGCTACAGGGGTGTATTTGGCAGAGACATTAGTTTTACTCGAACATTTGTGATGATAATTTTGTGTCGGTTATAAATTAAGCTTAATATTAACTGAAATAGTAATGTAATGGAGAATTACTATTGGTAAAGTTGTCTGATTTTTTTTTTTTTTTTATTAGCTCACAAAGGAGGAAGAGCGTGAGAAGAAGTTTTCCAGAAGGTTGAATCATAGTCCTCCCCAGTCAAGCTCCCGATACAGAGACAATAGGTGATTTGTTGAAGCATTCTTTTTTTTTTCAGTTCCCATGGTTTTTTTGATTTTGTTTTTTTAAATGCGATATATTCTTTATTTATATTTCAAATGATTTTCCCTTTCCTGGATTCCCCCTCCCCTTGTTGAAGCATTCTTAAAGATTTTAGTTTTTATTATTTAGACTGACTCTGTTTTCCAAAGGAACACATCATATCTACATTTGCTTTGCCCTTTTGGGTTTTGGGCTTGGGGTGCGGGGAGGCAGACCTTGCCAGTTAGGTAGCATACAACTTCCGGCAAATCCGGCCTTTGCCACATTTGTAGGTACACCGCATCATTACACCCAGCTCTGCTACTCTTTTGTTGGTCTAGGGAAATAGAGCAGGTCCTCGTACCAAGAACCAAGTTCTGATGGATGTGCTGGGGTGATAGTGGTAGAACAGTGCTTTTTACATCAATTGCTATTGTTATTGCTTTTCCTAACTTCAGATACAGTGTGCCTCAAAGTGAGAAATTTTATTCTGGGCTTTTTTTTTTTTTTTTTTATAACTTATCAAGATACATTTATTACATCATAGAGGATGTTGTTTATATACAAAGTATTGGAGATATAAAGTGTTTCCACTTCACCAGGTGGTGGTGGCACACGCCAGCACTCTGGGAGGCAGAGGCAGGTAGATTTCTGAGTTCGAGGCCAGCCTGGTCTACAGAGTGAGTTCCAGGACAGCCAGGGCTACACAGAGAAACCCTGTCTCGAAAAAACCAAAAAAAAAAAAAAAAGTGTTACCACTTTAAATAATGACTCTAGGAGGAATGTTGGAAGGAGGGGAGAGAAGATTGTCCGTATTCAAGTCAGAAGAGGGCAACATAATTCCAGTAAGTTAGAGTATAGTAGATAGATGTGCATGTTTATAAGTAAACACAGTATCTGATAACAAGTAACAAGTAGCTGATGATAATAATAAAAACAGGGCTGGGGATGGTGGCAACTCATAATCCCAGCACTCAGGAGGCAGAGACAGTGGATTCTGAGTTAGAGGCCACCCTTGGTTACAGACCAGTCTGGGCTATATAGTAAGACTGCCTCAAATAATAACAGTAAAATAATAAACATTAACAGCAAGGCAAATATTAGGCCTTTGGGTTTTTTTGAGTTTTTTTTTAATTTATTTATTTTTTTATGTGTGTTGTTGTTGTTGTTTGGGGGAGGGACTTCAAGTTTCCCTTTAGTGTGAGTGAATTATTTTTCCTATTTTCTTTCAAAGTGTTCAGAGTATGATACAGGTGATATATGCAAATGTGATTGGATATATAGATTATTTATAATATAAGATGTGTGTAGATGTCTGTATGTGTAGATATAGTTGTATAGATAATTGTACATAAGAATTAAGAGATAAGTTTGGTTTTCTTTTTAAATGCTTTACAATAAATATAAGTAAACTCAGAGGTTTCAGGTTTTGGAGTTGCCTTTGGCCTTTTGATAGTAACACAATGTAATTTGGGAGTGCTTTTACATTTACTTCAGCATTATTCACATAAATGTTATATATTTTTTAGAAGCCGTGATGAGAGGAAAAAAGACGATCGTTCTCGAAAAAGAGATTACGATCGAAACCCTCCTCGCAGAGATTCATACAGAGACCGGTATAACAGACGGAGAGGGAGAAGCCGCAGCTACAGCAGGAGCCGGAGTCGGAGCTGGAGTAAAGAGAGGCTGCGAGACAGGGATAGAGAGAGGAGCAGGACGCGGAGCAGAAGCAGGACGCGGAGCAGGGGTTGGTGATCACTCGTTTGTGATTTGGCTGCACTTCTTTACTGAGGGCTCCTTTCTGTGCTGCTTAATGTGTTGCCTTTTATGGTTTTTATTATTTTTGAGAATGCCTTTTTTGGAGACAGCTTCTCAATGTGTGGCCTGGCTGTCCTAGAACTAGCTATACACACCAGAGTATCCTCAAATATCCAGAGATTTGCCTCCTGAGTACTGGGATTAAAGACAGGAACCTCTTGACTTCTGTGAATTCTTTCTTTTAAAGATATCTATCTATCTATCTATCTATCTATCTATCTATCTATCTATCTATCTAAAGATTTATTATTCATTCATTCATTCATTCATTCATTCATTCATTCATTTTCCAGACATGGTTTCACTATGTCTTCATGAATCCTGGAATTCACTACATAGATCAAGTTATATGTGCGTGAATCTAGCTCACTATCCACTGTAGCACAGCCAGTATAACATAGGCCATACTATTGCAGCAGTCAGCAGGAGTGGGTCCTCCTGAGTCCTCTGTCTCTGTTAGATGTTGTTGACTGTTTTATGAATGAAATGGACTTACCCTGTCCCGGGGACAGTTTTCATCAGGCTTCTCTTATTTTTGCCTCTTAATAATCTCCTTGACCTTTGACTCCTTCAATCTTTCTGCCTCCTCTTCCAATGTTCTTGAATCTTTTGGAGCAGGGCTGTGATAGAACTGTCCGGGGAGGACTGTGCACTCCACAACCACTTATTTTCTGCACTTTGATTAGTGAGCTATGAAGTAGCTTTTAAAAGGAGAATATTTGTGTAAAGTTTGTACTGTTTTTTTCTTTTAAGAAATAATTTTACAAGTTATTTATATTTTGTTGCAGAAAGGGACCTGGTGAAACCTAAATATGACCTGGATAGAACAGATCCGTTAGAAAATAATTACACACCAGTGTCTTCAGTATCTAATATTTCATCTAGCCACTACCCTGTACCTACTCTGAGCAGCACCATCACTGTAATCGCTCCTACTCATCATGGTAATAACACTACCGAAAGTTGGTCTGAATTCCATGAAGACCAGGTAGATCACAACTCTTATGTAAGGCCACCAATGCCAAAGAAACGGTGTCGAGATTATGATGGTAAGTCACTTAGCTGTTTTATGATATATTTTCTTGTAATTTCACCTAATTTATTTTGTATGTATGTACTTTGTAAATATATACAAGTTTCATACTAAAGTATTGGTTTAGGTTGTATAATTATTTATAAAGAATTTATGATATTGGAAAGAAGAGATTACTTTGTGAATTCCATGATATCTTCCACTGCTATTAACAGTTGAGATTGTGTTTATAATATTTTTGGACTATCTGAGTTACTTTTCAAAGAATCTGCCCAGTTAAATATTTTTGATTAAATCATTCTTTAGAAATCAGTGATTATTGAAATATATTTAGGACCCATGTAAGATTTTTTTCAAAGAGAAAATCAAAGATGTTTAAGGATTTACTATAAAAGATTATGCTTAATACTGAAATCATAGTTGCAGTATGGTTTTAATGTTAAATGAGAAAATTAAGTAATTGGTGTATTATATAATGAGGCGTATTTGCCAAAAGCTTTATATATTTATCTTTACTTACTGAGTATACATATTTCAATTTTCTTTTTTATTGTGTATGTTTAGAATATTAGTTGATAATAGCTTATTTAAGAATGAAGAGAGCTCTTGTAAAAATGTAAATTATAATTTTGCCCAATACTAAAAATAATCTTATTTTTGATATCATTTGTTAGCTCCAGAGATAGTTTATATTCCCAGAGCTTTTTACATTTATTTCTGATGATATTTACTTACAGAAAAGGGGTTTTGTATGAGAGGAGACATGTGTCCTTTTGATCATGGAAGTGACCCAGTAGTTGTAGAAGATGTGAATTTGCCAGGCATGCTGCCTTTCCCAGCACAGCCACCTGTTGTTGAAGGACCACCTCCTCCTGGGCTGCCTCCACCTCCTCCGATTCTTACACCTCCACCTGTGAATCTTAGACCCCCCGTGCCACCTCCAGGGCCGTTACCACCCAGTCTACCACCTGTCACAGGTCAGAAGATAGAGTTGTTTCCTACTATTCATTATTTATTTGTTCATCTATTGTCTTTTTGTGAAATTAATAATTTCATGCTCGTCTTTTTAAACAATTGAGTAGGCCTGTACATGCCTGGTAGAGACCAAGTGTACTCCCATTTGCAGAATCATGCATAACTCAGCCTTTAGTAAACTAATTGCTGTGCTTTGTAAAAGCCTGTGAATTATATACATTATGATAATAATCCCCCTGCCTTTAGTCTTTCATAGTTTACATCAAACCTGTTTTATAATAGATTTAAAGGAATATTTACCGTAAAAAAGCTAACTTACTTGTTAAGAGCTTGCTCTTTGTAGAAAACATTTTAGCTTTTTAAAAAAAATATCAGGTTTGAATGTATAATAATTTATTGTGTTTGTTTGCTTTCAGATGATGTTTCTTATTCTTTGGTTTTGACAGGACCACCTCCTCCACTTCCTCCTTTGCAGCCATCTGGCATGGACGCACCCCCCAACTCTGCGACCAGCTCTGTTCCCACTGTAGTGACAACTGGCATTCTTCACCAGCCTCCTCCTGCTCCACCCTCTCTTTTTACCACAGGTGCAGTTTTGGCGGCCCCTAAAGTTCATAATGCAGTTTTAGAGCAAACTTTAAAAATACATAGTGAGTTAAAAATAAGGGACAAAATTTCTCACTAAAATTACACAGTGAAAGGTGGACTTGATGAATTAATACTAAATCACCCAATTACGAGGATATTTTGGAAGACTTCTATTGGTTTTGTTTTTTGTTTGTTTGTTTTTATAGAACTACTATATATTTTAAACACATTAGTTGTATGTTTATTAATATTATGTTGCTTACTTTTTCTATTATCAGTGTTTAAGAGTCACCAAATGGTTTTTTATAATTGTTGTTTAATTACAGTTTTTGTGTTACCAGATACCTATGATACAGATGGCTACAATCCCGAAGCCCCAAGCATAACAAGCACTTCCAGACCTATGTACAGACACAGAGTCCACGCACAAAGACCTAACTTGATAGGACTGACGTCAGGGGACATGGATTTACCACCCAGAGGTATTAGGATCAATCTTTTCTTATTTTCACAAAAGCAGGAGGGGGTGTAGTTTAGAAGTGCAATGTCTGCTCATCATGCACAGAGCCCTGAGTTGATCTCAATTAAAATAACCAACCAAACAAAGAAACCAATCCAATACAAAAAACAACAACAACAACAACAAAAAAAAAAAACCAAAAAAAACAAACCAACAGAAAAAGGAGGAAAACATTAAGAAAGGATGATGGTCTTGTTCACTTATTTAGGCTGTCATGACTACCATATTTATGAGATTCTCTGATATTATGTGTTTCTTAGATAATGTTTCTAACGTTTTATTTGTGACCTTACTAGTTACTTAAAACTGGTAATCAACCTGTGGACCATGACCATGTGGCAAACCCCTATCTTCAAAAATATTTACAATTTATAACAGTAAAAAAACCCCTATAGTTAGGTGGTAACAACAAAATAATTTTAAATGGTTAGGGATCACCACAACATGGGGAAGTGTATTAAAGGGACACCGAATCAGGAAGATTGAGAACCGCTGATGAGAGCAATGATAACATTCTTTTTTTTTTGGATTTGGTTTTTTCGAGACAGGGTTTCTCTGTATAGCCCTGGCTGTCCTGGAACTCACTCTGTAGACCAGGCTGGCCTTGAACTCAGAAATCCGCTTGCCTCTGCCTCCCAGAGTGCTGGGATTATAGGTGTGCGCCACCACCGCCTGGCTAAAATGCTTACTTTTAATTAAGTATTTCTGTGTGTGGGTAAGTGTGTGTGTGTGAGTGCCGGTGTCCAAGCAGTTAACCAGAGGCTATTAGTTCCTCTGGTGCTAGAGTTAATGGAAGGTTATGAGCTGCCTGATGTGTACTGGGCTCCGAACTGTGGTAACAAGAGTAGTAGCCCCTTTTAATAGCTGAGATACCTGTTCACCCCAATTTTTTTTAAAATGTCTTATCAGCATTCCCTGCTTTTACTGGTAACTTACTTCACTCATGCTTTGCTTTCTTGGATTGGCATAAATGAATTCTGCTACTGTGTAATAATATTTCTAAACCCAGTCCAGTGCCAGGCTGATTTCTAGTAATGATTGACAGAAGGAAGAGAGATCACTTCCTTTGTATGTAAATTTTACCACTTACTCACTTGCATTATGGTAATTTTAGCTCTTTGTAAATGTTGCAAGAAGTGCTTCCTATAGAGAGATAAACATAGACTTAGGAATATGCACTTAGAAATATGAATGCCTTTTTAATACTATTTAGATACATTGTGTATATTTTGTGTGATACTTTAGGCATACATTTCACCTAATAACTTTGCTTTTAATTTATGAGCTGATTTAGGAACCCACTTAAATGGTGAATGCCAGGTCTCTCTTCAGTCTTCTTTTCCTCCCTGCGTGTTCTTATCAGTGCTTTCCTTAGGTTCTAGATTATGACAGACACATAAAAAGCTACAGTGTAGTTTATATGATTATACATTTCTGGTAGCCTGAACTAGACATTAGTTTCTCATGGGATTTTTTTTGTAATTAGACTTTTAATGCTTCATATGTTAAATCTTAGTATGGGGCAGTCATTAAATAAAAGCATTTTAGAGCCTTTCCATTTAGACTATGGAATTCTAATAAATACTTTTTTTGACCTCACAAGTCTTATTTTTTTTTAACTTATAATTTTTTTGTGAATTTCACACCATGCATCTCAATCCCACTCATCTCCCCATCTCTTCATATTTGCTCTTGCCATTGCAACCTTCCCCCCAAAATAAAATAAAAAAATAAAAATAACAAGAAAAAAGCCCATTTTCCTCATGGAAGTAGTAGTGAGTTACATTGTGTCCCACAGTATACCTTTTGTGGGACACACACATCTTTACTTCTAAATGTTCATTGCAGTGAGTTAATTTGAGGCCTCTGGCTCCTGTTATACTATGAATACTGGATCCTCACCAGGACTCCTCTCTGATAGCCTGTTGTTGCTCTATGTCATGGAGATCCTGCTGTTTTGGTTGTGCAGGATTTGCTCTTTATGCATTCTAGTAGTTCATAGATGAGGTCAATGATGGGGTCGGCCAACTCAGAGAAGCCTTGAAGAGTGATCGAGTGAGCCACGCTGCGTCCCGCATGGTTGACTAACACAGGCACGGAGAGCTTTTCTTGTTCATCTCTGTTAAACACCCCCATACCTATACTCTGCAGACTCTTGAGAAGCACTGTGAAAGATGAGAGTAGAGAAAAGAAGGACATGAGGGTTAGGGAGTGAGATGAGGGAGCCACCTGACTGAAGCCAAAGATCTCCAAGGGAAAGGGATTCCTGAAAATCCAGAGCTGGTATTGGATAGAGGATAAGTAATAAATACCACCAAATGTCTCTTGGAGGCCAGTTAGAAACTGAGACATGAGACTGGACAGGTAACTAAGATGTTAAAAGCACATAAAGCTCTTGCAGAAGACAGGTTGACTCCAAACCCAGCAGCCACATGGTAGCTCACATTTGATACCTCCTGCAGGCACCAGACATATATGTGATACATACATATGCAGGCAAAGTATACATGCACTTAAATAGACATCCCTGAATAGTCACAGGTTTAAATATCAAATAAGTTTCCGCAATTACTTATTTTCCCCCCATGACCCAATTAAATGTAATGGGGGCAGCTGCCAGTTTTCAGACAATGAATGGATGAGTGGGGTGTGATAAATCAAAAGTAGGTATCTCGTAGGGACTAGGTGTGTTATATGTAGAGAGAAAATGGAGTAGGGAAAGGAGAAACAAACTTTCTGAGGTTTCCTTTGTAAATACGGGAGTAATGTGAGCTGTAATATTAAGGGTTGCTGGGATGTTCCAGTGTCACAGGAGACCAGGAAAATAGAAGAAGACATAGATCAGAGCCTTTGTCTTTATGTTTAAATAGGTAGCCAGAGAAATCTGGAAATAGAAGCCTAGTTAAGACAACAGGTTACATAAAAAGTAAGAACAAGCTTGTCCTAGGGTTGTTTTAGCAGAGTGCATGTAAAATACCAAGATGTAGATCTTTATAATTCTTTGACACTACATTTCAATCTTGAATATTTCTTTTAAAATGTGTTTCAATTATGTTAATATTTTGCTGTTTAAGCAGTACTTTTACAATTTGCTAATTTGCAGTGTTAGTTTGATAGTCTTAAGTTAACTTATTTATGTACTTTTGTTTGTGGTGAGAGTGATGGCAGACTGTAGGAAATGGCATAGATTTTACCATTAAAGAAGTAGCTACATTAGCACACATTAATTTGGCATAAGAAATTTATTGAGTCTTAGAATTAAGTATGAAATTTAAAAAAATGCATCTGAAAAAGGCTAAAATTCCCCTGGACTACTGTATTTGACTATTTATTTAGTTCTTTTGCCTATAAGATATATTTATTTTGATAGAAAACCTAGATATTTTCATAGGAATTTAAAGAAGAAGCTGAGATAAACACAAAACATTAATGTATACTTTCTTTTCTTTTGATACAGAAAAACCTCCTAATAAAAGCAGTATGAGGATAGTAGTGGACTCAGAGTCAAGGAAAAGAAGTATTGGGCCTGGGGAACCTGGAGTTTCTACAAAGAAGACCTGGTTTGATAAGTAAGTTGACAGGGACTTACTTGTTGAAGAATTTTGTTGTACATTGATTATTGCTATATTATTAGATTAGAGACTATGTAATCTCTTCTCTTAAAAAAAGTTATGCTGATCCATAGACTGTTCTTAGTTACAACTTGGTTTTTTTGTTTTTTGTTTTTGTTTTTTTTTTTTTTTGTTTTTAAATTTATAAGTTTGTTTTGGCACTACTAAGGTGTTTTCTTAAAGTAGTGTGATGGAGCCGGGTGATGGTGGCGCACGCCTGTAATCCCAGCACTCTGGGAGGCAGAGGCAGGCGGATTTCTGAGTTCGAGGCCAGCCTGTTCTACAGAGTGAGTTCCAGGACAACCAGGGCTATACAGAGAAACCCTGTCTCGAAAAAACCAAATCCAAAAAACAACAAAAAAAAAAGTAGTGTGATGGAGGACACAATTTTTCCTCTTTCCACTTCCACCTCTAAAAGAAACAACCCTTTGTACATGTTAGATGTGTTACTGAGTGGGAGTGCATACAGGAGAGTTATGAGCCCTGCATCCTTAGGAGTAAGGATGTAGACGATTTGTGTGGACGCTTTTGTTACTTGTTTTCATGTATGAAGGGAAGCTAGGGTTACACTGAGTAAGTAGTTTAGAAAGAGTAGTTTCTATATCTGGTGTTGTGATTAAATTTGTGATTTCAAGGAAAAGGAAAAGGGTGAATTCATTGGATCACAGGTATTATTTTTTTCATGTAGCAAAAGTATTACTTGTATTTCCAATTTTATTTCTCTGGTGGGTGGTGGTGGCTCACACCTTTAATTCCCAGCCCTGGGGAGGCAGAGGCAGGTAGCTCACTGAGTTCAAGGCCAACCTGATCTTCATAGTAAGTTCTACATAGCTAGGGCTATACAGAGAACTCCTGTCTTGAAAAAACAGAAACAAAAAAAGCAAACAAAAAAGAATCCCAAAACTGATAACAGGTTCAGGTGTTATCTTTATATTAATAAATAAAATTAACGAATCTTAAAATGAAATACCTTTCAGTAAAGTGATTTATAGAATCAGTTTTTAGTAAACTGTTTGAATAGAACAAGATTTATATTTTTGCTAAATGCAGATAGTAGTACCATTTTTTTTTTTTTTTGATGAAAATAAAAAGGGATCTAATGAACCTTCTCAGGTGACTTCCATAAAAGATACTAACACTACTAATTTGGAAACTGTTGTTTGAAGGAAAACTTTACATTTTTCATTGACTAGTACTTTCAGTTTTGGGGAGAAATTGATTAAATTAAGGGCATCCATTTTACAGGTAAAACGTTATTCCTTTGTAGTAGTTGGGATCAGTTTTATAAATATATTGATCAATTTGGTGTTTTGCTTACAGACCAAATTTTAATAGGACAAACAGCCCGGGTTTCCAGAAGAAGGTTCAATTTGGAAATGAAAATACTAAACTTGAACTTAGGAAAGTTCCTCCAGAATTAAATAATATCAGCAAACTCAATGAACATTTTAGTCGATTTGGAACATTGGTTAACTTGCAGGTAAGCTGTGGAATATTTTCAGTAATTATTTGAAGAACATTTATAGAAAATTTGTTCAAATTTTAAGATTGGGAAGTTGGAAATTGTATTGACATCGTATCTGTTACTATAATGAGATACTAACAGAGATACTAACAGTGAAGTGATGCTGTTTGTTTGGCTTCTGATTAAATAGTTCTTGTGGGTCAGATGAATTCAGTGGTCAGACGGCCACCTAAACAGTTTTCTCTCATGAGAGCTCAGGGATCCTTGAGAACTTGTATCTTATTTAGGATTGTTGTTGTTGTGATAAAATACCATGACCAGAGCTACTTCATGAGGAAATGGTTTCATCATCAAAGGAAGTCAGGACAGGAACTTAAGCAGAGCAGGAACCTGGAAGCAGGAGCTGATGCAGAGGCTATAAAGGGGTACTGCTTGTGGGCTTGCTCCTCAAGGCTTGCTCAGCCTGATTTCTTATAGAACTTAGGGCCACCAGCCCAGCCATGGGACCACCCACAGTGGGCGGGGGCCCTTTCCTGTCAACCACTACTTAAGAAAATGCCCCATAGGCTTGTGCACAGCCAGATCTTATGGAGATGTTTTCTTAATTGAGTTTCCTTTCTCTGAGATCATTTCTTAAAAAAGTCACACTACTTAACTAACACTGCAGGCATAGATACCATGCTTTGACCTGTGTTTCTTCTGTAAAAGTAAAAAAAAAAATTGTCAAGAAACTGCTTCTACATTGAAACCTAACTAAGTTTTCAGGCCATGGTTACTCAGATCTGGCTTCAGAATAAACTTCTCCCTTATTTCATTAAACAAGGAAGCAAATAAGCAGTCAAAAAAACGAACTTTCTTAGGCTCTTTGGAAATACTGTGAGAATGACAAGATTAGCATGTTGTACAAATAACAAACCGGTAAGGAGCTTGATGATAAGATCTTACTCGAAGGACTAAAATCTTGAGATCTTAAGAAATCAAATGTAAAAGCTATGCAGTAAAGTGTTCTCAATATGTTAATTCTTAGGTTGCCTATAATGGTGATCCTGAAGGTGCCCTTATCCAATTCGCAACTTATGAAGAAGCAAAGAAAGCAATCTCAAGTACAGAAGCAGTATTAAATAATCGCTTTATTAAGGTTTATTGGCACAGAGAAGGAACTACTCAACAGTTACAAACTACTTCGCCAAAGGTAAGAGAAATTTATGTGAAGTCTGATGTTTCTTAGGGTCCTTTACCAGAATTAAAACAGCCTTTTTGAGTCATGTGACACTTGCTTTACCTATAGTTAATCATAGAGGCTAGAGAAAGTTACTTCTCTTAACTATTCTTTTATTAGCTTGTGAGGTTAATCTTAGTTTAGGGAATTATATGTGTAAAATATCTAGAACAATAGTTACTGAGAAGTAATGACTCATTAAGTGTTGGCTCCGTATTGTATAAGTCCATCACTAATTAGTCCTCAGACATTCTTTTTCCTCCCCTTCCTTCTTTCTACTTTGCTCCCTAGAGCAAACACTAGCTGTTTTTGAAAGGTATTATAGAGTAGTCTGGTTTTTGATTGTTAAACAATGATGCATTTAATTTTTTTTAGGCTTTATAATTCATTTCTTACAAAGAAAATTAATACATTGAAAAACTGAAACACCTGAGTTTGATTATAAATTGCATTTTAAACTTTCTTTAATTTTTAATTTTGTTTTGAGGTAATACAGCCATTAGTCCAGCAGCCCATTTTACCTGTTGTGAAGCAGTCAGTCAAAGAGCGGCTGGGTCCTGTACCTTCAGGTACTGCTGAGCCCGCAGAAGCCCAGAGCGCTACTTCAGAACTTCCCCAGGTAAACGGCAGCTCTTAGCAGCAGCGGTCAGATAGGTTCTCCATCAGTTAATTTTCCTTGGTAACTAGAATTATAGTTACTGTTGAATGTTCTACACAGAAATAATGGTATTTATGTTTTTGACTCTACCTATAAATTTTTTTATAACACTGTCTTTTTTTTATCTTAAATTCATTTTCCTAGTTAATGTTTGTGAGAAAGACCTCCTTTTACTTTGTGGAGATGTATTTAAACAAATTTGCCTGAGAGTGGAGTTCAGTACACTAAATTTTATTTTTTTTCTGTTATCTTTTTACTTAGAGTTCTATCTCCTGATAATTATGCAGTAGAGGGAACAGAGACCTTTTGAGAAGGGAAGACTTAAGCCATCAGGTTATCTGAGCTTGATGGATGATCTATTGATTTAAGTACTCCCTGGCCTGCTTACTCCTCTGTTCCTTCCTGTGGACTGGGCGCTTTCTCTCCATGGGTTTCTTCCCACTTCCATACTTGATTGGGAGTTTCTTGTTTCTATACGCTCAGTCTCAAAAATTTAGCTTTCCTTTTTCTAGACATTTCAAGGTATGCTGTGCAAAATTGGGTTAGAGTGTAGTAACCTACTTAGGTAAAGGATGCCATGTTAGCTTTTTAGGTCATTAATTCCTGACTGCGTGGAATAAGAGGGTGAGATTTTGTATGAAGGCTCAGAATACAAATCGATGGACCGTTTATTTTTAAATTATCTTATCTAAATAATCACTAATTACAATGTATTTACTTATAAACGTATTTTAGGAATGAATAGTACTTATTTTTCACCTTATGAAACAGTCTTATATTTTAAATGTTCAAGTTTATTTTAAAGTGTGCAGTTTTTACTTGTTTTATAAAATTATAGCAAGAGACTTTAAGAACCTACTTGAGGACAGATTTTATATTTTAATTTTTGTAGTTAATATTAAAGACTTTCTGTGTTTCCACATGTATTTCCTCCTTATCCTCTCTGTTCCCCCTTGTCTTCCTTCTCCTTGTTTCTCTCTCCCATTTTTTTTTTAAAGGCCAGGTTTCTATGGCTAGTATTGCTGTGCTCAAACTCAGTATACATTAGTAGAATCAGGATGTTCAAAGTCCCAACAGACTTAATATATGTTTGGGGAAACACTGAATATGTCCATTTTAATTTTTTTAGAATGTAACTAAGTTATCTGTGAAGGACAGGTTGGGTTTTGTATCAAAGCCATCTGTTTCAGCAACTGAAAAGGTAAGAATAGCATGATGTGTTTGTCTTGGCTTTATAAATGTTTTCCAGGTGGCATCTTCATTTTTTTTTTTTTTTAATTTTTCTCATAGCTCCAAACTTCTGCTTCTTAATAATATTGGTAGCTCCTTACTCCTACCTGTTTGCTGAAAAAGAAAAAATCCTAGCCTAGCTCCCGTTTTTTGCATCAACATTTTAATACTTGCTTCTCTATTTCTGTGTGCTTCAGTCTTTTTTTTTTTAAATTACATTTATTTTCTTTATAGACATTGTGCGTTTTCGATCGAAAACTCTGCTAGTCTAATAGGAAGGATTATGCGCTAGGAATGTTATATGAATATGGTCTCTAGCTCTTTGTTACTAACTGCATGATAATTGGGCAGTGCACTTAACCTTTCTGCTTCTTTTTACTTACTGGTAGATGGGTAGATGGTAGTGTTTATTTTGCTTTATTTACTTATATAGTCTGTAAATGGGAAGAATGATCTAAGTTATTTTATTATCGGCAGTTTACATTTTTGCTGAGAGTTCTTCATATGAGGCTTTACAACACTTCCTTCTTTTTTAAATAATGTGAATAAAGATTGTTAAGGCAGTTTGTGATCTTCTGAATAGATGTATGCTGTGTTCATGCTAGGTGCATGGGACTACCCTGGTAACATTTTTTTTTTCATTTTAATTATATGAAACTATAGAATATTAGCAGAACACAAAAGATTTGTGTATCTCCGGTTTCTAGTCCCTGTTCTTTCTAGACTCTAAATGGCAGGGATTCCTGTTAGAAGCGAATCAGGCTGCAAGCTGAGTACTGTTTGTATCATTTACTTTGTTAAACTTTGGCCTTGATGGAAATTCAAAATTCAGTCTGTATCAAACTTTCCTCTTGGGCATATTAGTGTCAAAAATGAGTTATTTTCCATATAGAAGTTAGTTTTAATTTCTAGACCTCACCACTAGGTGTGATTGTCTAAGTAGAGTAGTCTTGAAGCTGTAACAGTGTTGTACACGCATTCACAGTCTACCACTTTTCTTCTACTGCCTTCAGTTCTCTGGCTTTTTGGTGACTTAGCTGGTGTCTTGTCATTCTCCTCTGTAAGTTTTATTTTGTTGCCATTCTGTCGGTGCTATTTTAATGTTTAAAAGTTTGAATTTATTGGTTGCAATTACTTTGCTTAGTTCACAGTCCACATTCCCCCCACTCCAGCAGTGGTTGCTCTTCTGTTGCTTTTACTGTGCAATGCATTTTTTTCTATCCTGAGGAGTCAGTCTGCCTTTTTGCGTATTGTCTTGTGTTTGTCTTGTTCTCCTCTTTCTTTTAGCGCGCTCTTTGTCCCTCTGTCTGTGTTACCCTCTCTGTCTAGCTCTAGCTTCTTTTGGTGCTTTTCTTGGAGTGCGTTTCCCCTACCAATCAAATGTCCAGCTAGCTAGCTAACATACCATCTTTAGATACTAAGTTTATCATAGGATGTTCATCTCTTAAAACATCTGTGTATTTTTAAACCACATATATACATAAACACACAAAACTCTTTTCATAATCATAATATTTGTATTTGAAGTTTTTTTTAAAAGATTTATTTCTTACATGTGAGTACACTGTAGCTGTCCTCAGACACACCAGAAGAGGGCGTCAGATCTCATTAGGGATGATTGTGAGCCACCATGTGGTTGCTGGGATTGGAACGCAGAACCTTCGGATGATCAGTCAGTGCTCTTAACCGCTGAGCCATCTCTCCAGGCTTGAAATTCTTTTAAACAGGAGATTGTGTGGTAAAATTGAGCTACATTTCATTTACAGACTTCAGATTTTCATTTAGCCATTGGAGATGACATTGAACAAGTTCCCTTGACTGTAAAATAGATATGCTAATAGCCTTTTGATTTTAAACTTTGGTTTGATGTATAGTTTTGGCAGTATAGATCCAGAGATTGAGAAAATATGTGAAGCTTTTCTAACCCCCTTTTAATGGTCGGTTATTTATTTATCCGTTTATTTGTTTATTTTAGTACATACTTGTTTCAAGACTTTGAATTTTTTTTTTTTTATTACAAGAAACATTGGCTTATTTAAAATATCAGCTATACTTTCTGGGAACTAGGGTTTGTGGCAAAAATTAATTATAGATTATAAATACTTTTTCTTTGATATTTGTTTAAAATGTTTCTCTGTAAGGTTGTTAATTCCTTATATGTAGAAGATTACCAAGTTGAACTTTTGGAGCAGAGTAAATGATGGTTACCAGGAATCCAGACTGAGAAAGTTAGGAAGATAATGGCTAATGCTTGTAAAATAATTTCAGAACAAAAGTATAACATTGGTTAAGTGATATTTTTAAAAAGTACTTAATATTTTTGGAGTCTTTAAAACACTTTATAAATAAAGCTTTAAATCTTATTCTTCTCTCCAGAGTGCTCCATTTGGCCAGTGTTATAAAATGCATACCTACTGTGCGGTGGTGGCGCACGCCTGTAATCCCAGCACTCTGGGAGGCAGAGGCAGGCAGATTTCTGAGTTCGAGGCCAGCCTGGTCTACACAATGAGTTCCAGGACAGCCAGGGCTATACCGAGAAACCCTGTCTCGAAAAAACCAAATCCAAAAAAAAAAAAAAAAAAAAAAAAAAAGCATACCTATGTGCTCTTAAACAATATTGTAAATAAACATTCTGATTTACTGAATATATACTTCATCAAAAAAAATTGAGCATTTTAATTTTCTTATACATAACTCTTTAGATACTTAAAATGAGTTTCTCTTTTCTGTTTTAAATACCCGTTAGAGGTATTAACTTTTATTATTTAATTATTAGTACTTAGAAAAATATTTAGATTATTAATAGATATATTATTATAATAGAGCTCATAATATTATTAAATTGTATTAACTTTCAGTTTGATCTAGTTATTTTAAAAATGAAACTTTAGATAGCTTCGTAGTAATCCTATATAGAACTTTTTTTTTACAGAATAATCTTTTCTCATTCTTAGTAAGACTTTTTTTTACACTTAGTAAAAGTAGGTATTTATGGATGGTAATTTTTATATAAGAAATAAAGGTGTAGGAACTGGAGAGGTGGCTCAGCAGTAAGAGCATTTGTTGGCTCTGTAGAGGACCCAGGTTTGTTTCCCTGAACCCACATGATAGTTCACAGCCATCCTAAGTGCAGATGGTGTAGGGGAGTCAGTGCTCCTGTTTGACTTCTTTGGCCCTAGGCATGCACATGGTACATATAAATAACATGTAGGCAAAACATGAAATAGAAATATGAAAATATGAAAATAGAAGAAAGTGTATTAATGGAGCATAACCTCTTACCAGTTTAGAGAATTGACTTTTGTCTTTGTCATAGGAGGTAATAATAAAATCATAGCACATACTGGGCCCTTTAACTCATCTTCTGGGTTTATAATTGCTACAAAAACCTGGCTAAGGATACTACAAAAAAGTAAAATTGCTGGCTAACATCTATTATAAATGTAGGCACAAATGCTTCAAAGGAAATATTAGCAGTTTCCAAGGATATGTAAAATGCAGGGAAGACTTAGTCCAGAAATTCAGGATTATTTAACATTAGGAATATGTCTAATTGACTACATACGCATTGTGAGGGAAAGGGAAAACCTTGCATGACTGCCTTGTTAGAAAAATATTTGGTGAAATACTCAGCGCTTTGCAAAGCAGCAACTTCCCTACGTTGTTGAAGAATGCCTCCACCTCTCCTAGCAGAGCTGACATTAAACTCAATGGTGAGGTCTAATGAATATTTCCCTGTCAATATCAGGGATGACAGGATCTTCATTTAGTCTGTTTCTTTCAGTTTTTTTTCCCCATAGGGTCTAACCAATACAATAAAGTGATAAAATGAAACAAACCATTATAAAGATTAGAAAAAAGGAAAGAAATCTGTTTATATGTGGATGACATGATTATTACATTTGTAGAGAATTCAAAATAAACTTCTAAGTAGTTGAGACAATAGGTGAGTGGAGTCAGATCATCAGAAGTTAAGCTAATATGTTGCCACATAAAATTACAGCACATGAAAATAATTGGGAAATAAACGTGCTGTGTTTACTTGTTGTGGCCTCTGTCCATATTTTGTGTTCTTATGATTTGTAACTTAATCTTGACTGTTGGATATATTGGGTTCCTCTGGTGTTTTCACTTTAAATATATTTGTTAATTTATTTGTTTCTTGACAGTGCTAGAGGTCAAATCAAGGGCCTTGGCCATATACTTCAGTTCACTCTGTAGCTAAGCTGGCTTTTAATATACTATCCTATTGCTTCCAGCTCCCAAGTGCTGCAATTACAGGCACACAGCAGCATGTCTGGGTACACTTTACATCTTGAAAAAATGTGGGTATTCTTTACCATTCTAGTATGTAAATCTAGAACCAAGCAGATTCAAATAAAAAGCAATATTTGTAATTCTACAGTCATTATTCCCAAGCACATTTTACCTTTATATCTTGATACCTTTGAAATAGGGTTGCATTTCACCATTATTGGAAGTACAGTTGTAAGTACTTTACTGTTGTTTCACAGTTGTATAATTTTATGTAGGAGTCTACATAAAGACTCCTCAATTGAGATTGAGGCTTCGTGGAATATTTTTGTCATATATCCTATTTTTCAGGAAATCACTGGATAGGGCTTCGGTTATCATTGCGAGGCAGCTTGTAGAAACAGGGAAGTGTTCTGTTCTCATCACATACTCCCTTCAGCCAGTACTCATTATGTCTGATATGAAATGCTAAGATGGTTTGAAAGGGAGTGTGTGTGTGTGTGTGTTATCGACCGAAGTGGGAAAAATGCTAGGTTAAACAAATAATTCTATTATGTGTATTTGTTGCTGGAAAATAGCATTGTGATACTCAAATTTCCAAGTTATTCTGTAAATAGCTTTTAACTTGTTAGGGAATTCTCATGAAGAAACAGTATACTCAGACTAAAAAGTAGGCTGTCTTGTGTTTCTCATATGTTACAACCTCTCTTTAAATATAATTTAGCAATTTGTGACATAGTAAAAGTAGCATTGAAGAAATTCTCCAGAATTAATTCAGAATAATCACTGAAGTCAGACAATAAACTAAATAAATATGAATTTTGATTTCTAATGAAATATTTCTTAGTATCTCATGTTTCTTAGTAATATTTGGCAGGTTTTATTTTGAAAAAATTACCTATGAAGTTTTGGTACATGTAGAATATTATTTTCCTTTACTTTTTAAACATAAGTTGTGCTCTGTGAAGCTAGAATAATGATAGTTTTACGTCGTTTAGACTAGAGTAATAAGTTGCCCATGGTTTTTGTTTTTCCTCTGATTTCATGGTGAAAGATCAGAAAGTAGTCTCCAGATTTCTGCTACATCAGATATTAGGGTAATTTGGCTAATATTTTTTATTTACAGTCTTTCATTTTTCTGTATCATATTTGTAGCTCAGTTACTCTTAAGAAGTTGTAAGTAATATTTTCTCTGGAAAATCATGGTGCATGCAGGATTACTTGCTTAGGTTTTATAGACTCTGTTGATACTGTCTTTTCTAAGAATCAGTCATCTCATGGAACTTGGTGACAGAATAAAAAGTAGCCTGTCAGCGCTGTCTATATTATTATTTTATTATTGTTCTTGTTATTATTAAACCTTACGTTTTAAAGGGTTTTTCATTTTAACCTATAATCTTTTGCTTACTGTAATGTAAAAATATTATCTATCATGTTTTAGATACGAATAGTAAAATGATAAAACAAGTGAGAAGGAGAGAGCTCTTTGGGTTTGTGTTATAGACACTCTCAAGATGAACCGCCCAGTTTTATAGATGTGAAAATTGAGGATACCCCACTTCTCAAGTTTACTTACACAAAAATCTCATAATTCTGTATTAAAAAGACTTAGGTTCAAGAATCTCAAAGAAGAGAAAGACTAGATCTTTGTGTCCAGAGCTTTGCAGGGTAGCTAGGAAGGAAGACATCAGGTTCTTCTTGGTTTTGTTCTATTTGTTATTAAGTAGTTAATATCACCTAACAAATTCAGTGGCATTTTTATGTCATAGCTGAAGGAATAAAAATCTGTAAGAATTGGAAAGGAAAGAAAAATAATTCGTGCTTTAGCTTGTACTACATGTGAGATTAAGATCGCTTCAGAGAGGAAGAAGGGCTTGTAGGGAATGGAGCACAGCTGCTTCATTGACTGTGAACTATGGATCACAGTGCTCATAGGATCACAGTGCTCATACTGAAATGTTTGTAGGACGGTAGTCCACTTCTTCCTGGGCTTTAGTCATAAATATAATAATGACAGCCTTCCCTTTGATTTTCTGTTTTGCATGTTTGTCTTTGCTTTTCTTTGTTGTTTGTTTTTTGTTATAGGTATTAAGTCACCAGGAGTTTGTTTGTTATATGGCTTCTTGCTCATTCATACCATTCATACCATTCAAGACATGAAATGTGATTTAGTTATTATAGCTAGATAATACATTTACTTCAACAGTTAATTTTAGGCAGAAATGCTCTAAAGTTGGAGTTTCTTAAAAAGCAAGACTTAAGAATTATTAATAATTCTTATTAATAATGAAGAAATTGATACGATTGATAACACTCTTTTTTAAGAAATTGAATTTGTGTTGGTAGGTGTTGTCTACATCTACTGGTCTTACAAAAACGGTGTACAATCCAGCTGCTTTGAAGGCTGCACAAAAAACCTTACTAGTTTCTACCCCTGCAGTTGATAATAATGAAGCACAGAAGAAGAAGCAGGTAAGCACAGGTAGTATAACACACATCTGCATATGGGAGGCCCTTTCCATTTGGGTTGCCTGTGCGTCTGTTACGGTGCTTACCACAGGTCAGACTGGAGGCTTTGATCTTCCTCTGTCACAATAATTACTCTTTTACACTCGTTTACACAAAGTTTTCCTCTGGTTCATTTTTGAAACTTGTATGTATGGTCTAAGTTTTACAGACAGAAATGTTTTATATTGTTTTTGTTGCTGTGCTTCAGCTAAAACTGCTTTTCCCTTGTATTGTTTTATCTTTAGTTATATTCAAATGATTTGATTCTTTTAGGAGGCACTGAAACTTCAGCAGGATGTAAGAAAAAGGAAACAAGAAATTTTAGAAAAGCACATTGAAACACAGAAGGTAAATTAGTAAATTTAAATTTGACAGAATTACCAGTGTGGATATTTTTAGTGAATTTAATCTATTTAATTAGCAGTGAGAATTCACAGTACACATTTACTGTAATTAGTAGTGGTAAAAGTGAAAAAGTTAATAAGTGTATTATCACCATTGTGTATTAATTAGCATTGGAGTTGAAGAAACTTACATAAAGTGATGGGTATAGTTAGGTGGAATCATGAAATATGGTTATATAATCATGAAATAAGTTTACTTAGGTCTGGTACTGTACAATAGTTTTTGGTCAGTGCATAATGAAACAAAATCATTTTCTCATCGGTGATATATACTTCAATAATTTGGACCCTCTACTCCTGTGTTACACAATAGTCAAAAGCCACATCTGGACTATGTCTAGTTCAGCTTGAGGTGAAAATGTTAATTGCACAACAGATGTTTTTTTGGTTTACAGTGGTGCCTTAACCATAATCTCATTACATGGGGAGACTGAAGCTGTCAAATTGCTTAGTTTGAGGCTCCAGAGTAAGACTGTCCCAAAATCCTGCTATAAGATTAGAAATATAGTCTTTTCATATTTTGGATATACCTTATTAAGCCACAATGCTTTATGTAAAAAGCTAAAGCTGTTGTAACTAGGAGAACATAATTCTATGCGATTTCCCATTCTACTTTTCTGGTCACTTAGAACTTACATTCTTCATAAAGTAAACTGATGATCATTAAGCTGCTGTTAGCATTACCAGGTCTGTGCTTCTGTCTGTATATTCTAAGGGTCTGTCAGCTTTGTTGAGAACATACGAATTACACAAAATTTTATTTGTTTTAACTATTTTACTCTACTGTTTTCTTATCAATGGTAGGACTAAGTCTCTTTAACTTCTGTTTTAAAATTTGGCAGATGCTAATTTCAAAACTAGAGAAAAACAAAACCATGAAGTCTGAAGATAAAGCAGAAATAATGAAAACATTAGAGATTTTGACAAAAAATATTACCAAGCTGAAAGATGAGGTTAAATCTACATCTCCTGGACGCTGTCTTCCTAAAAGTATAAAAACAAAGACACAGGTATTCTGGTTTGTTAGTCACATGACTTTTTTCTGGTTTCTCTCTGTAGCCCTGGCTGTCCTGGAACTCACTCTGTAGACCAGGCTGGCCTCGAACTCAGAAATCTGTCTGCCTCTGCCTCCAAAGTGCTGGGATCACAGGCATGCGCCACCACCGCCCGGCTATGACTTCTTATTAAAGATATCAAACATGAGTTTGGAGAGATGGCATAGAGGTTAAGTGCGTTTGCTGCTCTTCCAGATGATCTAGGTTCAACTCCCTCTCTTGGTAGCTAACATCTGTCTGTAACTCCAGTTCAAGAGGATCTGATTCCTTCTTTTGGCCCCCAAATGCACTGAACACACATAGTACACAGATGTACATGCAGGCAAAATACCCATACATGATAAATAAATGAATAAATAAATCTTAAAAAAAGAGCTTTAAAATAAAAATATCAAATTTTTTTTTTTTAAGGATACATTGTTTGTTAAGAATCTGATTATTCACAACTGTCCTAGTTCTTACAGGTATAAAGTCAGCTATTAGAAAATTATTATGGATAATTTTGGGAAGGTAGTTTGAGGATAAAGTGGCCAAGACTGTGTGGCCAAGAACTATGTATTGGAACTGGTGATATAAAAGTCGAGTGACATGAGTGTCCTAGCTTCACTGTCCAGAATGGATTCTATTTATTTGCAAAGAGAAAATCTAGGTGTTTTAATCTAGGTGATACAAACAAATGACCACACTCTTTCCAGATGGTAAGAGTGATAGAATATAGGTGTAAAGTATTTATATTTCATCTATATATGTATGAAACCATGCTGATTTTTCTAATTTTAATGTGATTACATGGTTATTCTTTTTTAAACTTATATTCCACTGCCAGTTTCCATAATGACAGCTTGGCCACATAACATAAGTCTGTTTATTCATTCAGGTAGAGTCACAATCCATTCAGAATACAATTGTTGCAGTGTTGTTTCCAATATTTATGCTGGATTCAAACTTTATTTATATCCCTTACTAAGTAATTACATTCCATTAAAGATTAAATCAGATTATGATGTCAGTTAGCTTTTATTTCATTTAGTAATTACTACTAATTAGATAAAGTTAGTCTATTTTATTTAGTTTTCAGCTTTGGATTCTTTTTTCCTGGCCTTATTCTTACTGGCTTAGTTTAACTTTTTAATTTTTTTTTTAATAACTCACATTAACATGGTTTAAAAGTACATAAGAGATATACATAGGATTCTGTCCCACCTCAAACCCCAAGCCCTGATACATTCCATCCCTAACCCCACTTCTTATGTGGAACCACCATCATTCATTTGTGTTTTATCCTCCAATATAGCTAAAATCCATGTGTTTACGTACATAAAGATAGTTGATATTGCTCATTAGCCCCATGGTTTTGTTTTTTCCCCCAAAGTTATTACATTATTCATGAAATCGCATGTTGGCTATGGTTTAGACAATTTTAGGGAAATCAGTGAGAATAAAAGGAATAAGGAAGCTTACAAACTAGACTAATATTATTGGCAATAGTAACAAATGTTGGTTGACATGGTAACACATACTAAAATCCTGGCCTTTTTGAGGCCAACACAGGAGAATCTAGACTGTGGAACTAGCCTCTGCCACAAAACAGAAAATAAGTGAGGTGGGGGAGCTAGTACTAGAATGAACATGAGAAAAATATCTTAGAAAAGTGTTAACATAAGTTCAGAGTATTAATTGTTATTTGAAACATTAATGACTTTCAGATGCAGAAAGAACTGCTTGACACAGAATTGGATTTATATAAGAAGATGCAGGCTGGAGAAGAAGTCACTGAACTTAGGAGAAAATATACAGAATTACAGCTGGAAGTATGTATCAAGCCACAAGTATCACAGCTGCAGAGTTCACTTGAAAGAAGCAGATATAGTTATGGTTAGCATGAAAATGTGCTTCTCGGTTCTAGTTCACAATTACTGTCTACTTTATACATAATCTCTCTCTCTCTCTCTCTCTCTCTCTCTCTCTCTCTCTGTCTCTCGTGTTAGGATAGAGAGGAAAGAGGCTAATTTTACTAAACTACTGGAGAACATAGTTTTCAAAAAAGCAATTTTATATTTGCTTATTAGTTTGATTATGTCAGAGGACAGTCTATGGGAATGGGGGTTCTCTCTTTTACTGTGTTGTCTCAGGGACTGAATTTGGAACTTTGGCCCTCTGAGACTCTGCTGGCCTGAGAAACTGGCGTTCGCTGACACTCTGCCTCCGCTTCAACACCCTGGCGCCTCGTTTCTACTGAATTTTAGTTCTCTTTATGGTTTTGTTCTCTTTATGGTTTTGTTTTTGTTTTTTTCTTGTGGTTAAATATAATTAAGGGCTTTATAGGTGTTTGTTTAGAAAGAGTCTTTGTATATGTAATGTCATACATGCATGTTGTGCTGAATTGCCAAAAAGTCAGCATTATAAATCTGTTGAAAACATGCTTATTTAAGTTTCGCCTATAGATGGTGCTGTGGGTGTTTTAAAAGAGTATAAACTAACTTATAATTTAGTTATATCGCTATTATATGAGAAACTTCTAGTGGAATTGATCTCTTATAAACCATGGATGTTTAATATTTAGCAAAAATATATAATAAAATATGAAAGTATATTAATGTCTATATTCACTATTGCCTGACATAAATAAATGTAGTATTTTTTAATATTGTAGGTTTTTTTTACATAATTTGCGTATATTTTTTTGTTTGTTTGTTTTGAGACAGGGTTTCTCTGTAGCCCTGACTGTCCTGGAACTCTCTCTGTAGATCAGGCTGGCCTCAAACTCTGATCTGTCTGCCTCTGCCTTCCAAGGGCTGGGAACACCATGCCCCAGGAGTATATTTTTTTTTAAAAGTTTTGCTGACACTGATTTTTTTCTCACTTTACAATACAGTAAAATATGTTTAGTGCTGTTCAAGTATTAACAATTTAACTTTGGATATCTGCTGGACATGTCCTAGGCTCCATCTTATCTGAGAGTTAGGAAAAGCTGTGAAATGTTGCCCTAAATCTGCACTTGAGTTCACTTGAAACATGATCTGTTTTGTCTATATGTGTAACCCAAGATATTGGGCTTCTTATATTTTAAAATAAGTTTCTCAATATGAATATTCCATGCCATTGATGTAAAAAATGAAATATCATTATAAAATTTTTGATAAAATTTAGTGAATAAATAACAAAAATTATTGTTCCGTATTTTGCTTGTTGTAATTCAACCAAAGATAGAATAGTATTTTCCAATCTTTTATGATGATTCAGATTTGATTTACAGTCAATACTCATATATGCAGTAATACAATAGACTCCAGAATATGCTCATCATATTAATTTTTCTATTTTTTTAATAGAGATTAGTAAGCAAATATTTTAAGATCAAATACATTTTGAAAGGTCATATTGATTATGCTGTTTGGCTATAGGATTTCTTGGAGGCTTTAGGTTTAAACTTCAAATTATAGGCTGCTGGAGTTTACTCTTCAAGGAGAATCTGTTTTGTCATTAATTCTCTTCAGGGCATACTTGTGGTATATTTAATCTTACCCCCTTATACCTTTCTTTTTCCAAAACAGGGTTGCTCTGTGTAGCCCTGACTGTACTGAAACTTACTCTGTAGACTAGGCTGGCCTGGAAGTCAGAGATCCCTTTGACTCTCTGCCTTTCAAGTACTCGGATTAGAGGGGTACGCTACCACTGCTGGCTAACCTTTTTAAAATTTTTTAAATTTGTTTTATTTTAAAATTTTAATTGTATATGCTATACAACATTTTTCAGTATACGTATGTATATACATCATGGAATGAATTATCAGAGTAATCTATTCATCACCTCACATACTTAAGTTCTTGTGAAAATAGATTGAAAATTTTTCTTCTCTTGCTCTTTCCACATACTTTGATCAAGTCTATTTGCCATGCTGCGCAGCGGTTGGTACAGCTTACTGTTGTCCATTTGACCAAAGTTTCTCTACTTTCCACGTTGCCAGCACAGTTCTTACTAATACCCATTCTTCTGTTTCTATGAGAAATTAAATTTAGCGTGTAAATGTATTCTTAAAGTGCTTGTCTTTCTGTGCTTGGCTTATTTCATTTATCATTATTATTTGATTTTATGTTTATTTTTGGTAAATTAGGATTTGATGTTTTTACTTGGATGCCATAGACCCTCATCTTGCTTCTACAGTTTGTATATATAGTTTCCCGAACTAGAACTGTGCAAGGAGTCTTGTGTGACTCCACCCTTTGTTTACCCTTAACGTCCAGCTAATTGCCAAATTACAGATGAGTTACGTCCACAGTTTATTTTATTTCTGAATGAATGCTTGCCAGTATGCATGTATGTTTGGGTACTGTGTGCACAGATTGCATCCATGTAGGCCAGAAGAGGTTACGGGAGCCCCTGGGACTGTCAGGTACATGTGGGTGCTTAAAACAGAACCCATGTCCTAAGAGTCACTTTCAGTAATTTAATTGTCTAGGAATTGAATTTGTGTGGTTTGCATTCATGTATTTGTATTTAAGTTGCATGTGTGGGCAGGAGCTAATGCATATGTGGAGACTGGAGGACAGACATTAATGTTGGGTGTATCCCTCAAGCTCCAAGTGTTCACTGAGACTGGAGCTCATTGGTTTGGCTCGGCTGGGTGGCTGGCCCAGGGATCTCCCTATGTGTGTCTCCCCAGCTGCTGTGATTACACACGTGCATTAAGACTTTGCTATGTAGGTGCTTGGGATTGACCTTAGGTTCTCATGCTTGCATGGTAAGCACTTCAAGTACTGTGTCAATTGCACAAACTGAGATTGCACCTGAGGTCAAGGACTACTGGCACAGGTATTTATAGAATGTTTGTAGAATGAAGGAATGGTATACTACACAAAAGAAACTATGTGGCAGAGTATTAATATTCTGTATTTGTCTATGGTGTGATAAAATAATGCATTTGGAAACAATATTAGCTGGGTCAAGAGATAATAAGCTAGATATATGCATTTGAAAATTAGAACTTGAAAGTCTAGAATATAGTTCAGTGAGAAAAAATGTTTCTTATCTCTGTAGGTTATGCTGCAATCTGTATTAACTTGACTTTTGAAGTGATGTCCAGCATTCTGTGTTAAGAGATCCAGAGTTACTAGTCTTTTTGTCATGTGTTTTTTGATGTCTTAGAGGATGAACTTAGTTTGAGAGGGAAGAAGGATAAGGTGGCAGGTTGGCTCTGTGTGAAGTGCCTGCTGACAGACCTTATGACTTGAATTGTTTCCTGGAACCTATATGGTGGAAAGAGACAAAAATAATGTAATGAAATTATAAATATTTTTTAAAGTTGTTATATTTTAAATACTTTAAGAGAGTACATTTAGTTATTTTAGAATATTTAATGCTATATGATTATCTAAATACTATCTCAAACAGCATAAAAGTTTGAATCATTTCCCAAGATATAACACTTGGCTTAAGTTTAACACAGGTGTAGTACTCCTAATTTGAAACTTGATGTGCTCAACAAGCGAAATCAATGCAAATATTTCAAAATTTGAAACTCTAAACTCAGAAACATAGAGTCGGACATTTCATATTAGAGGTTTCATTGCCTAGTTACCACATTGTGTAACCTATGCGTTTTTTCCTTCTAGGCTGCTAAAAGAGGAATTCTTTCATCTGGTCGAGGTAGAGGAATTCATACAAGAGGTCGAGGTGCAGCTCATGGACGGGGCAGGGGGAGAGGTCGAGGCCGAGGTGTGCCTGGGCATGCTGTAGTGGATCACCGACCCAGAGCGTTGGAGATTTCTGCATTTACAGAGAGTGATAGAGAAGATCTTCTTCCTCATTTCGCGGTACTTTCTTACCACCTAGCAAAATACTACCAATAATTGCTGCTCAGGTTAATGGATGCAAGCAAAGAGAAAGTTAAGAAAGTGACATGTAATTTAAATCAGCGATACACGGGATTTCCTTCATTTGTAGTATTTTTTCATTTTTTAGTTTAAAATAGAAACAGGGTCTTTTTGTTTGTGAGAAATGTTAGAAATCTTTTTATTTGAATAGACCAGGTTGTCCTCAGATTCACTTACTGGCTGAAATGTTATAATTCTTAAATTAGATATACCTTTAAATATTATAAGGTTCATGATTTAAACTTCACTGTTTTAGTAAGGGACCTCAAGAGTAAGTAAGTTTATGTTGATAATTTAAGGAAAAATTGGCATTTTTATATAAAACATTTAGATTTTTAACGAAACTGAGGTTTTGTTAATAATATAATCTTGATAGAGTTGAATAGGACTGAAGCAAGATCTACTTTTGATGTATGATATAAAAGTTGGTTTATTCAGGCCATTTTTAGAGAGTTTATCTAATGGCAATAGAGTCGCTTGGAAGAGAAGCAGGTTTGAGCTCCTAGTCACCCATTGTTTACTTAGACCTCTGGGCTAATGTGCAGAGTGGAGGTTACACTCACCTTACCCTTCATCCTACCATCTTAGTCTGTAGTGTCATCCTGACCTGAAGTTACTGAGTATCACCATTGCCCTGGGTATTCTGGTAATAAATACTTCAGAGAGAGGAAGAAGCAGACCTTTACTCTTACTTCTTGAAGATACATTGGCTTGACACAAATCGGTTTAAGATAAACTATAGCTTACTAAACATATAGCTTAGGGACTCAGAGGAATATGTTTACCCCTGGCATGTGATACAAAGATTAATGAGGGAGGTTCAACATTTAGTAAACCTGAAATGGAGAACTAGAAGAATAGGTAAACTTGTTAGTGGTATAAGGTGGCTTTTAGTGTTTGACACTCACTCCCAGCTAATAGTTAATGCTCTATCTGAATATAAGGAAGTTATAAAAGAAATGATTGATGTGTAAGAAGTAGCTGAAGTGATTAATATCTACCGAGTGGGTAATCTGGAGAGTTGTGCACTTGTTGGATTCAGAGGGATAGAGAATGAGAACTGGAAAGGTGCTTGGAGATAAAGCTCAGTTCTCCCCCGCTCAGTTCCTACTTCTGCAAAGGAAAGGAGATCTAGACAGTTAAGTGATCTGCGTACAGCATTCGGCTACTTAGGAGTAGCAATCATTTGCAAAAGTAATCCAGACAAGGTGAGTTCATTTTAGTCATGTTTCACTGGGACTAAAAGGCTTAAGAAATAAATATTCAGAAACTTAGGATGGAAGTACTTTGATGATTTTGAATTCTATTCAGTTTGTAGTTGAAATTTATTTATCAAAAATACTAGTGTTAAGCAAGAGTACACGTTTCAGAGTTTTTATCTTTTTTAATCTTTTTATCTCTGAGCACAGGAGGTTAGAACAACTGTGGTTAGCAAAATGCTTTTAAATTTTTGTCTAGGGAGACCAGTAATAGTAATAAAAACAGCTAAAACTTAAAGGGAATATTAGGAATAATTTGAATTAACACTGATTTGGTGGGGCTTCTCTAGAGGAACAGAACTTATGATTTTATGTACACACACACACACACACACACACACACACATGGAGGGAGGGAGGGAGGGAAAGGGAAGGAGGGGAGGGGAGGGGATATTTATTAAAATGGTCCAGCTAGGACCGAGAGAGGGAAGGAGGGAGGAGAGAGAGAAAGGAAAGGAGATTTATTAGAATGTTCCAGCTAGGCCAATAATGGTTGCCCTACCAACAGACAACCCATGATTCTAGTAGTTGTTCACTTCACAATGCTGGATGTCTCAGCTGGTCTTCAGAATGCACTAGAATCCTAAACAAATAGACTATTCGTGCCAGAAAAGGAGAGTGAGAGCCACTAGGCAGAGAGAGCCAGCCTCCTCCTTTCATGTCCTTTATATAGGCTTCCAGCAGAAGACGCGGTATAGATTAAAGGTATATCTTTGTTCAAAATAACATTGGTTAAAGATGTATATTCCTACCTCAAAAATCCAAATCCCAATAAGTGGTTATTCTTACATCAAATAAATTTAATTAATAATTTCATCACAGGTGTGACCAGCCTTTGGATTTTAGTTAATTCCAGATGTAGTCAAATTGACACCAAGAATAATATTTTATTGTGTCTATTTTATAGATGAGGAAACAAAATCTTGAAGATATTAAAAACTTGTTCAAGTTTAAATTTGTTCACAAAAATTTGTTTTAATTAGTGTATGGTTGTTTTATTATGGAATGAGAAGGAAAGATATTAATGTAAAAAGGACTAATTCTTGTGTAGTAAAACTGCTGTTTACAAAAATCTTTATGGGACAAAAGCAATAAACTCTGATCAGCCATAATGCATGCTTAGTATTTAAGGGTTCTGAATTTTGTTTACCATAGTGTAAATGCATACATAGTAAGTGAACCCATTTTAGTCAGAGTGAAATTTCTATGTGTTCTGTATTTGTCGTGTATCTTCATTTTGATAATTTGCTCGACTAATTGGAAAAGGTGCTTAAATTCTCTCAATCTTTTCCTCCTTTTATTGGAAATAATTCTAGAATTTCATAATTTGTTCTGATGGTTGAGTATGCTCTTCAAGAACAAATTTACCTTGTCCTGAGGTTGGAGTAATGAGACTTTAACCAATGTTTCATCCATTAGAATTCAAATAGAGTTAAATGTTGCTAATTCTGGAAAGTATAGGATTAGAGCTGAGATTGGCAGATAGGACTAAGTGTAATGAATTATTTGCCTCGTGATAGGGGTTATTATGAATTCTGGATTATGTTTATTACTCTTCTAGTGCCATTGGGGGTTTTAGATGTTTCAAAACACTTTTAGGAAATAATTTGTTAATTTACAGCAATATGGTGAAATTGAGGACTGTCAGATTGATGACTCTTCACTTCATGCAATAATTACATTCAAGACAAGAGCAGAAGCAGAAGCCGTAAGTATAAAAATAATTTGTTAAAACTTCAGATGTAATTGATTAGTATTTTCTGAAGTTTTAATATAAATTAAACTGTACTTTGACAGAAGGTAGAATATTTTAAGTGCAAGTTTGTGCCCACAAAAATATTCTTATTTTCTTAAGAAATCTGTATATAATATAAATATAATATAAAGTATATAAAATTTGACACCAGATTTTAGGTTGACTTTAAGATATATTAACTGAACATGTTATACGTTCTTTTTATAGAAGTTAAAGAGCTGGTCGTTACTACTTTGTATGTTATTCTTTTCTACCCTTTCTCCCACAGTTTTACCCCCTATCCCATATAGGATAGTAAGAAGGATTTTGGAGAGAGAGACAGAGATAGCTAGATCCCTGAATCTGATTTCTTTCCTTTTGTTTCTTCTTTGAGCACAACTACTAACAGATCACAGCCAGCCCCTGAACACTCAGCAGCCACCAACCCCACTTCTTGGGGTCCTGGCATTTATACGTGCTCTGGAAAGGTCCCAGAATTCCAAATGTCCCACAGTTGCAGAAAACATCTTCAGCTGGCAAAGTCACACCTCTGCTAGAGCATGAGGGAAATTATAATCCGCTGCTTTGGACTGTCCCATATTGCCACACCCAGGATTAAAATTAAAACATATTCTTATTTCTGTGTTTTTTAAAGAGGCCAAAATTTCAAAATTGTCACTACATAGGGTCACATCACTTTCTACTGTTTATTATTTTATCTTGCTCAGAACAAAGTGTGAATTAGTGGAATGAATGGTAAAAGTTATCTAAGGTGGATGTAGAGAAAGTATAGTTCTGTTGCCCACCCTTTTTATTTATCCTTTACCTACTAGTTTCCAGTCCTAGCAGAACAAGTTCTAGAGGAGCATCTTCATCTTAGCAAACTCCTGACTAGACTGCTGTTACTTGGTTAAGCAATAATATGAATCTTAAAGTCTTATAATATCCTTACCTTAATCTGTATGCTTTGAATTGTCATTATTTATTTATCTATCTATCTATCTATCTATCTATCTATTTATTTATTTATTTATTTATTTATTTATTTATAAGCAGGGCCTTCCTATGTAGCTCTGGCTGACCACTGTGGCCCAGGCTGGCATTGACCTCACAGAGATCCACCTGCCTTTGCCTTCCAAGTGCCAGGATTAAAGGCGTATGTACTTGAATTGTCTCATAAAACTGGATTATAAAAGCGCAGAAATATCTTCATGTATATGTATGTATGCATATATGCATGCATGCATCCTTACATTGTGTGGTCACAGGTCTGCTTACATGTATGATCATGTGCTTGTGGAGACCAGATGGTGAGGTCCAATGTCTTTTTGTTGATTGCTCTCATCTTATATTGAGGTAGGGTCTCTCACTGAGCTCAGGCTGATATAAGGATCCCCTTAATGCTGTGACTCTGGGGACGAGAGGTCAGTTCTCTTGTCTTCATGCTTAATGTGAGAAGTGCGTTATCCTGCAAGCTATCTCCAAAGAGTACTAGGGAAAAGGTGTGTGTTGGGGGTTGGGGTGAACTTTTTTGCCCTGTAGATTCTTTAAGACATTATACAGACAATATTAAATATTTGTCCTTGCTTGTATATCAAAATCATATGAATGGAAGATGAAGATGCTTTTCTGAAGCTTTTAAGTGACGGTCAAATGAGTTTTTCGACAAACCTAAGTTGCTATGTCATCATTGTAAGTGAATACTCCTGCTAGCACAATAGAAGATTGAGAGCTTATTTATTCTTACTTCCAGGGCATTTTAACAGGTGAAAGATTAGATCTCATTAGTGTTAAAAACGTGTTCACCTGGAACCCTGAAATAATCTAGTTATGGGGTGAAGATGTTGGCACAGGGAGATTATTTTGAAAAATAGGATTTCCTGATGTTAGAGTTGTCTTTTAAAATCAGGGCTTTTGTTCAGTGATGCTGGAGATTAAGCTCATTTTTTTGCACATTTTAAAAAAGCTCTCCATTCCTTCATTGCAATTCTAGATCTAAGATCTCAGTCTGGATCTCTTACCTTAAGACCTTTTGGTCCAGCTGGTTGTGACACATGCCTTTAATTCCAGCACTCTGGAGGGAGGGGCGGAGGCAGAAGCAGGCAGATATCTTTGAGTGTAAGGCCAGCTTGGTCTATACTCACTCTTGTTTGCCCAAGAAAGAATATAAAATAAAAGTTTGCTACTTATTTTCATCAGCATTTTATAAAATAAAAAAAGATTCTGACATAAAAGTGTAAGACAACATGGATTCAGGATAAAGGGTAGGCATTTTTGAGAAAAGGAAGTTCAGCTTTTGCTAATGGTCTTTTCTGGTATATTTTTCTAGACAATTTAATGAGCATTTTAATTTCTATGCCCAATTATACTTCAAGGTAAAACTACTAAAAGAATATTACTGCACATATATGGATTTTTTAAAGAATCACAGAAGAGCTGTATAAAAGCATAAAATGTTGGTACACGCTTTTAATCCCAGCACAGGTGGATTTCTCCATTTGATGCCAGCCTGGTCTACAAAGGGAGTTCCTGGAAAGCCATGACTGTTAAACTGAGAAGTTCTGTCTCGAGGGTGCAGGGTGGAGGAGCACAAAAAAATTATTAAATTGTTATTTGGGCAGCTGACTGGGGGTAGGAGGCATGCATGAAGATGACAACAAAGATCAAGGCATTACATCTCATTTTAAGTTTTAAAATTTAAGTTCAAACTGAAAAACAAAATACCTGTTAGCTAAAGTCTATGGGAAATCCTGGCTTAACAAAACCCCAGCTCTTCCTCAGAAAAACTCACAGTAAGATGAGAGAGATGTCTCAGCAGCAAGAGCGCCACTGCTCTTCAGATGACTCAGGTTTGACTTACAGCACCCTTAGCTACCTGTCACCGCAGCCTCAGGGGCTCTGACACTCTCCTCTGGCCTTTGTGGCATCTGTACACAGGTAGCATAAGTGCGCACGCGCACGCACACACACACACACACACACACTATAAATGTAAAGCAGAAGTACCCTTGGAGATGCTGAGTCAGAAAAGTGCTTATTGTGGAAGGCATGGATGCCTGTCGCCTGCTCTTGCCTTCTGCAATCTCACCACTGCGAGGTAGACATGGGGAGAAACCCGGCTCTTTCTTGCCAACAAGTCAGCCATTCTAGCCATGCTAACCAACTCTAGTTTTAATGGGTGACCTTGTCTCAAAAAGTGGTGTGTAGAATGACTAAGGGCATCCTATGTCAAGGGCTAGGCTACATACACAGGAATTCAGACACAAAACAAACAGGTACATTAGAAAAAGTTTTAAAATTATCTAGTGTAAGTGAGGACTATTTAAGTCATAGCATGATATTTATGAAGGAAAAGGCTCATAAGCTCTAATATATAAATAATTTAAGCTTTCTGTTAGAATCAAAGAATAACTATTTTCTAAAAATATAATTAAAAAGTTAAAAAGGGGCTGAAGAGGTGACTTGGTGGTTAAAATAAGTATGCTCTTGCAGAGAGTCTGAGTTCAGTTTCCAGCAGTCGTATCTGAGCTTTCTAACACCTGTAACTACAGCTCCAGGGGATTCCCTTGAAATCTACTAGCAATGTACTCTGTCTTAAATTATTTATGTAGTGATGCTTATCTCTTAGTCTTAGGAGAATGACAGTCAGGAATAATAAATGGCTTAAAATTTAATTTTTAAAAACATAAAAAATGAAGCTGGGTGTGGTGGTATACTCCTTTAACCATAGCACTTGGGAGGCAGAGGCAGACAGAGCTGAGTTTGAGACCAGCCTGGTCTACAGAGCAAGGTCCAGGAGAGCCAGGGCTACACAGAGAAACTCTTGAAAATCCAAAACAAATTAAACAAACAGAAACCTTGTCTGGAAGAAATCAAATAGATAAAAATATATAACTATATATGCAAATATATATACATATATATATGTGTATATATATAAACAAATAAATGGATGAGTTATAGAAAGAATTCTGTATATGTAAATTACCGGAAATACGTACTAACTTCTTTAAATGGGCTTTGCTACAATGAAAGTGATCAGAACATTTAAATGTTTCTTATAACATCAGAAAAGCTTAGGTTTCTTGAGTAACTTTTAGCTTTAGGGATCTAAGATTTAAAATTGTATCACCAATTTTTGTAGCCTGGATTGTTAAAATTTTCTAATGAACAAAGTTCATTAAAAATTAAATACACCCGTAAAAAGTATCTAGTAACAAGTTCATTGTTTTATTCTTGAGAATTTTCTACATATATGAAATATCATATCTACTCCCAGTTTTGTCCTCTTAACTCCTAGATCCCTCCTGACAAGTTCCTCATCCAACTTGATATCATCGTTATTTGGTTTTTGTCTTTTTTTTTGTTTGTTTTGTTTTGTTTTTTTGATAGCCTACATATGGCCTACTGCTGTCCATGTCTGTATGGGTGTTAGAGAATGGGAAACCTAGTAGTGGCACTGCCTTCAATAAAGAAGGCTTCTTCCCTAGCAGCTGTCTATTGCAGATAGCTTCTCAGTCAGCATGAGATCTGGAGAATACTTTATCTGCAGGGACTTAGAGCTGTCTTAATCTTGTGCAAATAACCACAGCTTATGTGAGCTCCTGTTGCAGTGGCTATGTCATGTCCAGAAGACAGACAGCGTTTTAGACACTTCTCTCCCTCCAACATTATCATTCTTTGTGCCTTCTCTTACTCAACGTTCCGTCAGCCTGGGAGGTGTGTGGGGATAAGAATGTCCCATTGAAGACTGAGCCCTCGCCTTGGAGTCTCAGCACTTTGACCATGACTAACTGCTGAGTGTTGCCGCAGGAAGCTTCTTTGAGGTTGAGCGGCCCTGGTCTGTGAATATAAGGAAAATATTTAGGGTGCCTTTTGACAGCCTGACCATTGAACACACTTAACAGTGGGCCTCTGACCTCCTAGCTATGGCTTTAGTCCAGTTCACAGTGCCACACATGAGATTCCTTCCCACCTGTAGGAGGCCCGAAATTCAACTAGAAAGTGGGTAGCTACCCTGTAGCAGTCTTCTCACCGTTTTACCAGAATTGGCATGCAGAGTCCCGTGATAGGGAAGACTATCAGTTCCTCAGCAGCCTGATAGTGTCAGCATTCTCCTAGCCATGAGGGAGTGAGCTTTTGGATCAGTCTCTTTGCTACGGCGTTCTCTTCAGCATTCGTCTTCTCATGGATTTACTGTAAGGAGCCCATAGCTGTGGCATTGGTACTGTTGTCACAACCTTTTGATCCTTCCTCCAGTTATAAACTGTACGAATTTGAAATGTGTGGTGTTGTATAAAAGTTCACTGTACAAATTTGAAATGTGTGGTGTTGAATATAGAGATGGATAGAATTAGGTCTTTAGAAATATTCATCAGTACGCTGTTACTGTACAGTGTAGTATTGGGTAGTTATATTGCTATTGAGTAGGAGGCTGAAGCAGGAGGATTGTGAGTTAAAGTCTAGGTAGGATGTACACAGCAAAGACCCAATTTAAGAAGCAAAACCAACTACCCAGATTTACTGTAGATATTGCTGGTTACAGTTTTGTTCTTTTTACATTTCCTGTTTTGAATAAAGAGGAAAACATTTGTCATTTCTTAACAGTAATGACTTCAGCGTCAAAATGCATTTTAAAATTGTGTAGCATTGTGATTAAGCATGAACTGAAAACTCTTAAGCTGAATTTTAATAGGCATGTAATCTTTTAAATTTATCATAAATTTATATGTATAGTTTTAAATTTTGTACATGGGAGCATTAATTCCACACATAACTCATGTTCAGATGTCATTGAATATGTAATTGTTTCTACACTTCATACTATTCTGTACTTTTTTTTATATCTTTGTGACCAAGAGTTACTTTAAAATGTACTTTAACACTGATTTATGTTCATTCATATTACTTTAAATATGCTGTTTTCCAAAGCAGCTACTTATTATTGGAAGACCTTAGGCTTGACCATTCTTTGAGTTCAACTGTTATCAGTTATAAAATGTTTTATAGGAAATATTGTACTTTTCTGTGGAAAAGTTCAGAGTTGTTACTTTTTTCTTTCATTAAGATGTTTATATAGTTTTGCATTAGTTATATATCATTTTGCGGTGATTTTGATCATTAACTTGAAAATAATGTGACATTTTATATGCAGATTTATATTTTTATAGCTTTCTAGTTAATAGGTTACTATATAGCATGTAGAATTCATTTGCTCTGTTTATCTTAAAATAGATATTGGTTCAGAAGCTAGAGCCAAAATCTTGATGTCTATTGGAATTGATATCCAAATAGTAGTTATCAGTAAATTGTAATTTACTGTACATTGATAAATAATTTTTTTCCTATTCAAATTTTGGCCAGGAGTGAAATGATAGTTGTTTATGAGAAATTGTTTACTTTAAAGAACATTGTACATCACTAGTACGATTTTTAAGAAGTAAATAACTATAAAGTAGTAATTATAACAGTAAATTGAGGATAAGTGACTAGCAAATGAAAAAGCAACTGTCTTTGAGTTTAGTTCTTTGAATATTAGACATTAACAATTCAAATTGTTAACGTTCTTTACTCCCGCATTCTTAATTGTTGTAGGCTGCACTTCATGGAGCTCGCTTCAAAGGGCAGGATTTAAAGCTTGCATGGAATAAACCAATAGCTAACATGTCAGCTGTGGAAACTGAAGAAGTTGAACCTGATGAAGAGGAAGTATGTTTTTTTTTTCATTTGTTTTCCCATCATTATTCATAGTTCATTTATAAAAGGTGATTTTTTAAAAAAAAAACAATGGCTGTAATTTTAACATAATACTTTTATTTCTAAATTATATTCCAGACAGGGGAAATCAGATAAATGCAGACTACTTTATATTTTCTGGATTAATGAGAAGAATTGTGAATTGCTAACCCAAAAATAACATGTGATATATCAATTTTCAATTACTGTAGAAGATAATAATTATTCACTAGATTTTTATCCACAGGAAATCTTGTAATAATATGTTAAGTTCTAGGGTATCTATTTTACTTAATTGCTGTATCAACATTTCAGCCTTCTTTTAAAATTTATATTGCTTTAGTTCATTAGAGTGACTACCTGCTATGTGGTAGATTTTGTGATAGGCACGAAAATGAATAAGACACGGTCCCTATCATCAAGGAGCTTATGATCTGGAAAGGAGGGTGGTGGCAGAGACAGAAGAAACAAATTACAGTGATAGGCATACTGATGTGCCGAATGCAGATTTGAACAACATGCTATGGGAACCCCTAGGAAGGAATGATTTTGTCTGTCCATAATAATCCTAAAGGTCTATTACCAATAGAGCCGAGCCCTGAATGATAAAATAGTGTTCTGCTCCTGTGTGCTGGGGCTAAGCAAGTGAAAGGTGTTTCAGAAGAGTCTAGCATCAGGATAAATATGGCAGAGTGCAGTTTCTGTAAGTAACACTAGCTACTCGGATAAAAGGTCTGGCCAGGGTAAGAAGGGAGAGTGAATTTTAAAAGACTTGAGACAAAGACTTAAAGAAACAACGCTATTTTGTTTAATCATGAAAACAGTCATAGAAAAAATTTGAAGAAGTTAAAAAATAAAGGTAAGGTAAAGAAACTAAAAGATTGTTTTACATTTGTTAGATTTCCATAATGCTGCTTCATTTTGTTTGCAGAGCATTTCAAATCTGTTACGCATATCCATAGTCAAATGCAAGAATAAATGTGTATTTGAAACTCATGTACATGATTTGTCATTTTATATTTTAGATTATACCTATGTCCTTCCATGAGTTTGAATTGAATGGGGAGAAAGCAGGCGAGCTCCTGGTATTAGGTATTTTGGAAAGTTTGCGAAAGCAGCCTGAGAGGCTTTGTGAAGGGAGTGGGAAAAAGACAGAGGTTCTTGCTTTTGTTTTTTAATTTCTTTTTTTTAAAAAGGATATATAGCAAAAAAAAAAAAATTGAAATTGTGATAGGATTTTTATAAGTTGGTGAGTGTTGAGTTAGGGTATATCAGTGAAATGTATTCTTTTTTTTAAAAGAAGCATTGAGCAGTGTTTGAAGTACAGCAGGTGGCATGATTCGTTAGAGAAGTGGCATGTGTGGACCTCACTTGGATGTTTACTGCTCACTTTATGTGAGCAGTACACCAGGTACTGTAGAGAGGACGTGGACAAGGCTGCTTTACTTTGTTCTCCTAAGCGCTCTAGCTATAGAAATGACCATTTGTGTTCAACTCTTGAGAGAGAACAGTGTTTAAAAGTGTTACTTTTTTTTCTTTCTGTTTCTTTTGTTTCTTTTCTTTTTTTCCTTTTCATTCTTTTATTTCTTTTATTTCTTTTTCTTGTTTTTTCTTTGTGTTATTTGTTTTTTTTGTTTTTTGTTTTTTGTTTTTTTTTTTTTTTTGGGTAAATTCCTAAATACATCTTAACCTAAAGTTTCAGGAAGAGTCTTTGGTGGATGACTCATTACTTCAAGATGATGACGAAGAAGAAGAGGACAATGAATCTCGTTCTTGGAGAAGATGATTTGACTGATCATTGATCTGCATATGCTAGAACTCTGCCTGTGTTTCATTAGTATTATCTAATGTACTTTTCCATATTTGTAAAAAAAATTTTTGGTAAAATATGATGACGATGGATTTCACAAATAGATAAAAGAGAAGAAAACTACCTTCTGATCTTGTATTTTGAAGATTGATGTTTGCATTTTATTTCAGTAAACAATTGATAAAGACATCACAAATAGGACATATGCAATGTTTTTATTACATACTTCTATTGAACATTACAGAATTCTTTGGGTTATTTGTAAATTAATGAATAGATTTGAATACTTATGACCCAATACTTGTTATAACATAGAGGATTTTGTTTTACTCCAAATAAGGAATGAATTTGCATTTAAAATCTTAATGAATGTTTTCAAAAATGAATAGATGACATAGTGCGCTAACTAAAGCCTCCAAGTTATGTATTCATAATATTGCATAGTAGTATGCTTAGGCTTTACTATGTATTAGCCGTTTGTTGGATTTGTGTATGTATTTTATCACATGGGTGTTAATGATAATGGTGTATGACTGCTTTACATATGAGTCCTTATGCGTCTGGATGCTAAAAATAAAGTGGAATGGTCTCTTAAAAGAAAAAAAGAAAAGAAAAAAAAACAATGACAAAAAAAAAATTCATGACAATGTTCCTTGATTTAAAAAAGAAAAAAGAAAAAGGAAAAAAAAGAAAAAAGAAAAAAAAAAGAGAGAAAATGAAACAGACCATTCCAGATGGTGTTCTGCCTTCCCCCTATCAAAAGGAGCTATAATCACTAAATAATAATGGTTACTGGTACCTTTACAATGATGTGCAATCCAATGTTTAAAACTTATACCACTTCAGTTTGGTTTGATCATATAAATTTTCAACAGATGTCTTAAAATTTAAAAGCAGGCTGATTAGTTTGGAACCAGACTTCAAGTAGCGCTAACATTTGGTGAATAAGACAACTTCATATTACATTTTGGATGTATGAAAGAAAACTTGACCATTTGAAGATGTATGAATAAAGAAATGTACTATAGATACTACTTTAGGAAAACACTGTTTGGTAAGTGTTCCAGTCTGATATTTTAAGTGTGCATTTACTATACTTATATAAAAATCTTTCACATTTGCAACAGTACTGTGATTTTTTTTTCTTAAGTGGATTTCTCTAGCACGTGAATATAATTTTGAAAGTTAACTGTTTTTAGGAAATATATTGTTTGTAGAATGAGGGTAGGAGATAACTAGGTTATTGTATCTTTTCAAATCCTTATATTCAAGTATTTCTGCTTCTCACGATTATAGTGTTTTTTTCTTTTTATCTTTCTTTTAAACTGCATTTTAATAAAAATTACTTTCTTCCATTTGGGGACCAGCCCAGCCAAAACTAATCTCACCAGTACCAGTCTTTGGCCATAATATAACTTGTGTCTTTTCCCCCCTTACACTTGGGGTCATAGTTGTGTGTTTTTTGTGCCAATACTATTTTATAGGAATGTTTGATTTGCAGTTAGTACACATTTATATTTCAAATTTCAAGCTCATATTCCATTTTCTAAATTAACGACTTTAAGTTTACATAGACTGTGGTATATTTTTATGTAGTTTCTTGTATGTTTACTATGTGCTATTCTGATTCATTAGGTAAGCTTGTTTTCTTTTCTTTTTAGTAGTCGTGAAAGATGCCAAATTGGCAGAGGCTCACGTTTCTTCTCTTTACACCAAACAGGTATTATAAAGAAAGTAAATCTTTCCAAGGCCAGTTAAATCTCCATTCTATTTTTGGCTTTATGGTTTGATGATAGTTTCAAAATTTATTATAAATTTCCCTAGAAATGTAACTGAAATGACCAATTCTATTCAGTTAAGCTCATAAATAGCTTATCAATTTCCCTAGCTTGAAATTGCCTAATAACTTAAGAATTTCCTTATTTTAAGTTGGTGCTTTGAATGAATCAGAAGACCAAATAATGACTCTTTGGTCCTCTAATATGAGGATTACATATTCCCAGTATTCGCTAGATACACAGTTGTAATTTTATAAGCACTAATCTGCAATTCATTATTGATGTTAGTGGTGTGTTGCTATTGAGTTTTAATTTATGAGTGTGTTTCTAAATACTAGTATTCTATGTACACATTTTTTCATTTAAAACCTAAGATACCTTTTAAAAGTAGATGGTAGTTCTTTTTTTTCTAATAAGAAAACAGACTGTTAGAAATTGAGTGGTTTACCTAAAGTTAATATAAGCATTTTGATTTCAGTACCAACTTTATAAAAATCATAGTGAGCAAGTGAAAGTACTGTATTCTTAGTATAAGCATTGTGATTTTAGTACCAACTAAAGGGAAAAATTACAGAACTCTGCTGCTGTGTCCTTCCTAATTATTAATCAACCATGAGATTGTGATAACCATGTTAGTCTTTACCTCAAAATACTGCACAGAATTAGTAGACTTCTTGGTCTTTAGGCAGTTCATGTTTACCCTTTTAAAAAGCACTTTGTTCATATCTCTGTTATAATATTTAATGTTGTAATATAATTTATCTGGTTTATATGTCTGTCTTCCCCCACTAGATTGCAAGCTCCTCTAGGAAGGGGACCATGTCTTATTCATCTTTTTATCTCTAGTGCTTATAGTAAACCTGGCTCATGTGAGCATTTAGATGTTTGTTGGATGAAATAATGAATGAATGGATATTTACATTTATAATAATGAGGTTGACAATTACCTCCCTTGTTAATTCTTATCAATTTTCTAAAAATCTAATAGTCTCCTCAGTCACTGGGGCCATTTTATTATTAGATTTGGCTTTTGTCCTCATCTCTGTGTCTAACTCTGTAACCTTACATAAGTCTCTTACCTTGCACAGAGTTTGTTCCTTCCTCATAAACTGAAAAGGGATGGACTGAATGATCTCTAAAGTCTCTTTTATAGCTCATGTCCCTGGAGATACATTAGTATTTGATTCTAAAACAATTTTATATATAAGCCAGTTATTCCCATCTGATGTTTTTTCATCAGCGGTAACAACTTAGATTTGATTACAGTAGTTCATACACTACCGCTTGCTAAAATTTTGTATATATGTCTCCAAATGCTTGCATTTGCCAGCACAAGTTGCATTTAGCCTATAACATACAAATAAACTTCTGTATTTACAAGTTCTTGTTATTCCCATTTATGGCTTTTCTCTTCGCGTTCAAACATGGTTTTAAAAAGAATATTTACCTATTTTCTTTTTTTCCCCAACAAATCCAGATTTATATCTTTTTTCCCCCATCTCCATTCTTCCACAGTATCCCACCTAAAAGTAGAAACTTTTTTAATTCTACAGCTGTTTTGATCAGTTTGCTGCTTTATTGTGCACACATGGTTATCTGGTTGTAGATATGGGAGTAGAGATGGGAGTGGGAGAAAGACTAAGGTAATGTAGGCAACTACAGGGGAAATTATATGTTTCTGGTTAAAAGATTGATTAGGATTACCTCAAGGGATGGTTGTCACATTGCATTTTTTTTTTAAATCTCTAAACAATGTTTTAAATGTTATTGGATAATTGTAACTTTTTTTTTTTAAACAAATAAGTAACTGCTGCCCAGACATTTAATGAAAGCTTGTTGCAGGAAATAAAAGAGTATTCCATAGGTTCTGTTCATTGTAAAATGGTCAAATGTAACAAACCAGTAGTTACTATGAAGATAAAGACTTCACTGTTTTAGCTGGTCACTTGTAGCAAGTATGGCTAAGCCTCATTGAAGAAAGTAATTTGTTACCAGAACTGTTTCTTGGGAAGTGGGACGAAGGAGGAGCTGTATTCCATTGTACTCGCAACACGAACCATAGGATATAATGACACAAAAGAAATCAAATGTTTGCCTATTTGATCTGTTGAAATATTAGTGGCTGTATCACAGTACTATGCAGATTTTATCAAAATATATCTCCCCCCCCCCGCACTGAATATAGGCTAATTATAGAAAAGTAGCTTTAGCTAATTAATTAGTTGAGCATTTATATAACTATCTGTAAGTTCCATACCCTTAAAAAAAGTCAGTTAAGCCTTCAAAACAGGATTGTTCTTAAAAGAAGTTCTGGAATACTCAAGCTCTGTTTTTTCTTCCAGGACTTTTTTTTTTCTTCTAAAATTCATTAACTAAAAATGGACATTTTCTAACAGATTTTAAACCACCAGTATACTGCCCAGTATAAAATCCTGATAAGGCAAAAAGAAGACATGCTTCTCCTAGATAGCAGAAGATACTTTTTGTCTATCCCTTGAACTAAAGAGCAATATGGATCCAGTCTGTAGAAAAGAGTGTTTTTGTCTCTTCCCATATATGCACTTATGTGGAACACAACCTTCTAAATAGATGCCCTGTTCTCTTAGGGAAGGAGAACAATGCTGGGCATAATTGCCACTATCAGCTGTTTCAACTTTTATATAGTTTGTTAGTTTTTTGTGCTTGTTACTTAATAAGTAAATATTTTATTTTACTTTTATATCCACTTTATATTTGATCTAAGTTTCACCTCTATTTCTTTATTTCATCCACTCATCTGACCTATCTAAAGTTAGTCCTCCTCTGTATGCCAGGCACTGTCTCATTATATGTTCCTTTTACAATTTTTATTGTTGCACTTGATGCTTGATGTAGAATTTTACATCAGAGGAAAATTAAAGCATTAAATGATCATTGTTTAGAGCTTAAGGACATGAGGTATCCTTGTAATTATTTTGAAAATCATTGGGATACTTTAAGAAATTTGGTTTTGGTGTATTTATAGTTACTTGAGGCTTGTACATGATTTTTAAAAAAGTCTTTGCCTATACACAGTTCTATGTAAAAAATACCACCTGACCAGTTAGTAAATTTTCTCACCCAAAATTTTAATAATTGATGTTTTATAGTGCTGTGATTTTGACACAATGTTTTCAGAAGGCATGATACAGAGGTTTTGTTAAAATCACTTTAGTCTAATGGTAATTTTATCATTTTGATTCTTTCAAAAAGAATTTTAAAAAATGTTTTATTAAGCTAGAGATAGTTCAGTACTGTGATTTGAATTTTGGATTCTTTTTATTTAAAAAAAATTTTTTTTAATAAGTGTTTTCTTTTTCCACCAGAGAGAGAACATCACTGCCTGAATTTAGCTTTGTGACTACATGAGCAAGCTCTGTTTTGTCCTGTCTGGAGACGACTGTTAATAATATCATCTTGTCATTTGGTTTGCTCTCTATCAATCTGAATAGATGTTTACATGTACTGTGATGACCATTTTATCTTTACAGTTCTGTATAAGTACATCTGAGTCCAGACGTGTATCAAATGTGTGAGGTTTATGACCTTATTTAGAAATGTTTTCTTCCCTTGATAGCAATTTAATTTGTAAAACACCTTCCGAAGAAACAAGGCCTTTTAGTTTCCTTATGAGATGTATTATGTCTCTGGCAAACTGAGATATATGTTTGGGAAATCTATAAAGCCATGAGAGCATTAATTGAACAGTTTAGAATGAAGAAAATGAATTAAAAAGTTAAACATAAGTTTGGCTTTAATTTTTTTTTTTTATTTTTAGGATATATTTATTGAATTAGGATAGCCAGTAAAAATTTTGAGCAGACTGTGAAGGGCTCTTCATGTCCTGTGATGAGTTTGTCTCTTCCTCGCGAGTGTGTTGATGCCCTGGGACGGCCAGGGCCATTTACTCCGTGCACTTTTCGCTGTTAACTCCTCAAAAACAAGGAAAATAATTTTCTTTCCAAATAATAAATGATAACTTATGGGTTCTAAAATTGAAAATCATCTATTAAATTTGTCTAATTTATACAGTTTTCATCACGTGTAATCAAGACATCAAAGACAATCCTATAAGCAAGGGGAAATAGTGTTCCATGTTTGTTTTTATGGAATAATTTTCAGCTGCTTTATAACTGTGTGTGCTAATTATTTATAAGCAATATAGCTTAAACTTTAAAAAGCATAAAATTAAAATTCTCATTCTAAATACTAACTAAATTCTTTTTATGTCATACCTAAATAGTTTTTCAATAAGTTATTTTGAGTATTCCTTTATAGATTATTAGGGGTATTTGAGAAATTTAATGTGACAGCCACTCTTACTTGGAAAAGTCCAAATTATATTGATTCTGATTTTTTTTCTTTTAAGTTCTACACAGTCACACTTTCTTCTGCACAGCTGATACCTGCAAACACTTTTTCCCTCTTGAGTATGCATTGTGATTGTCTTCATGAATAATAAAATGTAACAAACTCATAGTCATATTATAAATGATCTGTCTTGATCCACATTGATTATACATGCATAGTTAAAGGAAAAGCATGTATTTTAGGTAATTATTATTTAAATAATAATTTGAATCACCAACCAGGCGTTTTGTTTGGTTGTGCCCTACCACATGCCCACTTTTTTGTGGTTCTTTTTCCTTTTCTGTTTTCTTTTTCCTTTTCTTTTTCTTTTTCTTTTCTTTTCTTTTCTTTTCCTTTTCTTTTTTTTTTTTTTTTTTTTACAAATTGGCAGATAGCCATGAAGTAGTCATAAATGTTTAAACAGGCTAGTTGATATTTTTTATTTTCAAAAAAAACTTCACAGTAGTAGTGTTGTAGCTGCTTAATTTAGAGCCAAAGAACATTGTCTGAAAAGACCATACCTGCCAGTAACTCTTTTGATTTGCTAATAGGTGAATGCTACACACTGTCACCTAATTTTGCTATTGCTTTTTACGTTTGCTATTGAATTAAAAACAAAGCAAAACAAAGTGGAATATATGCCCTTGGGGTTAGAGCACAACCCCATTAGAGAACACCTAATCAGAGGTTATGTTGATTTCTCCTTATGATCATCGCTTTATTGCTTTTTTAAAAAATTGTTGGTAGATTCATTTGATCAGTTACATTTAAGTCCCTATACAGCGGTTAATTAGAGAGTCTCTTACAATTTTTTCTTGAATAGACTTGTCATGGAGCTACGTGTACATAACTGTAGAAAATCATTTCTGTGTAATTGAATGGAGCAGTTTACCTGTGCATGATTGCATTATGGAAGCCTTTTATATATCTTTATATTTTTCAATATACTTAGATTTTACAATATTGGTCGCTCTAGTCATGCTATATTTGTTTTTTTTAATAGAATTTATAAATATTTATGCTCAAAATACAGATCAACTAAATATTTTTGGTCTTGTTTACAAGATAATACTTTAAAGTGATACAGGCCCCTCAAGTGTCTTAGGAAACAGTCATTGGTGCTATAAAACCTTTCCATGTCATTGAGTCTGTTGTTTAGTCTTTGCTAGGCTTTAATCTATTATTGCTTAACACTTTAGCTAGCAGCAGAACTATAAAGAGGTATTTGTTGGGTTGGGGTCAGAGCACAACCCCATTAGAGAACACCTAATCATTTAAGAAAATGATGCAGAGTGACTGTGTCCTTATTTGTGCCCAGATTCTCCCAAAAGAAAGCAGTTTATTTTAAGAAGAGGGAGGCTATTAATTTGACTAGCATTTAAAAATGATATACTCAAGCATGTTTTTCCCTCATATTTGAAATGGAAAACTTTTCTAGTCCTAAAATAATTATGAAATTTTACTCTGCTTTAAACTCTAATCTGTCCTTTCCTCAACTAAAGGCAGAGTATTTCGTATAGATATTTACAGAATATTTGTTGAGTTATAAAGAAATGATTTATTACATTGTACTAGTTTTCCATTGATGTGTATTTGTTGTTCTGCCCCAAGATTTTATTTCAGCACCTTAGTGGATGTTTGTAAGATACAGTGAAGCATCAGCAAAGCATTCTCATATGTGCTTACTTTTGATTCTCAGAATTCAAAACCTGTTTTGAGTGTGATAATACTTCAGAACATACTGTCTGGCACAAGATTTCCTTTAATAAGTGATTTATTTTAACTCAGTTTCTATGGACTGTTGTTGAATCTGAAAACACCAAAGGAGTCTTCTTGTCTGAAGACTGGGTTGTTCCAGTGGTTAGCACCTGTGCCCGTACTTATCCCATTTCATGAATGCGTGTTGGCATGGGGGAATTCCCTGCTCTTTGAGTGGAGCGAAAGTAACTGGTTAAGCTGTAGCAGCTTCCTTGTTTATTTTTAAAAGTGATGATAAAACTTGAACTGAAAAAAGGTAAAACTTGAACTAGAAAACTACTCTTGTATGCACAGAATGTTTATAGTGACTGTGTTTATGTGGGTTGTCAACACTTCTATTATTTATAGTTGAATTATGTTGTTTATTAAATATCCATGTTTATTATTTTTATATTTTGAAATTTTAAAAATAAAATAGTCTTAATAAAAACAGTTGTTAATGTTTTAAAATCATGGTATATCTTATAACAGTTATATCCTTATATACATCCTTATATACATAAGGCTTATATTCACCATGCACACACAGTGGAGACTTCAACACTGTTAGTGAAGAAATAGCCAATGCTTCCTCTTTCCCTCTCTATGCTCTGCTCCCACTCGAAGGGTCTACTGTAGTGTTCAGCCCAGTGCCTTTTCCCATGCATGTGCAGACCTTAGTTACCATTTTCCCATAGTTCCTTTCTCCTGCTTCTGTACTGCTGAATTCTCTGTCTTTTTCCATCTGGTGGCCAAAAAGTTCTTCTGTGTTGAGTGATGCTGCAATGATGACTAAGAATGACTGTCATGGAGGTCACATTATATATAAAATGTGTTCAGTGGTCCCCTGGTGGTGATACAGACCCTTCCACACCTTGTCTGAAGTAGCCTCTTCCCCCACAGTCAGCGTGTTGAATTATGTTGTTTATTAACATAACACAGTCAGCGTGTTGCTTCATAGTTAATTGTATTACAAGGATTACATAGTTTTTATGTTTCATTATTAGCTATGCTTCTGCCACCTATAAAACTTTGATGCTAACCTGTTTATTAGTGACAAATTCTGGGGATTAAAAGTACAACGTTATCTTAAAGAGCATAAACTTTGTTCTATATAGAGGTTAGTTTTTAAATAGTAAAATTTCTTAATAAAAATGGTGTAAATTTTAGTAAAATTGTTAAAATTTGTAGCTGTGTACACGTGAGCACCCACACATACATGCACACAAATTTATCCAGTCCTGCATTTTTAGATTACGTTATCAGTTTCCATTTTACTCAGAAGTATTTCTTTACAAGAATGCACTTTTTTCCTCTTTAGTTTTTTTTCAAAATTACATGTAATTGTGTATTGTAGAGAAGCTAGTTTAAAATTTGGATTATATAACTTAATACCATTTTTTTGGCTTGTTTAGCAATTTAATCCCTCAACTATGAATTAGAATAAGTAATTTTTATTTGGGGTTCATAGGCAGGCAGAACACCCTTCTGATTCTTTCTTTGTCACATATTCTCAGCTGCTTAAACATACCAGTTTCTGAACCTAGAGATATATTTTACATTTGATTTTTTTTAAATAAATTTTTTTACATATGTATTTTTTAATTATTATTAATCATTTTGTTTTCATTTCAGATGTTAGTCCTCTTCCCAGTCTCTCCTCCAAAAACCACTCTCCCCCTCCCCTTTAGGAGTCAAAACATAGTTTGGTTGTATTTCATTGGAACTCATTAAAGTCTTTTGTTCATTTTACAATATCTTAATACAATTAATCCAATAAGGTACAGAAAATGAATTTTGTTCATTTTCTGTACCTTAGAGCTGATGCAGTGACACTATTAGTGTTATTTTCTACAACATATAGTTTCCAGGATTTTTCCTTTTCTTGGAATTGCAGTTCCTAATAATTTTATGACATTATTAAACATTTACTGAAAGATATGGTAATTACTCATTTTTATTCAAATAAGTGATAAAACCCAGCTTGGAATTTTGAATTCTATATTGTTTTCAAGACTACACAAATATCTGCCAAATAAAAGTTTGTTACTAAATTTTTAAATATTTTAGATCTTCCAACTTACTTTTCTTTAGAAAAATGTTCTATTTTTACTGAAGTCCATGCTGGCAGAGCATGAAGTAGAGAAGGAAGTTAGCTAATAGGCTTGTAAGTCAGTCTGGTTTTCTTTTCTGTCATCAAAAGGCTGATTTGGTCTTTCTAGAGATGAAACCCAGGGCCTTGGGCAATTCAAAATAACTTTATAATGTATTTTATTTGGAGGAAATTTTCTTGAAAAATTCTATTTTCTTCAGTAACTACATGATGGTAATGTTTTTAACTAGAAATGGGAAACCTTGGATGTAATATTGTATAACTGTGGTTTGGGTAACTGAGGTCTTGCATTGTTGTAGAGTTTTACATTCTCTTTCTCATGGTATGTTTAAAATGTGCATTTTGGGGTGTAATTTAATACATCTTGTATTTATTATTCTGATAATTGTGATTCCTAGCAGTTTTGAGTAGGATGGGGGCATAGTTGTATAATACCCTGGCTGATCTTGAACTTGGTTAGCAGTGGGAGACAAGATGCAGCACACCAAGCTTACTGCTTATACCTGCTATGAAAGGGCACCAGCAATTGAGCTGCTTCCCAGCCTTTCTAAAAGTGAAAGATTTAGTCTTAATGTTGTTAAAGAACTTGAATTTGATGTCTGTCTGTCTATATCTGTCCATCCATCCATCCACTGTCTTCTATTGTTCATATCTGTTCCCATTAGTTCCTCTGGACCCTTTTCTCATCATGGCCCCCTCCCAGCTTTATTTCCTCCTCAAAGTAGTTTTGATAAGAGTCTGTGTGTGAGAGGGGCAGAGGAGATACGAATATGCCATGTGTGCCCACAGAGTCATTGGATCTCCCTACTTACGGCATTGTGAGCCACTTGATGAGGCTACTGGGAATAGAACTTGGGTCCTCTGGAAGAGCGGCAAATGCCACAGAATCTTCTCTAGCCTTTTTTTCCCTCCTATTGTCTATGTCTTTGTTTTGAGGGAGTGGGGATTTATCTTTAGTGTTTATAAAAACTCATCAGCATTTTCCTATTCTTGCTTCCCTCTTTAAAATTTATATTTTTTTGATAATTTCATACCATATTTACATCATTTTCATCTTTGCCCTCTGCAATTCCAAGTCTCTCCCTCAAGTTCATGACATTCCTTTTAATTATTGTTATGTACATGCAAACACAGAGACAGAGATGGGAAGAACACTTGGGATTGGATAATTTATCAGAGGACTCATCCTTGACGAATGTATTGTGTTTAAGGATTGAAGATTCAAAGTACTGCTGGATGATCTAAATTCATAAGATTTATATAGTACCTATCACAATCCTCACAGAATTACTCTTTGTAGGCAAAAGATGATCCTTAAGTGAAAAGACAAAGGAACTGGAATCACTCAGAACAATTTTTGAGAAACATTGAAATTAAAACAACACTCAATTTGAAAACTTAAATTTTCCAGCGTTGTGGTCTTGGGAATGATCATGATGGAGGACTGGACACAGTTTGATTGGAGAGAGTACGGAACCTGCACAGATGTCCAGTTGACTTGTGAGGGGCAAAAGCAGTTGAATGGAGAAAGTGATCTTGTCCTACAGAAATGGTACTGGAGAAGTTGGAAAATACGAACACAAATGTGTAAAACACCCTACACCCTGTTCAACTAAAACAGCTGTAAAGCTTAGATATGAAGTTTTTACTATTAAAAGAACAATAACAGAAGCTTGGGATTTAGAGGCATACAACTTCTTAAATTTGAGCCTTAAAAAGCACCGTAAATTCATCTGTTTTACAAACATTTGCTGAAGAACATGTTAAATGTTTGAAAAATTACTAAATAGAATATATTTACAAGTAATGTATATGTCAAAGCACTAGTAGAATGTGCACCTGCACCCTGTAAGGTAAAAAGACAAACCTTTTACTAAAGAATATAAAGAACATGTTCAGCACCAATTAGTATTGGGATAGCAACTCAAACAAGATTACTACATACCAGAATTACTAGAAGAAAAGGGAAACACTAGGACTGCCACAGAGCAGACTGCTTGTGGGTGTGTATTGCACAATACTGGAAAATCTGAGAATGCTTTTAAATAGCTAAATGTGTAACTACCTTATCAATGAGAAGAGTTCTGGACATTAGTACAAATGCCTGTATGCAAGATTCACCAGACCTTATTCAGGACAGTTAAAACTTGGGAGTAAGGCGTGTTTTCAACGAGTACTTGAACTATTCACTCCATGAGCTAATACTCCGCAATAAAAATCCAAACCATTGACACAGGCACAACCTAAACAAATCTACAGAGGCAACACTTAGTAAGACAATTTTGAAAGATTATTTGTATATAATTCTTTAAATGTGCAAGTGGTGACCAGGCTGATCTTTGCTGTAGGTTTCTGCATGCTAAAAGTGGGAGGGTATTAAGTGTGACTGACTGCCACAGGGTCCACCCTTGAAGGGTAGAACTCATCTTGACTCATTGTCAGCATCCTGCCTGTGGCCTGTATTATAGTTCTTATACAGTTGGAGCAAATTTAGTTTTTTGTTTTGTTTTTAAGCATTGTGAAATCTCTGCTTTTTTTTTTTTTTTAATGTGGTTTGGTTTGGTTTGTAACAGGGTGTCTCTAGCCTACATACACCAGGCTAGCCTTGCACTCAGATACCTACCTACCTCTACCTCATGAGTGTTAGGAGTCAAGTTGTGCACTGTCCTGCCATGTGTGTGTGTGCACACCTGGGTGTATGTTTGTATATCATGTCCTTCATTGTTCATTTCTGGAGGCCAGAAAAGGACACTGGATTGATCCCCTGGAGCTGGAGTTAAAAGGTTCTGAGATTATGTGGCTGCTAGTAATTGAACCTAGGTCACCTAGAAGAGCATTAAGTGCTCTTAAGCCTTAAACCATCATCTCTCTTGTCCTGGATTCCTGTTCCTTTATGTCTTCTTGTAATTTAAACTAGGTTTGATTTAGAGAAAGTACTTAAGGTCAGAGGAACAGCTTCACTACATCTTGAAAATTAAGAATTTGGAGAACTATCTTGGAATGAAATGTGCCACACCCATAAAGGATGAGTACTTGCAATAGGAATTTGAGGTATGCCCTCCTGGCAAGATCAGGTTCTTCCTAGAAAAAGAATGGGAAGATAGTAAGAGTCACAATAGTACATATCATCAAGGGACTGCTTTCCAGGGACTGTGGAACAGTTTGATGACTGAGCTCAGAGTGGTTGTGACAGCCTGCAGAAGACCTGCAGAAGCTCCAGCCATAAAAATTCCACCTCTAACTGAGGATCCTGCAGCTGAGCTATTGACATTTGATAACTGCTGGGAGCAGACAAGGTTTTGTTTTGATTTAATGATGTGACTCCTGGTAGTTTAGCCACAGCCAGTGTAGGTCCTACTTCTAAGATTACCTGGGCAACATAAGCTGTAATCAATAGGAAAAGGGGGAAAGATTGGCTAGGAGGGTGGAGAGGATGGTTATGAGAGGAATTGGGTAGTGTATAAATATATTCAGAATGCATTGTCTCAAATTCTCAAGAAATAAAATACTCCTTTAAAAATTTTTTTAATAAAATACGCTTTAAAAAGATCTTTTTAAAAACAGGACCACCAAATGGAGTTTATATATCTGGATACAGAACCTACTTGTGCTTATAATGTCTAAATGTTACCGTGTATGCTGTTCTTACTTACAGCTTGTTAGACTGAGGAAAGGCGGACTGTGATCATTAAACTAGTGAACCCTTGCTTGGCCTTAACAGTCCTTACTTTAGCTCTGGAGAGGTGGTGAAGCCATCCAAAATTGGGAGAGACAAGCAAAAATACACTTGCAACTTAAAAGCTGGAAAGAATGAAACAGGGCTCTGTTGAGGTATAAGGCACCAGGGAGCTAAGCTGGGACGGTGTAAAAAGGCTTCCCATAGGAAGTTCAGTCGGGAAAACCATTGTTTTAAAAAGTATTAGTCTATGGTGAACCTAGCGGGTCTCATTGGTTTATACATGAACTTGTGCCCATGCTCATTGCCTGCTTTGTTTCCTCCCACTGACTCTTGCCTGCCCCACCTTCCTGTCGGAAGGAACGGGATTCCCACTGTAAAAGAAACGGCTCTGAAGCTGACAGTAGAACTAACCTATTAGCATGAAATACTTAGGAGGCAATTTGATGTGCACAATATTGCCTGTTTAACAAATAACAGTCACTTCTGCATTATATATCACTCCACCCTCCAGCCATGGGCCTTTTAATCGAACTTACAGCACCAGGCATAAATTCCCTCAGGTGGAGCAATCCTCAAATCCAGTGAGGCCTGGTTACCTCCACAACTTAGGCCATGTTGAACCGATGTGTGCACATCATGCCTAGCTGTAAGCAGTGCAGCATCCGTAGCCCAGTAGGACCTGATGGTACTGCTCACATTATCAATAGCACCTTCCCCCCCCACACACACACAGTTCTAACTTGATCAAAGTCGTAACAACAAAATTTATTTTCAGCAATAAGCCATTACCATTTAGTTCTGGTGGGTAGGTAACCAACAGCAATTTAGAGGCACTTGGTAGCTTCTCTGACCAATAGCCCATCCCCTGACAGTAGGGGACTTCATTTAATAACCAATGGTTTCTGGGAGAAGCTTTAGCCACTCACAGAACATATATTCTTGTTTTTTTTTTTTTTTTTTTTTTTTTTTAATATATAAGGGGAACAAATACAGGATGTTTGAAACACTGAAAGAAAACCTCTGTGACTACAGTGTGAAGATGTAAACCAAGTTTCAGGTGAGTCTTAATTTACCCAGTAAGGAAGGATGAGAGTCTGGAGGCTATGGATATAAGGAGCTCTCCACTTACTTTAGGTAGGATAGTATATATATCAAGAATTAGCAGACAGAAAATAGATATATTAAGATTTTTTTCATATACATCACAGAAGATACTTTTAAAGTTAAATTTGTTCCCTTTACCACCCAATATCAGCCCTTGCCCCAGGTGCCCCTCACAGCTCCTCCATTCCCCCCTCCCCTTCTCTGGTTGTGAATACCCCCCCTCCCACACACATCAAGTCGCTATAGGACTAGGCACATCCTTTCCCACTGAGGCCAGACAAAACTGTCCATTTAGGGGTGCAGGAACTACAGGCAGGAAACAGGCTCAGGGACAGCTGCTGCTCCATTTGTTTGGGGGACCTGCATATGTGCAGGGGAACTGGGCCTGGCCCATGCTCACTCTTTGGTTGGTGGTTCTCTGGGAGCCCCCAAGGGTCCGGGTTAGTTAACTCTGTTGGTCTTCCTGTGGAGTCCCTGTCCTATTTGGGTCCCTCAATCTTTCTCCCAACTCATAAGTCTCCCTGAGCTCCATCTCATGTTTGGGTGAGTCTCTGCATCTCTTTTCATTGGCTGCTGGGTGGAGCTTCTCAGAGGACTGTTATGTGAGGGTCCTGTCTGCAAGCATAATGTAGTAGCATTAATAACAGTGTCAAGGTAGGTCTCAATTTGGGGCGGTCATTAGCAATTCCCTCTGTCTCTGCTCTTTGTCCCTGCACATCTTGTAGGCAGGACACGTTTTGGGTCGAAGACTTTGTGATTGGGTGCTGTCCTCATGCTTCCGCTGGGATCCCTTCCTACAGGAAGCACCTACTTCAAGATGTCCCTCACTGCTAGGAACCTCAGCTGGAGTCACTCCCTTGCGCCTCTGGGTCCTCTCCCCATCTCAGATCTAGAGCATTCTAGATATTGCCAGCACTCGTCTTCTCTCCCTTCTCTCCTGCTTCCCTACATAGGATCTTCCCGTCCCACTCTTCTCACCATCCTCTCTTCACCAGTTCCCTGCTTCCATCAAACAAAACATCTATTTTGTTTCCCCTTCTGAGAAAGATGCAAACATCCTCCCTTCTGCCTTACACTTGTTATTTGGCTTCTTTGGGTTTTTGATTATAGCATGGTTATCCTGTACTTCATCCACTAATATCCACTTATAAGTGAGTATATACCACACATGTCCTTTTGGGTCTGGGTTACCTCAGTCAGGATGATATTGTCTAGTTCCATCCATTTGCCTGCGAAATTCATGAGGTTCTTTGTTTAATGTTTGAGTAGTATTCCATTGGGTAGATATACCACATTTTCTATAACCATTCTTCAGTTAAGAGACATCTAGGTTGTTTCCAGTTTCCGGCTATTACAAATAAACCTGCTAAGAACATAGCTAAGTAAGTGTTCTTGTGTGTGGTGGAGCATCTTTTAGGTATATGGTCAGGAGTGGTATAGCTGAGCCTTGAGGTAGAACTATTCTCACCTGAGAAACTGCCAAATTGATTTCCAGAGTGGTTGTGTAAGTTTGCAATCCTGCTAGCAGTGGAGGAGTGTTCCCCTTGCTTCACAAGCTCTCTAGCATGTGCTGGCCTTTGAGCTTTTGACCTTAGCTATTCTGATGGGTGTGAGGTGGACTCTCAGTCACTTTGATTTGTATTTTCCGGATGACAAAAGACTTTGAATATTTCTTTTGATGCTTCTCTGCCATTTGAGACTCCTCTGTTTAGAATTCTCTTTAACTCTATATCCCATTTAAAAAATATTTACTTATGAGTATACTGTACTAGAAGAGAGCATCAGCATCAAATCCCTTTACAGATGGTTGTGGGCCACTGTGTAGTTGTTGGGAATTGAACTCAGGACCCCTGGAAGAGTAGTCAGTGCTCTTAACCACTGAGCAATCTCTTCAGCCCCTTTACCCCATTTTTTTTGATATTAGTCCTCTGTTAGATGTAGAGCTAGTGAAGATCTTCTGCCAATCTGTAGGCTATCATTTTGTTCTTGTAATGGTGTCCTTAATTAATTTCCGACCTTAGTGCCTGAACCATTGGTCTTCTGCTCAGGAAGTTGTCTTCTGTGTAGACAAGCTCAAGGCTGTCTCCCACTTACTGTTCTGTTAGATTTAGTGTGTCTGGTTGTATGTTGAGGTCTTTGATCCTTTTGGACTTGAGTTTTGTGTAGGTGATAATATGGATCTATTTGTATTCTACTTGTAGACATCTGGTCCAACCAGCACCATTTGTTGAAAATGCTCTCCATTTTCCATTGTACTGTGTTTGCTTAGTCAAAAGTCAAGTGTTCTTTCATGAAGTCTTGTGTTGCCTAGGCTGCCGTTGAACTCTCAGACTCAAGTAGTCCTTGTACATGGATCTTCACCATAAGAAAGACCACAGGTGTGTACCATTGAAGATGGATTTCTTTGGGGTTTTTAAGCATAGCAGAAAGATAAAGTAATTTGCAAAGCAGGGGAAACAGGGAAAACAGAGACTTTATCAGTAGCACAAACACTGAAAGAGTAAAAAACCACTCTCTAATTCGATTTAAGGTGCACTCTATGAGATGGAATCCATTTCTGACACTACTCGGGTGACTGAAAAACCAAGACTGGATGGAAACACCGTGGATTTAGGGGAAAATCAAGTAATATTCTAAAGCAGTGTTTCTCAGCCTTCCTAATGTTATACGGACCTTTTAACAGTTCCTCATGTTGTGGTGGCCCCGATCATAGAATTATTTTCATTGCTACTGTTGTAAATTGTAACATGGATATCTGATATGTGACCCCTGTGAAAGGCTGGTTCAACCCTAAAGGGGTTGCAAACCACAGGTCGGTAACTCCCATGCTAAAGAAACACAGCACTGAAATGACTCCTGCTGACCTTTAGCTCTGCCCTTAGATGCAGCACTCGTCATCAGAGAGACACCTTTGTGTAGTAGTTAGGAATTAACACAGAGAACCACAACTGAATACTGTACAGGGTGAGAAACTTTGCAACACTCAATCATAAATAGGAATTCTTCATCAAATCCCTCCTCCCAGGGCTTCGGGAGCTATGTGGAAGAGGAAACTGGAAGATGATAGGAGGTGGAGGGGATGGCTGACTCCCGGGAACAGTGTCCTCCACACACAGCAGGACTGACGCACACATGAAAGAGACTGGCAGCAAACGGTGCCTGCACGGCTGCCAGTGATGACAGGGGACATGTAGGGGGTGCCGCCCCTGACCAAGAAGCTCGATACAGTTGACACCCACTTTGTTGGATAGTTTTATGTCACCTTGACACAAGCTGTAGTCATCTGAGATCAGGAAACCTCAAGAATATTCCTCAGTAAGTTTGTAGTGTAGACAAGCCTCTAGGGCATTTTCTTAAATCGATGGGGGAGGGCCTAGTTAATTGTGGATGAGGCCACCTTTGAGCTGGTGGTGCTGGGTTTTATAAGAAAGCAGACTGAGCAAGCCATGTGGCATGAGCTAGTAAGCAGTACCCTCCATGGCGCCTACCTCCTAATTCCAGGTTCCTGCCCTATTTGAGTTCCTGTCCTGAGTTACTTCCATGATGAACAGGAATATGGAAGTATAAGCCAAAGTTTGCAAGTGACTGCTTAGTCAAGTAAGAGGCCAAATCTTGTAAAGACAGCCAGTGCCTATAGATGTGGAAATGTGTAAGTTCCATAGAAGACAGAGTGACGTAGAATGAAGAATAATCAGGCAAGGGTGAGACTAAAAGTAGGAAATGATATGCACAATGACGGGAAAGCAACATTTAGTCTGGTGGCTCACTGATTGAGGTGTAACAAAAGTAGTTTTGAGGATTATACAGGTGAATAAATATTTGTGAGCATATCTTGCAGACTGAAGGGAAAGAGATGGACAGAAGAATGCTACTGAATGGTTTTGTTTATAATTGATAAATGGTTCATGTTGCACTGTATAAAGGGATGTCAGACAAGGAGCATAAAAACAGCTATAAAAGAAAGGTCGATAAAGCCACTATCTTTTTTTTTTTGTACTGAATTTATAGTATTTTTTTAAAGTTTTTTTTTATTCGATATAATTTTTTATTTACATTTCAAATGATTTCCCCTTTTCTAGCTCCCCACTCCCCGAAAGTCCTGTAAGCCCCCTTCTCTCCCCCTGTCCTCCCACCCACCCCTTCCCACTTTCCCGTTCTGGTTTTGCTGAATACTGCTTCACTGAGTCTTTCCAGAACAAGGGGCCACTCCTCCGTTCTTCTTGTACCTCATTTGATGTGTGGATTATGTTTTGGGTATCCAGTTTTCTAGGTTAATATCCACTTATTAGTGAGTGCATACCATGATTCACCTTTTGAGTCTGGGTTACCTCACTTAGTATGATGTTCTCTAGCTCCATCCATTTGCCTAAGAATTTCATGAATTCATTGTTTCTAATGGCTGAATAGTACTCCATTGTGTACATATACCACATTTTTTGCATCCACTCTTCTGTTGAGGGATACCTGGGTTCTTTCCAGCATCTGGCAATTATAAATAGGGCTGCTATGAACATAGTAGAGCATGTATCCTTATTACATGGTGGAGAATCCTCTGGGTATATGCCCAGGAGTGGTATAGCAAGATCTTCTGGAAGTGAGGTGCCCAGTTTTCGGAGGAACCGCCAGACTGATTTCCAGAGTGGTTGTACCAATTTGCAACCCCACCAGCAGTGGAGGAGTGTTCCTCTTTCTCCATACCCTCTCCAACACCTGCTGTCTCCTGAATTTTTAATCTTAGCCATTCTGACTGATGTAAGATGAAATCTCAGGGTTTTGATTTGCATTTCCCTAATGACTAATGAAGTTGAACATTTTTTAAGATGCTTCTCCGCCATCCAAAGTTCTTCAGGTGAGAATTCTTTGTTTAACTCTGTACCCCATTTTTTAATAGGGTTGTTTGGTTTTCTGGAGTCTAACTTCTTGAGTTCTTTATATATATTGGATATTAGCCCTCTATCTGATGTAGGATTGGTGAAGATCTTTTCCCAATTTGTTGGTTGCCGATTTGTCCTCTTGATGGTGTGCTTTGCCTTACAGAAACTTTGTAATTTTATGAGGTCTCATTTGTCAATTCTTGATCTTAGAGCATACGCTATTGGTGTTCTGTTCAGAAACTTTCTCCCTGTACCGATGTCCTCAAGGGTCTTCTCCAGTTTCTTTTCTATTAGCTTCAGAGTATCTGGCTTTATGTGGAGGTCCTTGATCCATTTGGATTTGAGCTTAGTACAAGGAGACAAGGATGGATCAATTCGCATTCTTCTGCATGCTGACGTCCAGTTGAACCAGCACCATTTGTTGAAAAGGCTATCTTTTTTCCATTGGATGTTTTCAGCCTCTTTGTCGAGGATCAAGTGGCCATAGGTGTGTGGGTTCATTTCTGGATCTTCAATCCTGTTCCATTGATCAGAAAACCCACATACACATGGAAACTGAACAATATTCTACTCAATGATACCTTGGTCAAGGAAGAAATAAAGAAAGAAATCAAAGACTTTTTAGAACACAATGAAAATGAAGACACAACATACCCAAATCTATGGGACACAATGAAAGCAGTGCTAAGAGGAAAACTCATAGCCCTGAGTGCCTCCAAAAAGAAAATGGAGAGAGCATTACCAGCTTAATGACACACCTGAAAGCCCTGGAACAAAAAGAAGCTATTTCACCCAGGAGGAGTAGAAGGTAGGAAATCATCAAACTCAGGGCCGAAATCAATCAAGTAGAAACAAAGAGAACCATACAAAGAATCAACAAAACCAGGAGCTGGTTCTTCGAGAAAATCAACAAGATAGATAAACCCTTAGCCAGACTGACCAAAGGGCACAGAGAAAGTATCCAAATTAACAAACTTAGAAATGAAAAGGGAGATATAACAACGGAAACTGAGGAAATCCAAAAAAATCATCAGATCCTACTACAAGAGCCTGTACTCAACACAACTGGAGAATCTGGAGGAAATGGACAATTTCCTTGACAGATACCAAATACCAAAATTAAATCAGGACCAACTAGACCATCTAAACAGTCCCATAATGCATAAAGAAATAGAAGGAGTCATAGAAAGTCTTCCAACCAAAAAAAGCACAGGACCAGATGGTTTCAGTGCCGAATTCTATCAGACCTTCAAAGAAGAGTTAACACCAACACTCTTCAAACTATTCCACAAAATTGAAACAGAAGGAACAGTACCCAATTCCTTCTACGAAGCCACAATTACGCTGATACCAAAGCCACACAAAGATCCAACAAAGAAAGAGAACTTCAGACCAATTTCCCTTATGAACATCGATGCAAAAATACTCAATAAAATTCTTGCCAACCGAATCCAAGAACACATAAAAACGATCATCCACCATGATCAAGTAGGCTTTATCCCGGGAATGCAGGGTTGGTTCAATATACGGAAATCCATCAATGCAATCCACTACATAAACAAACTCAAAGAAAAAAACCACATGGTCATTTCATTGGATGCTGAAAAAGCATTTGACAAAATTCAGCATCCCTTCATGCTTAAAGTCTTGGAGAGAACAGGAATTCAAGACCCATACCTAAACATAGTAAAAGCAATATATAGCAAACCGGTAGCCAGCATCAAACTAAATGGAGAGAAACTTGAAGCAATCCCACTGAAATCAGGGACCAGACAAGGCTGCCCCCTTTCTCCTTATCTTTTCAATATTGTACTTGAGGTACTAGCTCGGGCAATTCGACAACATAAGGAGGTCAAAGGGATACAAATTGGAAAGGAAGAAGTCAAACTATCATTATTTGCAGAAGACATGATAGTCTACCTAAGTGACCCAAAAAACTCCACTAGAGAGCTCCTACAGCTGATAAACAACTTCAGCAAAGTGGCAGGTTATAAAATCAACTCAAGCAAATCAGTGGCCTTCCTATACTCAAAGGATAAGCAGGCTGAGAAAGAAATTAGGGAAATGACCCCCTTCACAATAGCCACAAACAGTATAAAGTATCTTGGGGTGACTCTTACCAAACATGTGAAAGATCTATATGACAAGAACTTCAAGACTCTGAAGAAGGAAATGGAAGAAGACCTCAAAAAATGGGAAAACCTCCCATGCTCATGGATTGGTAGAATCAATATAGTTAAAATGGCCATTTTGCCAAAAGCAATATACAGATTCAATGCAATCCCCATCAAAATCCCAACTCAATTCTTCACAGAGTTAGAAAGAGCAATTATCAAATTCATCTGGAATAACAAAAAACCCAGGATAGCTAAAACTATTCTCAGCAACAAAAGAAAGCCTGGGGGAATCAGTATCCCTGACCTCAAGCAATACTACAGAGCAATAGTGTTAAAAACTGCATGTTAAAGCCACCATCTTTTAAGGCATGTCCAGACATGATTGGATGGTTTCCTACTGCTTGAGCAATGAAAATTTCCAGGTGAACAATTCAGTTATGCCAATGGGTTTTAACAGAACAAGTTGGCAGACCTTGCAATATGCTGATGCATTTAACTATCAGTTACCACGGTTCCTGTAAGTAGTACCAGCCCCTCCCCCATCATGTTAGTTTTTGTTTTAAAGTCTGTCAGTTACTGATCACAAGCCCCCTTATTTAATTTATACACACTTTACACACACACACACACACACACACGGCAAAACATGTACTCATATTGCTCGCTCTCTTGTCTCCCAAAGATCAACTCCTGAAACATTTTATCACACTAGATAATTACAATTGAGTGCTATGACAGCTTAGAAATGTTTCATTGGAGTTGCTGCTTTTGCGGGGCTATAGCTGTTGATCCCAGAAGAGGAACAACTAAAACAGTTGCTACTTGTGCTTTCAAGGGTACAACACATGGCTGGTTCAGGAAGTGACAAAGCTGCCAAGGTAGGTAGGTGCCTAAGGGCGTTGTTGGAGAACTTTCTCTTTTCCTTTTTGGCCTCCACTTTAGAGTCTACCATAGGCTCTTCATCTGGAAACAAGTTCTCAAGCCAGTCTGACAGCCAGGTTTCAGAAACCCAGTGCTGTTGGTTACAGAAGAAAAGTTGGAAAGGTTGGCCTGAGACTGAGAGGCAGTAGGTGAATATCTCCCATAATTGCTGCCAGCATTCTTCCCTGTGATTGGTGGCAATCTAGGACTACTAATATCTTAATTTGGAACCTACCCTCAACCCCATGTCTAAAAAGGCTCATCTCTAGGGCCACTGTCATAAGACAACTACACATGGAAAACTCAGTAATACAGGTAAACACATGGACCCCAAGTGTTTGGGTTCTATCGCTGTGAAGAGTCACCATGACTGTGACAACTCTTATGAAGGAAAACATTTAACCAGGGCTGGCTTGCAGGTTCAGAGGCTTGATCCAGTATTGTCATGGTGGAAACCTTGGCATGCAGTCAGATGTGCTAGAGAAGCAGCTGGGTTCTACATCTGGATTCACAGACAGCAGGAGACTGTGTGCCACACTAGGTGTAGCTTGATCATAGGAGACCTCAAAGTCCACCCCCACAGTGACATACTTCCTCCAAAGGCCACACCTCCTAATAGTGCCACTCCCATGGCCAAACATTCAATCACATGAGTCTGTGGGGGCCATACCTATTCGAATTACCATACCAAGTAGTCCAAAAATCAGTGACTACTCTTTACTTCACAAAAATCAGCCATTTTCTTTCCAAAGCTATCATGACTATTTTCTAATAGTGCATTTCATTCCTTTTCCTCAGGTGACTAACCTCTCTGTAGCTCCATGTCCACAATCTTTCTCTTGTTCTCTTTTGTCTATTTGCAGGCAGTGGGACTTCTTTCCTTTGTCTTTGGTCTCATTTGTCTTTTTATTTCTGGTAATGAGGTATCCTGGGTGTTACTTCTTGGAGAGTGTTTTTCTACATCTCTTCTCAAAGAAAAGGAGGTTAAGGAATATGCTATTTTATTTCAACTCTTTTTCCCCCCCTCAATCCCTGCTGACTGACTTGGAAAAGCGAGTCTATTCCTCTGGAGAGTTTGTGCTGAAGCTGAACACAGTAGTTTATTACTTTTTTGGTAATCCGCGTTTCATTTGGCATGCATTCTTTTACATGTGCACATTCGTGCATTGCACAGTTAGGCATCTACAGGATTGGAATGCATTGAAATATCACTAAAGCTGTTCTCAGCCTCCAGCTTCCCTTTATACAAAGGATCAGTGCTTGCTCTCTGAAAACTGAAATTAAATGACTGCCTCAATAGCAATGGACAGAAACACTATAAGATTACTTATGTTAATATTCAGACCTATTTTCTTATCTGTGTCTTAAAGATGGTAAGATAAATAAAGATTATGTGAATCAGTTTATTTTTACTTGATTTTTTACTATTTTCTAGTAAATTATTTTTGTTTTATGTATATGAGTGTTTTGCCTGAATTTATTCATGTGAACCACATATATGTTTGCTGCCTATGGAAGCTGAAAGGGCTTTGGATCTTCTGGAGTTACAGGCTGCTGTGAATCTCTATGTAGAATAAACCTGGGTCCTTTGGAAGAGAAGCAAGTACTCTTAACTACTAAACCATCTCTTCAGCTAATATTTTACCAGTTTTAAAAGTACTTTACTTTTGATTAAAATTATCAAAGTAGATTATATAAAATAATATACTATATAATATAGTAGCATATAACATATCTGTTAATCTGGTTAAAAAAGGCAGATCATCATTGAAGATGTTAGTTTTGTGTAGTATATGCACATTTATATGTCTGTATACATAGATGCACATTATGAATGAGCTACAGACTTAAAGTATATTCTGGTAGTTATAGTGTAAAGGAGACTGAATTTACTTGGGTTCTAGTCAGCTCTATGACTGAAAGAGTAATTTTCCCAGAGGCTTACTTAGTTTATCTTCAGCAAGAGCAAAGGAAATAGATCAATGGTGTCATGTAGGATTCATCTTGAGAACCAGCTCCTGAAAGTAGCCTGCTGAGTGCTAACCTGTAAATTCTGTGGCAAGTCAAGCCTTCGTGCGAGAGCCCCACCATCAATTAGTGCTGTGTGCTTTGGGTTCAGGAGGTGAAGAGCAGGCCGCCTGTGCCATGTTGGCTTTCCCTAGGCCACATTGCCTTCAAGGCTGCTTGCACTCTGCTGTAGCATTCAGTTTACTTGCCTTCTACATTTAAATTTATAAACAGAAAACAAAGTGGAAGAACAAATTTTGAAGTTTCTTGATCTGAGTATGGATTTTGGAAAAACACACATTTTCTTAGAGGTAAGAAATTTAAAAAGTAGTTCCTGACAAAACTTTTTGGGGAAGTATTTTAAGATAATGTAAATTTATCTACTTCACCCTTTCATTCTCTCATGAAATATGTATTAACTGCTAACTTTGAAATTGACATAGTGCTGGGTATTGAATATTTGCTGAGTTGAATTGAAATGGGGATAGAAAGGTGAATAAGATGCAGTCCTTGCTCTCTTGGAGTCATGGCCCGGTGGGGAAGGCGTCCGTCCTAGAAGGCAATTATAATACAACGCGCTAAGTGCTGTGATATTCCTGTGAAGCTCAGACAATGGAGTGACTAGCTTGTCTTGAGGAATCTCTGGCAGATTCCTCAGAGGCAGTGACACCCAGGCTCAAAATGCATAACCATGTCCCCTTCAGAGGGTAGCTCATGTGTTTTCACACTAATGATAATAGACTCGCTCCCTACAAATGTTTGCTTTAGGGGGGTATTTTGATAAAGATTGGGTCTAGAAAATTGAAGCATCATTGTTAGTAATTGTTTTGGTAATTGTTGAGGAATCTATGGCTAGATGATGTGATCCCGGAAATGTGATTTTTCAAATCACATCCGTTACCTTCAGAGGTTTCAGATATGCTTATATTACATATCCAAGAATGATGACTTTGGGAGACCCGTTCAGAAGAGAAGTCACAGAGGCGTGAACCCAAACCAGAAGCCCAGAGAGAACAGAGGAACATGGACTGGCTGAGAAGGGAAACGGAGACCAAAACAAAGGGCCTCTCAGAACACTGCGCTTCTTTGAGGATACGAAGATAGAAATAGAATCATATTCTGGCGCAGGACAGGAAAGCTCAATGTGGGCAACATCACCAGGAATCAGAGAAGTGGCCATGGGGACACGACGGAGTGACCAGCCCATCACATACCAGCAACTGAAAACATCAACATTAACACTCGTGAAAAAGATGACAAAGAGGAAAGAGCAGAACACCGTCTACCATGCAGATTGTGTTGTGACCTCCAGAGACGTGTGGGAAGTCTCGGGGCAAGGGCCTTCTAAGGGAGAGAGCCACACGTGTGTCCTCCCTTGAGCTAATGGAAACAAAAGGGACCAGAAGAAGCCACTGTCCTCCTCATCCTCAGGTGCCAGATTTGTCTGTTTGAGGCTATGATATGATTGGACTTAGAAGACTAAAAAATGATATCCAGTATGAATGGCTATATCAGGTAGACCATCGCAAATATGAAGATGTTTGCTCGACTTGATTCTTCTTCTTCTTTTTTTTAATTAAGAAGTTGCAGTTCATCCAGAAAGTAATATTCTAATTAATACACACATTGTTTCTCACCAAAGCTCTGAGTTTTGAGCATGTGTCTGCATGCCTGTAGATGACACTTAGCAGCTGGATTTGCTTTATACACGGTTTATATTCATTTGGGCAACAGATGACCTGCACAGGGCCATGGTGACTTATGGAGCTGCCTGGTTTCTCTCTCATCTGAACAACCAGTCCATTTAGCCTACTTGTGAAATCACCAAAAGCATAGCAGGATTTTTGCTTTGTGAAAAGAGAAAAACAGATGTGTTAAAGGGATGACATGTAGTTCATATTCCATGTGTCACCAGCATGGGTGAATGTTGGCCTCCTGAGGCTTATAGGTACGGAGTCTGCTTTTAAGTTTTGGAAGCTTAAAACATGCTTTGGAAGCTGCCCAATAAGTGATTGTTTTCTGATACAATTCATGAATTCCTTCTGTAGGTTACATCAGAGGTGATAGCCAAGACAGTGCCTTTTTTTTTTTGAGTTAATTGTGACCAATTATGCAGGACTAGATGAAGTCAATTTAAGCTTTTGATTTAGAAACATTCATCTCACTTGAGAGTTTTTGTGTGTGAGAGATGTATGCTTCATTTTGGCCATTTTCTTGCCTTTTTTGGTTTATAATCTAAACTAAAACTCTACAGGGCATAATGAGTTTCCTTTATAACATAAGGAATGCTTTATCTCACTGAAGAAAAAGGTTAGAGAGAAACTACTGAAGCTATAACTCAAATTAGAAAATAAGTATAAATTCAAAGACCTGGCAATTCAACTCCAAGGTATATAATACTCCACAGAAATAAATTATATACTTACCCAAGTAATGTACAAGCAGAGTATAACACAGAGCAACCTATAAGTAAGTAGCTCAGACCAGAAAATAATTCCTATGCTAATAAATGGCAGAATGTTCTAGATATATAACAGACTAGTACATAACAAAAAGAATAAGCTACCATTTATACAACATTATGAATACATTCAGCAAATAAATGTCGATTTAAAAAAGTTATGTCTTACCACAAAAAAGAAGACACCAGGCCACAATGTGGAGATTTCATGATTCAGGCTCAGCGGGCGGAGGTGTGTGCAGTGAAAACTGCTTCTGTTCTGAGGGGCTGGGCGGGCAGGACTGCTCAGGAGTTCCATGTTCATATTTCCTTTCTTGATGTGGATGGTGGAAATGCAGCTGTGTTTGTTTTGTATGCTTCACTTATGAAGCAATGATGACTGTGCACTGAAAATATTTGTACCTTTTTCTCATCTCTTTATGGTCATGGCGATTGAGTCTGAGGCTTCACACATGCTAGGAAACCACTCTACTACAGAGCTACATCCCAGGCCATACACACATGCAGACACACACACACACACACACACACACACTCACACACACATACACACTCACATACACACATACACACATACTCACATACATACATACATACATACATACATACACATTAAAATTGGTAAGTAGCAAATATTCTAGCCCCATAAAAATGAGTTTCATAATTCTTTATCATAAGCACAGATATGAAGAACTTTTGCACAAGGGGTTAAAATTTGCACCCTCTCCCCCTTTTCTGCTTATTTTGAGATGGGACCTCACAACATAGCCAAGGGTATCTTCTGTCTCATTGTATAGTCAATTCCAGCCTCAAACTCAATATTCTGCTGCCTCAACTTCTGGAGTGCTGAACTGCAGGTGTCTGCTAACACACTCAGCAGTGATGATATGTTTTACGAAGTAGACTGTGTTAATAAATTATGTGCTGACAAAGGCATGAGTTCAAGGCAGAGGGATGGCTCAGTGGGTGAGAGCACTTGCTGTATAGGCGTGAAGACCTGAGTTCAGATGCTGGACCAACACAGAAATCCGAGTAAGGAGGAGGCAGGAGGATTGCTGGGGGCTTGTTACCTAGAAGAGTCTGTGTCAAGGGTAAAAGGCAGCGAGAGATAGAGCAGGGCACTGGATATCCTCACTTAGCTTCTACATGCTAGAAATGGATACACACACATGTGCACATGCACGCAAACACACACACACACACACACACACACAGAAAGAGAGAGAGACAGAGAGAGACAGAGAGAGACAGAGAGAGACAGAGACAGAGACTGAAATTATAGAGTTATGTTAGAACTGAGACCAGTGGCTCGGTTTGAGATTAGAGCTTGACCCCTTAAGAAAAAGCACTACAGACTATTCTACTAAGACCTTACAAGCACAATGGCACCACACTCTGTAAGGGAAGCACACTAGAACAGTCTCGGATGGGCTTCCGTCATTTTATTTGACAATCACTGAATGTTAGAGCTAGGCGACAGTGAAGACGAACGCCACAGATTCAGGAAAACGGTCCTTCAAGTTTCCAAGGTGCTGGCCTGGTGTGCCCAGGCTGTGTGAGCAAAGGAACTGTCCCCTCTTCATACAATGGGGCAAGGATGCACTTAAAGACACCTGTCTGTGCCTGTTCACAGCGGGACCCCGTCCTGCCTGCCGGAGATTTAAGATGCCCTGAACGCCTTCCTGTGGTACTTCACCTGCACAGCTCCAGTTCTCCTCCTCCGAGGCCTGGCCGGCCTCGGGGCTCAGCTCTACACTGCAGGCCTCGGGGCTCAGCTCTACACTGCAGGCCTCGGGGCTCAGCTCTACACTGTTCGGTACTTTCCAGGGCGGGATACACATATTGGGGTTTGGCTAAATTATGAATTCTGATAATATTCATTTGGTACAATTTATATTTTTCTTTTATCTTTTTATTTTTTGACAGTTTAGGCTGGGACATAAAGCATAATTATATTCTTAGCATCCTCCCTTAGAAGTTTTAAATCAGTTCACGAGGCTCTCGGAGAGGCTGCCGCCACTTATCCATCAGCCTCCAGTCCATTTAATCCGGACTCTCAGCCCAGCAGTCCTAGCCCCTGTTGTGAGTGATTGGCCTGCTCCAGTGCTCCCAGCTTCTCCTGTCACATCGCATTTGCATAAAAGAGGACAGATAACCAAATTTGAGCACACAAATGAAAATGCTAAGCGCTAAACCTGTCACAGTTGTTGTTCAACTAATTGTGAAAAATTTGATTTCCTCGCCATTCACTGTTTGTCATGTGGACCCCCTTCTCAAACGCACCTTGGCTCCAGCCTCTGCCTGCGTAGCTTTGAAACTCTGAGTGCAAGCAGCCCGCCCTGGGGGTTTCTTACCTCTCCTACTGGCTTTTAATGTTGGCTCATATTCTGGACTAAATTAGGCCACCATGGCAAACAAACACATAATTAAGAGGGGAAGAAAGACAAGTGCACTTACACTTCTTAAATCGATTTCCATAATGCCAGTGAATGCCTCCATGTGCCTCCATGTGCCTCCACTTCACAACGCTATTTCTTTATATAACCTTTCAGTAGGAGGAATTTAAGGATGGGTGTTGTCGCAAGCTTTATATGATTTTAAAACTTATGTGCCATTTTGTTTCTTATTTTGTGTTCCTTAAATAACAACAACAACAAAAAAAGAGTGTATAATGGGTCCTAAAGAGCATATTCCGATTCCTTAATACCTGAGGTGACATAATGGTATACATTTTTAATCAAGGTTTAAAATGATTCCATTTGAAATAGTATTAGAAACAATGGATACAATTCCTTCACTGCCAACACTCAATCACAGCAGCTGGGTTTAAATGGTACTGCAATATGAGTGTTTTGGAAATTTGTACTTGTAATACACACACTTTGCTTCAGTATTTGTTATAAAGATGCCTTAGCTAATTTCTTTTATACAGGCATTAGCTTGGTAATTTCTTGATGCCCATTAGACCAATACATGTGGTGTGTCTGTAGCCAGTACTTGCTTTTCCAGAGTCACACGAGACAATGTCCTTCCTCTTTCAAACGGCACACCTCCTCCTTTGGCTGCACTACCTCATCCCCATTGTTTTAAACATGCAAGTTCGGGCATCAAGATAGCATTAAGTACAGTCGAAATGCTCTAAGGTTGAATGTGTCTTAAATTGCCTTTGAGAATTGGAGGATGATGAACTTGAGATTGGGCTAAAATGAGATGTGACATCATGGTGACAGTTGGCCTGCAAAACTTGAGTGTGTCCCCGTTTATAGCACTGATCCTTTGGGAATTTATTTTTCAGTAGGCCATGAGAAGTGGGTTAATGGAAAAATACACACACACACACACACACACACACACACACACACACACACACACACACGTATGTATGAAGAGCATTGAATTACAAAACTGTCTCAGAGACTCAAAACAACACACTGAACTTCTTGCCAGAACTCTGAGTGCTGAAAATTTTGGTATCCACGATTATTTTAAAGTGTCACCTCAGTTTAGATCAAAGAAGCTAGACAACCGTCTGAAGCTTCCTACTTTCAAATATAAATGGCACGCACACACACACACACACACACACACACACACACACACACACACATGTTATATATATGAGTTTATATTCTCTTTGACAGAGATGATTCTGCTTCTTACAACTGTTTTTGTCATTATGGTTTCTGTGAGACTCTCACCGAGTCTCCACATACAATTCAAGGGGCTATGTAGGAATAGCAGCAGTAAATGCTAAATTGGGGGTTGTCTTTCTGTTTTCTTTACCCAAGTATGTGGGGAAACTTTAAAAAATAATGTGCTGTGCTAAGGAAGATTGGACAAAGCATTTTGTTGTAGAAGTTACACATCAAAACACAACCCAGCCTTAGACAAAGGAGTAAGTTTCAGTTCTCCCCTGACTTGTGTTACTTCTCTGCTACGCAACTTGGTGATCCTTATCCATGGTCAGATTTTGCATTGGTTTAATTATGAATTATCTAACCACGGAGGCAGCAATGACACTGTGGGCAACAGTTCGACTCTTGTGTCATGCTTACAGCAGCTATGTGACCTTCTTCATCTCCATGATCTTCCTTTTCTACATGGGAAGGGATGACCCCACCCTCATAGAATGGCCATTACTTTTATTTTTTCAAAAACTTTGCTTTAAGTGTGTACTGTGTGCATATGGGTAAGAGTATGTGCACAGGAGCGCCAGCGTCCTTAGAGCCAGAGGTACTGGATGCCCTGCAGCTGGCGTTGCAGGCAGCTCCTCTGGAAAGGGTGCTTTGAACCAAACTCTCTGGAAGAGCACTACTGGCTCATAACCAGTGAGCCGTCTCTCTAACGTAGTGTTTTATATTAACATTTGCTCAAGAGATAGCAGTTAGAGTGTATTTTGGATCTGTACAATACTTTGAAATGCTATTTCGAAATATGATGTCTGAAGTTTCTATTTTCGATGGCTACATCAAATGACCTATATTTGTGTGCTATGTGACGTTTCAATATATCATGCTCTGATGGCTATTCTTCATTGGATCATCAAATGTTAATTCATTGAGATTAGGGTAGTAAAACATATCTCTGGGCATATCAGTGAATACGTTTCCAAAGCAGATTAACTGAGACCCGCTTTGAATGCGGATAGCAGTATCTATTTGCATAGGGCTCCAAACTGAATAACAGGAGGCAGGAAGAAGGCTGTGAGCACAGGCGTACCCTCTCGCTGCTTCCTGGTCACCAAGGAGTGAAATGCTCTCCTCTGCCATGTCCTGCTTGCTATGATGGATTGAGATTTCAAATTGTGAACTAAAATAAATCCTTAAGCTGTTTCGCTTGAGCATTCGGGTCCAGCAGTGGCTGCCACCAATGCAACTGCTCAATAGGCTTGTCCCACAGGCATATCTGTCTCCTCGGTCACCTCACCACACATTACTCTCACTTTGACCCATCTCCAGTTTCTAAGCAGCGACATTTAGCATTTTATTCATATGAGATGGTATTCCCTAGTTTGCCTAATAGTTTCCCAAATACTTATATTAATAGATTTTCTTTTTCAGTTCCTCCCTCCCTCCCTCCCCCTTCCTCTCTCTCTCCCTCTCTCTCTCTCTCTCTGTATGTGTGTCTGTCTGTCTGTCTGTGTGTGTGTGTGCACACGTGTGCGCACATGCATATGTGTGATATGCTGGGTATCAAACCTAGAGCCTCAAATATGTAACCAGTTTTCTACCATTGAAATTCTAGATTCCCAGCCCCTTTCTTTCGTTAAGTCATTGCGTCTGTCTGTATCTTTATTCTGTAAGGCTCCCTTCCCTCCCACCCGCACTGTGTTTTTTTTTAGCTTTCAACATTTCCAGAGGTGAGCTTCATGACACATACAACGAACACAGCCTGTAATACACTCTAATGAATCCCCTTTCTCTCTTTCTATAGACTCATTCTACAAGTTCTGTTCTTCTAGAGAATCCTGATTAATGCAATCATTAAAATACATCTGATTGACTTCAAGAAGATAATATATGTTTTTTAGATTTGTGGAACCTAGATAGATCGTCTGTGTGTATGACAACAAGAGAAGTGAAACTTTTTTTTTTTTTTTGGTATAGAATAGAGTTTATTGGGAGTTAGTGGTAGAGAGAGGTAGAGGAGAGAGAGAGAGAGAGAGAGAGAGAGAGAGAGAGAGAGAGAGAGAGAGAGAGAGAGAGAATAGAGAGAGTGGAGGCCGGCCATGACCACGTGGAGGGGGGAAGAGCCCCAGGGGCAGAGAGGTGAGAGAGTGTGGGAGAGCAGAGAGCAAAGAGGAGAAGTGAAACTTATTACAACAAATGGAATTAATTGGGGAGAAGTGGGGAAAGGGACAGCTGTAGGGGAGGAGACAGGGGTATTTGGTCAATATACAATGTAGATTATTATGAAAGTGTCCTTATGTAACATACTACCATGTAAATGCATATATACAACAAAATTTTGTGTGTGTATGCATGAGTGTGCGAGCAAGTGTGCACATACATATGTATGCACTGTGGAGTATATGTGGAGGTCAGAGGAAAATGTGCGAGAGTTGGCTCTCTCCTTCCACCGCGTGTATCTTAGGAATTGAACTTAGGTCATCAGGCTTTGTGGGAGGGACCTTGATTGACTGAGCTGTCATACCAGACCAATGAAAATATTTTAAGAAGAAAAAAAAATCATTCCTGATTAGCATGTGGGATCTGCTCTGGGAGTACTTATATTCAGCTATATTATATCCTCAAAGAGTTATCCTGATAAATTCTTCTGGAACAAGTCTAAATGACAAATAGAGTTTGCCTAAGTGAACTTGAGAAGCCAACCATGTAGAGACATAGGTGAAGGATAGAGAAAGAGAACGTAAGCAATCTTCATGTGGTGGGTTGATGTGAAATATGCCCCCACAGCCTCATGCTGTATGCTTGGTCCCTGGTGCTTCACTTTCTGTAGATCCCACCAGTGGTTTAATAAAACATGGAGACTTCTATATAGTTTTAAGCCTAGGCTTTTTGCTGGGGCAGTCTCCAACTTTACTTAACCCAACTGTTCTAGCCTACAGCCCACCACAATGCTAGTTCTTTATCTCCATGCTCTGGTCTGGTCTGTGTCTGTTCCTTTCTATGTCCACTTTTGATTCTCCCACTTTCTCCTCTCTGCATTCTTCTTTGCCTGGAAGTTCCTCCCTCATACTTCCTGCCCCAGCTATTGGCTGTCAGGTCTTTACTCCAACCAGTCAGCAGTGAGACAACACTTGAACATCTCTTAGGTTGCTGAAGGCATTCAGGGTGGTTTCCAATAGGAAGCTGGTGATGGGTCATAGAAAAGACAATACTAAGACCCTGCCAGCACTGCTGGTACTGAATTAAAAATAGAAAATACAGACACACCTTTTATACAAAGAAAGGAAAGTCAGCCCATCAGGTCTTTTGGGACCTATTTTGGGAAGTTGTGAATCCTTTGGGAATGTGAAGCCTCACTGGCACAAGTAGGTCACAAGGTGTCAGGCTTGAGGGTTGTACTTATTTCTGATGTCCATCTGTTTTCTGCTTAGTCCTGGTCCTTGAGCTATATGAACATGCTCAACACATGACCCTATCACCATGAATTCTTCCTTACTATGATAACCTGAAACTGCCCTGAAACCTTAAGCTGAAATAAACCCCCTCTTTCTTAAGTTGCTTCTCTCATTGTCATAGCAATGAGAAAAGTCACATCTTCCTAATATGGATGAATAATTTGATTTTATTTAGGAGGAAATCTATGCATAAAACAAGAGTTCAACTCTATAGGAAGAACAACAATATCAATCAACCAGACTCTCCAGAGCTCCCCAGGGACTAAACTACCAACCAAAGAGTACACATGGAGGAACCCATGACTCCAGCCGCATATGTAGCAGAGAATGGTCTTGGTGGGCATCAATGGGAGGAAAAACCCTTGGTCCTGTGAAGGCTTGATTCTCCAGTGTAGGGGAATGCCAGGGCAGGGAGGCAGGAGTGGGTGGGTGAGTGGGAGAGCACCCTTATAGAGGCAGGGGGAGGGAGGATGGGATAGGTGGTTTCTGGAGGGGAAACCAGGAAACGGGATAACATTTGAAATGTAAATAAATAAAACATCCAATAAAAAAAAGGAAAAAACCTGAGTTCCCATGTAAAGTAGTTGTTGGTATTGTGTGTGCAGTGGTAAGCTATGAATGGCCAACAAAATAAATGATATTTTAGAAAGATTATGTATGTGACATGTTGAAATTAAAGATGCAGAAATACCTCGGGAAATGGAGACCAAGTAGAATATAATTTTTTGCACCAAGTAAAATGGTGTTGAAAAATTGAAAAGGACAAATAAAAGAAAGGTTCTGTTAAAAGAATTAATAGACCCCTAGGACAGACACAAACTAGAGCTGAGATAGCTGAAAGCTCCAACGCTTATTTCTAACTTGAGCAAAATGTTAATGAAAATAAGAGGCATGACTAGTTTGGGAGAGAATTATGAGCATGCTTTTCTGCACGAGGATTAAGACAGCCAATGCGAATTAAGGCGTGTCTTGCTGAGTGGGTGATGGAAGGTGTGGATTTGGAGACTGAATGTGAGTGCTGTAGAGGGAGGGAATTAGAAAATGATGACCGAGAGTCAGAGGATAGACCTTTGCTTTCGTTCTCTGACAATGGAAAATAGAACAGGCTAGCACAGGAGATGGGAGGGTTAACTAGGACGTAGTCTTTGGACAAGAGATTTGAAGAATCCAGTGGAATAGGGATGTGATTTTCCTGTGAGGAAGATGGCTTTGGTGGTTGTCCTCCTGCCTAAAGCAAATTATATCAGGCAGCTTCATATATTGAGTTGGATTTGAGAATTAGGTAAAATTTCTAGTTTTCCCTAGGGTTGGAATTCCATTTCTTGAATCTGGTGCATGGGGAGAAGCCATTAGAGATATTTTGTAGCATCTTCTCTTAAGTTATTGATCCTCTCCATGGAACATTGTTAAGCGCACTATTAGCTTTGTAAGACAAGGACAGCATCTTGGGAACTCATAACTGTCAATACCCAGTGACTTGAGAGTGTTGACAATGATCACTCATTTGCAGGAGGTATTCCCATGCTCCCACCATAGCTGGATCCCTCTTTTATGGGAGATGAGTGAGCTGCTACCCCCACCCCTCTGATACCCCTAAGTGGTAAGTACCGGCTAAGGTGAGTGAGTGGAGGTACTGGGTGTGAGGAATTCCTCAATGGCCTGGCCTGTTCTTCCTACCTGTGGCACTCAGTCATGATAATTCACTCTGCTGTTGGTTGCTGTACAGGAACCTTTTATTTTCACATAGTCTCATCTTTTGATATGGAGTTTCTTTCTATAGCATTGCTGTTCTATTGCCTACCCCGATATGAATGGTATCTCCTAGGTCTTCTCCTAGAAACATGCTGTCGGTCATGAGAACGGAGTCCAACTCCGATGTTCTGCATACCTGCTAACATTCCAACTAGCTAACAACAGCTACTAACATTACGCTCTTGCTGGCTGACAGATCCATCCTCGAGCAGAACGAAGCTTTGAACAACCACACATTCAAGCTCTGTTCATTCTCTTATTTAATCCCAGGAAAGATGTTAAAGGAGACTGCTTATTATTGAGGTCATATTATAGATGAGGAAACTAAAGATGAAGATTTAGGAATTTGACAATGATGGATCCATGTTCAAAACTGCACTATTTGATCACAGATTATGCATGCTTAAACATACCCAAGTGACCTTCTAATGTGTCCATGAAAGGTGAGTGGTAAGGAATATTCTTTATTATGGATCCTGAGATACTTTTCTAAATCTGTATTTATTTATTTATTTATTTATTTGTTTATTTATTTATTTCTCTCTCTCTCTCTCTCTCTCTCTCTCTCTCTCTCTCTCTGTGTGTGTGTGTGTGTGTGTGTGCCTATACATGTATGATCTATGTATGGAGGTCAAAGGACTAACTTGCGGAGCCATCTGTCTATGGGTTCTGGGGATTAAACTGAGGTTGCCTGGCTTGTGCAGCAAGCAGCTCTGTTCACCGAGCCTTCTTGTTGGACCAGAGCCTTTTATTTCTGAAAGTATAGACTGACTTTTTCTTCTGTTACATTTTTTTTTTCAATTACAGTGGCACTCACCAAACCTTCCTACTTGAGCTATTTTCTTCTGGTAGAATTAGTGAATCTTCTTTTTCTTTTTTCTTTCCCTCTTTCTGACAAAAGGTTTTTAAAATTTATTTTATTTATTTGTATCCCAAATGTTGCCCCCTTCCCGCCCTCCCCTCTACAAGTTCTTCACCCACCCCTCCTCTTTGCTTCTGAGAGGGTACTCCCCCCCAACCCCATGCACTCCTACCTCACCCTTCTCACATCTCCCTTTCCCGGGGCATTGAATTTCTACAGGATTGAGCACATCCTTTCCTACTGAGGCCAGACAAGGCAGTCCTTTGCTACATATGTAATGGGGGTCATGGAGCAGCTAAGTATGCTCCTTGGTCGGTGGCTTAGTCTCTAGGAGCTCTGAGGGGTCCGGGTCAATTGACTGTTGTTCTTCCCATGGGGTTGCCATCCCCTTCAGCTCCTTCAGTCTTTCCCTTACCCCTTTCATACGGGTCCCTGACTTCAGTCCACAGGCTGGCTGTAAGTGTCTGCATCTGTCTCAGTCGGCTGCTGGTAGAGCCTCTCAGAGACAGCTCCTGTCTGCAAGCACAACATGGCATCAGTAATAGTGTCAGGGTTTGGTGCCTGCTCAATGGACGGATCCCAAATTAGGCCCATCTCTGGCGAGCCTTTCCTTCAGTCTCTGCTTGATTTTCATCCCTGCATTTCCTTTAGACAGGAACAATTACAGGTCAAGAATGTTGAAGATGAAAGCGTGGCCCCATGTCTTAAATGCGGCCATGTCTGTCTGTCTATCTACTGGACGAGGTCTCTTTAGGATCCATCTCCCCACTGCTGGGCATTTTGGTTAATGAGAAGACAAGATACAGGTTGTTTTTTATTTTTTCTTGTTGAGGAAGGAACACACCACAGTAAAGTGAGCAACCCAGTTGTGCCTGCTACTGCTCATATGTCTCTGGGTAGACTTGTGCTGCAGAGAAGGCTTCCTGGATCACTTAGCATGAAGCAAAGGGAGGATTTACTAAGACAGGGCTACTAGTACACATTCAAAGACAGATGTAGAGCATGGGCATTAGAGAAGAACTATGCTTATGTCTTTTAGCCATAACTAATTTTTATGGCTGTCGAAGTGACATTGTTTAAAAGATGTAACTCAAAACCGGGCTTGAAGATTAAGCAACATTTACAAATCAGATTTAAAAAAAATGTCAAAGATGGCTTCCATGTTTCTCATGTGTCGAATGGCCTTTTGTAGACGTCTGCTGGATGGTGAGCTTTACACATTCGTTAGCTACTTCCATGCTCTTGTTTGAAGTATATCTCAGCAAAGGTGGCATTGTCTCCCCACAGAGAGTCTTGATAGTGGCTTTGTCAGTTGTGTCAAAATTCTTGACTCTGGCTGGAGCAATGGCTCAGTCAGTGAAGTGGAAGGAAGCTACACAAGCTTGAGACCCAAGTTCGACTCTTAGAATCTACAGGAAACGTTCCTCACCTCTGGGGAGGCCGAGGCAGAGGGTCGCTGCCTGTGGCTTGCTGGCTAGCAGACTTGCCAAATTTCTGATCTCCAGGGTCAGTGGGAGAACTGGTCTCAAAAAGGATGTGGGGGAGCCGGGGCGGTGGAGGATAAAAGGGATGAATAAGGCAATAATGCGGAGGAGGGTACTGGAGAATCGGAGAATATGCTCAACAGACTGCATTTACTTGTGCAACACCACAGCCTGCACAAGCAATATCTGGGGTGGACATAGAGAGGAGGGATCAGGGTGACGTCTGACTGACAAAGAAGGACTCCTGCTTCAATGGCGGAGGAGGACATTTGATGTCCACCTGTGGCCTACATCCAACACACACACAGCATGCCTCAGCCCTTCCTCTGCAGCATGTGCGTGTACACAACACTTCCCCATCCCCCACATCACATACATGTACACACACATACATTCCTTCTGCCCCCAGCACATACATGTACACACCCAATGTACCCCTGCCCCCCACAGAACATACACGCACACACACACTCTACCCCGCCCCCATATATGCTCGTATGTATACATAATCACTCCGCCCTTGTACATGAGATGCTTGACTTTCAGTCAGTCAGAAATATACACCAGACTCCGTGTTGGGCTAAGAAATCTCTTCCTTCCTTGTGTTCCTTGATTTCCTGTCTTTTTATCCCACCTCAATGGCAGCTTGTGAAGATGAGAATCCTCTTTAAGTCTCTGAACAGAATGCAGAAAAAGCCTGACCGTAGTGTGGTTCCGCTGGGACGTTGAGAGAACAGATCCTGTACTGCTCACCTGTGGGGATGGACACCACAGAATGTGAGCAAGCCTTGATCATGAAAGTTTCAGTGAACATTGACCTAGCACCTCTGAAGCACCAGGGGCAGCAGTGGGCGGTGTGAGGACTCCTGGATGAATGCATAAGATGCTTCAGTCCACAGCTAGTAATGCCATCAGGGATAAGATCCGGTATTTCTGAGCATTAAGATGTTCCAGCACACCAAAACTACTTAACAATGCGCTAAGTGCCAGGGTGTTTCACTTCCATTTCTCATCTTAAAGCTCATCTTACGTAACAGTTTTCCACTGTGCACGCAGATAAACTTTCTGAGGAACAGAGAAGTCAGGTAACTTAGCTGAGGTCTCGGAGTGATGTGTAGAGTTAAGCTGAACTCTGCTGGGCAGTAAGGCCTGTGCCTTTCTTTCCTACAGCACCAGTATTCCTAAAAATGCTTTAAGTCCATGCATGTGGTGTTTGGTGACAATAATGGTGGTGGTGTGCAACAATCGGCTAACATTGAGTCATCAGAGTTACTTTCTTTCTACGGGAAATGACGGAGGCTTTCCACCTGCAGCAGTGATATGTGGTTTTATTAAAAACATATGCATTCAATTGGGTAAACGTTAATGGATGAAGTGGGACGTTGGGAGGAACATGTGGACGCTCCAGCGTAGCTGCAATGCTCCACTGCCTGCCGTGGCCCACACCCCACTACGACAGAAGGGAGCCTGGGCTATACCGCTGCAAACCAGCCCCAGAATCTAGCAGCCCAGCAGAGTGATTGACCTCTGGCTTACGTTCTATAGGCAACATGATCAGAGTGGCCACGAGGGAGGCTGTCTGCTCTACGTTAGCCACTCAGGAGCCAGACAGGCTCTTAACCTGAGCCTGGCGGTTGAGAGAGACCAGGTTCTTGAGAGGTTCAGGATCTGGCACCTACCCTGCTGGCAAATCATTCCTGGGAGCACGGGCAGCCAGGGCCCAAGGAAGCAGTGCATGCCTGGGCACTGTTCACTATGGTCTGTGCTATTCAAATCTAAAGTGGGAAAGCCCAGGCTTATGCAGTGACCTCATTCCAGTAACAAAAGGGTCTTTTGCTAAATAAAAGACTCACTGCAAGGTGTTCTTAAGAGTAAACATTGTTACTGTGGGGCGGTGGAAACTCATTCGCATCTTCGTGGAAACTCTTCGGTGCTGAAAACTTTTGCCTGTTTTACAATTAAGAGAACAATGTGACTATTTTAAGATGTCCACACTGACCAATAATATTAAATGTATATGGATTTATTTTTCTCCCAGAGAATACAATGAAGGTACATGCAGCTTTGATTCTACATTTAACAGGTATAACCCAGGAGTCAAGAACATTTCCACAGCAGTTATTTAAGTTCTTCGTCTCTTGGTTGGCTCCTGTATCGTTCCCTAACCTACCATGTTTATTTATCATCTGCTTGAAGGGATGTCTTCTGTAGTAATTCTTAAAGAACAAAACCCATTATCTTTGTCTTCCTATTATCTGTCACAGGACCTGGCTCCTAGTAAGAACTGGGATCAATGTTTGCTGACAAACTAAACACCTTGAATTTTTCAAAGCAAATTTCCAATGCAAAAGGTCTTCCTAGTGAGTTTTCCTCTGCCACTCACGACTTTCTCTTCAATTGATCACTTCTTCTGTTCAGCTGTACCTTCGCTAGGCTGAACACTTAATCCTAGGTAAATAAGAAACTTCCAGAGAGCCAAGGCATCCTTAAACTGTGGATTCTGCGACTGAGTGAGAAAAATGAGCGTACTCACACAGTTAATAAATAAATTCCAGGCAACCTTCACAGAGATGTCTAGCTTTAAAGTACTAAGGGCAATTCATCAGCCGTTACACGTTGGCTAAGTACTAATCAAGTTTATTTTTCTCCTCCATGCCAAGCGAGGGAGAAGAGCTGTAATGGCAGAGGGATGGCAAAGCTCTCACCAGACCGCGTTGAAGTGCTTGCTTGTGACTCTAATGTCTGAGGAGAGCATGCTCACCATGTAACTAAATGTCAGTCTCATAAAAGCCGTGTGTCGCAAGCCGGAGCGTCAAGTCGTGGGATGCAGATTTACAACGCGTGGATCTCTAGCTTCATGCTTCATGCTTCCACTTTCCAGGCATTTGTTTCTTGAAGTAAATTTCTATTCCATCTCGTTTCATCCTGGCGGGATGGGGCATACTGATACGCATGGCAAATTCTGTACCACTTGTGCCGCTGGGAACGCTGACTCCCCAGTGACCCTTGCCCCCTTGATGTAAGCTTGTGCATCATTCCGCATCCTTGAAATTCATGTGACAAGACACAAGTGTGGCCACGTTTGCATTTGCCTGGGAGAGTCCAACACTCGCAAAGCGGTAGGAAGCAGACGCATCCGGCTCTCTTGGATTAGCTCTTGAGCTCAGTGATGAAGGACCTGCCAGTAATTAACTACCTCAGAATAATGAAATGGTTGCACAGAGCACCGAGAGGCCCAGCATAGCCGAGGAAGGCGGGAGCGGGGCTTTGAAGTACCTTTTTTTTTTTTTCTTTATCTTTTTATTTTATTTTTTTTATTCGATATAATTTATTTACATTTCAAATGATTTCCCCTTTTCTAGCCCCCCCCCACTCCCCGAAAGTCCCGTAAGCCCCCTTCTCTTTCCCTGTCCTCCCTCCCACCCCTTCCCAGTTACCTTCCAGATGTTTGCTTTGGGTACTTATGAACAATGACAGTCTTCAAAAACACCTGGGTAGGGCATTTTTGTTTAGATAAAATACAAGACTGGGGTTATAGTTATACTTCTGCTGTGTTTTGGAACATTTAGGTCCAGGAGTCTTCTTTTTTTTTTCTTTTTTTTTAATTTTCTTTTTTGCATTCCTTGTTAAGCAGAGAGGATCTGCACAACCTAAATTTCCTGTGAGTAAAGATACTCGAAGGGACCAGGCATTGTCTAGCAAGCAGGCCTGCAGAACTTCCCTACAGCTCCTGTTATTGTAGTCTGTTTCAAACAACACTTAAAGCCATTCTGACGGAGGGGAGTGAACAGGGATGAAGAGACCAATTAGCCAATTTTTCTTGGCATTTCCTCACACACAGACACGTTCGGTACAACACCCCAGTTTTGATGTATTATTTTAATTAATCCTAGTCTTTTGATTCCTGCAAAAAAGAAGGCTAGCAAATGTAACAGTGCTCCGGAGTTTCTTTATCGTAAAAGACACATAATTCCAAGCATTTAATAAGGTAGATTTATTCTGGGTAGTTTAGCTTGCACATTCACTCAAACAGCCCTCCCCAAAGACAACATTAAAAATGTGATTAGTTAGCTGCCATCAATAACACAAAATAGGAAAACGCTCTCTGAAGGGACAGCTTTGTGGAGGGCACTGCACAGTGTGTAGTAAAAATATATGGCCTAATAAGTTTACATTTGCAGGCTCATTTGTTAAAACTCTTGAATTTCTAATTTGTGTCGGAAAGATAAATGGATGGAGCCTGGGTAAAGTGTGAGATTAATACTGATGGATGGGGCTCAGGTTTTGCTAGCCTCTTAGTTCCACACAACCCAGTAGGCAGTTTATAGGAGAACCAAATGTAAATACCAGGACGGGCATTATTTACTCTGGTTGAGACCAATTATTAGTTATTTTGTTCTGTTCGGGCCCCATAGTTAAGGAAATTTCTACATAATTTAATTACTGTATGCCGGCAATCAAAGCGTACAATTTATAATTTGATGTTTCTGGTGTTGGGCCCTAGAAGGTTCCTTCTGTAAGGAACAGTTGACACCATCTAACTGCTCATTGGATCTCACAGAGCATTTCCTTATATATTTTTGGGATGCAGCATGATAAAGAAGGTGGAGGTCCTAAGGGATTATGGAAGGAGAGTGAATTTCTCCATCACCAAGGAGGCAGGACAGCAAAGTGAGAGCTTTGCAGGAAATTGGTCCTGAAAGGGAAAATTAAGGCTTCTTGCTGCTCTACCCCATGTACTTACCTCCAGCCAGAGAACAGCGCTCAGAACCTCACGCAGTCCCCCTGACGTGGACATTCTTAAAGGTCTCATGAATGTCCTGAAGCCATGTCATCATCCTGTGGTCATGGCCATCAGCACAGGAATGGCCACAGGACTTAAAGATGGAGAAGGAGGCAGTCATCAGATAAAACAGTACAAGCCGGATGTGCTGGTGCTTGCCTTTGATCCCAGCACTCAATGAGGCAACGGCTGTGGATCTCAGTGGGTTCAAGGCTAGCCTCGTCTACATAGTGAGTTCTAGGAAATCTAGGATTACATAGAAAGACCCTGTCTCAAACACACACACACACACACACACACACACACACACACACAAAACAATAATGACAACAACAGCAAAACACAGAACCATAAACACACTGAGTACACATGTAAACACGGAACCCTAAAGACACTTTGTACACGTGTAAATTCTAGCTTCTTATCTAAAGCCAGGCATATTTTTTAATTAGAAAACATGGTGAAATTTTTGTGCAAATAGTTTGCTTAGCAAATTATCCTTTCTTTTGAGTTTTTTCTTTTTCCCTCCTCCTCTCTTTCTTCTTCTGCCTTCCTTCTCTCTATATACATATACATACATGTGGTGTGTGTGTGTGTGTGTGTGTGTGTGTGTGTGATGTGTGTGGTGTATATCTGTGTGTGATGTGTATGTGTGTGGTATGTGTGTGTGTATACATCACACACCACTACCCCTTTTGGTGCATGTTTATATACAAAATCCTGAAAAGAGTCTCCAAGAAGAAATTTCCAATTATTCCTGAATTCTCAGGAATTGTTTCAGCATATCCCACGAGGTAGTCTAGTATAGTGGAATTAACTAAACGAATAGAAAAAAAATCTAGGAGTTGGCTCTGGCTGCATGGTTTAAAGGCTGTGTCTCATTTTCCTCATCTATAGAATGGGAGAAATGTCTGTGAAGAGGAAAAACCATAAAACAGTGGCTTAGAAAGCACTCAACCCCCTATCCAGTAGTAGTAGTAACTAAATTGAACAGCAAGCTTAAAAAATAAAAAGCAAACAAACAAAATCAAAACAAACAAAATCAAAACAAACAAAAAATTCCCACAAAGGGGATTACAAGGCTGGTGGGATGGCTCAGTGGGTAAAGATGTTTGTGGCCAAGCCTGAAAAATTTTGATAGGCAGAACCCTCATAAAAGAAGGAGAACTGGCTTCCACAGGTCATCCTTTAACCTCCTTGTACACATACGACACAAAATGAAAGGAAACAGAAAAAAAAAAAACCAAAAACCTCAAATACCAAAACCAATGGTGATGACTCTAACAAAATTTGAAAGCAATCACTGTAAAATGCTGGTGTGGTCTTGTGAGTGGGTCCCGATGTTAGCCATAGAATCTCCATGGACACGTCATATAGCTGGTCTCTGTTAATTTGTGGGTCTTCTATCCTCTGCCCCCTGATTTCACCCCTAACACTAGATAGGAGGGAAACAAGGATAGAGGGGAGAGAAGAATTAGGAAAATCCCTAATTCTAATTTCTTTCCTTTTGTTTTTTTCTTTGACCACAGCTAAGAAACTGAAACCAACCTTTCTAAATCACCAACTACCTCCCCACCCCTGCCTCTCGGGGGGGGGGGGGGGCTAGCATTTATATAACCTCTGAAAAGTTCCCAGAATTCCAAACATCACACAATCTCAGAAAAGATCTGTAGCCAGCAAAACCATGTTTCTCCTAGAAGATGAGGCAAATCTCAGTCCACCACTGTGAACTGTCCAAAGCAGCCCTGAACATGACCTGGGATTAAAATGAAAGCACATTCTTTAATATTTCTATGCTTTTAAAAGACTAAAAAAAAAAAACATTTTTAGATTTTTTTTTTTAAGTTGTTAGAGGACAACTTCAGAAGTCTGTTTTCTTTTTCCACTTGTAGGTTCAAGGATGGAACTCAAGTCATTGGCCTTGGTGGCAAGCGTCTTTATTACTTTCAGCTTCTCTGAGATTCTTCTTTGCAGCTGGGTTCTGCTTGCTCTGGCATGGAGGGCCTCAGTGAATCTGCTCAGTTTCGGGGAGTTATTGGAGTTATTTTGTTGCCCTTTATCTCCCTGTTTAAGGAGCTCCCCTGCGGGATGGGATATTTTAATACTGAAGGAGGCTAGGAATATGGCTCGGTGGTATAATGTATGCATAGCAGGCACAATACCCTAGATTCAACTCCGAGCTGATCCCAGTCCACTCCCAGATCTAACAAACCAAACCAAACCCCTGCAAGCTCTTAGCTCAGTATAGGGACCTTTTATAATTTATTCCTAGATTTGTCTTTGTATCCTTAATTCCCTAACAAGGCATCGCAGCCTCAGTGACCTAAAACTCACCCACAGGACACTATTCCCAGACTAGAGTGTTGGGGAATTACCGACTGCTCCCCTGCCCCACAGTTCCAAGCAAAGCCTTATTCCCATGATGCTTTGAGTGAATCATGCACGAGGGGCCTCTCCATGTCGCTCCCTCTCTGGTCCTTGACTTCCACCTCTGTCTGGCAATCCCGATTGGTTGTTTCCATAGCATTAAGCCCCTCCAAAATAGAAACCCTGGCTATTGTTTCCACACACACTGTAAGGAAAAAGGAACTTGCGGTGTTGAGGGAAGGAAAGATGTTTTGTTATTAGTAGTAGGGGTTGGTGAATGGAGGAGATGACCAGGAGGTCACTTGCTATGTATGGTGGATCAATATACTCGGTGGACATGGTGGAAGCAGGCTGCAGGAAGGGCAGTGCTGGCTAAGTCGGGAAACGGAGACAAGCCCAAGTCCCCGAGATGTGTGACTCACATTAAATCTGGAATGACATTTCTCCATTATCATTCTAAAGCATTTCCTTCTTTCCTTCTTTCCTTCATCCCTTCTTCCCTCTCTCCTTCCTTCCTCCTGCTTTTCTTCTTCCTCCTTCTTCCCCCTTTCATTTTTAATATTTATTTATTTATTGATTGATTGATTGGTTTTTTTTGAGACAGGGTTTCTCTGTGTAACCCTGGCTGTCCTGGAACTCACTCTGTAGACCAGGCTGGCCTTACTCAGAAATCTGCCTGCCTCTGCCTCCGGAGTGCTAGGATTAAAGGCGTCAGCCACCACTGCCTGGCCATCTTAATTTTTTAAATCATAACTTAACTTTTCTTTTACTAGGCTGGCCACGAACCTACCATATAGCATAAGCAATCTTTGAACTCACAATTGTCATCCCTTCTTAGCCTCTTGGTACCACCTGTGCCCCGAAGCCTGGCTCATATCTGTATTTTCTATTCCTTTTTGAGGCTTACCTCAACTCTGTAGCGACCTTTCTACTTCTCCCTCTTACGTTCTGGGATTATAGGCATGCATCACCATGCTTGTGTTTTAGATCCTTTAACAGTCATGTTTGACACAGGATCTTCTGTTGCCGAGGCTTGCTTAGAACGCTTCTTCCTCCTGTCGTCTCTTCCTTGGTCCTGAAATTGCAAGTGTGTGCTACTGGCCACAGGTATCCTTTGGTGCTTTAGTGAAGCACCAGGAACACACACTTAGGTGACAGTTCTCATATCTCATCAGATGCGAGTGCACACTGTTAACCTGAATAGACCATACCTCAGTGAATGGACTGTATCTGGTAGCCACACTGCGCAGTCTGGAATTCCTTTGGTCAGGTCTTCAGGAGCTCAAGATCTTGTGTCAGTAATCAATAACCCCAATCCGCCAGAACCAAGCAGCCCGCCAGCCCCTTGCTTAATCAGAATGTTGCGAAGGCTGAAGTCTGTAATGAATCCTTATAAATTTGCCTTCAATCCTCTCCTGGCTGATGACAGCTTTGCATATGTAGATCCGCATTTGCTGCTCGGTGGGAGAGCGCAGTTGACATTTCAAAGACTACAAAATATGATCTGGAAAATAAACACTGCTGTAGTAATTTTGATGGTTGATCATCTGTTTAATGTAATGTCAGTTAACTCGGAGACTGTAAACTAGGCTGACTTGATTTGTTATCAATTTTCAGTGCTGTTTAGCATCCTGAACACAAAAGCAAAACAAAACAACCCCCTCCTCCCCATAAGATCCGAGGAGGAAGCATCAGGATAGAGTTTTATCTTTATGAGATGAACTGTCAGGTGGTTTCCAGACTCTAAATGTAGGTTGCTTTGATTAATTCTAAGACACAAAAAGGCACTTTATGCTTTCAAATGTAAGGAGATGATATTCCAGACAAAGGGCCTATTGATTTCTTCTTCATCTTTGTTCTCATGTTAGTGAGCTCCAACCCAAGGACACTTGTTTAGACTGAATTGACTCATGCAAATACTTGGTGGAGTTCTGTTTGATAACTTCTGTGATTGTTATTGCCTTTGTTAAAATGCTGACATTTTTCATTAACCGATAACGTTAATGACATAATAAGCTTGACTTGGGACTGAAGTTGTTATCTGTCAGTTATTGAAGATGTGGGCAGGTTACTTAGAATATAGAAACTTTCATGTTCTAAATTCCATATTTTCAAAGTAAAGGTATATATTGCAGACTGTTCTGTGTGACCCAAATTTAAGAAGTATAGATATACACTAATCAAAGTAAATAGTTACTGAGCATGTACTATAGAAGAGAAGCCAGTCACTACCTTGCTCTTCCTCATCAACCCTGTTCCCTACTAATGCGTCTTTGACATTTGCATCATTAGCTTGTAGTATCTATCCATGTAGCTCTAGATAATATGCTTCCATGACTATTTACATTAATACAATCAAGTTTTAACCGGTCAATTTCAGAGTCCCCCCACTAGCTCACCATTCTGGTAGGCCATAGCTCTCAACAACCGTCTTGCCTGAATCAGCGCAGTTGCGTCATTGTTCCTGAAGACATCAAGATTTTCCACAGTCACCCTGGGCTTCTGTAAAGGCTAAAGATAGAGTTCATAAGATTAAAAGAAACAGAATGAGGGTCATGGTTGGAAGTTTGGGGGCTATGGACACTGCCACATGGCTTGGTTAGCCACCAACATCTGCGCAATGATGGGGAACACACAGGAGAATGTCTCACACAGCTGTTTACACATCATTTCAAAAATTAAAATTATTCTTGTTATTTTTCCTTATAAAAGTGCTCTTTAGTTTTGATACAGGTTCTTACTGACATCTTACTAAATTGTTGAACTTAGCTTGGACCTCACCGTGAAGCTCAGGCTAACTTGAATTTGGAATATCATCTTCTTGGTGGCTGGGGTTACAGTCACAAAGCTTAGCCATGTATGAAATTTCAAGTCTTGTCTTTTTTTCCTGGGCTCGTAATATGCCTATCATGTTATATTAATTTCTCACGTATAAATATATCATCACATTGTATATTATTATATAATATAATGACACATGCTTATAATTTATAGTTTTAATATTATATTAATATATCCTTCCTTTTGTGACCTCTTTCATTAGCTACTTTTGTGTCCCCAGCAAGATCAAAGCTTGGAGGACAACTTTGTGGCTGTCATCTCTCTTCTTCCCCATGTGGCATCCAGGGGCTGGGCCCACCTTGTCATGCTGGGGGGCAGTTACCTCTTTCCAGTGTGTTTCCTAATGAATCATCTATTTGGCCTTCAGTTCTGCAAATCAATATTAATATACAAATGTATCGGTATATTATAATATACCATTTATTCAGTATGACATATCGAAACAATACATTTATATATTATAAATATATCACATTTTATACATGAATGCTATAGTCCTTCCTTTATGCAATGGTTTATTTTTTTTTTTATCACATATATATTTAGCATGCTGGGGATTGGATCCAGGGCCTTGTGCATGCTGGCAACTGGTCTACCACTGAGCTATACCTCTAAACATTTCTCTCTCTTACACACACACACACACACACACACACACATTTTTGAAAGACTCTCATTGTGTAGCTCAGACTGTCTTCTCATTTGAGATTTTTCTGCTTCTCTCTCCAGAGTGCTGGGATTATAGGTGTGTGCGACCATGCTTAGCTCTCTCACACTTTCCCAAGCTTCAAATCATTCTTTATGTTTTTATTTGATACTTCATTAGCAATTTTTTCTTTCTTCTCAGTCTCTCTGTATCTGTGTCTGTCTGTCTGTCTGTCTGTCTGTCTGTCTGTCTGTCTGTCTGTCTGTCTCTCTCTCTCTCTCTCTGTCTCTGGTTCTGTGCAGCTCTGGCTGTCCTGGGTACTTGCTCTGCATACTGGCCTTGAACTCAGAGATCTACCTGCTTCTGCCTCCCAAGTGCTGGGATTAAAGGTGTGCACCACGACCACCTGGCCATCTTTGTTTTCCTTATTTTCACAGAGCTTCAACTTCAAATCCCTCCTCAGCACTTTGATGAACACTGTAGCTCAAGCTGTCCTGACTTCTTGTTTTATGTCAGACAACAGAACCCTGACTGCACTGCTTCTGTAGGTCACTCTCTGGGGCACAGCGGCCAGATGGTATGTGAAGAGGACCAAGCAGCTCCCATTGTCCTGCCTCCTTTATTTTTCATAGTAGTTAAATCCAGTGGGCGTCACTGAACTGCTCGCTTCTTTCACTCTTTAACTTTTGCAATGTAAGTTCCACAAGAGCCAGGGCATCACTGCTTTTGTTCATTTCCATATCTCCAGGGCCAAGAAGGCTCGGCAAGGATCAAGAAGTGAGTGAGCGATTGCTCTCTGACAGGACCTCCTCCTGGAGTCACGTACTTGTTTCTTCATGTAGAACCACACCCTTTTCCTCCTCTTTTATCCTAAATAGTCACTATTTTCAAAATCTCTTAAGTGCAATTTAATTTTGGCACAATTTAATGTTGCCCAATTTTTTTTCTATTGCCTCACTCAATTTATTTAAAAAAGTCCAGAATGTTTAGTAGCAGAACAGAGTATCCAATAAATAGATAATGAAATGATGAATTGCTTTTATGAGTTTTCTATACAACAATCTTTCTTCCTTCCTTCTTCCTTCCTTCCTCCCTCCCTTCCTTCTTTCCTTCCTTCCTTCCTTCCTTCCTTCCTTCCTTCCTTCCTTCCTTCCTTCCTTCCTTCCTTCCTTTCTTCCTTTCTTTTTTCTTTTTTGTACAATAATTTAAGAAAAAAACCCCTTTATCGTGATAGCTTCAGAGAGAAACAAATTGGAATTTAATTTGATTTTACAGAAAATTCTCTTGGAACATAATTGTGGTAAATATCTAAGTACTTATTTAATGCTGTGCACTGTGTGTCCAGGTACATGATGTTGTGTATGTATGTATACACAAGTGTCTTTTAAGATTGAGACAGTAACATAGTAGTAAAACACATGGTCTTTACTTTTGTAACTTGCCATAGTTTGAATATATATCCCCAAAGTCTTTTGTGTTAATGTCTTCCTACAGGGAATGGTAGAACTTTTTAGATGCTATGCCTCTATTCATTGAGGATGTGCAATTGAAGGGAAAGTAAAAAACTCCCAGCCTTTTCTGCTTACACTTTGCTTTCCTTCTTTCTTTCCTTCTTTCTTTCTTTTGTTCTTTCCTTCTTTCTTTCTTTTGTTCTTTCTCTCTCTCTCTCTCTCTGCCTCTCTCTCTCTCTCTCTCTCTCTCTCTCTCTCTCTGCCTCTGTCTCTCTGTCTCTCTCTCTTTCTCTCAGTCATGAGGTCAATGTTTTTGTCATGTGCTACTGTGATGTGTTGTGTCACAAGCCCTAAGCAGTGGGATCAATGTATGACATACTGAACCTGTAAAGTTATCAACCCCAGGTTTTTGTTATGGCAATGGAAAGTACATTAGCACACAGTCTGTTTTCACTCTCTTAAATTAAAAATAAAAGAAAAATCTTTCATTACTGTACTGGCTATTTTATGTCAACTTGACCCAGGCTAGAGTCATTTGAAATATGGGAACCTCAACTGAGAAAATGCCTTCCTAATATTGGGCTGTAGGCAAGTTTGTAGGGTAGTTTTTAAGTTAGTGATTGATGGGGAGGGCCATCCTGTTGTAGAGAGTGCCATCTTTGGGCTGGTGGGTCTGTGTCATATAAGAAAGCAGGCTGAGCGACCCATGGGGAGCATGGTCATCAGCAGTGCCCCTCCATGGCCTGGCCTCCGCACCAGCTTCTGCCTTCAGGCTCCCGCTCTATTTGAGTCTCTGTTCTGAGTGCCTTCAATAATATGGAAGTGTAAGTCAAATGAGCCCCTTTCCCCAAGTTGCTTTGGGCATTGTGTTTCCTCATAGAAATAGAGGCCCTAACTGGGACAATCACCTAATGTTGTTTATCTTAAATAGCACAACTCCAAACAAGCAAAAAACAGAATTCATGACCCAGTTGAGTCACACACGAAGTTTTCTTGTAATGTCTATGTGTCACTTTTCTACAATTTTCTAGGACTATTTGTGCAGTGGGTTGTTATACACATTTACAACAAAACAATGAGTTCTTTTTTTTTCCCAGACAGTATTGTATTGGTTTAACTTAAGAGCATATGGCAATTTACATATAAACTGTTTTATGTTTGGAATAATAAAAATGTCAGGACAAATAGGAAATGTTAAACATGGTGATATTTTTATACCATGTAAATTTATTGCTCCATTTAAAAATTAAAATTATGAAGGCATATGATTGATCTTGCTCAGTACAGTTACCACAGAGACCAGGCAACTCTGCCAGAGCTGTTCCTTCATTTCTGGCTGAGCACTGTTTTATTTGGTAAATAATTTGACAGCTGCAATGCACTCTTTCATCTTGTAACCCCATATGAAGCCTACCTAGAAAGCTGAGGAATGTTCTGGACGTATTGACTTAGGTGTAAACACGTTTCTTTCGCCGCCTTCCTCTAAGGAACACAGTGAAGTACTCTCGGCTTCTTCCTTCTACTTTGCCTTCCTTCCTGGAGTTTTCTCCGGTGCTTCTCAAGTCCCCATGGACGCGCGTTTTTATATTCTTCTCCCAGGTTAAACAACAAGAGTACAAGGTCCTTGGAGTGCAGGCCAAAGGGACTTGTTCTCCCCTCTTCAAATGGAATAAAATAGACAAGACAATGAACGGGATGGGGAAGAGAGACACGTCTGAACAAGAGACGAGCCGGGCAGACAGTAGATCTTGTGTGATTTACTCAGGGCTCGTGTTTTCATTCCTTCTAAATTTTGAAAGAGGTGAAAGATATGTGTGAACACCTATGAGTATATATAAAAACAAATGTGTGCATAAAATCCTGTCTCTAAACTATCTCGAATAACTCAGGCCTGTCAGCTGGATTCCCTAGGAAAAAGAATTGGTGGAGAGAAATTCTTTAAAGTAGTTATTGCCTCTTTTGGGATCAGAGAATGAATTTTGACTTGTGTTTAGAGACTGCATTAATATGGGCAGTACAAAGATCTAGATAACATATCCCAACCATAAAAAAGAGATAAAACCAGGAAAATGGAAATTTTTGCATCAACTTCAGACTCAGACAGGGGTCAACAGGGAGTTGTTGAGCTGTAGTCTCAGGCAGTGATACCTCCTGCTTCCCCCCATAAAGTGCTGGGCGGAGGGAAGTGTTCAGTGCATGCTTTTGGTGCAGGCAGAAGACAAGTGTTTACTCATGGTAATGTCGCTGTCAAGTGAGTCATTCCTTAAGTCTGGTGATCATTCCCTCTCAGGGGGTGCGTGCTGACCCCCTCAGCCCAGCCCCAGAGGGTTAAGATTCTGCACCTCAGGGTACCAGTTTCTTTTGATGAACTGTTTTCCCCACAGTTTCTCTGACAAGACAAAGTGAAACAAGAAACAGGCCGTTCTGAGAGAAACAGGCTGTTCTGAGAGAAACAGGCCGACTCAAGCATAAAGCCTTCTTGGTTATAATTCACTCACTTTCTAGAACCTTCTTGTGTGCATCACAAGAAGGTTCTAGAAAGAAATATCCCTGGATTCAATCTCGGCAGCACATTGTGTGGGCATGTGGTAAAAGCAGGCAGGCTTCACTATATGTGTGCAAGGTCCTAGTGTTGGTGATGATGTTATCCTAGTATTGGTGATGATGTTATCCTACTGGAGGGGGGTGATGATGTTATCCTAGTATTGGTGATGATGTTATCCTACTGGGGGGTGATGATGTTATCCTAGTGTTGCTGACGATGTTACATTATCAGCTAGTGTTGGTGATGATGTTATCCCAGTGTTGGTTATGATGTTATCCTAGTGTTGGTGATGATGTTATCCTAGTATTGGTGATGATGTTATCCTACTGGGGGGGGGGTTGATGATGTTATCCTAGTGTTGCTGATGATGTTATCCTAGTGTTGGTGATGATGTTATCCTAGTATTGGTGATGATGTTATCCTACTGGGGGGGGGGGTGATGATGTTATCCTAGTGTTGCTGATGATGTTACATTATCAGCTAGTGTTGGTGATGATGTTACATTATCAGCTAGTGTTGGTTATGATGTTATCCTAGTGTTGGTTATGATGTTATCCTAGTGTTGGTGATGATGTTATCCTAGTGTTGGTTATGATGTTATCCTAGTGTTGGTTATGATGTTATCCTAGTGTTGGTTATGATGTTATCCTAGTGTTGGTGATGATGTTATCCTACTGGGGGTGATGGTGTTATCCATATTATTTTCTTTGACAAGGGAAAGGAGGCCAAGGGATATTAAATAATTGGGCCACATTACATACTTTAAGGCAGATCTGGAAATGAACTAGCTTCAAAGAAGAAGCACCACAGAACAAAATATGACTCAGTAAATGTTTTTGAAATGAATTGATAGGTAAGTGGGATGCTTTTAAGACAAAACCACTGTTGTCAGCATATAAATAATTTTGCTTTTATCCATATTAAATCATTTTAAGATTAAAGAAATTATTTATTATCACCAATATATTAGCAATGATAAATACGTCTTCATAGTAAAATAATACTTTCAGATGAAATAAAAACTTAGAAAGTACTGATTTGTCTACATTATCTATTGAATTGTGTAAGAATTGGTGAGGTAATAAAGTATTATTTTTCATCATTTTATAGGACTATGTCAAAATCTGCCCACTGAAAGTGCCTCTTAAAAAGTGAGGATTTAGGATCTTTTACTTTAAACTTCTCTATTACGTTTTTCTGTTCTCACTGTTGCAGGTAACTGGTTGCTTAATTCAATATTAATGATATAGCTGACAAGCTATGGAAAATAACTTTTCTGCTTGTCTTCCATGAAAGACAGACAGAAAGCAAACAAGTATTTATTCATTGGAGCTTTTTACATGCTATGTTTCTACATGTGGTGTGCTGAGCCATGGCTTGACCAAGAAGCTATCTCTAGGAAAGGAAATGAGGCACAGGTGTCACAGGGTGAGACTAGGTCCACCAGGCTACACATGCATGAGGTTGCATGGGACCAACATGGGTATTGCCATAGCAACAGCAGAAATAAAGGACAGGTAGGGCGAGGGACTTTGAGGCTCAAGATAGGTCCGTATAGACTAAGCAACAGATAAACGCAAGCAAGCATGGGGCAAATACAAATCAGAAGATGCGAAAACCAGTTCAGTTCTCAATCGCTACCTTCTCGCTCTTTAAAGGATGCTAAAAGAGTTGATTGGAGAGAAGCAGAGTAGACAGAAGTCACAAGAGTATAGGGATAGCATGGGGAACGGGCACCAGCACATAGAGGGAAAGGCAGATCTGGCATTCTATAGCACAGAGTGTTAGCTACTAGCTGCAATATCAATCACTCATTTCAAAATAACTAGAGAAGAGGTTGGAAGTTCCTATCACACATAGATGATACTATTTGAGGAGATAAGAGTGTTAGTTAATGTAATCTGATCACTAGACACTACAGGTATATGTAAAGCCATAGTATTAAACCCATAAATAAACAGAAATACCTTACCTTTCACCAGAGAATTCTTGGAACTTTGGAGTCTCAACTGACTCTACCATCAAAGATAACTAATGACCCTGTATATTGGAAATAAAGAAAAATAGTTGTCAGTCGTCAATGAAGAAAATAAGGAAAGAAAACTCAAATAATAGAAGGTTTTGAATCAAATAACCATGGCAGTCTGCACCACGACCCTGGCAAATGCAGGACCATGAATAAGTACCTGGAAAATAAAAAAAAATAAGTTTTAAGTTCCAACTATGTCAATAAAACAACACTGAGAAGCAGACTGTTCTTGCCTATTTTCTGCTGCTCTGACACACAACCATTAGACAAACCAACGTCCAGAAGAAGAGGGCCTGCTCCAGATTACAGCTCCCAGGTCAGGACATGAACTCGAGGCAGGAACTGAAACAGAGACCATGGAGGAGTGCTGTTTACTGGCTAGCTTCCTCAGGGTGGTTCAGCTTGCTTTCTTATTCATCCCAGACCTACCAGCTGAGGGACTGTAAGCTCCACAGTGGGCTGGACCCTCCCACATTAGTCAGCAATCAAGAAAATGCCACACAGATGTGCCAGTAGTCCAGTCTGATGGAGTCATGTCTGTAACTGAGATTCCCTCTTCCCCAGTGTGTCTAGGTATGCCTATTGACACAAACTACAACATAGATGAGTATACCAGCTAATGACAGGGATGGTCATAATGAATTTAAGAGATTCTAGGTCAGACATAAAATATAAAGAAAGGCAGAGGGTGGCTTAATGGATGTAATTGTATGTTCCGAGGAAATAAACACCAAAACAAAAGCCATAGACTTAGAGCATGCCGGAACTTATATGTCTCAAATAAAATATGTTGAGTATGTAATGCAAAATTAGATAGAACTTTTCACCTCTTTAGACAGTGTGGAGTAAGGACTGTGTGAAATTCTAGGGGTGCCTGAGTGAGTATTTTAGATTTGGGTTGGTAGTGTTGAGAAAGAATAAATAGGCTCTGGGGCAAACTGACTTTTGAGCTGAAAAACGACTCCCAGTCATGCCCAAGCATAAAACTACCTTCTTCTTTTGTAGAAAATGCAAAATGAGAATCAGAACTGAAACAAGAAGGCAAGAACTGGAAAGAATTCAGCTCATCAGCAGCTTTGGGTAGCCGGCTTCTAGTCTAGGAGGAGTTATTGGAAACGCAGCTGTACCGAGGTGAAGAGATGTTTAGTTTATTAGAGAGGAATGAAAAATGTTTAGATGTTGAACTATGCCAGAGAAGGTCAGATAATATGAGGTAATGTGAAACTAAGCAGCTCAGCAATGCCTGCTTCATGCTGTGTCTACAATTTAGGGCCATTTCTTCCAGGTAGGTATATGCTGCAGGAACAGCCACATACAATTTTAATTTTCTGGATAACATCCTCATTCCGTTTTTTTTTTTTTTTTAAGATTTTTCTGTATAGTTGTTGTAATACTTTAATCCCAACTCCTTTAAATGTTAGTTTCTACCTTGGTGATGTGAGCATGAATCGCACACTTGTCTTTACACTCTTTTGATTATTCTTCATTTAAGGAAGCTTTATCAGTCTGGGGGAAAGGAATATTAAGAGCTGGTTGGGCACTAAACTTTACTACTGACATTACCTATTAAGTATCTCTAAAGGAAATAATAAAATGGCAGCTTTTTAGAGCCCGTTTGTGACTAATAAAATATGGGTTAAAATCTCCCACTCTATTATACTTTTACTTGTTTAATTATTACTGTAATAGGACAGTGCAGGGCTATCAAGAATCAACTCTCTCAACTCCTCCAAAGAGCCAGACCCTACACTGGAAGACTCTCAAAGTCTAGAGCTTGTTGAAATAAAAGATAATCAGAGCAAATAAAGATAGCCAACAGGCAAAAGATCATCTCTTAATAAGGAAATGTAATAAACAGAATATTTAAGTCTGAGATTATAAATTCACATAACCCACTACTTTCCTGTTCCACTTACCTGTGACTCCATATTTGCTCAATGTTTTACCTTAATTTACTCATCCAGAAAATGGGCAATAGTCATAGTAGATTAAAGAAGTTGGTATTAGAACTAAGGGACCTGCTGTATGTAAATATAATGGTACCAGGACTGATGAATTCTATGTAGCCAGTGCATGTTAAATCATAAAAGTTTTGTTGGAGGAACTATGACTTCTTTTTCTAATACATGCTCATCCAATGGCCTAGTAGTATGTCTAATGTGTTTATGAAGCTATTTAAGTGGCAGTCCAGCTATTTATAAATGTCTCCTCCTATTTTGATATCTGTCTAAAAGCTGTTACAACTGACTTTCCACAGGCGGGGAGGAATCTGTAGCTGGGGGAGGCTAGGGAGAGAGCAAATCTATTAGATTACAGAAATACCTTGCGGATGCCCACTAACTTCACAGCATTGTTTTTAGTTGTGAGAATAAGCTACAGTCCCTGCTTCTCAGTATTTATAGTGTAATAAAGTACACAGATACAGATGCAAACACTGCCATACAATAGAGAAAGCTTAAAAGGGGCTGCCTGAGGGGGGGGTTATGCCTGGATTAAGATTCAGATTTAAATTAAACCAATATTTAACCAATAAGCGACTGGATTTCAGACACGTTTCTTAGCATTCACTGCCGTTCCATATCGAACCAATCACCCACAGCTCTAAATTGGAACATTACTTATTGTGATATGCAGTAATCACTTTAAATTCCCATCGCAACAGCGTTAGTTAAGATAGTTCTGTCTATGTTTCAAGTCAGGAGAAAAGATAAAATGATCCTTGAAGAAACCGTATGTTGTTGAGTAGAGTTACCTTTCTCAGTCTTTCTAGGGCTTGTGGCCACATTCATTCATTCACTGCATTGATTCAGTCAGTGAAAGTTCATTAAGCTTTTCTTTCATTCATTCTTTCGCTCTTCCTTTTTCTTTCTCTCTTTCTTTTACTCCTTTCTTTCTTTCTTTCTTTCTTTCTTTCTTTCTTTCTTTCTTTAATTTATTTTTTTATTGAATATCGTCTTCATTTACATTGCCAATGGTAAAACTTTTCCCGATATCCCCCTCCCCTAAGACCCCCAACCCCTCTCCCTCCTCCTTCCCCCTGCCTCCACATATATGCCTCTCCACCCAACACACTCCCTCCTCCCCCCACCTCAGTTTCCCTTTGGGGCCTCTGTTGAGCCTTTACCTGATCATTCCTCTCACTGATGCCCAACAAGGCCTTCTTCTGCCACATTTTTGGCTGGAACCATGTGTGCCCCTCGGTTGATGGTTCAGTCCCTGGGAGTCTTGGGGTGTCTGGGTGGCCGAAATCATTGTTCTTCCCATGGGCCGTAAACCCCTTCAGCTCCTCTGGACCATCCCCCAACTCCTCTATTGGGGACCCCATGCCCAGTCCAATAGTTGGTTGTTAGCATCTGCCTCTGTATTTGTAAGGCTCTTGCAGGGCCCCTCCGGAGACAACCACATGCTCTAGAGCATGGCATGCTCCTTTTGGTATACACTTCTTGTCGTCCATAGTAGTGTCAAGGTTTGTTGGCTGTTTATAGGATGAATCCCCAGATGGGCAGTCTCTGGGTAGCCTTTACTTCAGTCTCTGCTCCACACATTGTCTCCCTTATTGCTCCCGTGACTATTTTGTTCCCTTTCTTAGAGGAACTGAAGCACCCTCACTTAAGTCCTCCTTGTTCTTGAGCTTGGTGAACTGTAACTTGTTTATTTTGAGCTTTTGGGCTAACATCTGCTTATTAGTGAGTGCATACCATGTGTGTTCTTTTGTGGTTGGGTTACCTCGCTCAGGATGACACTTTCTAGTTCCATCCATTTGCCTAAGAATTTCATGAATTCATTGTTTTTAATAGCTGAATACTTTCTTTCTTTCTTTCTTTCTTTCTTTCTTTCTTTCTTTCTTTCTGTGCTGGGCATTGCGGATTTACAGATAAATATTCTGCACTCTCCAGATTCAAGTTTACAGAAAAATAAAACAAAACAATAGTCCATCCACAGTAATTCCATTGTCAGTTGGCAATCTATAATTGAGAAAGGAAGTAGTGAGTCACTTGTTTCCTTGCAATTATTTGTGTCTCTGGGGAAGTTGATAAAACATGGCTCTGAATTCTTGGTTCTATAATCCTGAGTTTGTTGCTGCCTTGACTATCAGCCCCTGCGCCGAGCGCCAGGCCACCAGCCCCTGTGCTGAGCGCCAAGCCACCAGCCCCTGTGCTGAGCGCCAGGCCACCAGCCCCTGTGCTGAGCGCCAGTCTCACAGTATGAACTCCCTTTTACTTGTCATCTAATCCACCCCCAAAAGATAAAACATCTCTAACATGAGATTTCTCCATTTTTCAAGGTTACAGCATCTGCTGATGCACCTCGAAGAAGTGAACACTTGAATTCAACAAAGGGATGAGAGTGCTAGTGGTCTGCAGTTAGGATGTCTGCCTTCAGGGTCTGTCTGTCCTGCCATAGAATGTCCTAAGTCACAGTAGAAAATAATGGATCAGGGTGATTAACAGAGGTGAGATTTTTTTAAAAAACTGAATTTGTTCTTCACTAATTTCATACATATATTAAGTACACCTGATAACTCCCTATCCTCTCCAATGTTCTTCCCACCCCTATTAACTTCTCTCCTCCCTATAACTGTTAAACATTCATGTCTTCTTTATTTTGAAACTCATTGAGTTTAACCAGGATCGTATGTGTGACTCTGGCTTTGGATCGTGCTGTTGGGCCTGGTGGGCTCCTCAGTGTTTGGACCGATAGAGACAAGGGCTACCTATTTCCCAGAATCCTCCTTGATCCACAGCTCACTGTTGAGGGGCATATCACCCTGAATGTACCTTCTTTTGTCAGAACTGGACTTTAATGCTTCTTCTGCAGACCCTGACAGTCCAGGGTGAGTGTCTTAGTCTCCTTTAGTTTGTTTCCTTATTATTACAAGACAAAGAATCACCATGCCAGAGCCATTGCACAAATCAAACAAGGTCAACATATATAAATTGCCTAACATAATGCTCTGTGGACTGTGGACAGTAGCAAATTACAGTGTGGGGAGACCAGCAGCTGATAAAGCAAATGACTGAATACAGAAAGCCTCCGGTACTGGGGCTACAGGGGAAGCAGTGAGAAGGGATTCCTGATTTTAAATGGGATGCTCGCGGAAAGGAATGTCTGCACAAAGCTACGGGAGGAGTGAATGTCAAAAAAATCTGTACCATCTGCATGGGTGAAAAGGCAGGAAGAAACGCCAGTGCCCGTGGGCGTGCTTGTGTGTGTGTGTCTGCATGTGTTCATGCCTCTATGAGTGTTTATGTGTGTGTGCATGTGCATGTGTTCTTCCTCTGTGTGTGTGTGTGTGCTTGCATGTGTTCATGCCACACCTTCTCTGTGTGTGTGTGTGTTTGTGTGTGTGTGTGTGTGTGTGTTAGGGGACCATCAGGAAGCAGGGCAGATGAAGAGAGAAGAACTGTGGAGGTAGAGTGGATAGGACGGTGTAGATGGCTGGAGCCCTTGTTGGCCTTTCTAAGAGATGAGCTTCCACGCTAAGGCAGAAGGAAGTCTTGGGATGTTCGCGTGGAGAGCAATGTGATCTGCCTTCCTTATGTATTCTAAGTGACTCCCTCCAGAGGAACAGGCAGTGTGACCAGACTAGTACAGGATGAGTATCTTCATCTGACATACTTGGAACCAAAGCTATTTAGGACTTCAGGCTTTTTTGGATATTAAAATATTTGCACACACACAGCAACACATTAGGATGGGACCCATGCCCACGTTTGAAATTCCTTTATGTTTCACATATATGTTATACACATAACTTGAAGATAGATTTCTGCAAAATTTTTTACTACAAACCTAATGAGAAGCCAGATTTATTTCCTTGTGATAGTGTGCTAACACTGAAAATCTCTTGAATTTGGAGAATATTAGATTTTAGTTATTTTAGATTAGGGATTCTCAACTGTGTTATTAATATTAATGGTAGAATCTAGGATGTAATTTTTTTTCTGTTAGAGATTGGCTATTATGTTCTTACCATAGAAATCCTGCTTAATCTTTTAAAACAACTTCATCCATGACTTTCAATTATGCAGGGAATATGCTTGCTTTGCACACACACACACACACACACACACACACACACACACACACACACACCCCAAATACATACCACAAACACATACACACACCCACATACACACTATGTACATATACACACCACATATACACACACACACAAGCATATACACTGAGTATGTACATTTAGTGCTGTACATATATACATGTGTTTAAGGCTACTAATAATGACAAGGGAGACTGGATAGCAACTTATTTTTTCTTTTCTTTTTTCTAAATTCTTTGTTTAGATTCCAAAGGCTTTCCCCTTTCCCTATTCCCCCCTCTCCATATGTCCCATAGGCCCTCTTCTCTCCACCCATTCTCCAATCACCCCCTCCCTTTTCTCTGTCCTAACTTATTTTTTCATATAAAGGACATTAATTGGTGCTGGATTACAGGTTCAGAGGTTCAGTCCATTATCATCAAGGTGAAAACAGGGCAGCATCCAGGCAGGCATGATGCAGGCAGAGCTGAGAGTTCTACATCTTCATCTGAGGGCGGCTAGTGAAAGACTGACTTTCAGGCAGCTAGGGTGAGGTTCTTAGAGCCCACGCCCACAGTGACACACCTACTCTAACAGGGTCACACTCTCTAATCGTGCCACTCTCTGGGCCAAACACAAACCATCACGTTCCACTCAGTGGCCCCCATAGGCTTATTAAAACACATGAGTCTAGGGGGGCCATACCTACCCATAGAATAATAAAAATCCTTAGCCAGACAATTTGTTGAGATTTGGGGGCGGCAGCTTCCCTGTCAGGCCTAAAAGACACTATCTTGCATCAGGCATCCTGGTTGTCTGGCCCTTACAATCTTTCTGCTTTCTCTTCCTTGATGTTTCTTGAGCCTTAGGTGCAGAAACTTCTCTGAGAGTCCCATGTAACCATAGATAGAAGGCTTAGTATTTAAAACACTGTTAGGAGCTAAATTTATTTAGGGATATATCAGCAATAGATACTCTTTTAGGGTCAATTTCATCTCCAGTCATGTGTAATTGACTAGATTTACAGTACCACACATGAGTCTGCCCCTTATTGATCAGACGTTAAGTCCAATTGGACAACTATTGGCTGCCCCCATGATACTAATGCCACTGTTACACCATTGAGGATATCTTGCTGGGCCAGTCACGGCTGTATTTTGCTGGATTTTCAGCCAAATAAGAAGATTTATTGCTTTTCTCCCTTGGCAGCTTGTAAAGCACCTTCCAATACTATGAGAACCAGTTCTCAGGAAGGAGACCTCCAGGTGAGTATCAGTTTAATTCCTGCAGGTCCTGTGTCTACATATGTGGGTTTTCAGCAGCAGGATCTTAACCCTCACGTTCTATGGGGCTATGAAGGAAACTGATGATAGTTTGTTTTGCTTTGGGGGGGGGGTCTCCTGGAACCCTCTAACTAACCACTTGAAGGGTAGTATCAAGGACCAGCCTCACCTTAGAGAGGGGCTCCTGAGAGAACAGGTGTTTGAGAATGACAGAAAAAGAGACTCAAAGTCAAACCACAGGGCGCAAGCTAATGGCTTGTGTTCTGCTCAAGAGAGCTTTTCCTCCTTATTTCTGTTCTGTCTACTCATTTTTTCATTCAGCAGAGAGTCATTCAATGTCCATGAGCTTGTAAGTGTTCTATTGTTTCTGATGTTGATATCCAGCTTTAATCTATGGTGATTCATAGAATGTAGGACATTATTTCAATTTTCTTGTATCTGTTGAGGCTTGCTTTGTGTCCGAGTTTGTCGTCAGTTTTGGAGAACATTCCACGAGTGTCAGTATATTCTTTTTGTTTGGGTGAAATGTTCTATAAATATCTTTAAGATTCATTTGCTTTATAGCACCTCTCAGGTCCAGTATTTTTTTGTGTAGTTTTTGCCTGGATGCTCTGTACATTGGTGTACAGATGGGTGTTGAAGTCTCCCACTATCAACGTGTGAACATCAATGTTTGATTTAAGCTGTAATACCATTTCATATACACACTTGTGTGCCCTTATGTTTAGGGCATAGATATTGAGAATTGAAATGTCATCTTGGTGGATTTTTCTCTGATGGCTATGTAGTGTTCTTCTTTGTTTCTTTTCTTTTTCTTTCTTTTTCTTTCTTTCTTTCTTTCTTTCTTTCTTTCTTTCTTTCTTTTATCTTCTTCTTCTTCTTTTTTTTTTTTTTACTAGTTTTGGTTTGAACTCTATTTTGTTAGATATTAAAATTGCAACACCAGCTGCCTTCTTAGGAACATTTGCTTGGTATATCTTTTTCCAGTCCATTACCCCGAGGTAATATTTATCCTTGATATTGAGGTATATTTCTTGGACGCAGCAGCATTCATTCTGTTACTCTGTGTTTTTTACTGGGGAACTGAGATCACTGATATTGAGAAATATTAAGGATTAATGATTGTTGGTTCATGTTATTTTGTTGGTGGTGGAGGTGCTGGTGTGTGTGTGTCCCTTCTTTTGGATTTTTGGTCGAGATTATTTATTTCCTGTGTTTTCATGGGTGTAGTTAACCTCCTTACATTGGAGTTTTCCTTCTAGCACCACATGTAGGGCTGGATTTGTATATTGATATTGTTTACATTTGACTTTATCATGGCATATCTATGGTGATTGGAAGTTTTGCTGGGTATAATAGTCTGAGCTAGAATGTGTGATCTCTTAGAGTCTACAGAGCATCTGTCCAGGTCTTCCTGGCTTTTGGAGTCTCCATTGAGAAGTCAAGTGTAATTTTCATAGGTCTGCCTTTATATGTTCATTTTATATGGTCTTTTCTCTTTGCAGCTTATATCTTCTTTGTCCTGCATGCTTAGTCTTTCAATTATTATGTGATGAGGGAACTTCTTTTCTAATCCAGTCTATTTGGTGTTCTGTATATTTCTTGTATCTTTATAGGCATCTCCTTTAGGTTAGGAAAAGTTTCTTCTGTGATTTTGTTGAAAATACTTTCTGGGTCTTTGGGTTGCCCTTCTTTTTTTCCCCCTTTATTCCTGTCATGTTAGGTTTGGTCTTTTCATAGTGTCCTAGATTTCCTTGAGGTTTTGTATCAGGAATTTTTTAGATTTAACATTTTCTTTGACCAGTGTATCAATTTCTTCTATTGTCTCTTCAATGCCTGAGACTGAATAACCTATGATGGTGATTGTCATGGAGAAAACTGATTAGCTCTTTCTGTTTCCTGTACTCTTCATCTAGAGCACTGTGTGGAGACTTATTTTTTTTAATTTTCTATATTCTTCGTTTACATTCCAAATGATTTCTCCTTTCCTGGTTCCCTCCTCCTCATAAGTCCCATAAGCTCTCTTTCCTCCACCTCTTCTGCAATCAACTCCCTCCCATTTCTCTGTCCTGGTGCTCCCCTACAATGCTGCATCAAGCCTTTCCAGGACCAGGGCCCTCTCCTTCCTTCTTCTTGGGAATCTTTTGATATGTCAGTTGTGTCCACTTATCAGTGACTGAATTCCATGTGTGTTCTTTTGTGATTAGGTTACCTCACTTAGGATGATATTTTCCAGTTCCAACTATTTGCCTAAGAATTTCATGAATTCATTGTTTTTAATTGCTAAGTAGTATTCCATTGTGTAAATATAGTGTGGAGACTTATTAAGATGTCCCCATCCCTGCTGGCATGTCAGCTGGCATTGTCATTACACAAGCCTTATTTAGGCTGTGATATTGCTGAGCTATCCTGGGTGAAACTTTCCTGTCATGTGTAGGAGACACTAGCTAGATAGCAGCAGGTGTTTGGGGTTTCTGGCTCTCAAAATATTTCTTTCCCCACTTCAGTGGTTTTGATGAAGTCTCACTTATTATGTCATCTCATAGTTTGTGGGTTTTTTGGGTAAGATTTAGGAAATATTTACAACTAACAGTTACAGAGTATCTTTTTTCTACTTTCAGAATGATTATAATTTTATTCCTTATATTTAGGTCTGTGGATTAATATTGAGTTAAGTTTTAGTCTACAATGATTGCTTTATTAAAAAATTTGAAAACCTAAATAAATGTAAAGATACATCATATTCATACAAAAAACTCAGTATTATTAGTCAGTTTGTTCCTTGTATTAGTTAAAGTTCTCCAGAGTCACCAAACTTATGGAATGGCTGTATATATTAAGGGAATTGATTGGAATTACTTACAGTCTGCAGCCCGACTAACCCAACAATGAACATTTGTAAAAGGTAAGTCCTAGAATCTAGCAGCTGCTCAGTCCCACGAGACTCTGTGTTTCAACTGTTCTTCTGTATAAGCTGGAATCCTGAAGAAGAAGGTTCCAGCAGATGCACTGGCAAGAAAGTGCAAGCAGGCGAAGAGGACAGAAACCTTTCTTCTTCAATTGTCCTTATGTAGGCCTCTGGCAGGAGGTGTGGCCCAGATTAAGTGTGTGCACCACCACACCTGGACCTAAGCTGTTTTGTGCTTGGGACTTTCTCCATTCTGGGCTGGCTTTGAACTCAGAGATCTGCTTGCCTCTGTCTCCTGGGATTAAAGGTGTGTATCACCTTACCTGGCCCTGAGTTTTTACGGCTACTATGCTGCAAGATCTGTATCAAAAGCCTGTGTCTTCCAGCCCCAAGATCTAAATTACAGGTGTGGCCTCCATTTCTGGATTGTAGTTCATTCCAGATATAGTCAAGTTGACAACTGGGAATAGCCACCACACTCCCAGTTAACTTAGAAATGGAACATAATCTCAGCTGGTTAACATAGCCCATAATTTTTGTAGAAATTTACAAGCTTATTTTGAAGTTTATATAGGACTAGGAAGTGAGTGCCTGAGGTAGATTTTTAAAAAAACATTTGGAAAAAATATCAAATAGATGATTTGTAATAACTAATTCAAGACAGTATAAATATATAGCTATTAACAGTGAAAAGCTGGTGTATAGATAAACAGATAATGGAAGAGAATAGAAAACCCAGGACTCTGCCTCATATTTCATCGATTAGTATTTGGCAAAAGTGCCAAAGTCAGATAAGTTCTGGGAAAGGATAATTTTATCTTTTGAGTAATTGTGCTGAAACAATGAGATATATACTCTCAATCAAGTAAACCTTGGGGTGTGTGGACATTTTAATGAACATTATCTAACGAAATATCATGATTTGAAAAGGATATTGAAACAAGTGATTAGCCATAATATTTCAATTTAAAATGGTGGAAAATGCATTTGCAGCTACGTGAGGAGAACTATGGGAATGATCACATGCACAGAGCACTCGGCACACCAGTGCCTAAAGTGTCTTCTGCAAACGCATGCAATACATCCAGCACCACTGCAATGTCTAGGAGAAAAGCAGGACAATGACAGGACTTTTGAACTGTCTGCCTGGGCAAACCAATTTGCAAACACTGTAAAGTATAAAGTTCAAGATTAGGTTTCTTCCAAACATCCTGAAGAGTTAGTAAAGCAAATACGTGGTGTTGTTCTATTAACCTATTCCGGGTCATAACAGAGCCTACAGTCAGGAAAACTACAACACTTTGATATCGTGGTGAAAGATTTCCTCGCCCGTGCCCTTTGTTATCACTGTTACTCGGTACTCCGTTCTCTAGCTGTTAATCTCCACAGTGAAACAACAGGGGCATCCTCCGTCTCTTGCTCACGGTGGATTTATTAAGAGTCTCTCTACCTTCCACACCAGTAGATGGCATTCTTATTCTTGTTTTTACTTTAATGGTCTCAGGTTCAGGATGAATGTAAAGCCCATATAGTTCCTTTAGTTCAAGATGATCAGTTTCTGATGGCCACAAAAGACTAAAGGCAAATGTAAAACTTGGTGAACTGAAATGTGCCTAAAAAAAAAGTTGATAAACAAACAAACAAACAAACAAACAAAAAAAACCCTCCTGATTTTTTATTTTGTTGGTTGCTATGCAGCTGAGCAGGGCAGGCAAAGCCTTTGCCTTTGAACAAGGCGATGCAAAACAACCACATCGCTCCAGAGCCTGATAGGCTAGCCGCCACGTGTGGGCGTGGCTCAGGCTTTCCTGCAGCTCTCTTTCCCTTCTCGGTTCAGGGGTGCCTTCTGGGTGTGGAAAGAGACCTTGTGACACCACAGTGGATGTGTGAGCTGCCCACTTTGGAGATGTTCCTGATTCAAGCTGCTTCTGTATCAGTGACTCTGCTGTTGGGATCTTACAGCACTAACAGGGATTCCGGCCCTGAGGCCGAGGGACTGAATGCCCAGATCTCAGCTACAGCATGAGATCCTTTCACCTCTACCTGGCTTTGACTCTCCCTCCCATAGGGCCTGACTCCGGCTTGTTACACTGGACTGGGCAAGCTCCAGATAACCTCCTGGCTTGGGTACTCTTGGTGCCGTCCAGTTCCTCTACTAAGAGAACCTGTAGATGTGTTGCTTCTGTCACGTGATTTATGAGCAGTGTAAATAATCTTGGGTCTGCCATTTTTGCTTACTGCTTGTATGTGCCACACGGCCACGCCTATCCTAATGGTTTATTTTATTTTTTATAGTATTCTGCATGGTACATGAGGCAAAGCAACATCTTCCTAGGGTTACACATGAGAAATGTGCTCTAAGGTCCCGTCTTTGCCTCAACTCTCCGTCTATTGGGGGACATGACCATATAAATTCAGGGGGTTCAGAAGCTGTCTGCCTCCCCGTCTCCCTTGATCTTTCCATCACTTTGAGATGTACTTAGAAAGGCCAGTTCTTCCTATTAGGTCTGTTGAGAGCTTCTCTTGTTTTCTTCATCTGTCCTACAGACTCCCTTTGCCCTAGCTCAGAGATCTTAACAGTGATATGTCCAAAATTCATTTTTACATTAGAAACACTAACTTCATTACAAGGAGAGAAGAGACAGTGATTTTCTCTAAAAATATATATATTCTCTAAAAAGAATCACTATAAACCCTATAGCTATAGATACAGAGCATTGCAATACTGCATTGTTTACTCAAATATCCCAACAGATATGCTTTTTCCAAAACTGTGATGCTTCTTGATAAAAATATGAATACAGACACAACATACCCTTGATTGGGTTTTTACTGTCCACTCTAGAATTTCACACATGCTAAACTGGGACAAATGAGGCTGCATGTGCATTTGTAAAAGAAAACTAAAGATTAATGAACCCATGGTCATCAATGTGATTGTGTATACAAATTCTGTACGAGATAGAATAAATCCTCCTTGTTCATTGCAAGACATGGAGAGCCATGACCCTTGTCTAGAAAAACCCAGCAATGCCCTAGCCATTGTGTTAATACATAGACAACTCCATTTCCAAAACCTCTTTCAAGGACCAGTACCATTCCCATTGAGACCCATGTCTTCAGGCCCCTTCCTGTAAAACGTGTTTGTGCTCTCTGTCAGATTGGCACATCACAGATTTGAGAACACTCCACACAATCAGCCTTTTACTCACATCCCAGAGAGTCTTAAGACTATGCTAGCCAATTTTTTGGTACAAGCCACCCTGTTACTGATAGGGCTAACCTTGTCTGAAGACCACAGTACAGCCCTTCTTTGTTCATTTTTATATAGAACTGCTTTTACATAGATATAAATCAACTCCTACTACCTTACCCATTAGGAAATATAAGAAACTATGAACCAGAGGCCAAGTGGCTCCATCTGCTTACTGAGTAGGCCAATTTTTTTTTAATAATTTCTTTTTTAAGATTTATTTATCTTTATACATAAATACACTGAAGCTGTCTTCAGATCTCATTACAGATGGTTGTGAGCCACCATGTGGTTGTTGGGATTTGAACTCAGGACCTCTGGAAGAATAGTCAGTGCTCTTAGCTGCTGAGCCATCTCTCCAGCCCTGAGTAGGCCAAATTGAGAGCCTTTATCATCCATCTATCGAGGAATTTTCTACTATGTTATGTTATTACTGAGGTAAGGATTAATCAGGTGCTCTTTTTATTTGAAATCAGGGTCTGAATAGGGTTTTTTTTTTAATTGTTGATGCCAATCATCTCATTAGGGCTTGTGTGCTTGAAGGAAGGGATGCATGCACTTCTTGATCAGGAGACTTAGAGGGTAGGCTCCCATTAAAACAACAGCCATCTCGAGATTCCTATCCAGAGAAGCCATTCAGTTATCCCTTAAGAATCCAAGGAGTTGAGAGTAGAGATGGCTCAGGGGTTAAGAGCACTGGATGCTCTTCCAGAGGACCCAGGGTTCAATTCCCAGTACCCACATGGCAGTTCACAGCACTCAGTAAGTCCAGTTGTAGGGGATCTGACACCCTCACACAGACATATGTGTAGGTAAAACACCAATGCACATAAAAAAAACTCATTAAAAATTTCAAATGTCTATGGCAGTGGCTCTCAACCTGTAGGTCACAACCCCTTTGAGGAGGGGTTGCATATCAGATACTCTGCATTTCAGAGATTTACATTATAATTCATAAGAGTAGCAAAGTTACAGTTATGGAGTATCAATGAGATACTTTTTGGTTAAGGGTCGCCCAAGAGGAGCTTTATTAAAGGTTTGCAGAATCAGAAAGGCTGAGAACCTCTGGGCTATGGTTTCCTCAACTTCCTAGTTCATTTTTGTTCAGCTTTGTTTTTTTTTTTTTTTTTGCATTTTCTTCTTCTTTTTTTAAAAACATCAATATTTTCATTGCAACATCTCCAAATGCTAACTTGGAACAATCCATCTTGCCTGAAACCAGATAATCAGATAAATCAAACATGTAAAACAGAACTGGAAACAACTTAACCTTCTTCTATTGATGTAGCAAATCCCATTGAAGGGAAAGGAAATTTGTTTCTTCTATGCAAAATTAGAAAAAAAAAAGATACTATGTCAAGAGAAAAATGTATGCTCTAATCCTGTCTGTTTGAGCACTTCTGATCTACATAAATGTTATCCTTTCTAAATCAAGAAAAGAACGGTTGGAGTAATGGTTGGATTGTGGATGATAAAATCTATATGTGTACTAGGAAGAGCATGCATATGTAGCAATTGACTTAACAAGGTGTGTAGCCCCATGCCCATTTATGTCTGAGATTCAAATCAAGCCCTTAACCAGCAAGGTTCTTTAATATAAATGAGAAATAGGCTTTATCCTGCCATAATGACCCACAGCCTCTCAGACACGACTCTCCACAGACCGATCACTCCGCAGAAAGGTTGGCCAGCTCACTGAAGCCATTATCTTTTATTTATGCAGATCGGATTGTGACAATCCTTGGAAGTCTTTGTTTTATCTCTCTCTTTTAAAAACCCTCCCGATATGATTCTTTCTTTCTTGTTCTGCACGGCAACTCCCTAAACAAGCATTTTCAAGACTTTCCAAGTCATTGAATGAAAATATTAGAGTATAATTTGATTAGCATGTATTACTCCACAAAGAAAACTGTTTTAATTTTGGAGGCTTCTAGATAAAGGAAGAAGAGACATTTCAGTTTCTTTTTTCCCCACACAGGGATCTATGTACTGTGCCAATATACCAACCAGCACCAGATCCCAGTAGTTTACACTTTTATTATTTAACATGCCCTCTGGAGTTTTGGATGTGGCTCAGAAAAAATTTTAAACAAATTTCTTGCAGATGACCTTAATTTCAATGGATTTGCCTTAAAAAAGCCATAGCTCCCTTTCTTTTAGGGTTCCCATTAGTTAATATTAGCTACATATTCATGAGTGTGAATTTAAATAGCACACTTTTTATATAAAAAAATAGTGGTAATTTTTTTTTCTTATGCGTGTATTTCCAGTGATCTTTTCCTCTGGGGAGGGGTGGAATTCCACAGTAGGAGTTGAAAGAAACAGAGAAGAATATTGTTTTTGAATGTGGCAGTTTAGTTTCTGTATCACATTATTACTTTTGTTTTCTCTTCTATTTTTTTTTTTTCTAGCTTTTATCTGAGCCAAGTCGTGAGCAAGAAGCCCACTGAGAGATCAGGCAGGAACCCCGGTAGGAAGACTTTTCCCAGCTGACTCAGGCTACTGCTGGATTCAGCTGTCCTCCTTAGGGCTCTTATTCCTGTATTTATCCACAAGCATTTTACTGACTGCTAATTAGGGCTCGGCTACCACAGGAGATGATGCAGCAGCTATACTGTAATAGCATTTGAAGAATCAAATAGTGTTCTTACCTTTATTCTTCCATGTGATAAACATCTGCATATATGATACATATATTATAGATATATATGTATATACACATATATAGCATACATATATAATATAATACAATATAATATATTAACGTATTAAATCAAAAGTCCCAGTGCTTTTGAAGTCTGCTGAGGGAGTCAGTTTGAGTAAGTGGTGGTGAATGACACAGAGCAGCTAAGTGTACTGCAGTCATTATCATAGAAGAACTGAGATAAGCACCCAGCACAAATACTATGTGTTCTTTCTGAGCAATAACGTTTCTGTCCAGACTGAAAGCCAGAGACCAGGTTAGACCTTGGGATGGTCGTGGATGGACAATGTCCCAGGAAGAGGGCCATCAGCCTGTATGAAGTCTGAGTTGACCGAGGAATGCAGTGTTGCAGAAGAAGTCAGCGGAGGCTCGAAGGCATGTGAAATTCCATTCCTTTCTCTTCTTAGATGGTGAGCATCAAGGGCTGATCCTTTGTGCTCCGAGGTGGGTTGTAGTGAGAAGAGGCTGACCCCATGCAGCCCACATTCCCCTAGGAGTCGAGGAAGTGTGTCTCCCCAAGAGGAACATGGGCAGATGTGGTTGAGATTTAGAACAAGGTGTGATAGAGGTGTCCCAGAAGAATATCACCTAAGCATGTCAGGAAAGGAAGGATTTTTCTTTTCATTTAAATTTACAGCTATCATGGAATATTGCACTAAGTTGTACTGTGCTCTCTTTTTAAAAGTGTTCCCTATTTATGTACTTAGTGTATGAGTACTCTGCTGCATGTATACCTTCCTGCCAGAAGGGGAACAGATGCCCTTATAGATAGATGGTTGTGAGCCTTCATGTGGTTGTTGGGAATTGAACTCAAGATCTCTGGAAGAGCAGCCAGTGCTCTTAACTGCTGAGCCATCTCTCCAGCCAAAGGCTGTGTTCTATGAAGGAGATTGTATCTCCAGACCGACCCTACCCTTGCACATAGCTTTGACAAACCAATGGCAGCTCAAGACAAATGAGTCTTATATTCACATATCCCGGTTAGCTTTTTAAAAACAATGCTTTCTATTTTTGAGGTTATAATTATAGCTTCTCTCCCTTCTTCTTTTCTCTAAACTCTCCCGTGCACTTCAACTGTCGGCTTGCTAGAACCTGAAATTGAGACTTTCTGTTGAGGAACCGCCTTGCCCAGATTGGTATGTGCGCATGCCTGTGGGATAATCTTTGTTGTCCACGTGGATTGGCTCAGCCCACTGTGAGTGGCGCCATTCCCTAGGTGGGTAATCACGAGATATGTAAAAACAACCTAGCTGTCCATAAGCAGACCTAGCTAACACTAAGCAGCGTATCCCACAATGCCTGCCTGCTACACTGGCTGTGAAGTCGTTTCCTTGGCCAGAGGTAATGCTGTGTAGACGAGCAAGCAGGCTCCCTTCCGGGTCTCTGCTCTGACTTCCTACCTTGACGCCCCTTCACGATGGACTGTGGCCTGGAATTGTAAATCTAATAAACCGTTTCTCCTCAAAACTTTTTTTTTTTTTTTTTTTTTTTTTTTTTTTTTTTTTTTGGTAAGAGTGTTTTAATCACAGAAACAGAAACAAAACTAGAGCAATCTGAATCACTGGAAAGACCATGGAGGGGGGTTCCCATCACATGGCCTATCTATGAAAATAGTTCATATTGATCACATTCTGCCTAAGACAGACTACCAGGCTCACGTGCTAGAAACCATGATGCATCTTTTACATTTAAAGTGCCCTCTCATGCTTTCTGCTCCACAACCTCTCTCCTTTCCCTGCTCCCTCTAAATTTTTTATATCGTCTCGAACATCTCTCAAAGAATTGCAAATTCTGGTTGGAACATGATTAATTTAGCACGAGGCCTCCTCCGACGAAGCGCTCCGCCGTCTATCCTCCTTCCGAGAGGCTACCTCTCCTCTTGGCTTTTAGCAGAGAAAGTGAATTAAGGCAAAGCACAGGCTGTTCAGGTGCGCTGCTTGGAAAATGAATTTTTACGGGTGGTGCCGCAAAGTCAAGCGTGCGGTGCTGCAAAAGTCGAATTACAATGTATAGTTGATGGTGTAGCTGGGAAGCTCCGCCACTTCCCATTTACCTCTCTCGGTGTGCAAAGAGTATCTATTATTCTTTATTTGGAGGTGATAGGCAAAGTCTAGGTGTCTTCCCTCCATAAGATTTCTCATTTTTCTTTTGCTTATGTACTTAACACTTTCTTATATATTTCATCAGCGGATACTTTCCATGAAATCACTTCTCTCTAATATTGAAAGGAGTAGCTCATTCGTTTCTAACATCGGAATTACTTTAACAGAATTCCGCGGCACGGAGCCATGGAAGCCAATATCACTGTGGTGACAGATGGCCTCCCCTGGTAAACACCAAGGAAATCTGCCACAGAGCAACTTTGTGAGGTGGATCTATTTGGCTCGTGGAGTCTTCACGAAGAAGGAAAAAACGTTAACCTCATTTTCGGAAAGCATTTTGAAGGGGTCTCATATAGTTTAATGACTTGTTTGAAAACACTATTCATCTAAAAATGTGTTTCTCAGGTCTCCCCAAGCATTTAGCAAGTACTTGAAGCGCCCTGAGAATATCATCTGTAATAATGATGGGGATGGTGACATCATGATGATGATGATGACAGTATGACGGTGAAGTTGATCATGAAAATTATGTGGTAATGATAAAGTGATGCTGGGAATCTGAGAGTATTACGGAACCAGTTGTTGACAAAGTTAAATTTATCTTTGCACAGTAAGGGAACTCGGTGCCCTAGAATTCCATTTGGGAAGATGATGTGCTAGCCAGTTTTGTGTGTAAGCTTGACAAAAGCTAGAGTCATCAGATAGGGAGGAGCCTCAGTTGAGGAAACACCTCCTTGAGATCCAGCTGTAAGGCATTTCTCAATTAATGATCAATGGGAGGGGGCCCAGCCCGTGGTGGTAGTGCCATCCCTGGGCTGGTGGACCTGGGTTTTATAAGGCTGAGCAAACCCTGGAAGCAAGCCAGTAAGAAACACCTCTCTGTGGCCTCTGCATCCGTTCCCGACTCCAGCATCCTGCCCTGTTTGAGTTCCTGTCTTCACTTTCTCTGGTTATGAAATGTGTGCTGAAAAAATCCTTTCCTCCCCAACTTAAGTTTTTGGTCATAGTGTTTCATCACAGCAATAGGAAGCCTAACTTGTAGTGGGTTGGCCTGATGCTACATTTATGTATGTATGTATGTATGTATGTATGTATGTATGTATGTATGTATGTATGTTCTTTTGAGACAGGGTTGCTCTGTATAGCCCTGGCTGTCCTGGAACTCACTCTGTAAACCAGGCTGGACTTGAACTCAGAAATCTGCCTGCCTCTGCCTCCCAAGTTCTGGGGTCAAAGGCGTGCGCCACCACTGCCTGGCTGCTACTTTTATTTTAATGCTAATATTTATTCCTCAAGACTGGTTGTCCCAGAGTTGAGAGACAGAGTCTGCATGCAAATGGTAAGGAGCCAGCTCCCAAGTTACTTCTGGTTGATAAAGATGCTAACGGCTAACAGTTGAGCAGAAGAGAGACACAGGTGGGGCTTAGGATTCTTGGACTTGGGGATTGGAGGAGAAACACGAGAAGCAGGAAGAGGAGGAGGAGGAGAACATGAAGAAGAGAAGCCACCATGAGCTAGGTGAGTCCTGAAACCATGGTCCTGAAAGCCACATTAAGAGCAACCCAGATGGAGCACAGTGAGTGTAACTCGGTGATCGGCAGGAACGTAGATTCTAATAGCAGAGAGCAGAGGTATCTGCCAAGCTCTTGTTTTGTTTAAGGCTTATTCTAAATATAAAGGTTGGGTGTGCCTTTTATCCAGGAACTAAATGTTCAAAGGCAGGAAAGAAACCCCAGGTCGGTTTCTACAACACTAACTAGGACAACAGACACAAGATGATTAACATATTTTAATCTTATGCTCATAGGCTCATGTAAACAATGTTCTGGGTTTGAACTACAGTTGAATCAAGTGATTTAGGAAGAGAGGGAAATGTCACAAGGAACCTCCCCCTCTCCCCCACCCCATTACAGTGCTGCTCCAATGTCTTGCAGTCTTGAGTCTACCTGTTTGTGAGGAAACAGAAAGGTGTAGAACAAGTCCATGACAATGGCAATGTACATGGGGCTGAACCCAAGCACGGTTACTGGGGAACACATCTTTGTAGGCATTTACCAAAACAGTATATATATCGTTTTGGAGTGGAGATTGAAGAATAAGAAACACAGAATCTGGAATGCTACTGTAAAAATATTTAAAAAGTAAGGCTTCTGGGTCTAGGACACTCATTCTCAACCTGTGGGTCTTGACACCTTTAGAGAGTCAAATGGCCCTTTCACAGGGATTTCCTAAGACCACCAGAAAATACAGATATTTCCATTACGATTCAGTAACAGTAGAAAAATTACAATTATGAAGAAGCAAAGAAAACAACTTTATGGTTTGGGGTTCTCTACAACATGAGGAACTGTATAAAGGGTCACAGCATTGCGAAGTGTTAGAACCAAGGCCCTTGAGTCTCACTGACTTGGTGCTTCCTGGAAGAGAGTGGTTGCAATTAATAGTTGACCAGTTTCTGTGTGTGCCTAGGTAGACCTATAGGCAAATGCTACTGTCAGTTAATCAGAGCCATTTCCCTTCCCAAGGAGTGGAAACAATCACAAAGATACGTGTCTGCTCACGATGCTGAGAACAAGGATGGTCAAGTGCTAGCCGGGCGGTGGTGGTGCACACCTGTAATCCCAGCACTCTGGGAGGCAGAGGTAGGTGGATTTCTGAGTTCGGGGCCAGCCTGGTCTTCAGAGTGAGTTCCAGGACATCCAGGGCTGTACAGAGAAACCCTGTCTTGAAAAAACCAAAATCCAACAAAACAAAACAAAACAAAACAAAACAAAACAAAACAAAACAACAACAAAAAAGGATGGTCAAGTGCTCATTTCCCAACAGGACATTTGTCCCACCTTTTCAAAGGCCCAGAAGGAGCTTGAAAAGGATGACGAGACAGCATAAACAAGCAAACAAAACCAAACCAGGGAAGGGCGTGGCTTGTCTTGTCTTTGGGGCAGGAAACAGCCATGGTGGTCATTATCTCAAAGTCACGGTGGCTGCCTCAGTGCTCTCACCAACAGTAAGTCATAGACTGGGACCTACCATCCCTGCTGCACTTCCGGCTGTGGCTGGATTCTTGAGCAGGGACAAATAGTTTATTTGTGTACTTATTTATGAAGCCACCATGCTCTGAGGGGTAATCCCAAACCAATGATCATGCATATGATCCTGGTTAAATTTAGTGGGTCACAAAATAATACCAAAGACCTGGATGTGAGAAAGGTGTGTGTGTGTGTGTGTGTGTGTGTGTGTGTGTGTAGTGTATGTGTGTGTGTAGAAATAGGAATGGGAAGGAGATAACAGAGGGTAAAGGTGACAGTAATCAGAATGTACTATATAGAAGTATGAAATCATGACAGAACAAATTTAGTACAAGAAGAATGTGAGCATGGTGGTCCACACATAATATTAGCACTTGAGAGATAGATGTAGGAGGGTCATAAGTTCTAGGCCATCCTTGGCTCTAAAATGAGATCAAGGTTAGTTTGAGCTATTAAGACCCATCCCCCTACACACACACACACACACACACACACACACACACACACACACACACACACAGACACACACACACACACACACACACACACACTGATTATATAGTGTGTTGACAGGAGAGAAGAAAAATAAAATGAAATACATTATAGAAGTATATCCATTCTGCAAACTCACTATCAAAGCAATGAACTGGAGTTCTCAGAGATGTCCTTATACCAAATAATTAATTTTTTTGAGTGATAAGGCACTGCATTACTATAATAAAAATTTCTGAACATTCATTATGCATATGCAATTTACTCATCTTTGTTACCCGTGTCCCTCTAGATGATCCTTCCCCTTCAGGCCTTCTTTCCAGGAAATCTGAATTTTATTACTTTATTGTTGTAAACAGAAAAAAAGGTGACATTTCAAGGTAAGTGATAAAAATAATAATAATAATAGGAAAACTACCTGCCTCACAGGGGCTGTGTTTGTGACTGTTTCTGAGTATGTCAGAGATGACTCACAGAACACTCAGGTGAGTAAGACGAACTGACCCACGGAGAAGGTGAGCAGTATAACTCCAGATAGCAGGGTGGACAGCATGTGCAGAAGCTGGAGCCTTCGGGAAATAATTGGGAAAACTGTTTAAAGAAACCATTGAAAAATAACTGATATATCTGGCATCCTCAAAGCAATCAATTATTTAGAAGTCTGTTAGCATATGATAGTGCTTCACCACCAGTACTGCTCCAAAACCAAAGTGCCTGTTCTAATCTCTTCCTTTCACTCTGATGACGTGACAGCTGTAGTATCTGAAGAAGGCACAAGGGAAGGAAAAAGCCATGGAATCGAATCATACTTAATACCGGGGAGAAAATGGTTGGTGTTGGGTGAGAGAAATAGGAAATCATAGTCTGTGAGGAAGGGAGACAGTTTCAACCACAGATATCAGAAATAGGTTCTGGAGGAGGGTTGTTGAACTGAGCTTGCCTTGTGTGGAGAGCATTTCCATCAGCTTCGTCCTGGTGAAGTGGGGAGAAGAGCAAACGCTGTGGTCAGCCAAGCAGGAAGCAAAGGAGGGGTCATCTAGAGGGATAGCGGTTGGTGGAATGAATGACCTTACCACCGCAGGAGATGCTCTTGGTCTTGGGGGAAGAAGCAGGTAGCCTAGAGAGAATCAACAGAGAGCAACAGAAAGACTTCAGGCAGCAGGGCTTGAAGAGGAGCCAGACATAATGCTGTGGTCTTTCAGCTCAGATGGTAGGGAAGACGATGAATTGGGTGAGATATTGGGGAGAGGAATTGAAGTTGCAGTAAAGTATTTGTTACTGTCTTACTTTTCTCTTCTAAATTTTCGTACCATTTTAGTTTTGTGCATGAAGCATGATGGTACCTTTCCTTTTGAAAAAGCAAAAACACAAACAAAAACAAAATCAATCAAGCCAACCAAATAAACAACCCTCTACCACCCAACCACCAGCAAACAGGAGCTGTGTTTTCTGATCTGTGATTTGTAGTGGGTAGTTGTTGGAGAGGTTTGCTCTCTGTTTGACCTAAGCTCTCAAAAGACAGCTCTTGCTGGGACAGACATTCCACTGTGGCATTTCTGTATTTTACAAGGGATCTGAAATATAACACTTCAGAGTGAATTAGGAGGAAGTCTGTACAGTTTTCTGTTTAGCAAACTCGAATGGCTTCTCAGGGAATATGTTCTGCTCTCCCAACATCTTTCCCTGAGTCCCCAAACAGATTAGCACACGTTTCCCACATTGTCATCAGAGAGAGCACAAGGGAGAGATTGGGCATAGGGCATGGTAATTTTACACTTGAGACAGGGATATACAAGATCTGAAGTTTCTAAACTCCTGGAAGACTCTCTGATACAAGGTATCTTTTGTGTTCCAGCAAAAACTAACACAATATACAGAGTAATCCCTGTAGATGGCTAGGCCTGCAGACTCTGTATCTAGAGGCTCTTATGTTCAGAGCTGGGAAACATTTTCATATTGTTTTCTCAGTGCCCAGCCTCACACATGACAGATAATAATTACAAAGAAGCTTTTGTTAATATTCAATAAGCCCAAAACAGGGAAATGTAGACACAATTTCTCTTACCTCTTAACAATTCCCTCCCATGTTTAGTCTCACGGGGGTCCCTTCCTCCTCTTTTCCACTGTCGCCGCTACTGCCCACCCCTCCCTCTGGAGCGCTTACACATTTGAGCTTTACTGAGTGACAGCTTGGGGGAATTCTCTGATGCACACGTGGTGCCATTCAGATGCACGACCTGACACATCTCATGCGTTGGAGGATGATTCTCAAGTGTTGTTAATGCTTTTAAAGTTCATTTAAATAGGGAAATTTTTAACTTATATATGCTGTACAGAGATAAGCCAAGAAAAACAAGTTATCCAATTTGAAGTTTTTGGTAAAAAAAAAAAAAACTAGAAAAAAAAATCTAATAGTGTACTATAATTTGAACGTTACGCACAATTAAAGCAACCCCCTTTTGATAAGGTTACCTCCTCCTCTACTCAAAGAGTATGGTCACCTGTCCTGTACTAGAAGTAGTTTCTGACCCTAGGAAGGAGCCTGGAGACTTGTGCGAAATCCTCAGCCCATCCCTTGCCTGTTTGGTCCTAGGGTGGTGTCCCTTGTCCTGCCAGTGTTTCTTGTCACGTAGTTGAACTGGTCTGTTTTGATTGGTTAGGTCTTGGAAACTCTGTATGACTCAGTCTCCTTGCAAGCACCAGGCAACTTGATGCCAGATTCACAAGGTCCTTGGCCTTTGGAGCCTCTTGAGGAAAAGGGGAGATGTTTTGGGGAGACTGGACTTCATCCCCATCCCTGTGGGATCAATAGTGACCACTACCAGCTGTCTTGTTATTAACTTTCTGGGGTTGAGTGTTATGTGGGTATATAGGCTGCCTTTAGGTTAGGTATCATAGGGAGAAAGACAGTTATTTCTCAGTATAGACTAGGACTCTGCACTCCTTATTACATGTGTCATCACGTAGGGTAACCAGAGACTTTAATGTGTCATCTTGGAAAACTTTGAGACCGGAAAGGAATACTGTGATAATTCTGAGTATATAATATTTTAATTAAAATACTAAAATACAATATAATTTTGATGAAACATTCAGATAGCTCTATCTACTTTTTTGTCTAAATAAAATTCTTTGGCCAAAAGTAAAAATGTTGTGTATCTGTGTGCAGATGGACTGGGAACTCGTACCTTTTCTACCAGCTGAGACTGAAAGAATATCAGATTTTTTTTTTCCATACGACGTTCTCTAGTTCAATAGCCGAGGGCACTGAGGCCAGCCCTCTTAGGGACCTCTTGTCCAGAGCTGAGCACTGTGGGTCTTCCTAGTCTCTGTCGACTCAGCCAACACTTGGTGGCAGAGAGCAGTGGTCACTTGCTAGACAAGCAACATTGCTGCCGAGGCCATCGGGCCAATGACCCTAGCGTCACTCACGGGCAGCTTTTGGCCGAGTACTACTTTGACTGAGCAAGGTCTGCCACTGCTTTGGCTTTGGGTCTTTTGATATCTTGGGAGAAATTATTAGAGCCACAAAGCTCATTCTGCAGAGAGGACCCAGAGCAGCAGAATAAACGAGATCAAAGGAGCCTGCTGACCACGTGACCACAGGGGAACTGCCCCCCCCCCCCCCCCACCGCAGTCATTTTCGTGATTTACCGGAAGGTAAGAAGCATTACCCATAGTTCCCCAGGAAGCCCTTTAAAAGCAAAACATGTAAAACGTGAAAGTCTCAATAGTCAGGATCTAGGAAATACCCCTCAAAGAAAATACCCAGAGAGACTATATTATTTGGGACTAAAAAACAAACACGGTATTAAAACTGTCAGCTGGAGGAAGTGAACACGAGAAAGCAGTTTATTCTCAGGTGAGCTGGAATGGCTTTTTCCAGTTCCACCATTAGTTACCTGCCTTCAACCTCAACTAAAGTTTTCAAATAACTAATAAGCAAAGAAGAACATGCTATTTGCATCTCTTCAAGTGAACCTGAAAATGGTAAGTTCCCGCTTTTGTTGAGGGAATGCAGGGGCTGGGGTGGGGGAGGAGGGATCGCAGTCCTTATGCATCTCGGTGTCTGCAAATGGATGCAGTCCATTAGTGCTGACCTCACAGGAGCTGTTTACCAGCAGGGCTCATATTCTCCTGCGGGAGAAGTGGAGACGGGGCAGCACCCAGAACTTAGGACTGGCCGTTCAGCCCTTCTAAGGATGCTGCCCTTTCATCTGGGACGACAAGGAAGGACTTTTGGGATTTATGTGGTGGTGGTTTGATAGACTTTGAGTTTCAGATCACCCTGGCGCCATCCTGATGGGGGGGTAAGGCAGTGACACAGAGCTGATCAATACTTCTGGGATGATGGCCAGAGGAATCAAAGACTCCAGAAAATAGCATCTCCTTGCAGCCAAAGGCTTCAGCCAGTGACAGAAGAGTCTCTATGGTGGGGTCATGCCAGGGGAGTTTGACACTCTAGATGACAGTTTTGAGCAATAATTATTTTGCAAATACAGAATTTCTCTTGCTAAACAGATTGCTTTTTCTCTCTAGTTAGATAAGCATAGGACTTTAATTTTTACTAATGTTTCAGAAACGATTCAGGTTTTTAAGACACTGAGAGGCAATATTGTCACTTAGAACCTTACAAACAGTAACTAAAATGGGTGACTTGAAGGGAGTTATTGTTATTTTAAAAGAAGTAAGCTATTGTCTCATAAGATTAAAAGCCTATAAAACCAATAATATTTAATGCATAAAATTGTGGATCAATGTGGCAAGTGGGTTACAAAAAAGTAACCACCTAAAAAATTCAGCAAATTACATTTTCTTTTCACTCTTGGAAAGATAGATCAAGGCCAAGAAGGTTCAGAGCCTCGTCCTGTGATCTGAAGGAGCGTTAGTGTTTTCTTTTCCACTGTCTCCAAATCAGGCAGATTATCCTTAAGTCTGCATCTCCTAGAACTGGGTGTGCTCTCTCCCTTTCCCTCTCAAAAATATATTTATTTTAATTTTATTATATGGGTGTTTTGCCTGCATCCATGCAGTACCTGTGGAAGCCAGATGATCCTTCAGAACCGGACTGGAGTTACCATGTGTGTGCTGGGAATGGAACCTGAGCCCTCTGGAAGACCAGCCAGCACTCTTTTTTTTTTTTTTAAATTGATATATTTTTTTATTTACATTTCAAATAATTTCCCCTTTTCTGGACCCCCACTCCCCGAAAGTCCCATCAGCCCCCTTCCCTCCCCCTGTTTTCCCACCCAACCCAGCCAGCACTCTTAACTGCTGAGCCCTCTCCACAGCCCTGGACTCGTTCTTTTCAAATTAGCGCTTATTTTTAAAGAATATCATACAATATATTTTAATCATGTTTTCCTTTCCCCTAAATCCTCCAGGTTCTCCCCCACCTACCCTCCCTTCCAACTTTATATTCACTCTCTCTTAAAAACAGAAATGAAAACAAAGCCTAAACAAAACATCCCCCCTGTCCCCCGCCCCGCCCAAACAAACACACAAATGGAGTGTTGGCCAACTACTTCTCAGCATGGGGCAGGCCCTGAAGTCTATACCCAGTGTCCTTTCATTGAAGAAAACTGATTTCCCCTTTTTCAATTACAATTGTTTTATGACTAGGGGTGGGACCTCTCTGGCTACTTCACCTTCTCTATGCTAGGATTTTGTCTGGCCTGAGCTTGTGCAAGTGTGTGTGTGTGTGTGTGTGTGTGTGTGTGTGTGCTATCACAGTCTGTGTGAGTTCATATATGCATCAGTCCTGTTGTGTCTGAAAAATACTGTTCTGATACTCCTATCTTCTCCTGCACCTTGAGCTTTGAGGGGAGGGCTTTGATATAGACAACCCATTGTATTAGTCAGGGTTCTCTAGAGTCACAGAATTATGGGTAGTGTTCATATAGTGAGGGAATTTGTTGATGACTTACAGTCTGTAGTCCAACTCCCTAACAATGGTCAGCAGCAGCTGTGGATGGAAGTCCAAGGATCTAGCAGTTGCTCAGTCTCACAAGGCAAGCAGGCGAAGAAGAGTGAGTCTTCCTTCTTCCAATGTCCTTATGTAGGCTTCCAGCAGAAGTTGTGGCCCAGAAAAGGTGTGTACCACCACCCTTGGATCTGGGACCTGGTTTGTCCAGATGACCTTGAACTCAGAGATCTCCCAGCTCTGGGATTCATAGCCACTATGCCTCAAGATCTCCAAGCCAAGATCCAGATCAGAGTCCTTTCCAGATATAGTCAAGTTGACAACCAGGAATAGCCACTATACCCATTTAGGGTAGCGTGCTCCGAAGTCTCTCACTTTGCACATAGTCTAGTTGTGAGTCTCTGTGTCAATTCCCATGTACTCCAAGAAGTTTCTCTCATGGGGGTTGAGTGGTGAACAGATCCACAGAGAGGGTGATACGTGAAAATGAAATATGTTCAGAGTGAAAGTCGTAGTTTGTCCCCTAGAACCCCTGCCCTGTTTAGTCTCATAGTCTTGGCCTACTTAACAATGTCAGGTATGGGTTCTAACTCATGGAGCAGATCTCAGCCTTCATTAGAAAGAGGTTTGTTACTCTGCTGACATTTGTTCCTGTATTGCGTCTGTGGTGGGTCAGGTGACTGTTGTCTCTCATGTGGTTCATATCTGGGTGAGTTAGATGATCACTTCCGCCCTGTAGTACATATAGTGCTTTCCGGCACTGTGAATGCTAACAGGAGGGGCAAGGCTTGTGGTTGGGTACCAGTTCCATTTCTCCATATTTGACGACATGAGGATATGGTGTTTTCAGCAGTAGAGCCTTGTCAGGGTGTGTAGGTAACCAATAGCAATGGAAATAAGCTGTGATGTTCAGAAAAGGTCTATGGGATCCCTTTGGCCAATGACTCAAAAAGATGCAAACCATTCTTACTATTGGTGTTTTCATTTGGCGTAATATGGTGTCTAGTTAAGGTATGGACTTGCAGAGGTGTCCTGTCTCTCTTTCCAGAGTGCTGGGATTAAAGGTGTGTGCCATTTCTGCTTGGTTCCATTTGGCTTTTCAAAAGGCCTTTAGCATTTAGTTATCTCTCACTACATTCTGTCTTTAGGATGCCCTCCCTCACCCCATCTCCTTTATTCCTCTTGTACTTTTCTCCTTATCTCTTTATAAAATTTTATTCTACTTCCTGGACTAACTCTTAGCAGTCTGCATCGAGGCCCATTTGCATTACTGTGTATTGTTGATGTTCTGAAAAATATAAGATATCAAACACCTTTTTTCTTTCTTTTTGTCATTGTTCTAGTACAGAGTTTTGTCTTCAGCTTGATGGGTCCACACAGCAGAACCCTGCCAGGGGAGGTTTTTGAAATGAAGATGGGTTTATGTAGGCAGCTGTATTCTGTTACACAGTATCTTGTGCCTTGCCTCCAGGAAGATATCTGTATTCCCCGAAGTGTTTGATTGTGGCTGTTGGTTTCTGACTCTTTGGAGCTGGCTGTCTCTTTATGCTGGTGGCTGCCAGCTGCGGCAAGCAGTGGGGACATCTCCTCTCTGGGGCCTTCTGATGTCAGGGTCAGGGGAAGTTCAGACTTCAGGTCAGATGTCCTGACAGAACTTTGTTTGCTCTGCTCGTGTGTCTCATATTTTCCATATCAGAATCCCAAGAGTCACAGAAACAGACACAAAGCAGTAATGCAGTATCCCCCACCACCCACCTCACAGTCTCGCACAGTGCGCTTGGAGAGACCTATAGCCCACGGCGATTTCTTTCCAGTAATCCTAGAAGTCCTCCGGGAGCGTCTGTGCTCTTTAGCTTTACTCATAATCAAACGTGCCCAGCATTTTCTTCTTCTCCTGATCCAACTTGCTGTGATAACCCTCCGGTTCCCTGGGAAACTGCAGGTGGCTACCCTGTTCCTCACTCAGTGGCAATGGCTTCTCTGGGACTCGTGCTCACTGGGGAGCCCTGCATAAGAAGACACATTGTGCTTCTCCATAAATGCTCCTGCTCTCTGAGGCAAGCACTCAGTAGAGGGCAGCTCTGCCAGCACAAATACTGGTGCAAATGCCAGGAATGTACGAGGACACTCTGAGCATAGATTAACGTGCTCCTAACGTCCCTTGGTGTCCACCACCCTCCCCTGACACATACTTCTCATTTGTGGTAATTTTCCTGGCCACCACCTCTGGTTCTATTTCTAAGGAGCACCCCAGGATCCTTTAGGTTTAAGTCCTTCCAGATGTGGCAAGACTAGAGATTTGAAGGTGACCAGCTCTCTCTGTCCTTTCTGTTTTTCCAGAAGTTTCTCTCTACTCCTGCCAATCCAAGTTACTCTCTTGTTTTCTCTCTTATTCTTTCTTCTTTTCCTTCAGCAAATATCAATTATGTGGACATTGTTTAAGGCATAGGGTTGATATAAGAGGGCTATACACATAATGTGCTCATATTTTTTTTCTTACGGAAATGAAAATTTAACCTTTTCATGTTTCCTGAATTTGCCATTTTTGTAAATTTCCTTCCCCATCAGAATTCTTTTGTCATTCCTAATATGTGCTGTGAACTTTTTCTTATTTTATTGTTAGTTTTTAGATCTCTGGCAGTCTTGGGTTTCTTGGTGGCTTTTGTATACCTTCAAGTTACTGAGACTCTTCTGCCTTTGTGTCGATGATAACTCTCGAGCCTGTGCTTGCTGACCTGACTCTACTCTAGGGGGTGTGGTGGATTTGACAGACTTAGTAAATGGATCTGACACCTGAATGTGGGCTTATGGCTTTGTCATGAACTGCCCCTCCTTGTCCTTTGTTATAACTGAGTCCTAACCCTAGCTTACGACCCTAACCTTTCTGAAGCATCCTTAATACAAACACTTGTCAGACACGAAATTTCTTTTTGCAGCACTGGGAGTACAATCCAAGGCTGGAGTTGGTGGGACAAGAGCTGTACCACTTAGCCACGCCCCTCAGTCCTCTGTTATCCGGGCTTGCCTCCTACACTCTGACTGCACCTCTCCTCTCCTACTTAAAAGCAGCATTTAAAGGCTTTAGAGAGCATGTCCTTACGTCATGAACACACAGAAGGATACTGCGATAAAGAGGTATACCTGCTCCTTGCCCTACCTGCTCTCTCTCTGTGTTTTAAGAGGTGCTGAGGCGATCTAAAAGCCCGTTTGTATCCGCAAATGGTCTGTATGCCTTTGCGGATATGGACTACCATTTGCACATTCCCCCTAGAGCCTGCCTCTGTGTCCAGATTTAAAGACAGCACATGAGACATAGCAGGCCTGGATGTGAGTGTGTGAACTGCTCCCTGACAGCATGGGGTTCTCACCTCGGGGTGAACGGTGGCGACAGAGGACTTTGTGGAATGAGACAGCAGGGACTAACCTTGAAGGACTAAGAGGTCCCTTGCTCTGACCATGAGGTTTTACAACTGGGAATGTTTTACTTTGCAGTTAGGGGCACTTCTCCATGAACCTTTGTTTCAGGGGATGCCAGGGAGATGCTAACGTCCATGACCTTTAATATCTGAAGCAGCCCAGCCTGCCCAATCTACATTTCATTGCTCTGCCGCCCTTGCTTGTCTGAAATGTTTACCCATCACTTCCATGACTTATATCATTACTTTCTTAGGACTTAATGAAGTTGCAAAAATGAGTGCCTCAGAAAGAGAAGAAGATACCTTCTGGCAACTGTGGAAGCTAGAAACCACAAGTCAAGGCATGAGGAGGGCCATGTTCTCTCTGAGAGCTCTAAGGAAAACATATTTAGCCTTGCTTCTCCCAGAGTTTCAGGCCACATTTGGCTGGTGCTCATACGCATGAGGAGGCAAAGGAGAGACTCACGGGGCCTGGCCTGAGGGTGGGGGTCATAGTGGGAAGAGACAAAGCCAGGTAGTGATGGAATGAGGGGAGACCTGGGGGATCTGAGGTAGAAAGATGCTCTTCAATTGGCCATACAGTCCAGAAGATAACTAATGAGCCTACACTGAATGTTCTTTTGTCTGAGACTCCAAGGGAAACATTACATGTTAGTTATGTTTAGAGGAAAAAATTCAAAATAGCTGTTTGGTTATTGAATATTCGCTGAGAGCCATATGTATTAAATAAAGGTTTGAGCACCAGCATATGGTAGTACTGGGAGGTATGGGGAACGTTAAGAGGTGGGACCTAGTGAGAAGGACACAGAACCCCTCGTGGTGTTGTGGAGGAGATGCGGAGACCTTGGCTCCTTCCTGTTTCTCTCTTTTGTTCTCTGGTTGTCCTGAGCTGAACAGGCCTTCTCGACATGTTTCTTCACCATGCGTAATACAATAGGACCACGTGGCCTTGCTGCTTGTGACTGTTTCTGTGTCTTACGGAGGACTGGCCTGCTGAAAAATCACCTTGAGGTTCTAGGTGGATAGAAGGTTTTGAGGATAGAAATGACGCCCTCTTCAGTTTTATTTCCTTTCCCAGAAGCCAGCATGGTGGTTTGCATACTGAAGAAATGCAACAAGCATTGAAAGAAAACAAGTGTGTAAGAAAGTGCAGAGATTCCACTCACTCCACTATCGGATCATGGGCTACATGTGAGAAGATTGTCTCGCACCACATTTGAGATAATCTTTATCTCTAACCATGTTAGTCACTTTATCATGAACATTAGGAAAACCATCCTATGTAAAGAAATACTCATATTTATAATCTTTACTAAATATCAGCTATATGATTTATATACTTGCTAATGATTTTTCTGGTTTTTCAACGTTAACTAATTTGAGAGTGATGGAGGTTAGAGTGAGTCAGTAAGTTCCCAGCCTTGCTGATTTCATCAACATGAGCTTTTCAATCAGCCAAAGGGAACTCAGATGAGCAAGTGGGGCTTCCAGTCTGCCTTGCTCTCCTTAAAAAGAAATAAAAAACTACCATCAATATAATGATGGTATGAGCTGTTAGAATAACTCTGTAAAAGTTAGCTCAGTTAGTTGAACTTTCCTAAGTTTGCTAGACCTGGAGACACCAAAAGTCCACTGAGTCACATAGACAGGAGTGTTTCTTTTGAAGAGCCTGATTTCTCCACTAAACAGTTTTGGGCCCTGTGAAGGCTGAGCAGGACTTGGTCTTATATACCCGATCCCTCGGTTGGTTCATAGCTAATCACTGCCCTGAGAAGAAGCACAAAATGTTTGCTGATAGAATTGAAGAAAGGTCCCAAACTCCTGAGCAAAGAACGTGTATTGGGTCCTGGGAGTTGGACCTCCACAGACAGGGGTGTTTCTTTCTGACTGTGACCATAAAAACCACAGCAGCTCAGCTGGTGGGTCTCAGTGTCCACCCAGAGTGAACAGAATAGAATTTCTACAAGGGGAGTGAAATTGGAAATTTTATTCAAAATGCTTTTTTTGCTCTCCCATACAGTAAAAAAGCTAAGCAGCTTAACACAAATTAATAATTCACGACATGTTACTTATAGCATTACTACACTATTATATTGATGATAGAGTAATAGTAATATTTGGACAGACTGCTGTCCACAAATGTGTGGAGAAAGGCTGGTTTGGCATTGTTCTGCGTCTAAAGCTTTTAATGTGCATTAACTACTTTGCCTTCTGTGCCCAGAGAAGCCTCCCCATGTTTTGCTGTGTGACAGAGCCATGTTAGACACCAACCTGCGGAAGGAAATGGCTGGAGAAGGCCTTTCACTTTAAATGTAAAACAGCAAGAAGCATCCTTCTCTTCCATTACGTAAAGTAATGATCCTGCTCTATTACACAAAGTACCCGGGTCTCCAGTTCCCAACGAGCATTTCAATGAGGCGGTCTATATGAAAATGCTATTACCAGCCCCGAAGTACTACTTCTTCATAACTTGCCAAATAATTAAAGATGCCCAATCTTACAATCTTATTTGGTTTTTTTTTCACAATAATAATGTAAAACCTAAAACAACTAAGCATGCCAGCTGTCCATCATTATAATGAGTTCCTGGAGGCGACTCACTCATAAAAAGAGAAGATTTATTTTACTCCTGGTTCTTGGCCCAGGCCTGGATAGCATGCCATTGTTACTTTGAGTCTCTGGTGCAGGCTGGGCATTATGGTGGGAGCTCACAGGACTGCATAGGTGGGGATGTACAGGTGGGGTGTGGCAGAGCAAACCTTCTCCCTCATGATTTAGGGAGCAGAGAAGAAAAGAAGCTAAGGTCCTCTGATCTCCTTCAGTGACATGCTTTCAGTCACCCCTAAAACCTCCACAAGCACCTCTCTGGGTCCAAACCTAACACATGGATTCCTGCAGGGAGCATTGATCATATACATTTGAATACTGAGAATAAGAGCTTATGTTTGTATAATCCAGGTCCCATGCTCTTTCCCCTGTTGGAGAGTGAAATAGTGTTCAGGAGGTCTTAATTGCTATTGAATAATACTTGGTGAGAAGAAGGCGGGGTAGAGGAGGGGTTAACTTGGCTGCTGATAAAGAGGTAAGTTGGTGGATGGTGAGCGGCTTAGAGGCTGGAGCTGGCTTTCCAATCTGGTGAGCATCTGTGTGCGGTCACACTTACAGAGCTGACTGAAGACTCCATAAATACCACCTTCAAAGCAGAGGTAGCAGAGGAGCTCCAGGATACTGCTTCAAATAGAAATATCTAGAGATAGGGAACTAAATTGCTATTTAATTGTTGGGAACACATCCACAATGTAACAAATGCCCGGAGAGAAGCAATTTTGAAGAGTGAGTTGGAAACCTGGAGGGAAAGTCAGAATCTTTAGTCATAAAACACCTGAACAAGACATAATTATTAGCCCTGAGCTTTATTTTAATGATGTGCTACGTCTTAAGTATAATTCTGACACTTCACTGAAAGGTACCAGATGCTCAGAATGAGGGAAACAAAAGGCGAGAGGAACCATTTGTAATGAATGTAGGTCTGTTCACAACATGTCCTTTTGGTCACCTGATGCCCTGGTGCCCTAAGGGCGACAGAATGTGCTGGCATATGCTATGAGACATCTGCCAACAACCTCTTAGGGTGACAGTGTCCTTCACCTGGTAAGGACTCAGTATGTTTCCCAGTGACACGGTTGGAAGAGATGCTGGTAGCTGGCCTCTGGATTGGCCAGTAGGATATTTTTCTTGGCATCTGGAGATCTGGATTCAAAATCTCATTCAGCTTGACAAATGGCCTTGCCTTTTGACCCTTCTCAGTTTCTGGCCAGCAAAATAGGATTGAGCATAGATACTTAAAGGATTATGGTGAAGATTAAGAGGATCCTCTTTGTGAACATGCCTGGAAAGTAGCTGCAGCTCTTTTGAAGGAAAGAAGATTACCTTGGTACCTGCTGGAGAGGACCCAGTGCCACACCACCAACTAGTGTCAGCCTGTACAACCAGCCTTTTTATTTATATTAATCACCTCTTTCTTTGTGCTGTAAAAATTAATCACCTCTTACTTTGTGCTATATATCCTTCAGTTTATACTCCTTGAGAAAATACCTTTGTGGTCTGGCTAAGTGGACAGATAATTTCACTTAGAGAAAAGGACAAGTTTTTACTTAAAACTAATTATAATTTTTCTGTCATTTGAAAAGGCACAAGGGAAGAAATACACTTTGAGGCATTTAAATATTCAGCATTGTTTCTTCCAAGAAGCACTTTACAAACATGGGGTTGAACTTCCAGAATCCATTCTTTGGATTCAGAGAATATACACTCACATTTCTGCCTTCCAAGATCATAAATACAGCTCCATCACTGTTCTTATCCTTAATAGCATACCATACCAGGTCATAGCATCCCACAGCACAGCCTAGCATACCATACCAACGTACCAACAACATGAGATAATAAACCTCTTATTCCTGTTTACCCGAGATTAGCATCCACATTTGAAACTAGAATTAATGATAGTTTGGGAAATTCCATACCATGTATCATTTTTTTTTTAGAACCTCACAAGAACATTTTTGGATGAGAAGATGATCATGTTGATAGGAAAAGAAGATCAAATACAAAGACAGAATTGTAGACCAGGAAAAGATACTTGCAATAGGAGTCCGACTTATGCACGCTGTGTGGGTCGTAGTGACTGCCACTGCTCTGCCTCTAGCCACGGGGTGATGTGATGAAATGGCCATCGGCAAAAGGTAACAGTGGAAGGTGGAACTCCACTGGATGAGGGATGGACAGTAGGGATGGACAGAGAAAAGAAGCACCTAGGAAAATAGAGAGAGGCTCCCCAGCAAGAAGAGCTGATCCTTTCCAAAGATTCCAGGCGTCTGAGGAGAATGGCATCTGGGGCTCTGAGGGAGGTAGAAGAGGGGTGAGAGCAGAAGAGTTCAACGTCCACTGGTGGAATTTGTGCTCCTGCCTCCCACTTTCATCCCACATAGTAGGCCTGCAGGCCCTGGCAGAAGAGATCTATTCAGAGGGACTCCGTCTCCTTGGTGGAAGCGGGAACATTACATTAAATTCTAGTGATTAACTAGAGAGATGCTTCACATGTGAAAAAAATCTTTATAATATTCATGTAATATATACTTTTCTTGTTGCGGGGATCAAATACTCAATCCGAAGCAACCAAAGGAGGTCTATTTTGGCTTGCAGTTGGAGGGCACAGTCCATCGTGACAAGGAAGGAAAGGGTGGCTGAGGCATGAGGCAGCCAGTATCACATTTTGTCCACTCAGAAGCCATTGATGCTGGCACTCAGCTAGCTTTCTCCTCTCTATGCGTCCGTGGACTGTCTCAGTCAGGGTTGCGCTGCTGTAAAGAGATAGTGTGATTATGGTGACTCTTATAAAAGAAAGTATTTGATTGGTGCCTTAGTCAGGGTTTCTATTCCTGCACAAACATCATGACCATGAAGCAAGTTGGGGAGAAAAGGGTTTATTCCTCTTACATTTCCACATTGCTGTTCATCACTAAAGGAAGTCAGAATTGGAACTCAAGCAGATCAGGAAGCAGGAGCTGATGCAGAGGCCATGGAGGGATGCTACTTATTGGCTTGCTTCCTCTGCCTTGCTCAGCTTGCTTTCTTATAGAACCCAAGACTATCTTCCCAAGGATGGCACCACCCACAATGCCCCCCCCCCCCACTTTGATCACTAATTGAGAAAATGCCTTACAGCTGGATCTCATGGAGGCATTTCCTCACCTAAAGCTCTTTTTTCTGTGATAACTCCAGCCTGTGTCAAGTTGACACACAAAAACCAGCCAGTATAACTGGGGCTCGCTCACAGCTCCTGGGGTTTATTTCATTCATTGTCAACATGGAGAGGATCATGGCAGCATGCAGGCAGACATGTGCTGGAGAAGGAGCTAAGAGTTCTATATCTGGATCTGCAGGCAGCAAGGAGACACTTTAGGCCTGGCTTAGTCTTTTGAAACTTCAAAGCTCACCCACACTGTCACACAAACTCCCAACAAAACCACACCTACTACAACAGAGTCACACCTCCTAATCCTTCTCAAATAGTGCCACTCCCTGATGATTAAGCATTCAAGTAGAAGAGCCAGTAGGGGTCATTTTTATTCAAACCACCACACACACATTTAGGGTGTGTCTTTACTTAAACCAATCTCAGCTAACCTAACCTAGTTAATCCCTCACAGGCATGGGTATAAGCTTGTTTCTTCAGTGATTCTAGAACTTGTGAAGCTAAAAACCAGTGGTAGGATCACAGTGGTCCTTTCTGTCGCTAAAACATGGCTTCCCCAGCACAAAAGTTGCCAAGGAAGTAGAGATATGGGTGCTCATGGTTCTTCTCAATAAAACAACCTTGCAATCTTAGAGTTAGTAAGTCCTGTTCTGTTTCGCAAAGCTTCCAAACAGCTGGCTAATAATCTACTCTTAGTTATTTTGCACAGTCAAGGCTCATCATCAGTCAAGGATAGCCTCTCACAGAGAAAACAGAGGGGAAAGGGAGGGATGGCAGGACTCGGAGCAGCAAGTGTAATGTGATCTACGTAAGGAAGCATCAGGTGAGAAGGTATTATTCTATTGAACAAAATTATGATTCTATGAAAATCACAGCATCCTACTCCATGGGTTGAATGTTTTTCATACAGCTGGCATTTTTAGGGTGAACCCAGCATTAGGAGCAATGCTTTTGGGAGGTCTTTAGGTCATGAAAGTGGAGGCTTCATGAGTAGAATTCGTGTCCTTATCAAAGAGCAACATCTTTTGTTTCTAGGTGTGAGCTCCCCTCCTTTCTTTTTATTTTCATGCCTGCTCTTTGTATATGTGTTTGTATGTACATGTGTGTAGGTATGTGTTCATGTGGGGCTGCAGGTTTGTATTCATGTATGCATGTGTGCATGCATTTATGCATACAAAAGATAAGAGATAAACCTTGGCTATCACTCAGAAACTTATTTATTTATTTATTTATTTGAGTCAAGGCCTTTCCTTAGGACCTGGGGCTCACAGGTTAGTATTGTGTGCATGGTTACTAGGCCAAGAGATATACCTGCCTCATCCCCCCCACCCCTGCTTAGATTGCAAGCATCCCATACCTACTCTTTTGTGTGGCTGCTGGAGACTAAGTCTAGGTCTTTAGGCTTGCTTGCACCACAAATGTTTTACTGATTGATCTTTCTACTTAGCTCCACATGTTCATATTTTCTCTGTGATCTTTCCACCCCTCATGCTTACAAACATACAATGAGAAGGTAATGATTGACAGACTATTAAGTGGGTCCAGAGCTCACACTGAGTCTAGTAGCACTTCAACCTTGAGTCTTCCTTGCTCAAATGAATTTCTGTTTTATTTTGGGATATTTCTGGTTCGTATGGCTACTAAAGAGGAGACTGAAATGACCTAAATATGGAGGGCTTGAGTCAGAATTACATCAGACTCTTCAACAACATTGGAAACGAGGCAAAAAGAAGAAAAGTTAAGAAAAAGGAATTGTATATCATGCTACAGGTTGATGTGGGGTTTGTTCTAATTAAAAACTCAATCACAGTGTCAGGGGATGGCTTATGAAGCAGGAAGAGGAGCCCAGGGAGCAGAGACCTTTTCACACAGGGAGAAACTAAACAAATTCCTGGGGTGAAGTGGGTCTCAGAATCCCAGGGACAAGACATTGAACTCAGCCAGGAGAATGGACAATCCAGATTGGAGCAGAAGGACAGGGGGTTTCTCATAAAGAAAAGGAGAATCATTTAGATGCCGTTATGCAGAAATCGAGCCGAGGGTATAGAAAGAATCGGTGAAGGAAACCATAGGAGGAAATGAGGCAATTATTTATTTCAGGAAAACTAATGTTTAAAAAGGAAAAGCAATAACGGTAGTAATGGTCTAAGCCTTGGTCGATTTTTATATAATCTAGCATTCTAAATTATAATATTTTAAGAAGAAAATGAGTTATAATTTTATTGGGAGGATGAGATAATGGTGTAAGAATGTTAAACCCTCGCCCTCTCTATTGGAAATCAATAATAATAACAACATATAATCACATTATTTCAAAATAGGGGAGATAAATTTTATGAAAAACAGCTGAAAGGACAAGAGGTGATTGGCTCTCTGGAGAAAAATTCAGGAGTGGATGACAGACAAAGGATTTCTGTCTTCACGTCAGTCAACTGTGGAACCTTCAATGTTGTTTTAGAAGACCTAACACACAGCTACAAGCCCAAGGAAAGCTCACTTGGGGAAGGAGAAAGCAATTGATGGAAGAACAGATTCAAATGGCTGGTGTTTTATGGCAAAAGGCTGCTCTATTAAGCAAGTTGCAAATTAAGACTGTAAAGTTTTATATCCACCTGAGTGGCAAGGGCTGGACTTTGACAATGACAAACGCTGACAAGGATTTAAGAAGGGGATCGTAGCCTGCTCATGAGTGTGCGATTTCTACCTTCTACTTCGGGGCAGTATGTTTTAAAACTAAAGACGACCATGAATCACGACCCAGAGTTTTCATGTCTGAGATATCTTGTCAACATAGGGTAGTTAGTTCCCTGCTAACTTCCCAGAGGTTAAGTCTCAGTCAGAGTGTAAGGATGCATGGGACACTTAAAAGACATATACAGCCCTAGTCTTTGCCTTGAAGACTGTGCTTGAGGAGGAATGTGAATGGCGTTAATTTAATTTATTTTTTATTAGATATTTGCTTTATTTACATTTCAAATGTTAACTCCTTTCTATGTTACCCCACCAAAAACCCCCTCACTCCTCACCTCCCAGTTTCCTGACTTGCATTCCGCTATTCTGGGAAATCCAACCTTCACAGGACCAATGGCCTCTTCTTTCATTGATGTCTGAAATGTCCATCTTCTGCTACATATGTAGCTGGAGCTATGGGTCCCTCCATGTGTACTCTTTAGTTGGTGGTCTAGTCTCTGGGAGCTCTGGGGGTACTGGTTGGTACATATTATTGTTCCTCCTGCGGAGTTGCAAACCTCTTCAGCTTCTTGGGTCCTCTCTTGAGCTGCTCCATTGGGGACCCTATGCTCATTCTATTGGTTGGCTTGAGCCATGAGCATTTTGATTCACTTTCCCATAAGGATCAAAATATCCACACTTTGGTTTTCCTTCATCTTGTGCTTCATGTGGTCTGTGAGCTGTATCTAGGGTATGAACGGCATTTTTAAATTAAAGGAATATTTGCATGTATGGCAGAGCTATTTATTTGTATGTATTGCTTTTAACAACTACAATTTGAAAATTATTAAAAAATTTAAGGTTTTAATAAAACTATAAAACTATATAATATATAGTTAATTAATAAGCAAGATGGGAACATGCATGGGTCTCATTGGAGTGATCGTGTGGTATGGACTTGTTGTATATATTACACCATATTGGATCCTTGATGATTTTCAATTAGGGATTAAAAAAAAAAGAGCAAAAAAATTAGAACCCTGGGCTGAAATTTGAGAAGATATAGAATTATCTTAGAGCTTTATTGTTTTTATGTATATGTATCTGTATATGTATATGATTTGAGAGTAATTTTTGATTTTTCTTTTTTTTGAGATTATAATATAATTACATTATTTCTCCCATCCCTCTCCTCTCTACAAATCCCCTCCTATACCTCTCCTTGCTTTTTTTCATGTCCTCATTATTAATTGTTGTTTTCAGGGCTGACCATTCGATAGTGGATAACCAATCAGTGTGTGTTCACTAGCAAAGACTATTTTTCCCACTCTCATCATTCCTTCGCTGCCTGTAGCCCTTCACACAGGGTTCTGGAAGCTCCCAGGCTCTCTCCTGTTCACCTTGTCATGAACCTGCCCAGCTCCTGTTCAGGCCATCATGCTGGTGAGACTTAATGTGTGTAGCTTCTGACATTACTAGGAGGAAAAAAAAACTTAGAGCAAACCCCCTGCTCCTCTGGTTCTTACCGTCTGCCCGCACCTCTTCTGCAATGTCCTCTGAGTCGTAGGTATGAGAGGGCTTTGTAGACACATTGGAACATATTTTTTAAAATAGTGTTTTCTGTTAGAATACAAGAAATGGGTTTCAGCGCCACATTCTCATGGATACACGTCATCGTCTTCACACTTCATTTTTATTCAGCCTCCTTCTGTGTTCTCACAAGTCCTAACTCTCTGTTGTTGGCTCCTTTCCTCCCAACGCATGCTCTCCCCTTCTGCTTTCATACCACGTGTGTTTTATCTTCCAGGGACTTCTTTATACTTTCAGCTGTTTCTCTCACACACATATTTAAACCTGGGTTCTGAATACAAAAGGATCAGTCTAGTGTTTGTCTTCCTGAGTCAGCTGTATTTCACTCAACATAATGATCTCCGTTTCCACCAGTTTCCTTGAAAATATGGTTTCACTTTTCTTTCTAGCTGATGAAGGTCCATTCTGTATATTAGTTACTTTTTATCTATCTCTGGATATGGTGATGGAAGTATAGGCTGCTCCTGTTGCTTTACTATTGTGAATAAGGCAACAATTGACTTGGATGTGAAGAATCTCTGTGTCATGTTGACAGAGAATCTTTTCTACCCTGGAATGGAGTCACTGGGTCATATGAAATTTCTATTTTCATGTTTTTGAGGAATCTCCCAACTGAGTTCCTTTAGTAGAAGTATCTGCTTACATTCCTAACAGGGATGCATAAGAAATCCTTTCCCCACACCCCTAGTGTGGGCATGACATTTGTTTTTGTTTTGTTTTGTTTTGTTTTGTTTTGTTTTGTTTTTTTGATGAAAGCTGCTCTCACTGGGATGAAGTAGAATGTCAAAGCAGTTTTAATTTGCATCTCTCTTAGCAAAGGATGTCGAGCACTTTTTTAAAATACTTATTGGCCATTTGTATTTCTTCTTTTGGGAACTGTTTCTATAAGTGGTTCTCAACCTTCCCAATGCCCCGACCCTTTAATAAACAGTTCCTCATGTTGTGGTGAACCCCATTCTTAAAATGTTTTTGTTTCTACTTCATAACTCTAATTTTACTATTGTTATGAATCATAATTTAAAATCTAATATGCAAGAGATCTGATATGTGACCCCTATGAAAGGGTTGTTCGATTTCCAAAGGGGTTGTGACCCACAGGTTGATAACCACTGGTCTATATAGTTTGTTCTTTCACTTATTGATTAGATTTTGTTTTATTTGATCTTTATTTTTTGTCATTTGTTTTTGTTTTTCTTAAACAGTGTAGCATTTATAGTCCAGGCTAGTCTCCTACTAGTTAGGTAGCTCAGGGAGACCTTTAAATGATCCTCCTGCTTTTACCCCCCAGGCATTGATAGTACAGGGGTGTGTCTGTGTACTTAGTTTTATGTGGTTCTAGGGATCAAAACTAGGTCTTCATGAATACTGGGACAGTTTTCAAGTAGGCCAACAATTGTTTTTTCCTGATAGTAATGGTGATGGAACCTAGGGCCTTATATATAGCAAAAAAGCACTCTATTGAACTGTAATTTCAGCTCAATATAGTGCTTATATACTCTGAAATATAGTTGGCAGAGACATTTTCACATTCTACACACCATCTCTTTACTGTGGTAATCATTTCCTTTACTATGGAGAAACTTTTTAATTTTGCATAATCTCATTTGTTGATTAAAGGAATCACTTCCCATGATACTGAAGTTCTTTTGAGAATGTCCTTGAGTCTTGAAGGGGTTTCCTCTAGAAATTATAGCATATCAAATCTTACAATAAAGTCTTTGATCCATTTGGAAATAACTTTTGTGCAGGGTGAGAGTCAGGTATCTAACAGGTTAAAAGTTTCATCTTTTTAACCTGTGGATATCCAGATTTTCCATTTTGTTGAAGAGGCAGCCATTTTTAATGTATGTTTGTTGACAGTTTTGTCAGAAACAAGATGGCTACAGTTGTGTGAGTTTTTTTCTGGTTCCTTTATTTCATCGTGCGGTTCTGTTCATTTAGTTCTGTGCCATTACCATGATGCTTTGTGACTATGGCTCTGTGGTGTAATTTGAGATCAGGCATCAGGATACTTTTGACACCACACATTCTACTTGGGATTATTTTAACTATTTGCTGTCCTTTGTGCTCCCTGTTGATTTTAGGATTGGGCTTTTCTAGTTCTGTGAAGAATGTAATTGGAATGATGAATCTGTAGGTTGTTTTTAGCTACATAGCCTCTTTTTGTTTTTTACAGTATTAATTCTGCTAATCTATAACCATGGAAAATTGTTCCATTTCTTGGTATCTTTTTCAATTTTTGTCTTCAGCGTTTTAAAGTTTTCATTGCAAATGTTGTTTTTTTCCTTCTTGGTAACTTGGTAACTCCTTTACTCCTACAGTTTTTTAAAAGCTATTTGAGTATGTTTTTTCTTGATTTCTTTCTTGGAATTTTTAATAGATTGTTTAAATTAACAAGTGTCTTCAAAACACTCATCTCAGTTTTCAAAGAATCATCTATTTATTTTAGAACCATCTTTTACATGACTCTTTAGCATTTAGCAAAGTCAAATAATATAAACAAGAGAGAGAGATGAGAGGCACAATTACATGAGACATGAATATACACAGCTAACTCTTGAAGGGATTTGACACCCTCAGGAAAAGACATAAGACATAAAAAAAAGGTGGACATAAGAGAGCAGCCAAACATATCCAAGTGCTCTGCATATTGTCCATATATATGAGTGTATTTTATGAAGGAATGCCAAATGTAGTGGATCTAAGTTAGAAAATTAGAGTTTTGTTAAAGTATTTTTTATACTTCCAAGTATCTGAGAAAAATTATAAATAACAACTGTAATATTCAGCAATTGTAGTAATCAAAAATATAGTTTCTCTAAAGTACAAAAAAGCTTGTGTAACTTTTGAGATAGAAATGATTCTAAACAAATCACTACTTTATGCCACATGACAGAGTAGAAATGTTCATAATCTCTTAGAGAAGAAGATAATGTTTTATGTGTCACAGGAGGAAAATGTAAAACAAATATTTCACAATTTTTCTCTAGCCCATTTATTGTTTTGATTTGACTCAAATAACCTTCTCTTGTTATTGTAATCGACTTCCTAATGCATCTTCTCAATCGTGTGGGCAGGTACACAGAACTTTATATGCATGAATAATATAAGTTGATGTAGCAATATATTTTCTTTGTTTTCACATTTACCCACACAGCACAAATCCTAATAAAACTAGACTGGAATATATTACAAATTCATTTGGTTAGGATTCAGTTACTGAGTGAGCGAATAAATATATATGATTTAAATTAAGAGTGTGCCGTCCATTACTTACATGTCACCTCTTCTACTTTATTTTGACTTTTGCACTTATCATGTTTTATTAACATTTTGAAGTTGTAAACATGAGGAGAGTGGAAGTCATATCATGAAGTTGAAGCTTAGGGAATTGGAAAGTCCTGGCAGTAGCTATAGAGAAACTTGTTCTCAAATGCATTGACTGAGAGTATTGCCACAACAGTAATGTTCCCAGAATCCCATTGTTGAGAGTATGCTTTGATGGTCCAGTGAACCATAAGGGGTGGTCAGTGGGCTCCTCTTTTGAATCCATTGTTAGCACTGTTTTATAAAATTTACTTCTCTGGATAGGGTGAAACAACTTGTACTTCAAATTAGGCTTCTTTTTTTTTGAGACAGGGTCTCTTTCTGCAGCCTAAACTGACACAGAACTCAATATGTAGCCCAAGGTAGCATCAAACACATGATGATAGTCCTCTCTGAGCCTCTCAAATGCTGCAGCTACAGAATTGAGCCACCACACATGCCTCAAACTAACCCCTTCTATATTTCTTACCCAATTAAGTTGGTATCAACTTAGTTTCAGTTTCATAGGAAGAGAGCCTTTGATTGGGTAGTTTTAATCAGAACATGAGATTTATTGAGGAACTTTTTTTTTTTCTTCTTCAGAAAAACTTAGGAAGTTGATGGTAAAATGAGCCAAGCCAAAAAAGAGGAAGAAGGTGATCACTGGTCTTTTGAACTGAAACCTTGCCTTGTTGTCATTTATGGAAGCAACCTCTGGAGTTCTCCCAGTCTGAGGCAATGCTTGAAGTACTCATCACCTCCCTTTTAGCCAGCCCTATGAAGGTGGAGGTCAAGACTGCTGCAAAGCTTCTCTGGTAAGTCCATTCTTGTTAGCAGAGGATTCTTTTCACAGAAGTTGGAGATAGTGATTTGATGAAGTACTATAGAAGATTGTAGAATGATGTATTCTGTATAGAATGATGAAAACTGTATATTCATGCCATGCCTTCTTGCTTCCAAGTGGATGAGTATCAGATTCCATAACTATTAGCGAGGCATTCTGCAAGCCATGAGGCAGCAGTGCTGTGTGACAATCTTTGTAGGATAAGGTTAACTTGTCAACCTGACACAGAGTAGAGTCACCTGAGAAGAAGTAACTTAGATTCAGAGACTGCTTCCATCAATCGGCCTGTGGGCATGACAGTAATGTTATCTTTTAAGTTGCTAAGTGATGAAGAAGGTCCCATTCCACCGTGGGCAGTGTCATCCCTAGGCTGGTAGGCCTGGGCTGAGTTAGGAAGATAGCTGAGCAAAACACGCAGAGCAAGCCAGTGAACAGCCATCTTTCACGGCCTCTGCTCCAGCTTCTGCCTTCATGTTTCTGACTTGAGCGCCTCCCTTATGTAGTCCTTGACTATGGACTGTAAGCCAAAGTAAACCCTTTGCTTCTTAAGTGGGTTTTTGTTCAGTGTTTTCTCTCTCTCTCTCTCTCTCTCTCTCTCTCTCTCTCTCTCTCTCTCTCTCTCTCTCTCTCTCTTCCCCGTTCCTCTCCCTCCCCCTCTCCCTGTCCCTTTTCCTTCTCTCCCTCCCCTTGCTTTTCCTCCCCTCCCTCCCTCTTCCTTTCCCTCCTCTCCCTCCTCTCTCCTTCTCCCTCCTCTCTCCCTCTCCTTCCCCCCTCTCTCTCCTCTCTCTCTTTCTCTCCCTCCCTCCCCATTTCTCTTTCCCTCTCCTCCTCTCCCTCTCTTTCTTCTCTCTTCTCATGCAAAAGAATTGAATAAATTGGCACCAGAGAATAAGAGGATGCTGGGACAGACCTCTTTGTTTTGGGGAAGATTGTGGGAGAATTTAAAACCAGGTAGGGTTCAGAAATGTCCTTCATTAAGTGGGAACTAGAAGATAAGAATTGAGAGACATGCAGGAGATGGAGGCTCAAGTGACTCAAGAAATCTTTGAGGCAAGTTTGAGAACCTGTCTTAGAATCTATAAGGATTTTTATATAATAAATACAAATTGAGACTGTGTGGAGTATAACGCTTACTTTGCTAGCATGGTTAGGTGAGGCTGAAATATCAACTGTGATTAACGTGAAATAGCATGACTGAAATGACATGGATGAAGGAATGCTTTATTTCCCATGGTCAGCACAGGCTGTGTCCCAGTGTGGGGTTAGGACTGCATACCAAACTGACTGAAGAACTTGGTAAATACTGTGTGAGAGTCTCCCACATGAAGGGGTCATGGAGAACAGCTAAGCTTTGGCACTGTTGGGCAGAACTGAAGCTTTCATGAAGAGAGGCCATTGGGGAAGGTGCAGCATCAGTTGCGGTGGAGACTCCAGAATATTTGAGATTCCAGGTTGGTGGAATGGCTTGCCAAGGACAGCAGCAGCTGTGAAGGGGAGCTGGCCTGAGCGTATGAGGCAGATTACGTATGTTGTGGTTGGCTCTGAAGATCAGGTGTGAGATCCAGACATCAGAAACTGAGTTTTCATTCATATGGCTGCATTTTGATTTTGCTTTAATCTGATTTGTAACTATGGCCTGTCTGTTGTCTTTTACAATAAAAAGAATATAATTTACTTTAGATTTATCAGGAATTTGCAGTTAAGAGACTCTGGGTATTTTAAAGAGACACTGCATTTTAAAAGTGTTTATATTTCCCCCTTCTGCATGGTTCTTTCTGCTGGGGAAAGACTCCATGCTGGTCTGCTCCTGTGAAGACACCATATACTGACCCATCCTAGAAGACCTTCTACACTCAGAGCTGTTGAGGATCCACTGTACTCAGAGCAGTTGGGCAACAGCTTGACTGCTCCACTGAAGATAAAAAGTCTGAAGGCCTCCCAGGAGATCTATTGTAGGCAGGGCAACAGATCAGTAGCTTCTCTGCCTCTATGAAGAGCCCCCAGTTGGAAGTTCCCACAGGTGGTCAGCTACAGCCAGGGCTCAGGCCTACTAAGAGAGCTGAAGCAACCCAGGGACAAAAGAGATAGACTCCAGACAGTCACCCAGACCAACAAATACCAGGGATATTCAGATGGCTAAAGGCAAGCACAAGACCATAAGCAACAGAAGCCAATATATGTGGGTATCATCATAACCCAGTTCTCCCACCACAGCAAGCCCTGAATACAACAACACATCTGAAAATCAGGAATCTATCCTAAAATCCTATCTCATGAAGATAACAGAGTCCTTTAAGGAGGGTATCAATAACTCATTGAAAGAAATACAGGGCCAGTTGTGGTGGCACAAGTTGGTGGGATTTGCTGAAGGAGGCAGAGGCAGGAGGATCACGAGTTCGAGGCCAGTCTGGGCTACACATTTTAAAGCCTGGCAGTGGTGGTACACACCTTTAATCCCAGCACTTAGGAGGCAAAGGCAGGAAGATTTCTGAGTTCGAGGCCAGCCTGGTCTACTGAGTGAGTTCCAGGACAGCCAGGACACAGAGAAACCCTGTGTGTCAAAAAAACAAAACAAAACAAAACAAAACAAAACAAAACAAAACAAAAAAAGAAATATAGGAAAACACAAGTAAACAGGTGAAGGAATTGGATAAAGTGATCCAAGACCTAAAAGTGGAAGTAGAAACAAAGAAAACACAAATGGAGGCAAACCTGGAAATGGAAAACCTAGGAAAGAGGTCAGGAATTACAGATGTAAATATCACCAACAGAATACAAGAGATAGAAGAGAGGATCTCAGGTGTAGAAGGTTGACACAACTGTCAAAAAAATTCAAAACATAAAAATCTCCTAACCCAAAGCATCCAGGAAATTCAGGACACAATGAAGGACCAAATCTACGAATACACACAATAGAGGAGAATGAAGATTCCCAGCTCAAAGGACCTGAAAATGTCTTCCCTAATGACTAATGAAGTTGAACATTTCTTCAGGTGAAAATTCTTTGTTTAGCTCTGTACCCCATTTTTAATAGGGTTATTTGGTTCTCTGGGGTCTAACTTCTTGAGTTTTTTGTATATATTGGATATTAGCCCTCTGTCGGTAAAGAACATTTCCCAATTTGTTGGTTGCCATTTTGTCCTTTTGACAGTGTCCTTTGCCTTACAGAAACTTTGTAACCTCACACCAGTCAGAATGGCTAAGATTAAAAACTCAGGAGACAGCAGGTGTTGGCAAGGATGTGGAGAAAGAGGAATACTTCTCCACTGCTGGTGGGATTGCAAGATGGTACAACTAGTCTGGAAATCTGTCTGGCGGTTCCTCAGAAAACTGGACGTGACACTTCCGGAGGACCCTGCTATACCACTCCTGGGCGTATACCCAGAGCATTCCCCGGCATGCAGTAAGGACACATGCTCCACTGTGTTCATAGCAGCCTTATTTATAATAGCCAGAAGCTGGAAAGAACCCAGATGTCCCTCAATGGAGGAATGGATACAGAAAATGTGGTATATTTGCACAATGGAATACTACTCAGCCATTAAAAACAATGAATTCATGAAATTCTTAGGCAAATGGTTGGAACTGGAAAATATCATCCTAAGTGAGGTAACTCATTCACAAAAGAACACACATGGGATGCAGTCACTGATAAGTGGATATTAGCCCAGAAGCTCTGAATACTCAAGACACAGCTTACATATCAAATCATTCCCAAGAAGAAGGAAGGACAGAGCCTTGGTCCTGGAAAGGCTTGATGTAGCATTGTAGGGGATTGCCAGGACAGAGAAGTGGGAGGGGGTTGATTGGGGTCTGGGCAGAGGGAAGAGGGCTTATGAGACTTATGGGGAGGGGGGAACCGGGAGAGGGAAAATCATTTGGAATGTAAACAAAGAATATAGAAAATAATAATAATAATAATAATAATAATAATAATAAAAGCTCAAAATAAACAAGCTGCAATTCATCCAGCACAGGAAGCTCAAGAAGAAAGAGGACTTAAGTGATGGATTTAAGCTATGGTTCCTCTGAGAAAGGGAACAAAATGCTCACAGGAGCAACAAGGGAGGCAATGTGTGGAGCAGAGTCTGAAGTAAAGGCCACCCAGCAAGTGCCCTACCTGGGGATTCATCCTATAAATAGTCAGCAAACCCTGACACTACGATAAGAAGCATGTACCAAAAGGAGCATGCCATGGCTGTCTCCAGAGGGGCCCTGCCAGATTCTTACGAATTCAGAAGCAGAAACTAGCAACCAACTATTAGACTGAGCTTGGGGTCCCCAACGGAGGATCTGGAGGGTTGTCCAGAGGAGCTGAAGGGGTGCATAGCCCCATGGCAAAAACAATGACCTCAGACACCCAGACACCCCAAGACTCCCAGGACTGAATCATTAACCAAGGGGTATACATGGTTCCAGCCAAAAATGTGGCAGAGGAAGGCCTTGTTGGGCATCAGTGGGAGGAGTGGTCTTTGGTCAGGTAAAGGCTCAATAGAGGTCACAACAAAGGAAAACAGATGGGGGGAAGTTGGGGGTGAGGTGGGAGTGTGTTGGCTAGAGGGGCATATACGTGGAGGCAGGAGGTGGGAGGAGGGGTAGGGAATCGTTGGGGAGGGGGCTTTTGGGAGGGGGAAATTGGGAAAGGTTTAACCATTGGCGATGTAAGTGAAGAAGATACTCAATAAAAAAATAAAAAAAAAATACAACAAATAAAAAAAAGATAAATGTACATTTTATTCCTATATCCAAGGAATGTAAGGGACTGTGGGAGGGAATCTGAAAGGCCAAAAAAAAAAAAAAAAAAAAAAAAGAAGAAAAGAAAATGTCTTCAATGAAAGCACAGAAGAAAACTTCCCCAACATAAAGAAAGAGATGGCTATAAAGGTACAAGAAGTCTATAGAACAACAAATAAATGGGACCATAAAAAGAAAATCCTCTTGCATATAATAATCAAAACACTAAACACACAGCACAAAGAAAGAATATTAAAAGCTGCAAGGGAAAAGCTCAAGTAACATACAAAGGTAGACCTATCAGAATTTCACCAGACTTCTCAACAGAGACTATGAAAGCCAGAGGAACCTGGCCAGAGATCATGCAGACTATGAGAGAACACAAATGCCAGGCTACTATACCCAGCAAAACTCTCAATCAACATAGATAGAGGAACCAAAATATTCCAGGATGAAACTAAATTCAAACAGTATCTATCTACCAATCCAGCCCTACAGAGGATCCCAGAAGGAAAACTCCAACACAAGGAAGGCACCTGCACCAAAGAGAGGACAAGATATTCAGGAGGGTAGATGGGGGAGGGGAGGAATAAAATATGGAGTGCAAATAAATAAATAGATAGCTAGATAAATAAATAAATAATTTGAAAAACATGTCTATATTTTTATTAAAAGACCATAGGACTTTTTTTTTATTTTTTTTATTCGATATAATTTATTTACATTTCAAATGATTTCCCCTTTTCTAGCCCCCCCTACTCCCCGAAAGTCCCGTAAGCCCCCTTCTCTTCCCCTGTCCTCCCTCCCACCCCTTCCCATTTCCCTGTTCTGGTTTTGCCGAATACTGTTTCACTGAGTCTTTCCAGAACCAGGGACCACTCCTCCTTTCTTCTTGTATCTCATTTGATGTGTGGATTATGTTTTGGGTATTCCAGTTTTCTAGGTTAATAACCACTTATTAGTGAGTGCATACCATGATTCACCTTTTGAGTCTGGGTTACCTCACTTAGTATGATGTTCTCTAGCTCCATCCATTTGCCTAAGAATTTCATGAATTCATTGTTTCTAATGGCAGAATAGTACTCCATTGTGTAGATATACCACATTTTTTGCATCCACTCTTCTGTTGAGGGATACCTGGGTTCTTTCCAGCATCTGGCAATTATAAATAGGGCTGCTATGAACATAGTAGAGCATGTATCCTTATTACATGGTGGGGAATCCTCTGGGTATATGCCCAGGAGTGGTATAGCAGGATCTTCTGGAAGTGAGGTGCCCAGTTTTCGGAGGAACCGCCAGACTGCTTTCCAGAGTGGTTGTACCAATTTGCAACCCCACCAGCAGTGGAGGAGTGTTCCTCTTTCTCCACACCCTCTCCAACACCTGCTGTCTCCTAAATTTTTAATCTTAGCCATTCTGACTGGTGTAAGATGAAATCTTAGGGTTGTTTTGATTTGCATTTCCCTAATGACTAATGAAGTTGAGCATTTTTTAAGATGCTTCTCTGCCATCCGAAGTTCTTCAGGTGAGAATTCTTTGTTTAACTCTGTACCCCATTTTTTAATAGGGTTGTTCGGTTTTCTGGAGTCTAACTTCTTGAGTTCTTTATATATATTGGATATTAGCCCTCTATCTGATGTAGGATTAGTGAAGATCTTTTCCCAATTTGTTGGTTGCCGATCTGTCCTCTTGATGGTGTCTTACAGAAATGATGCCTTACAGAAACTCTGTAACCTTATGAGGTCCCATTTGTCAATTCTTGCTCTTAGAGCATACGCTATTGGTGTTCTGTTCAGAAATTTTCTCCCTGTACCGATGTCCTCAAGGGTCTTCCCCAGTTTCTTTTCTATTAGCTTCAGAGTGTCTGGCTTTATGTGGAGGTCCTTGATCCATTTGGATTTGAGCTTAGTACAAGGAGACAAGGATGAATCAATTCGCATTCTTCTGCATGCTGACCTCCAGTTGAACCAGCACCATTTGTTGAAAAGGCTATCTTTTTTCCATTGGATGTTTTCAGCCTCTTTGTCGAGGATCAAGTGGCCATAGGTGTGTGGGTTCATTTCTGGATCTTCAATCCTGTTCCATTGATCCTCCTGTCTGTCACTATACCAATACCATGCAGTTTTTAACACTATTGCTCTGTAGTATTGCTTGAGGTCAGGGATACTGATTCCCCCAGATTTTCTTTTGTTGCTGAGAATAGTTTTAGCTATCCTGGGTTTTTTGTTGTTCCAGATGAATTTGATAATTGCTCTTTCTAACTCTGTGAAGAATTGAGTTGGGATTTTGATGGGTATTGCATTGAATCTGTATATTGCTTTTGGCAAAATGGCCATTTTAACTATATTGATTCTACCAATCCATGAGCATGGGAGGTTTTCCCATTTTTTGAGGTCTTCTTCCATTTCCTTCTTCAGAGTCTTGAAGTTCTTGTCATACAGATCTTTCACATGTTTGGAAAGAGTCACCCCAAGATACTTTATACTGTTTGTGGCTATTGTGAAGGGGGTCATTTCCCTAATTTCTTTCTCAGCCTGCTTATCCTTTGAGTATAGGAAGGCCACTGATTTGCTTGAGTTGATTTTATAACCTGCCACTTTGCTGAAGTTGTTTATCAGCTGTAGGAGCTCTCTAGTGGAGTTTTTTGGGTCACTTAGGTAGACTATCATGTCGTCTGCAAATATTCAAGTACAATATTGAAAAGATAAGGAGAAAAGGGGCAGCCTTGTCTGGTCCCTGATTTCAGTGGGATTGCTTCAAGTTTCTCTCCATTTAGTTTGATGCTGGCTACCGGTTTGCTGTATATTGCTTTTACTATGTTTAGGTATGGGCCTTGAATTCCTGTTCTCTCCAAGACTTTAAGCATGAAAGGATGCTGAATTTTGTCAAATGCTTTTTCAGCATCCAGTGAAATGACCATGTGGTTTTTTTCTTTGAGTTTGTTTATGTAGTGGATTGTATTGATGGATTTCCGTATATTGAACCAACCCTGCATTCCCAGGATAAAGCCTACTTGATCATGGTGGATGATCGTTTTGATGTGTTCTTGGATTCGGTTGGCAAGAATTTTATTGAGTATTTTTGCATCGATGTTCATAAGGGAAATTGGTCTGAAGTTCTCTTTCTTTGTTGGATCTTTGTGTGGCTTTGGTATCAGCGTAATTGTGGCTTCGTAGAAGGAATTGGGTAGTGTTCCTTCTGTTTCTATTTTGTGGAATAGTTTGAAGAGTATTGGTGCTAACTCTTCTTTGAAGGTCTGGTAGAATTCTGCACTGAAACCATCTGGTCCTGTGCTTTTTTTGGTTGGAAGACTTTCTATGACTCCTTCTATTTCTTTAGGCTTTATGGGACTGTTTAGATGGTCTAGTTGGTCCTGATTTAATTTTGGTATTTGGTATCTGTCAAGGAAATTGTCCATTTCCTCCAGATTCTCCAGTTGTGTTGAGTACAGGCTCTTGTAGTAGGATCTGATGATTTTTTGGATTTCCTCAGTTTCTGTTGTTATATCTCCCTTTTCATTTCTAAGTTTGTTAATTTGGATACTTTCTCTGTGCCCTTTGGTCTTTTAATGTTATACATTTTTAAAATTTTTTATGAATTATTTTACTTATATTTCACATTTTGTCCCCCTTCCTGGTCTCCTCTTTACAAACTCCTTTCCCCCTCCTCTTTGCCTCTAAGGGTATGCTCCCCCACCCACCTACCCACTGTTGCCTCTAACATCCCCCTTCCTTGGGGCAATGAGCCTCCTCCACAGGCCAAGCATCTCCCCTCCCACTGATGTCAGATAAGGCAATCCTCTGCAGTAGCCATGGACCAGCCCATGTATACTCTTTGGCTGGTGGTTCAGCTCTGGGTGGTCCGGTTAGTTGATACTGTTGTTCTTCCTATGGGGTTGCAGTCCCCTTTAACTCCTTCAGTCCCTCCCAAACTCTTCCATTGGGGTCCCCAGGCTCAGTCCAATGGTATCAGTCAGGTGCTGGTAAAACCTCTCAGAGAACAGTCATATCCTCTCTGCAAGCACTTCTTGGCATCATCAATATTGCCGAGGTTTGATGTCTGAGGATGGGATGGATCCCAAGGTGGGGTGGTTTTCCCTCCATTTTCCCCCTGTTTCCTTAGATAGGAACAATGATTATGAAGTGTCCTTTCCCATCTCTTTTGATGACTTCTGGTAGAAAGTCTTATTTTATTGGATATTAGAATGGCTACTCCAGCTTGTTTCTTGGGATCATTTGCTTGGAAAATTATTTTTCAGCCTTTTAGTTTAAGTAGTGTCTATCTTTGTCACTGCAGTGTGTTTCCTATATGCAGCAAAATACTAGGTCTGTTTATGCATTCAATCTGTTAGACCATGTCTTTTTATTGGTGAATTGAGTCCATTGATGTTGAGAGATATTAAATACCAATGATTATTGATTCCTGTTATTTTTGTTGTCAGTCATACATATTATGTATGTGTGGTTCTCTTCTTTTGGGTTTTGTTGTGAGATGATTAATTTCTTAGTTTTCCTTACATGTAGTTTCCATACTATATTGGAGTTTTCCTTCTATTATCCTTTGTAGGGCTGGACTAGTGGAAAGATGTTGTTTACATTTGGTTTTGTCACAGAAAATCTTGTTTTCTCCATCTATAGTGTCTGAGAGTTTTTCTTTTTTTTTTTTCCTTCTTTTTTTTTATTTTTTTTATTCGATATAATTTATTTACATTTCAAATTATTTCCCCTTTTCTAGCCCCCCCCCTCCCCGAAAGTCCCGTAAGCCCCATTCTCTTCCCCTGTCCTCCCTCCCACCCCTTCCCACTTCCCCGTTCTGGTTTTGCCGAATACTGTTTCACTGAGTCTTTCCAGAACCAGGGGCAACTCCTCCTTTCTTCTTGTATCTCATTTGATGTGTGGATTATGTTTTGGGTATTCCAGTTTTCTAGGTTAATAACCACTTATTAGTGAGTGCATACCATGATTCACCTTTTGAGTCTGGGTTACCTCACTTAGTATGATGTTCTCTAGCTCCATCCATTTGCCTAAGAATTTCATGAATTCATTGTTTCTAATGGCTGAATAGTACTCCATTGTGTAGATATACCACATTTTTTGCATCCATTTTTCTGTTGAGGGATACCTGGGTTCTTTCCAGCATCTGGCAATTATAAATAGGGCTGCTATGAACATAGTAGAGCATGTATCCTTATTACATGGTGGGGAATCCTCTGGATATATGCCCAGGAGTGGTATAGCAGGATCTTCTGGAAGTGAGGTGCCCAGTTTTCAGAGGAACCGCCAGACTGATTTCCAGAGTGGTTTTTCTGTGTATGGTATCCTGAGTTGGCATTTGTATTTTCTTAGGGTCTGCATGACTTCAGTCCAAGATCTTCTGGTTTTTAGAGTCTATGTTGAGAAGTTTGATGTAATTCTGATAGTTCTGCCTTATGTGCTACTTTGCCTTTTTTCCTTACTTGTTTTAATATTCTTTCTTTGTTCGGTATATTTAGTGTTTTGATTATTATGTGATAGGAGGAATTTCTTTTCTGGTCCAGTCTATTCTGTGCTTTGTAGGTTTCTTATAAGTTTATGGGCATCTTTTTCTTTAGGCTGGGGAAATTTTCTTCTATAATTTTGTTGAAGATGTTTTCTGGCCCTTTGAATTGGGGTCTAGTCCTATTATTCTTAGGTTTGGTCTTTTTTAATTGTGTCTTGAATTTCATGGATGTTTTGGGTCAGGAGCTTTTTTTTTTTTTGTATTTTTTCCATATCTTCTATGGTATCTTCTGCCCCTGAGATTCTCTCTTCCATCTCTTGCATTCTGTTGGTGATATTTGCATCTGGAATTCCTGATATCTTTCTTAGGTTTTCATCTCTTGGGTTGCTTCCCTTTGTGATTTCTTTATTGTTTCTATTTCCATTTTTAGATCCTGGACATTTTGTTCAATTTCTTCCACCATTTGATTGTATTTTCTTGTATTTCTTTAAGGGACTTATGTGTTTTCTCTTTAAGGGCATATACCTGTTTACCTGTGTTCTCCTGTATTTCTTTAAAGGAGTTATTTATTTCTTCTTTAAGGTCCTCTATCATCTTCATAAGATGAGATTTTAGGCCAGAATCTTTCTTTTCAGGTGTGTTAGGGCATCCAGGGCTTGCTGTAGTCGGAGAACTGGGTTCTGATGGTGCCCGAGTGGCATTGGTTTATGTTGTTTATGGTCTTGTGCTATCCTCTCGACTGCTGTTAACTTGCTCTCTCTGATTGGAGTCTGTCCCTCCTGTGAGCCTGGTTATGATGGACTTCCTTGAAGCAGGCAGTTCTGGGTGTGGGAGGAGGTCTGGAACTCCCAATCTTTGAGCCTGGTTATGACCTCTTGGGAGTCAGGCTGACTCTGCGTGTAGGTGGGTGTGGGGCACTGGAGCACCGGATCTGCCCCTAGGCTCAGTTGTAAACTACAAGGATGGTATGTCTCTGGCAGGGCAGATAGGTCCTGCATCTGGTGGGTCCTGTAGGGGGTCCCACTTAGGCCAGGTATTGGGGCTGGGGCACTCAGCTATGAGACTGGTAGTGACAGACCTCTTGGGAGTCAAGCTGTTTCTTGATGTGGAAAGGGCTAGTGAGTGTAGGCTCTGCCCCAGGCAGGGTTGTAGGCCGGAAGGAAGATGTGTCTCCACCGTGGTGGCTATAGGTCCTGCCTCCGCTGGGCCCTGTAGGGGTCCCAGTTAGGCCAGTTTTTGGGGTGTGGGTGGGTGTAGGGTGTCTCACCTGTAAACCTGCTTATACAGACTTCCTGGGAGTACAATTATTTTAAATGTATGTGAGTACACTGTAGGTCTTTTCAGATATACCAAAAGAGGTCATCGGATCCCATCATGGATTGTTGTGAGCCACCATGTGGCTGCTGGGAATTGAATCAGGACCTCTGAAAGAGTAGTCAGTGCTCTTAACCATTGAGCCATCTCTCTAGCCCACTATACTGTGTTTTATTTTGTGATATTAACATAAGTTTTTGTGGAATAAGCAAGAAAGGAAAAGTTATTGTTTAAGAATGATGTGTTTGTTTATCAAGCTGACAAATGATCTGTTATGCTGATTAGTTTTTGTCAACTTGACATAAAGTAGACTCACTTTGGAAGAGGGAACCTTGATTTAGGAATTGTGTTCATAGGCATGTCTGTGAGGCATTTCTTTGATTAATGGTTGATATAGTACTGGGGAGCCAGCCCACTGTAGTGGTGCCATCTCTGGGCTGATAGGCCTGGGATTAATAAGGAAGATAGTTGAGGATGTCATTAAGTGGAATCTCTCTAAGGTCTCTGCTTGTATGGTCCTGCAACCAGTTACGTGCCTTGAGCTTCTACTCTGTCTTTTCTAGTTAATGGAATATATAACCTGCCATCCTAAATAAACCCTTTCTTCCTCAAGTTGGTTTGGACCAGTGTTTAATCTCAACAACAGAAAACATACTAGAACGATCTGATTCATACACTTCTCGTTGTTTACAGTGGGTGGGCTAGTTATTACATCTAAAAATGAGCAGTTTCATGTTGAAGTGAAAAATCTTTATGACAGTTGAGCATGGAGGTGCATGCTTGTAATCCTGCCATGGGAGGTTTGAAAAGTCTAGGTTGAGTCAACTATACCTTTTCATATTAAAAATTTTATTTTAAACTGTTCATATATTTTTGATCACACTCTTTCCCCTCTTCCAAGACTTTCCAGAGTCTTCCACCTCCATCCTCATCTAATTTCATGTGTTGTTTCTCTCCTTGTCTTTTTTCTTTCTTTAAAAGCAAAAACAACCCAACAAAATGACAAAACAATATCAAGAAACATCAAACCATAAGGAAACGGCAGCAATAAACATGGAGTCCGCTCTGGGGTGTGGTTGATATCCACTGAAGTGTGGTCATTTCACTGAAGAAGACTAATTTAACCTCTCCAAGCATGAGTCAATTTCAAATAGCTTCTTGGCTAGTGGTAGAACATTGTGAGCATGTCCCCTTCTCTGTGCTGGGATTTTTGTCTGGTTTGAGCCTGTGCAGGTCTTGTGCAAGCTGTGAGTTTGTATGTGCATCATCCCCACTGTGTCTGGAAAATCCTGTCTCCTCGGAGTCTTCCACCATCTCTGGGTCTTAGACTCTTTCTGTATCTTCTTCTACACTGGTCGCTGATGTACTGATCTATGGATATAGAAATATGTCATTAGGAGCCATTTTATTGCTGTGTTCATTTAGCAAAATATTAGTAGGTATTTCCCTGTGGCCATAACCTATCTAAAGACTCCATTCTCTATTGGACTGTTAAATATAAGTTATTATACATGAACAAATAATGATACACATTTTTTGAATTACAGTGCAAAGAAATATAGCAGACTTTTACTGAGAACTAACTATATGCTAGGAATATTTTATAGGAACACACACACACACACACACACACACACATTTATATATTTATATATGGGTTTTCAAGACAGTGTTTCTCTGTGTAGCTTGGCTGTCCTAAATTTTACTTTGTAGACCAGGATGGCCTTGAACTCCTGCCTCTGCCTCCCAAGTGCTAGGGTTAAAAGCATGTATCACCCGGCCTGGTGGAAAAGGTATATTTTTAAAATGACTTTTTTATATACTTTTTTCCAATTCTCTAAATACTGGCACATGCCATGATTCTTTTCAGTGACAAACAATAATCAATGAGGAAAATTTATAGATTGTAAAACACCAATAGATCATGGTAAATGGGCGGTTCTAGAGATGTTATTTCCTGGAAATGAAGCAGCGTCTGGAGTTTTATTTTAAAACTCTAAGTTGAGTTTTATTTTTAAAGTGTCCAATGTGAGCTTACAAGTGGATGGCAGTGAGAAGAGGAAGCACATGAGAGGAATGGCACTGTCTGTGCTCTCTTCAGAAAAGTGATCCATTCAGAAAAGTTATGCATGTAACCTCATTTCTTATGGAAAACAGTGAAACTGTGTTGGTCTGTGGACTAGCTTATGAAAGGACACACCTTGGCTGGTAGATAAATATTGAGATACTGAGCACTCCTTGAGGAATTAATGTCTACATTCAAAACATCCGCTAAGTTCCCCCCATCAAAAGAACAAATCCAATAACGCGTAAGCACTTATAAGGAAGGGTCTTGATTTATAATACTAGGAAGCTGGACATTCTGAGTCAGCATTGTAATATGCACAAGAATAGGAAGTCTTCCGGTAAATTTGGGGGCCACATTTTCTGAACACTCAGCATCATGTGGTCATAGCTTGGACTCCTATTTAAATTCGCAGAGAAGAAAAGGTCTTTATATGCATGCCACCACATGATAGTCCTCCTATAAGCACCATTATATATAAGCTGGCATACTATAGAACACAAGATGAGAAACAAGAGGAGAAACAGATTGAGAGAGGCAAGGTCTTATCAAGTGTCTCTTGATCTATCCCCTCCATTCATTTTCAATTGATAAAACTGAGCAGTATAGAGGAAGATGTGGAGATGAAATTGATTATTCTGAAGTAGCAAGACTGAACAAGGGTAAGGTTCATATCAACTTAGTCTTTAAGAGTTGGGGGTCAATGCAGAGGTGACATAGGTTTTTATTTTTATTCCATCAAGCTAACTTTGTATCAGGCCCCTCAATCTTAGCACAACTGACTCCATGATGGATCTACTCCATCAAAGTCAATAGTTCTAGGAAAGTCTCTCAATGTACTAATCTTGCCTTTTGAATTCTTTTGTTCTGCTTCCAGCTAATAACTATTCTTGTTAATGGTAGTATGTCAATCCAGAACATGATTTTTGTGTTTAAAAGCTCACCCTGAGAAATGACCCAGCACTCCATTAGGATCCTGAACACTCAATGTAGTCGCCAGCTGCCTAATAAAGACTTTTTATTGGCTTAAGTCCACGTATGGGCAGTCTTTCCTGGTGGATACCCCACAACATCATCGTGTAACAGGAATGGCTATGAGACAGAACAAACGCCCCACTCATTGGTGACCCCATGCTGATTTATGTGATTCCCTTATATGATCTGTTGTAACATGCAAATGCACACCAACACCATTTCTTTCTTGCCCCTTCAAAGGCTTCAATATGGGAAAGCTATTTGAACTGTTTAAAACTCTATGAAATGTAAAAACTTGGTGGTTAGATTTATTTGGTCAGTTAGGCATTTTGTAGGTTATTCAAGACTTGAAGATATTAGCCTTTGAGAAAGAGCATTGGGGCTAGTAAGGTAGTCTAAGTACGCAAGAGTTAATATTCAGGAACACATTCTCCTTTTTCTCCTCAAAATAAAAAGTGTGGGTTTCCGCTTCAGGCATAGGATCATCTAAAGTAAGTGAGTCCTTCTATCCTCTTTTCAAATGTGATATTTAAAAAAGGTAGGATCTTCTCTCGAGGATATGCTTTTCCTAATCACTGATCAGGTCAGACCACCAGAATGCTAACACATGTGCTACATTGTCTTATTTATGTGTGACACATGTTGCATTATGCAATAAGCACAGCTTTAACATTTGTTACTAACACAAGTTAAAAAAAAAACAGGCAATAACGAAATCACCCTTTTTTGGAAAATTTGCCCCTTAGTCTACTTGGTACTCTGTTATACAAACATTCTGGCTGTGAACATTATTTCAAGATTTACTGTCTAGGAACATATTGTAACCGCAAGGAGATTGTTTCCTCTTGGAGATAATTTAAAAGAAATGTCTCACATCATTGTTCAACTGAGACTCAACCCAAATTTGTTGATTATCTGTAATAGCGTCATTATAGTTTGTATAATTTGTTTGCTACACATCATTTTGAGTTTCTCCCTTTTCCAGTTTATTAAGCTTGTCTCAGTAGCCTTTGTTGAAAACCACTGCACATCCTCATTATTATTTGTGATGGTCAGTCTTTATTGTCAACCTTAGTCGACTTGGATTCATTTAGAGGAGTTAGCCCTGTGTGTGTTGTGTGTGTGTGTCCGTTTCCAGAGAAGGTAAACTAAGAGGGTCAGAAAGAGAAAGGTAGTGCTATACACTGACGCCCTCCAGAACTCTGTGACATGAGCACTCATAAATCATCCCTTCCTTTAAATTGTTGGGATTTTGATCACGGTGCTGGCACAAAAATAACAATACATTATTCTAACCATATTTTTGGAGCTATACATAAATTTGATCAACAAAACTACTGCTAACTATATCAATGGGTTATGGAGTAACACAATGTAGTCTCATTGGAATACCTTATTTTTTACGGACTTGACCAAAAAGTTAATTATTTTGGTACCCAATTTGAAACTCATGTATTTTGTAACTTCTTTTTTTAACTACTGAACTAAATAAAAATATAAATAGGAAACATGGCAGGCACTTACCCCATCCACTGACCAATACACGTGATATATTACATCCCTTATTTCTCACTTAATTTCTTTCTGATAGTTTCCAAATATAATTGAGAAATCGTATTTTCTGTTTCTCTCTCTCTCTCTCTCTCTCTCTCTCTCTCTCTCTCTCAAAATGGATGTATCTGGTCCTAATGCTTACTTAAAGAGTAATTCTTTTTCAGTTCAAAGCTATGATTTAATCTGTTTTTTATTATGAAATGAGTAAACTTTCCTAAGGCAGTGTATTTATTAAGGGACTTAATGTGCTTCATTGACTGCTGGAATGAGATTTGATAGCTAATTTATTCCTTTTGAGGAATTTATGTGTCTAGCCATTGGAGTATTCACTGAAATGCTCCTCTAGGAGAGAATAATTCAGGGTGCTTTTGTGCTGCTTGGATTTGCAGAGCCGGGAGTTTCAATTGGACTGGAAAGTGCTCCACGAGAGAAGGTTGTTTGCCTGCCATCCTGTGATGAGAAGGACCGCTCTTCTGATAGCCTCTTTTTCAATTTGCTCGGTAGACTCCCTCCTGGGTCTGCATAAAGGCGGAGGGAAGATTTAGTGCAGAAGTGCCCGAATAAGAGGGATTTTCTTTTCCTCTGAAAGTTTTCCTGAGAAGGATGATAAAGTATGGAATACTTTAACATTTTTGGTGGAAGGGTAATTTGTTCTATTGAAGACCTCACTACATTGTATGTATGTATGTATGTATGTATGTATGTATGTATGTATGTATAGTGTATACTGTATATACAAAGTGTATATATGAAATAAACACAGAAGTAGATGTAGGCTTATCATTCCAGTGGGATGCATGGAAGGAACCTTTCCAATTGCAAGGTACTGACTTAGCTCTACAAGTTCTTTATCTGTGTATCTTGTTCTTTCTCTCCTTCTACTTCTATTGACATAAATGTATGAGACAGAAGGAATGCAGCTGATGTTAATTGCAGGCCCTATCAGGCTTCTAACCATGCACATCCATTATTTAAACTCACCCTAACAGCCTGTCAGTAAAAAAGGTCATCAAATCACTTGTGTAACCTGATCTCTATTCTGGGGGGATCTTTGTCCCCTTTTATTGGTACAATCCCCTGATTAGGATACTAATCCTGCACGTCATAGAATTGTCACTGAATGTCACAGTTGTGGCCCAGCCATTGCTAACATTTTGTGGTAAACATAAACTACTGCACTTGCTAATCAACAAGAGAGCACTGTAGTGGCTTTCCCAGCTTCCTTACGGCTCTACAGAAAACATTAGTATTCGTTCTACTGAAGACTTGAAATTCAAGACTTAGACTCTAGTCTAAGACTTAGACTCTAATGGGCTTGGATTACATAAAAAATTGGGTTAATTTAGCCGAAAACAAAGCATAATACACAGTAAACTCTTCAACCTTAACTTTCACAGAGTTAGAGCCTGCAGCAGGAGACCTGGGTTTGTGCGGGTGTGTGAGGGCTCTTGCTCAGGTGATCTCTGCTATTTCACTTGGGATGCCCAGTCTCAGGTCTCTGACCTGCACCTCAAAACTGACAACTTCTTAATATTGGCTGGCCAAGAAGAAGAACTGTGAAAAAGTTTCTATAAACTGTAATCTGTGCCAGTCATAGGAAGAATATTAATAATTATATAATGCCATAATTTATATCTTATAAGATATTCTGATCAAATTTGGGAGAGCAACTGACCAGATTTATTTCTTCCAAAGGTGTCCTGGGTACGTACAGCAGTAAATAAGTAATGAGGATAATAAATAAATCCGGGATTAAGTATTTATGTATAATACTTTACAACTTTGTCTGGTGGGGCGTCTTTCATGCCAAGTATATCCCCAAACAGATTACATTCAATAAAGACGTACAGTGATAAGCAATAAATAGCAGTAGGGAGACAGACACGGAGATAAACAGGCAAAGGAAAGTGCTGCTCAGCTAAATTCTGTGAAGAAATGAAGAATTTAGGGGTGAAGAGACCCAGGAGAGACGCCACAATAGGCAGGCAGTATTGAAGATCAAGGTCTCACACTCAATTTTCTCAGTAAAAGGCCTCAGGCACCAAATACCAAGGTCTTGAACCTTTGCTGGGGTCATCTCACAGGAAGCAGGCCCTGCCTGTGAGGAAAGACAAAGGGATAGATAGTAAGTCTGGGAGAGGAAGTCCAACTTCTCAGCAGCTCTGCGTCAGGGAAAGGCTGTTGTATATAGTTTCCTTTTGATGTGGATGGGCCACCATGACCTGTGATTCTCTCATAAAGCAACGCTGACAGCAGATGTGATCCATAGTCTGGAATAAGAGGTTTCACATTAGCGCAGCACAAGTGATTTCTTTTTCTGATGCTTTGATTCAATTCGGGGCCTGCCTTTACCAGTGAACCATTCCTCTCATCCAGTAGAGTAAACTGAGATCTCAAGTTTCTATATATCTGCCTTTAGCTCCACCAGGTTAGACACACACAGGAGTGATTTCTTAAGCTCGTTTGCCCTTGGGAATCCCGTGAACAACACAAACTCTTTGAGCTTTCTGACGTATGTTTTGTGCTTGTGTGCTTAAAGCACTAGGTGCATGCACATAGGGAAGAGAAGAAAATGATTCCACGGCAGTTTTAGAAAAGAAGTCTATGCTGCTCTGACCTTTGGTCCCTCCCATATTCTGTTTCAATTTTCTCTGATGGACCCCGTTCTTTGTTAGGAATGACAAAGGAGAACGTTCATAAAGTTTTTTAAGGTGTAAAATTTAAACTGTTGCTTTAATGAAAACTATGAAATAATAAAGAGCTTATTACCTTTGGGCTTCAGCTCCCTCACCCTCCCTCAGAAGAAGGGAGAAGAGGCTCACTTTCGTGAATGGATTCGTTCATGCTTTTATATTTGTAGTTTCCAACCCTTCAGCTGCAGATGGTCAACTTTAGGCTAAACATATTAGGTAAATGATCCCCAAAATTAACAGTTCTTAAGTTTTCTGTTGTCCATCATCTGACTAGCATACTTGAAATTCACCCTTTGCTTTGTCTTTCTTTGTTAATTAATAAAGAATTTCCAGAGAACCCACACCGTATATACTGCCTGCCTGTTAGCCAGTTGGTAACTCGGCTATCAGATGTGCATTATTTAAAGTATATACACTATTATTGATGCCCACAAGTAGTTGCTGACTGGAGCTGTCACCTGGGAGGCTCTGCTAGTGCATGACAAATACAGAGGGGGACACTCTCAGCCAGCCATTGAACTGAGCACAGGGCCCCCAATGGGGGAGCTAGAGAAAGGACCCAAGGAGCTGAAAGGGCTTGCAGTGCCATAGGAGGAACAACGATATGAGCCACCCAGTACTCCCAGAGCCCCCAGGGACAAAACCATCAACCAGAGAACACATGGAGTTACCCATGGCTCCAGATGCATAGGCAGCAGAGGATGGCCTTATGGACATCAAAGGGAGGATAGGCTCTTGGTCTTCAAAAGGCTTGATGGAGCAGAATAGGGGAACACCAGGACAGGGAAGCAGGAGGGGGTTGAATGGGGAGCAGGGGGAAGGGAGATGGCTTATGGGAAAGGGTAAATCATTTGAAAAGTAAATAAAGAATATATCTAATAAAAATAAATAAAAATAAAGTATATACAGAGTATCCACACTGTATATACTACCTGCCTGTTAGCCAGTTGGCAATGCAGTTATCAGATGTGCTCTTTTTAAGGTAGCTCTTTCCTTGTCACTTAGTGCCATGTCATAATGTCCCATGCCCATGACAGTCACCTGACTGTGCTTCTTCATTCTTCACAGGAACAGGGTGAGTTCAACACAGCGAGCTAAGGGTGGAGAGGAGAAACCACATGTACACAGCTATAATTATAGTATATTATTGTAATTGTTCCATTTTATTGTTGCTCTTGTTAGTTTCTCCTTGTGCTTAACTTGGAAATTAGATGTTATAGCAGGTATACAGAGGGATAAACCTCATTATTTATAGGATCTGGTACTACTTGCAGTTTCAAGCATCTACAAGAGGTTTTGGACTATGTTCTCTATGGTTAACAAGAAGTACTGTGTTTGAATTTCTCAACATCCTAAGAGAATTAAATTCTTAATGCATTTTCTTTTCCTTCATTTAATTGACTGGATGCTTGGGTTATTTTGCACACATATATGAAACTATCTATTCATTTCTACCTTAATTTTACATAGCACTGTTATACCCAATTATATCAAGGCTTAACAGATTATAGTTCAGGCCATCATGTACTTAAGTGCTCCGATAGGTGCACCTCAACTTATGTTGAGAGTTTAAGGTAGATTTTTTTTTTATTAAAAAAGGACGTGAATGGTATATATAAATAAAATTAAGGCAATAAAGCTGTTTATTTATTTGTTTTTTGTTTTTTAGTAGCAGATCAGCTGCTTCCATTTGTATCCTTTAACCCTTGTGTTCATCAAGTTATGTGATGCAAAACACTAGCTGGTGTACGCAAGACAGAGACATTGCCTTTAAGAAAGCTTCTGCAACCCTAGTTGGTGTACAGAAGACAGAGCCATTGCCTTTAAGAAAGCTTCTATAACCTTCACTGGTGTACACAAGACCTAGCCATTGCTTTTAAGAAAGCTTCTGTGCAGCCTACAATTGTTCTGGTTTGGCAAAAGGAGACTGGGGGAATGATTTAGAAAAGGGCACACTGGACTTATAAAGGTCTCCAGAAGATAAAGTTTTTAACAAGCATAAGTCATCATCTACATTAGCCTGTGTGCACTATTGTCCTGGGATCCAGGAAGAACACAAGGAAGTCTACTTTCTTTTAAAAATGGTGTGTGTGTGTATGTGTGTGTGTGTGTGTGTGTGTGTGTGTGTGTGTGTGTGTGTGTGTGTGTTTGTGTTTGTAGGCCAATGGACAATTTCTAGAGCTGCTTCTCTTCTTATAACATGTGGGTCCTGGGATTACAATCAGGTCATTAGTTTTGGTAGCAGACACTTTAGCTGCTTAGCCATCTTACCAGTCCCACCCCCTTAAAAGACATTTTTTAAAATGGTTTGCATTAGAGGCATAATTGTACCATGGAAATTTTGTAATCAATTGGACACCATTTTATACTTGATTTGAAAATACATTCTATACATTTTCATCAATCTTAGCCTCCTTAGATCATCTAAAAGAGGCTAAAATGGATGTATTTCTTTGACTCCTATAGACTGAGCTTGGGGAAAGGTAAGAATAGAGAGAAGTAAGCAGGCTTAAAGAAAGTTTATGTGGTTTGAGACAATTAACTCAAACGATCTCAAGAATGCACCCTCAAGTGAGAGTTATTATGCTTTCTTTCCCCAGAAAACTTTTCATTGGGATTGACTTGGTTTGAAGGTGAACTATTTCTGTCTAGTGAAAGTTGACCTTACAAACTCATTGAAGCCTTACTCTGCCATTTTACATTAGGCTGTGGACAGAGCAGTAGCATCCAGCATAAGGATGACTTTGACTTGGTCTGCACATATGAAAGTTAAAGGAAGACCACACATGTGTTAAGATATAACAAAATTCTTATAGAAAAGCCTATTACAAAAGGCTTATTTATTGATGATGATATGATGAAAGACAGAATATTAAAAACAAAGAAATTACTACACAGGAGTTAAAAGCACAAAAAGATTTCACAACTGCTCCTCCTCCTCCTCCTCCTGCACCTCCTCCTCCTTTTCCTCCTCCTCCTCCTCCTCCTCCTCCTCCTCCTCATAATAATAATAATAATAATAATAATAAATATCCAACTTGTTCCATTGCAGTTGTCATGTCTAGTTTGGTAAGGTACAATTCCAGTATCTGTAATATGGTACACATGTGCTAGCTTTCCCTATTCAAAGCAAAACAAATAAATAATTAGCAGGAGTTAATAACTTGTTAAGAGGGAGTAACAACCTTGTCCTTCTCTTTCCTCTTCCCTCTCTTCCTCTCCCTTCTTCCAATCTTTTTTTTCTTACTTGAGTTCCTTTTTTTTTTTTTTTTTTTTTGAGACAGGGTTTCTCTGTGTAGCCCTGGCTTTCCTGGAACTCACTCTGTAGACGAGGCTGGCCTCGAACTCAGAAATCCACCTGCCTCCGCCTTCCAAGTGCTGGGATTACAGGCGTGCGCCACCACTGCCCGACTTCCATGACAGAACTGTCTTACAAAGGCTTCCTTTACTTTCCAGTTGTCTTCTACCTGGGCATGAGCTTTCTCCTGTGTCAATAGACACTTCTGTTGGTTGTATTCTTGATGAGCTCACAGATTTAGAAGGCAAGCTTTAAGGGAGAGAATGGCGTGAAGTCATTTCACTAAAACAGGTTTCCAGGAAAAGTGAGACATGATCTGGAGTCTGCTCTTTGGATATAACTTTTACATTAACTATACATGGATATAACTATTCATTTTACACCACTTGACTGTAAAACTCATTTGAGTGATAAAGAAAAAGCATAAATCTGGTGTTGCTTTTACAACTTTAGGGTCCTGAATTACTAATCTGAGCATAAAAGATTTACTTATTCCAGGAATTCAAGAAATGATTTCTGGCTTCATGGAATGGATGGGAAAACATGGGCAATGCAGGGAATCATGGAAAGGAAGGATTTGGGAGGGAGGCAGTTCAGGTTCCAAATAGGGACATTGCAAAAGTAGTGAGAGTTTGGATTGAGATTTGGAAAACTGTAAGGTGCACCATAGTAATAAGATTAATGGGAATTAATATGTGGATTTACATATGATTGATGGAGAAAAGTCAAGTTGATTTCTGGAGACTTGTGGTCCAAGACATTAGATGGGACCTAAACCTAAAGTTGTCATGGAGTCAGTGAAAGTGGGAAAGACGTATCAGGAAAGGTGGATTCCAGGACTTAGATTTGCCAAGAAGACTTGTCTAATTCTTCTGACACAAGTCAGGCTTAGAGATGATTTTCAATATGCAGCTGGAAGAACCAATGTCTCAAGTTTGTAGAATAAAGCTGGATCCTCCCTGAAGAAGCCGTGCCTGGCTGGGCATATATAGGGAGCAAGAGGTTTGGGGATGCAGTTATGTAGATTCTGTGACCAGGGGGAGGGTTGGCACTTGGGAAAGTTTTGCTACTGAAAGATACAAAAAAAAAGATAAATAAAAAAGCATTCATGAGGACAAATTTATAGAACAATCTATTCAAGGGTCAATTCTTTGATATAGGAAGATTATCTTTCTTTCATAAAAATGCTGGAAATTCCCAAAGTAGAGACATTTAGTTGATTTTCCCTGTATCAGTTATCTTCCTGTTGCTGAGGTAGATTACCCTGGTCAAAGCAACATAAGAAAGGAAGTGTTTATTTTGGCTCACAGTTCAAGGGTGTCATCTATCTCGGACAGGGAGTCATGGTTAATGGATGTTCAGGTCACTTGTCACATGACCTACAGTCAGGAAGCTGAGGGAGACGCATGCTCATCTCTGCTCACACCCTCTTTTAACTCAGTCTGGGTTCTAACCCCTTGGATGGTGCCCTCCACAGTTAAGCTGTTCTTTCCACCTCAGTCTCCTGTTGTAGCAATCCCTCACAGAACTGTTTGGTGGCTTGTCTAGTAAGGATTCTAAATCCTATCAAATTGACAGTCAGTATGACCCATCTCACTCCTTAAGCCAGATGTCAAATGCACACAAGATGTTGCTACTGGGGTACATATAAGAGGTCATTTTCAGATATCATGGTCCAAGGAGTAACCGTGAGCACAACATCTCTCTGGTCCCCTGAATAGCCTTGCAACTGCTCCCAGGGGAGTAGATTTTCTGTCCAATAATGCAGAGTACCATTGCTTCTTTAAAAATGCCCACAGTGTCTACACTATAATAATTTTAAACAGCAGTGTCCTTTTCAATTTTTACTTTATTCACTTTTTGCTATAGTAGAGATCAAACCCAGAGCCTCAAGCATACTCTTTCTTCTGAGCTATGGCTCCTAAATTTTCTGTCTGTCTGTCTGTCTGTCTGTCTGTCTGTCTGTCTGTCTACCCATATGTTCATCCATCCATCCATCTATCCATCCATCTATCCATCCATCCATCCATCCACCCACCCACCCACCCTCCCTCCCACCCATCCACCCATCCATCCATCCATCCATCCATCCATCCACCCACCCACCCACCCACCCACCCACCCATCCAACCATCCATCCATCCATCCATCCATCCATCCATCCATCCATCCATCTATCTATCTATCTATCTATCTATCTATCTATCTATCTATATCTATGATCATGTCAACATAGTACAAATAACTGTTCTTAAAAGTCTTTGAGTGGTGCTATTGCTTATAATTAAATTATTTCAGACTTTCCATTACCAGTTTTTCCTTCTAGTATCTTATAAATGTGTAATCCCACTGGGCCAAGCAGTATACAGTTATCAGCAGGAATATATATATATATATATATATATATATATATTCACTACTAAGTATTTATGATCAAACATTAATTTTTTCTTTAGTATAATAAAGGCATAAAGCAATAGGCTTCAGGCACTTCTGAAAAGCCAAAAAGAAAAAACAATCTAAGCACAAAATCTGACAAAAATATATAGGACTGTTAAAATATCTTGTAGGTAAGGTGACAAATACCAATGCTTCACTATTAGAGGACTATTTTCCTTTCTAATTCTCAACCGCCCTCAACTTATAAACATAAATAACCTTAACCTTAAAACATAGATATTGATTTAGATGTCCTTTTTTTTTAAAAAAAAGAGAATTCTTTGTTGCTTTTGTGAAAATTTAAGCTGTTCCATTGATTCTATATACTTGTTGACTTGGGTTTTGGTCAAAATATTTCATTTTCACTTCCTTTAATGTGGGGCCAATTGAAAGAAAGTTTGTCTACCATAAGTGGTAAGGATCCAGGAAGGAGGGCATCTCTCTCCTTTGTGCCATAGCTTAGCAGATAAAAGGCAGGATGGTTCTCCTACACACACCCTTTGGGGGACATTTCACTCTCAACCCCTACATCCAAGGCCAGTTCTACTGTGCTGCCCATGTGAGGTGCAGGGCCTGCTCTCTTGAATGTTGCAGCAGGTGATAGGCAGGGCCTGCTCTCCTGTTCTTATGACCTAGTCATGGTCCACTTTCCTACCTGCCGTCTATGGGGAGGGCAAATTGGAGGGGGAGGGGATCGCTCCTTCACCAGTGCCACTACATAAGAAGACAAGATGCATGGCCAGCTTTCTCACACCCTTGGGGCTTGATCACCTGCAACCCCTCCATCCAGGGGCAGCTTTACTGTGTTGCCCAGGCGAGGCACAAGTCCTGCTCTCCCAAATGCTGCAGCAGATGAGGAGCAGGGCCAGCTTTCCTGATCTGATGACCTTGAGGTCAGTTCTCTTTCTTGTCACAGGTGGCAAGCCAGGAATGGAGGTCACCTCCCCCTCACCCATGCCACTGCACAGCAGACAAGTTACAGGACCAGCTCTCCCACACTCATGCCCTTGGGGCTGACTCACTTGCAATTCTCACAATGTGTGAGACCACTCTCCCCAGTACAGCATCTGGCTAGGGGCAGAATCAACTCTGGCTCTCATGCCCCCAGGGCTAGCTCTCCCACAATGCTCAGGTGAGGGGTAGGCCCAGTTCTGCATAGAACTCAGACATCAACATGTCCCAGGACAACAGATCAGACTAGGTATGTCTGCCTGGCCTTTGGTAGTAACAGATCCTTGATGCTGGACCACAACACAGGTATGTACCCCCATGTCAGTACAGGCCAAAACCCAGCCATGGTCACTGGCTACTCACATCAGGCTGTTTGTCACAACCCTAGAGTCTCCAGTTTTGGCTTCATTTTTCTCTATATTGATCTCTTTCTCTTTCTTTTTTCACTTCTCCACCACTTACTTCTACCTTTTAGAGTTGCCTGGGGCCTTTGCGCATCTGAGGTTATATCAGGAGTGGCCTCAGAAGTGCTATGTCCCACCCTGTGCTTTAAGAAGCATGGCAAGGGTGACCCTGGGCACGGGCCTTCATGGTGTCTGGCTGGTGGTCATCTCAGGCTAGCTCTCTGTCAAGGCCTCATGGTGCTGGTCATCTTGGCCTTGTTCCTTGCCCGGACTACCTGAGTGGCCCCATTTGAGAGTTGTCTATCTAGGGCTCACTTCTGCCAAGGGTCTCACTAGGTTCTTCTAGTGTATGGCTTGCTCCCTGTCCTTTGAGCCCCTGGGACTTGCAGGGTATGTCAGGCTGACTTTTTATAAGGGATCTCAGGCTACTGATCATTCAGGTGTTCATAGGTCAGAACACTGAGAGTAGACATAGCTTCTTTCCTCTCTGCCACCTCTTGAAGCAAATGTGACAGAGCAGCTATACTTGCAGTGCCTGTGAATTTCCTTCCTCTTCAAGAGTGAGTTATATAGGTAACTAACATTCAGGTTTGGGGTACTTACTAAGTGCCTTTTTTGTTGTTTATTACTAGTCAAAACATCCAGTTTCTCAAATAGAGGATCATGTTGTATCTTTAAGTTGGTTCATGCTTATTAAATTGAAATTTCTCTCTGGCTTTCAACCATCTCAGCAGAAGGCAATAGGTTTTGTCGAAGACTTTTCCGCTTTGGAGTGGGTTGGTGTGTTTACAGCCCGAGTTTTTAGGCAGTAGAAGATGGGACTGTTAGGGTTTCTAGAAAGTCTGTTCTCTTCCTTTACATCCACCCCATCCCCCACCTCCTTCCTTCTCTGTTCCTTTATGGAATCAGGGTTGCACATGGCGGCCAGGTGTCCTGCAATAGTACTATCTTCCCAACCCTTTCTTTGTCCTTCTTATGCACTTATCTCTTTCCGTAAAGCACAATATACAAGAACGTAGGACCCAACTGAGCTAGTCTTTCCTGACATCTGCTCTGGCACCTTGAGCACGTTGGAGTAGGTAGACCCTGATGGGTACAAGGCTGAAAGGCTCACCTCAGTGTGTGGTGAGTGAGAGTGTAATTCTGGCTTCAGGGCTATACAGTACATCTGTAGTCCACTCGAGTATTTTCACTTAGCTGTTGTACCAGCATTAGGGAATACTCTTTGTCTTTTGGTTCCTGGTGCTTTGCTTTTGTGTGGTGTATGGGAACCACAGGGGCTGAAAGCTGACTGGGGTAAAAGGCTCTTTGAGGAAATCTCCTTAGGAGATTGGAACCACTTCAAGTCTTAGTTTCACCATGGGATGAAAAAAATCAATGTAAGATAGAAATTTAATGAAAATGACACCTTATTCCCACTAGTGATATTGAATTGGTGGCAACTAAGTATTCAAGTTTCATCATCTGGATTGATTTCTGGAGAAATTTAAAAGCCGTCAATCGCTATGATGCGATGAATATGTAAAAGTACGAGGGGAGGTAATTCTAATCTAAATGAAAGCCAGTGCTGTCAATGCTAATTCGCTTTCTGTTCTGTTCATGATTCAACAAAGCAACTGAAGATAGACTTTGGCTGTTGTCAGTTAACTTCCACAGAGGGTAATGGTAGCTTCAGCGCCATCTTTGTATACAAATTGAATAGCATACATTCTTCAGTCATGCAGAACAGTGCTTGTCCGACAATGGGTGCTGTGTGAGAATCTGTTTTCATTTTATTTTTTATCAGCGGGTATTAGCTGCATAAAACAAGTGTTGGTTATGACATTTTCATAAAGACAACAGTCATTGATTATACTCACTGTCCCAGTACACTCTGTCCCTTGCTACTCTCACTGATACCCTTTCTTGTCTCAAATAGCTCCCTCAGTCTGCTTTAGTATCTGTTAAAAATATTTAGACTTGAAATTTTGTTTTTGGAGACAAGGTTGCTCTATATAGTCCTGACCTGGAACTGACTATGTAGACCAGGATGGCTAAAAACTAAAAAAAAATCTGCCTGCCTCTGATTGCCTAGTGCTGGGATTAAAGGTGTGTACTACCATGCCTAGATTAGACATTTACATCTTTATTTGATGGGTAAGTATGTTTGATTGAATCTATGTCTGTTCACTATGCACATTCCGTACCCACAGAGGCCAGAAGAGGACAGCAGATACCTAGAACTGGAGTTACAGATGGTGTGTGAGCTGACCTATGATTGCTGGGAATTGAACATGGGTTCTCTGAAGAGCAGCCTCTGTTCTTAAATCCTGAGCCATCTGTCCAGATCCTTAGTGTCATAAGAAAAATCTAGATTCTGCATATGAGAAAGAGAAATGAAACCCGTATCTGACAAATCATCTAAATGTACTGTCATGCTGATCATACTTAAACAGCAGAATCCCTTTTGGTATTACTGGGTTAAAGTCCTTCTGTAATATCATGTAAATATCACCTGCAAATTGTTTCTTAGACTCACACAAATATAGAAGGGAATTATAATAGATAAACAGAAGAAAAGGGATGATTAATGAGGATTTATTTATGGATTAGTAAAGGATTGAAGCAAGTTAACTAAAAACAAAGAGATTTAACTTACGGACAGAAGTTGAAAGTCATACTTGTTTTAAAGCTATCTGTTAAATTCACAGTGTAAGTGATGATTAGTTCCTGCTATATGATGTCTCTGTGGAGAGTGGTACTGTATCTTTGGATGCTTGTAAAACAGATGAACTGAAAGGGGTGCAGACGTGGAGGCGTGGCTAGGCGTTTGCAGTTATGGACATAAAGCGTCCACATTACTGATCTTGTGAGCACAGTCAGAAGGGATGGGGTCTCACCTATGGTGTTGTGTGCATTTTGAATTTTGATTTTCACAATGCTTAATATTTTAGCTTGAAATGTTTTCATTTATTACATGTCTAGTCAATTTTTAAATTATATCTTTGAGACAAGGAATTGTTATATTGCCTAGGCTAGTGTTGAACTATCTATGTAGCTCAGACTAGTCTCAGACTCACAATCCTCCTGCCTCAGCCTTCCCATGGCTTTAAAAATCTCTAAACACCGCCGAAATGTCAAGAAAGGGTTTGTTTTCTACAAACAAAAAGTGGTGGTTCTATGACAATGCAATTTTTAACAGTGTATTTAGGCAACAAACTGAAAAGGTGTGTCAATAGAAGAGACAGAAGGAAAACATGAGTTTGGGAGCATCCTGCCTGTCCGGGACAAGTGTGACTTGGTAAGGGAACATAAAGTCTTCATTTTGTGTGTTTGAGTAAAACACAATTTGGTTTGTTTTGCCTAGGATGGGGCATGTCCTTGTTCTATCCACGTTTGAAGCTATTTTTCAACATTTTAGGCTTACTTAATTTATGCATTTGGTTTTTTTTTCATTTCTAGTCTGCCTGTGAAGAAACAGAAAGTCAGTAACTGTACTGTCAGTGGCTACATACTAGTGATGGTAGCCCTGGGAGTCTCCAAGCGCCAGTCTTGTCGTGCCCAACCCCAGATGAGTGCTCTCTGCTGTGGTCTCGAGCCCAAGATGCCCGGCTTCTTATTTGCTTTTGTGGTACTGGATACTGTGTCTTACTTCTGATTGCCAGACTCCTGTTTTTTCTTCAATTTCTTTCTTTCTTATAGTTTTTCTGATGATCAGAATCATGCTCTAGTATTGATGAATGTCAGTGACTTTGGACAAAGGCATTGTCCTTAACTAGAAGAGAATTAACAATAGGAAGGTAAAGCTTGTTATCTTACTTTGTCTTTATCATTCTTGTTGGGAAATCTGAAGACATGCTTTCTCATAAGAGTCGAATGATGTAGCTCAGTTTAGAACTGTATGTTTGTAGTAGATTTGCAAAATTGTATTGTGCACATAGATGACTGAGTGCACCACGGGCTGCATCTGACCTGGACAGACCGGTAGCTTCTGTAGATCTCCATTCATGGTCTCCTTTTCATTCTTCATGGGTGTGCATGCTGTTTATACCAATACAGGATTGTGAGCCAGACAAAAGATGGTACAACATAAAAAATTACATATGATGAATGTACCCTGCTTTTACAAGTCTGAGCAATTTATAAAATCATATTTATGCTTACAGATAGTCTTTTGTCCCTCAGAGCACATTTTACTATTTGAATGAAGTTCACAGTGTAATGTGCTCGCCCAATTTGAGCTCTGTTAAAGCATCTGACTGCCCTGCCGCTTTACTGTTTGTGGCAAGAGATAGCGCTGGGTGACAGCAAAATGAAATATTGATGGAAATGCTCAGAAAAATGTGGCAAAACCACATGTTTGAAATGTATGTAAAGTTCCTTGAAGTGAAATGGTGATTTCAGTGAATTTATAAAGTGAATTTAGCACATCTTTTCAGTGATAAAACTGTGTTGACAGTGGAATTCCCAACTTATTCAAGAGCGTGGATTATAGAATTTATTAATTTTACAATTTCAATAAATAATTTAATAATAACAATGTAGGAAATATGTGCAACAAGCACTGTTCTTTTGGTAAATCCCTTTAACATTGGCACAGTGTAATAAAGATGCATGCGACTACCACCATTTCCACATGCTAAATATTTTTAGATTGATTTCAACGAGAGGGACTAGGGAGCACCCCATTAGAAGCCTCAGGAGAACTACTTTGCATTCTTTTGATAAAGACCCATATGCACACAATAAACAATCTCATGTGTGATGCAATTTGAGCCATTGATCAGGTTACCTTTTAACCTTCCTGAAATGTGAGGCCTAGGTTTTCACACTTAATCAGGGAGGTGAAACGCACATATTTGTGTCTATATTGTAATATGACGCTGTGCTTTCCTCAACCAGATTAACAAATTTCATGTTCAAGGCAAAAAAAAAAAAAAAAAAAAAAAAAAAAAAAAAAAAAAGGAGAATACAATGTATCCATGCCTTTAAAGGTTTATTTATTTTTATTTTTATTTTTATACAAGAGGTCTGAGACCTGTCCATTTGGTAAGGATCTAGTTTAGAGAAGCTGTTCTTTGCTAATACATAATACTCCTCTGATGGATGTGGACAGAGGGATGCGAGCTGGACAGCTAGATGGTGCTGCTTTTCCATCAGTCACGAGCTTTTCCATTGCTAAGAAGAGCAAACTCGAGATGGCTTTGATTTATTCTGAGAAGAGAAGTAAAGAGAATATCCTCTGGTGGACCAGTAATGACAGTAAATGACAATGACGAGCCCCATTACAAACAAAAACAGAATAAATTGTCACTTAATTGAACACAGCGATGAGAAGGTTGCCAAGGGGCTTCCTTCCTGTATGAAGTGTTTTGCGAGACAGAGCCAAGATCACAGCTGAACCCTAAATCTGTATCGACCCTAAATCTTCAGTGTGTAATTGCCTTACTACTAGATAACTAGATTAAGTTGGTGAAATATTTTAAATGTAACATCTAGGGATATATACAGCACACTCAATTTCTTTTATTAAATGAATTTATTCCTGGTTGCTTTGTATTTCATGATAGCTGCTATAAATTTCTTTTCATACATATTAATAGAGATTGTTTTCTGAAGTTAGACCCCCCCAAATACACAGTCAAATTTAGAAAGCAAAGGCTTAATCCCCCAATTTTTTTGCTAATAATGAAATATCTGGGTAAAATAAAATAAAATAAAATAAACATTTCCTTTTCTTACCCACCTCCAGATTCATTATGTTGAGATTAAATTCTTTAAATTTGGTTGTTGTTTTAGGTTCTAAGACTTTTCATAGGCTCAATAAGGTAGCACAAATTACAGTATTCCATCGTGTTTGTTTGTTTGTTCATTTATTTATTTATTATTTATCTGAGACTGCCCTACACCCTGTTTTTCTTAGCGAGGGGCCTCAACCCCCACAGATCATTCTTTCTTTGAGAGGGAAAAGCAGTGTGCTCTCCTGAATGTATCTTCTAGTTTTAGCACAGGTTTTTATTGGATGACTGAGGAAAGAAATACAGGACCGAGGACAGCGCTCTGCACTTGGGTGACCTGTTTATCACTGAAGTGTTTCCCAGCCTGCCTGGATCACATTTTAGATGTCCTCAGATTGTTGTTAAGGCATAATTTGTGAACTTCCGAGGGTCACTAAGATCCTTTCAAGGGCTTCCCATGGTCAAAATTATTGAGGAATCAATGCTAAAGCACCTGCTGGATTTTGTACTGACAGGGGTGGGGGTGGGGGAGTCTCAAGTTCCTTATGGCCAAGATGCACACACCCTTGACCTGTAAAGTTCTTTATATGGCTTGGAACACTGGGAAAGCTTGGTGTGCTTTCACAATGCATACCCACTAGGTTTTGGATCAGTCAGTTCTAGACTGTACAGCGTGGAGGAGAAAGCTGGCTTTAGCTCTTGAAATACATACACTGAAAAACAGACAAAGCAAAGTGAGACACTCCTCTTTTACACTTGTGTGGGAAAAAATCTGCGTTTTAGATCTGAAAGAAGAAGGTAAGAGAGCAATAGTGTCAAAAACTGCATGGTATTGGTACAGTGACAGGCAGGCAGATCAATGGAACAGGATTGAAGAAATGAACCCACACATCTATGGCCACTTGATCCTCAACAAAGGGGCTGAAAACATCCAATGGAAAAAAGATAGCCTTTTCAACAAATGATGCTGGTTCAACTGGAGGTCAGCATGCAGAAGAATGGGAATTGATCCATCTTTGTCTCCTTGTACTAAGCTCAACTCCAAATGGATCAAGGACCTCTATATAAAGCCAGACACTCTGAAGCTAATAGAAAAGAAACTGGGAAAAACCCTTGAGGACATCAGTACAGGGGGAAAGTTCCTGAACAGAACACCAATAACGTATGCTCTAAAATCAAGAATTGACAAATAAGGCCTCATAAAATTACAGAGTTTCTGTAAAGCAAAGGACACCATCAAAAGGACAAATCGGCAACCAACAAATTGGGAAAAGATCTTCACCAACCCTACATCAGATAAAGGGCTAATATCCAATATATACAAAGAACTCAAGAAGTTAGACCCCAGAAAACCAAATAACCCTATTAAAAATGGGGTACAGAGTTAAAGAATTCTCACCTGAAGAACTTCAGATGATGGAGAAACATCTTAAAAAATGCTCAACTTCATTAGTCATCAGGGAAATGCAAATCAAAACAACCCTGAGATTTCACCTTACACCAGTCAGAATGGCTAAACTCAGGAGACAGCAGGTGTTGGCGAGGATGTGGAGAAAGAGGAACACTCCTCCACTGCTGTTGGGGTTGCAAATTGGTACAACCACTCTGGAAATCAGTCTGGTGGTTCCTCAGAAAACTGGGCACGTCACTTCCAGAGAATCCTGCCATACCACTCCTGGGCATATACCCAGAGGATTCCCCAGCATGTAATAAGGATATATGCTCCACTATGTTCATAGCCTCCCTATTTATAATAGCCAGAAGCTGGAAAGAACCCAGGTATCCCTCAACAGAAGAATGGTTGCAAAAAAATGTGGTATATATACACAATGGAGTACTATTCAGCCATTAGAAACAATGAATTCATGAAATTCTTAGGCAAATGGATGGAGCTGGAGAACATCATACTAAGTGAGGTAACCCAGTCTCAAAAGATCAATCATGGTATGCACTCACTAATAAGTGGATATTAGCCTGGAAAACTGGAATACCCAAAACATAATCCACACACCAAATGAGGTACAAGAAGAACGGAGGAGTGACTCCTGGTTCTGGAAAGACTCAGTGTAGCAGTATAAGGCAAAACCAGAACAGGGAAGTAGGAAGGGGTGGGTGGGAGAACAGGGGGAGGAAAGGGGGCTTATGTGACTTTCGGGAGTGGGAGGCCATAAAAGGGGAAATCATTTGAAATGTAAATAAAAAATATATCGAATAAAAAAAAAAGAAGAAGGTAAGAAACAAGAAGACCAGGGGGATGTGTTGTTAGCATTTCTTCACATTCAGGAAATACCAACAGCCAAAATCCAGTCACATCCTGACCTATATGACAGCATAGGAAAGTCAGCCACACTATTTCAGGCTTTCAACTTCTGAAAAACAGACATTAGGAGCCTTCTCTATGGCCCAACATACACAGTTATGTGATTGCAGCAGAATATCTCTTTCCACCTTGATAAGGTCAGGTTTTGTTGTTCATATATTAAAAAAAAATGAATAAGTCCTCTGTCTATAAAAGGCACCTTGCTTAAAACAGAATCCAAGCCTTAATTGTTCTATGAAAATGTGATGCAACATTTGAAATCACTCATTTGAAAATGACCATGTGAATACCAGGATTTAGCAAGCTGATACAACATCAAGATGCTTTCCAAATATTTATGCTTATGCTCACACACACATGCTACCCTCAGTCCAAGTCAGAGAAGTCTTCTGCAGTGGGTGGTGCTGAATGCAGGCACATGGCTGCCCAAGATGCTGAGAGAAAGTGATGGTGGAGGACTCAGTCCTGAACAAGATGTTGATGTCATCCCCTGTGAGGCTCACGGGACATTTCAGAAAGTGGGTCAAAGTGATGTAAGAATCAGAATAGAAATAGGGGTTATAGATATGTCATTTCCGGACCTGAGACGTACCCACAGTAGCATACATAGCAGCTCTATAAGCCTGCCTTCAGTCTGGACAAGAATGCCCACACTGGGCCAGTTAGATGGCTCAGTGGATAAAGGCATCCCCCTGACAAGCCTGGTAATCCCTGGGTTTTATCCCTGGTTCTCATATGGTAAATGAACTCTTGTAAGTTGCCCTCTTGTCTCCACACATAGGCATGACCTGCTCAGCATACACAAACATGTATAAACACAAAATATGTAAGTATAATTTTAGAAATCCAAAAGATGAGAATGCCCTCATCAGTAGTTAGGTGAGGAAGAAGGAAGAGCCAGGGGTGCTCACTGCTGAACTATTTGCTATGGATACATTAAGGGAGAAGGGTAATTATTGTCTTCAGTTGTGTGTCCCTGATGACACTACTAGGCTTCAATGGAAAGTTGTAATCAAATGGTCACACAGGTGGCCCTGGATAAACAAAATCTGTCACAGAATGAACATGAAAGACACGAATCTGAGATAGGTTCTCTTGCAGTGAGGTGGGGTTAATAGGGATGTGAGGGAGATAAGAGAGGCCATGGGGAGAGAATAATCTTAGTGCGTTATACACATGTACAAAAGTGTCCTACAACAAAATTAATAAATACAAAGGTAGGAAAAATCACCCATCTACTTGATCCACCCCATAAAATCCCCAGCCTCTAGGAGAGATTCAGTATGTGACCTTGTTTCCAGTCTGGTATCTGCTTCCCCTTTTCTTGAATTTTGTGGTATTTCATGGCTAGATCTCATAAGTTATGACTGAATTTCCCCAGAACAGACAACAAAGAATTGAATACACATAGTTTTCATGCAGATTCTGGGAAATTGACATGCAAAGCCTAAAGACTCAGGGTGAAGAAATAATTTTGACACTACTTATATTTCACTAGAAATGTAAAATGTTAGTATCAAAAGGATGCATTTAAGAAATCAATAGATTACAAAACCCAAAATAAACAATAAAATAAAATATATGAATAATAATCACTGTGACTGATATATTAGTTAAATGATGACAAATACACATTGGTTCCAAAATACATAGCACAACACATAAATTTACCATATATTTTAAAACAAGTTAAAGTAAAATACACTTTTCCAAAGTTGAATTAATAGTGGATGTAATTTTTTTTGCACAATGTAAATGTTACTAGCAATAACAAAATGAGTTTTTTGTTCAAAATCCTAAAAATTTTTAAAAAGGGAGTCAAAATTGTAGTTATAAATAATTTAGTAGTTAAAATAGCAAAGTAGCTTATTATTAAGCTTGTGGGATATAGCCAATACAGTACTTAAGCAACTTAATGGATTTAGATGCATCAAATAGGAGATGAAAGCTTGAAAATAAAAGGGGAGAGAATTCATCTTGAGAACATGAAAAAAGAAAATAAGTTAAAGTAAAAGGGAGTAGAAAAGAAGAAACCATGTGCTCACTGTGTCAAAGGAAACAAGATGTAATATGTGTGCTAAGAAAAACCACCGCCAACACCTAAGATTTGTTCTTTGAAATAATCAGTGAACAATTAAAGCACTGAGTGAACTACACCCATGAAAAGGGAGAAGAAGTGAAAACATCCAGTGGAAAAAAGATAACCTTTTCAACAAATGGTGCTGGCTCAATTGGAGGTCAGCATGCAGAAGAATGTGAATTGATCCATTTTTATCTCCTTGTACTAAGCTCAACTCCAAGTGGATCAAGGACCTCCACATAAAACCTGATACCCTGAAACTAATAGAAAAGAAACTGGGGAAGACCCTTGAGGACATGGGCACAGGGGAAAAAAATCCTGAACAGAACACCAATAGCTTATGCTCTAAGGTCAAGAAATGACAAATGGAACCTCATAAAATTACAAAGTTTCTGTAAGGCAAAGGACACTGTCAAAAGGACAAAACGTCAACCAACAGATTGACCACATTTTTGTATGCATTCCTCTGTTGAGGGACACCTGGGTTCTTTCCAGCTTCTGGCTATTATAAATAAGGCTGTTATGAACATAGTGGAGGATGTGTCCTTATTGCATGCCGGGGAATCCTCTGGGTATATGCCCAGGAGTGGAATAGCAGGGTCCTCCAGAAGTGTCATGCCCAGATTTCTCTCTTCATCAACCCTAAATCCAACAGAGGGCTAATATTTAATATATACAAAGAACTCAAGAAGATAGACCCCAGAGAACCAAATAACCCTATTAAAAAGTGGGGGATGGAGTTAAACAAAGAATTTTCACATGAAGAACTTTGGATGGCTGAGAAGCACCTTAAGAAATGCTCAATATCATTAGTCATTAGGGAAATGCAAATCAAAACAACACTGAGATTTCTCCTCACACAAGTCAGAATGGCTAAGGTTAAAAACTCAGGAGACAGCAGGTTTTGGCAAGGATGTGGAGAAAGAGGAATACTCCTCCACTGCTGGTAGGATTGCAAGATGGTACAACCACTTTGGAAATCAGTCTGGTGGTTCCTCAGAAATCTGGGCATGACACTTCCAGAGGACCCTGCTATTCTACTCCTGGGCATATACCCAGAGAATTCACTGGCATGCAATAAGGACACATGCTCCACTATGTTCATAGCAGCCCTGTTTGTAATAGCCAGAAGCTGGAAAGAACCCAGGTGTCCCTCAACGAAGGAATGGATACAAAAAATGTGGTATATTTACACAATGGAGTACTATTCAGCCATCAGAAACAATGAATTCATGAAATTCTTAGACAAATGGATGGAGCTGGAGAACATCATACTAAGTGAGGCAGCCCAGTCTTAAAGGATCAATCATGGTATGCACTCACTGATAAATGGATATTAGCCTAGAAATGTGGAATACCCAAGACATAATCCACATATCAAATGATGTCCAAGAGGAATGGAGGTGTGGCCCCTGGTTCTGGAAAGACTCAGTGCAGCAGTCTAGGGGAATATCAGAACAGGGAAGTGGGAAGGGGTGGGTGGGGGAATAGGCAGAGGGAAGAGGGCTTATGGAACTTTCAGGGAGTGGGGAGCCAGAAAAGGGGAAATCATTTGAAATGTAAACAAAAAATATATCGAATTAAAAAAAAAGAAAAGGGGGAAGAAGACCCACCAGAAATGGGGAAATATGATATACTCTCAGAGATGGTGAGGAATTTAAAATGTGAGAGTATCTTGCATAATGTTTTATCAAAGATGTTAAAAATTTTAATATTAAAATATTAAATGAGTGACTTTCATAGACTATTAAGAATGACAAAGGAAGACATAAGAGAATGCACTAATAACAAGAGAGGAACTTGAGACTTCAGCATGAAAAATGTACATGTTAAAGAATTAAAAGAGGGTAGTTCAGAGAGTGAGGTCTGCCAGTTCCTCAGGGAAACAGTAGCTCCTTCCTATCGAGTGTTACGGTTAGACACATTCCCCTTGTTGAATGAACAAAGAACCACCTCAATGTCCTAGTTAGACACAACTCCTAAAAAAGGTGGTATAATAATATAACAGAGAGAGAGAGAGAGAGAGAGAGAGAGAGAGAGAGAGAGAGAGAGAGAGAGAGAGAGAGAGAGAGAAGATGTCTTGGAAAGGGCATGTCCTGCTATTTTCCAACATGTACCTTTGTCTAAATACTTAATAAACTTTATTAATTTTGTTACATTTTGGCTGGTACTAAAATTCTATTCTGCATATAGTCCAGGATGTGTTTTTTGCCTGAGGGGGATGCAGGTTTCTCTGGATGCCCATGATTACCTGGTTATGTCTCTCAGTGACTGCTAACAGTCTAATTTCACACCTACGGTCCTTCTCGGGGTGGGGGGGGGGTCCTGCTCCCAGTCCTGGCATTTGGAGAGCAAGCGTCCAAAGTGTACACATCAACCAGAGATGGTTCTGCTCTTCAGTTTTTAGTACTCTGACTTCTCAGATTGAGAAAGCAAGTCTTATTCACAATTTGAACTTTAAAAATTTGTAGTTAGCTTACAATAGATGAGTTTCCACATATTTTTATAAATGTACATTTTGTTTAGTGCACATAAATGCATCCAAGAATGTTTATAGTAGTGTTGATGCAGTGGAGAAAAATGCAACAGTCATATAAAATAACCCATTAAATAGATTATGAAAAAATAGATTATGAGAGTGCTGGAGAGATGGCTCACTGGTTAAGTGTGCTTAGTTCACAATCATAAAGGCTTAGAGTTCAGATTGAGCATCTATGTGATAAGCCAGTCATTTGGTGCATGTATGTAACTCCAGCTCTGAGAAGGGCAGGAATAGGCAGGTCACTAGGGCTGGCTGGCTTGCTGACTTCCTGCTTGCTGAGAAAACAAGAGCTCTAACTTCAGGAAGAAACTTTACCTCAAATAGATGACAAAATGATAGAGGAGGACACCTGGTACCCTCTTCTGGCCTCTAGTCAACTGTACATACATGTGTGTACATGCACACATATGTATGCATGCATGCACACACACAGGTGCACATACTCATATAAATATATATCCACTAACACACAAATATGAAATCTTCAAAAACAGTGTAGCAAATTATTGTATAATACATTTACCATATGCAATTAAAATGGGTGAATGAGTGCAGAAGGACTTTAATCCAGCAACACGGCTGCTCTGATAGCACTCAAAGGCCTCCTAGGTCTGTGTGGTCCAGCTGAAATACAGACATATCCTTAGCGCACACCTTTTGTCCTTTGGGCTAGAATCCTTTAGTACATGCCTTTAATTCCAAACAATGGTATCTAATTGAGGATCAGACAAGGAAACAAATCAGAAAGATTTGACAGGATGAGGGATGTGACAGAAAGAGAAGCCATATAAGAGCAGCACAGGGAAAATGAGTCAGTCTGTTGTGAGTTCATGCAGTTCGGTGCAGGTCAGCAGACATGGTTGAAGCCAATGAACAAGAAGGAACCAGGGAGATAGAATCTGTAGAGACCACCTCCAGTGGATAAGCACGCTCCCTGGTCCAGGGGTAGGGCCTCCTGTCCAAAGGAAGAACAGGGAAAAAACCCAATGGAACTGAAAGAAGGGCCATCCGGGGACAGCCCCACTCGGGGATCCATCCTGTCTTCAGACACCAAATCCAAAACTGTTGCTGTGGTCAAGAGGTACTTGTTGACAGGAACCTGGTGTGGCAGTTCCTTGGAAAGTCTGGCCAGCAACTGACCAATGCAGATGAGGATGCTTGAAACCAACCATCAAACTGTGCTGGGGAACCTGGTAGGGAATCTTACAGAAGGAGTAGAGGAGCAGAGGGGGGTTGCAACCCCAATGGAAGAACAACATAGGCTGGCCTGACCACCCAGTTCTTCCAGAGACTAGACCACCAACCAAGGAGTGTACCAGGAGAGACCCATGGCTCCAGATACATATGTAGCAGAGCCTTGTCTGATAGCAACAGGAAGGGAGGCCCCTGGTCTTAAGGAAGTTTGATGCCCCAGTGAAGGGGTGTGCTGGAGCAGTGGTGAAAGAGAGGCTGAACACAGCTAACTAACAAGGCTCAGCAACTCTCTCTAAATCTTCAACTCTCAGATTTCCTGAGCTCTCACAGTTTTCTGCTCTGAATGAATCAGCAAACTTTTTATCACCCAGAGACAAAAGAAAGCATAGGATAGAAAAATCTCATAGATACAGGTTCAGTCCCACTTACCAATATTGAGTATCTTGAGCCTAGAAAACAGTTATGGCAAGGAAGACCTTAGATATATTTTGCAAGGGGCTCTGGGAAGGTAAGTTTTCTGAATTTTACTGTGGGTGGGTTAGGGAGCATCCTCATACAGGCAATGGGAAGAGAGGAGGGCAGATGTGGAATGAGGGGTTGGTGGAGGGGTAACCAGGAAGTGGGATATCATTTGAGTTGTAAACAGATGGAATAATTAAGAAAAACGGAGCCAAAATATTAGAACAAATTGCCAGAGTTAGTTTGAGCCCAGGCAAAGCAATTCAGTCAGAAGCTGAGAGACACCAGATTGAGTCAGTCAACTTGGTGAGGAGTTTGAGTCAGTACAGGTGAGTTGAACCAGACAGCCAGAGTTCAGAAAGAGCTAGGAAAAGTGAGGTAATTCTGCAATAAGCTTTGTAGATGACAGTTGCATCTGGCAAATACAGTTATAAATGAGAGCTATATATAAGATCTCATAAACACAATGTTGAGCAAAAACTACAAGCTGTTAAAGTAATGCTTGAATTTGGCTTAGTATTTATATTAAGACCATGTCCAAACATACCTATAACAGTTACAAGCAGTGTAACTAAATTGAAAACATGCTACCTGTTTTGGGGTACCTAGTTCTTCAAACCAGGAAATTAAGGAAATGCTATAGTATATTACAGTTAAAGTTTTATTAAAAATATTAGCCTTTAAAAAGCATTCCTTTATTCTATTTGCAAATACTATTTTTTAAAATTAATTTTAAAGTAGTTTTAAGTTTATAGCAAATTGGGAGAAGCATAAACAAACTCCCTATATTTTCCACACATTGGAGCTTCATAGAGGCAGAGAGTGGTTTTAGTATAACTCAAATTACAAGAAAACTCAAGCAGATATAATGTCCCTAGAAGTAATTAAATATTACCACACTCTTCTCTTGGTAAATTTTTGCTCTTCTTGTTTTCAGTAAAAATATATTAAGTGAAAAAATTCCAGAAATAAACACTTCCTAAGTTTTTAATTGTTGCTCTGCCCTGCCCCACCCAGAGAGTGAATGGAGACTATGTCTAGTTATCTGTGCTCCACATACTGCCTATCTATTCATTGCCTAGATGCCTCAATAAGCACACCAATTGACCTGGTGTTACTAGAAAAGAAATCCAAGGAGTTTAGAGGGCTTTGAGAATGGAATTTTCAAAGGGAAAATATTGGAAATGGTACATCATTTATTTGACTATTTCTAAATCATATTCACAGACCTTCGATAGATATATTGGAGCATTTGATTAATTAAGCCTTATATTTATATTAAAACTAGGCAAATGAAAAATAGCATACTTGTTTCTCAAGGGAAAATAAAAGTTAAATTAGAAAAGTAATATTGTTAAAGAAACATGTTTGATTCAAGAACAAAGATTATTGGCATTTCATGACTAATATTGCTGATGGCTTTCAGCAAATATGTTATAAATCTATGATGAAGACAGAGACTTAAAATGTTAATTTACTGTATCAGGAACCAGGAACCAGAGTAAAACAATAGATACAGCGTGTGAGAGCCTCTTTTTCTTTGAGACATAGGCTCTTTGGTTTCTGTCTGCCTTAGTCTCCCTTAAACTGCAGCCTGTGCCTCCCAACTCCACAAAACTGATTGATGCTACAAACCACTGGTTTTTACTTATTTTTTGACTCATGCTACAAATTACCAAGTGTTTCAAAGGAAAAGGAATCCTTTTCCTTTTCAAAGAAGAAGAGATCCTTCTGCTGGACACTCTTAAAGCTCATAGGCTTGAGCCCTAACCCACAATGTGAGTGTGTTTGGAGACAGCTTTTAAGGTTAAATGGGGTCGGAAAGATGAAGTTTTTGTGGTTATTGGGGTGAGAAAAAAAGTAGCGCTTATTAACTAATGATTGTTAAAGGTTTCTATTGAATTTTTAAGCATGGTTTAAAAATAAGACACAGGTACCCTCTTCTTAGAATGGCTTATACTTTCTGTACATTTTCAAGCTAATGTAAGGATGGAAGGAGAGCAAGCAAGTGGCTTCACTGCAGTGCTGACAAATACATCCATGGTGTTTTGTTTGACCTCCTGCTTGCTTTGTAGTGTGTTGGTAAGTATTGGTACGTTTTTGAACACAGCACCATAAAGACGGTTAGTGCACCTGAAAGAAAGCTGCTTCTGTCTTGGATGATTAAAGACCTTAGGAAAGAAGCCTCACTGCGGGCTTTTGAAACTGCTACTGAATCTTGATACCTGCGGAATAGACTTTGTCCATGTACATTATGGGATGGGTTTCTTTATTTTTTCATATTTATTAAAGGTGATTAATTAGATTGACTTACAGACTGTGGTCTGGTTTAGTTTAATACTTGCCATCTCCCAGCAGAGAGGCAAGATGTCTTAGTAGTGCCAAGATGGTGCTAGAGCCCTGGGGGATCCTGGACAGATGCTGCCCTTCAGTCTCTGCTGCACCCTTGCAGACATTGCCTCTAACAGTGGATGGATGAACTTGCCAGGAAGAGTGAGGTAAAACAGGTAAAACACAGCAATTTCTTCCCCCACGTCCCTTTATCTGCCATAACAGCAGAATATGCTATCCAGATTTAGGGTAGGACTTTCTGTTCAAATGATCTCTATGAAAAGCTACGAATCTGGCAAAAATACAGTGTGTTGAGATAGGGGCAAAGGTCAAGAAGAGCCCAGACCATGTCCCCTTTTGTCATGGACCAAGGTATTCAGCAATGCCTGACCTCAGCAAGCCAGGATACATCAAGCCCTTAAAGCCATAATGGTGTGCTTCAGGACCACGCAGTGGGACTTGGACACAAGGAGACGACTCCATTCTCTGTGGACTTGGCCATGGATCCAGTGGGTTTCTTAATCAAGGACTCAAGTATGATAGGTTTCCTAAATGTGTTGAGTGCTACAGGTTTGTTTTTCTCAATACTATTTACATTTTGGAATAGTTTCATTGACACAGAATTTGAAATTGTATCAAGACTGCTGGATCTCCAACCTCTTTCATTTCTACTTTTTAACTTTTTAATGGACAATTGCTAATTACACATATGTTATACAGTTTGATGTTTTGATGTATGCATGCATTCTAGAGTCAGTTAAATTAATGTGTATATTACCTCCTGGTTTACTTCTATGTCATCACTTAGATACATACTGATTTCTACTTGTGACTTAGTCATAGTAAGTACTAATGATAAACAGTATCTAAGTAACAATTAAACTGAAAATTTTGTTTCCTGAAAAATATTTTTATTTTTTTGTATCATTTGAGATGAATTTACTTTTAAAATAACTTTAGCAGGAAAGCTCATTTGGTGTGCGCTGACAGTGTATGATATACACTCTAAAGGCACTTTAGTGAATACTTGGCAAATGCCTTCCCTAGTAATTAAGAACTAAGTGCTGTGCATTTAGAATTCCAACCTTCTTCTTCTTTTCCTGAGTTGAAATATGTTCAAAGTAACTACAAAAGTTTTCTGACAGGTTGACATATAAGAAGAGACAGGGAGATAAAACAAAAAGATGATGTTCATGGATTACAAAAATCAGTTTATATTTTAAAATCGTGTTTGAGATGAAGAAGAAATATATAATAAATGACTGAATTTTATTGGGGAAAAAGCCAAGCAATCATTTGAAATCATAAGCGTCTTTTTGACTCAGAAAACACATAATTTATGAATGACTTAGTGGTGGGAAGGCGCCCTTGCCTGTTTGGCTTGCCCCCAGGTAGTGATAAAAAAGCTGCGCTGCAGAGCAGAAGGAGCCAGAAAGACAGATGTAAGCAGGATGCTGAGTTCTCTTCCGAGGACTCCGGTGGGCAGCCATTTTTAATTCCTTGGAATAAGTTGACCCAAGTTAGCTGATGTTTTTCAGTACTGTGGGTCACCCGAAGGAACACGGCATTCTTCCCAAGTCCTACATCCAAGAAAATGCTGCTTCCTTCTCTCCCCCCAGGTCCTTCTGCCAAATATCATTGTGTCAGCCCTGGGCTCTTATTTTCTCAGCTACCATCTTTGACAGGCCAAGCTTCGATTTTGACGATCTGTGGTAATTATAAGAATAGTAAAATAAGAAGGGCTACTCATAAGCAACATTGAAATCACTTGCCCTGGAATTATGTTGCATATTTAATTTTTTGCTTACAGACATGAAAATGTATCTTGCCATGTAATTACATATCTAATTGTCATATTACAAACGAATGTTAGAACTTCACATTCATTTATCTGATACAAAGACACATTATTTGGCAAGGCATCATTTATGGATGGGAGAATTTTATTACAAATATGTAGTCTGAAAATTGAACACCATTTTTTTTAAACAAAAGCTTCCCAGAGAGAAACCAAAGTGTTTATGTGGTTTGCTTCGATACATAGATGGGTGTGGATCTCGGGTTTGCTCTGTTCATTTGTTCTTGCAATGCTGAGGATTTGATTTTGGACTTAGTTCATGCTAGCAAGTACTCCAGGACAGAACTACATCTCCATTCTTCATGTTCTAGTTTCAGCACAGCAGAGCAGTAAAATTCTGTTCTGTTAGTGACAAATCTGATATATAAATTGTGACATCAATAGGGTTTACTTTACCTGTATTAGAAAAGAAGCTTAACCTAAAGTCATCAAAAGAGACACAGAGGACATGTCTTGCTGGTCAAAGGAAAAATCCACCAAGAAGAACTCTCAGTTCTGAACATCTATGCTCCAAATACAAGGATTCCCACATTTGTAAAAGAAACTTTACTAAAACTCAAAGTACACATTGCACCTAACACAATAATTGTGGGTGACTTCAACACTCCACTCTCCTCAAAGGACCGATCAGGAAAACAGAAACTAAACAGGGACACAGTGAAACTAATTGAAGCTTTGGACCAGTTGGATTTAACAGATATATGATATATAGAACATTTCATCCTAAAGCAAAAGAATATACCTTTTTCTCAGCACCTCCTGGTACCTTCTCCAAAATCGACCATATAATTGGTCACAAGACAGACCTCAACAAATATAAGAAGATCGAACTAATCCCATGCCTCCTATCAGATTACTGTGGCGTAAGAGTGGTCTTCAATAGCAACAAAAACAACAGAAATCCACATACACATGGAGGCTGGACAATACTATACTCAATGATACCTTGGCCATAGAAGAAATAAAGAAAGAAATCAAAGACTTTTTAGAATTTAATGAAAATGAAGGCACAACATACCCAAATCTATGGGACACAATGAAAGCAGTGCTAACTCACAGCCCTGAGTGTCTCCAAAAAGAAAATTGAGAGAAAATACACTAACAGCATAATGACACACCTGAAAGCTCTGGAGCAAAAAGAAGCTATTTCACCCAGGAGGAGTAGAAGACAGGAAATCATCAAACTCAGGACTGAAATCAATCAAGTGGAAACAAAGAGAACCATCCAAAGATTCAACAAAACTAGGAGCTGGTTCTTTGAGAAAATCAACAAGATAGATAAACCCTTAGCCAGACTGACCAAAGGGCACAGAGACAGTATCCAAATTAACAAAGTTAGAAATGAAAAGGAGATATAACAACAGAAACTGAGGAAATTCAAAAAATCATCAGATCCTACTACAAAAGCCTATACTCAACACAACTGGAGAATCTGGAGGAAATGGACAATTTCCTAGACAGATACCAATACCAAAATTAAATCAGGATCAAATAGATTATCTAAACAGTCCCATAACCCCTAAAGAAATAGAAGGGGTCATAGGAAGTATTCTAACCAAAAAAAGCACAGGACCAGATGGTTTTAGTGCAGAATTCTGTCAGAACTTCAAAGAAGACCTAACACCAACACTCTTCAAACTATTCCACAAAATAGAAACAGAAGGAACATTACCCAACTCGTTCTATGAAGCCACAATTATGCTGATACCAAAACCACACAAAGATCCAACAAAGAGAGAGAAATTCCAACCAATTTCCCTTATGAACAGTGATGAAAAATACTAAATAAAATTCTTGCCAACTGAATCCAAGAACCCATCAAAACCATCATTCACCATGATCAAGTAGGCTTCATCCCAGGGATGCCGGAATGGTTCAATATAAGGAAATCCATCAATGTAATCCACTACATAAACAAACTCAAAGAAAAAACCATATGATCATCTCATTAGATGCAGAAAAAGCATTTGACAAAATTCAGCATTCTTTCATGCTAAAAGTCTTGGAAAGAACAGGAATTCAAGGCCCATACCTAAACATCGTTAAAGCAATATACAGCAAACTGGTAGCCAACGTCAAACTAAATGGAGAGAAACTTGAAGCAATCCCACTAAAATCAGGGACTAGACAAGGCTGTCCTTTCTCTCCATATCTTTTCAATATAGTACTTAAGGTACTAGCTAAAGCAATTAGACAACATAAGGAGGTCAAAGGGATACAAATTGGAAAGGAAGAAATCAAACTATCCCTATTTGCAGATGATATGATAGTATATTTAAGTGACCCAAAAACTCCACCAGTGAACTCCTACAGCTGATAAACAACTTCAGCAAAGTGGCTGGTTATAAAATCAACTCAAGCAAATCAGTAGCCTTCCTATACTCAAAGGATAAGCAGGTTGAGAAAGAAATTAGGGAAATGACACCCTTCACAATATCCACAAACAATATAAAGTATCTTGGTGTGACTCTAACCAAACAAATGAAAGATCTGTATGACAAGAACTTCAGGTCTCTCAATTGAAGAAGACCTCAGAAAATGGAAAAATCTTCCATGCTCATGGATTGGCAGGATTAATATAGTTAAAATGACCATCTTGCCAAAAGCAATATACAGATTCAACACAATCCCCATCAAAATCCCAAATCAGTTCTTCACAGAGTTAGAAAGAGCAATTCTCAAATTCATCTGGAATAACAAAAAAACTCAGGATAGCTAAAACTATTCTCAACAGTAAAAGCACTTCTGGGGGAATTAGTATCCTGGACCTCAAGCAATAGTACAGAGCAATTGTGTTAAAAACTGTATGGTATTGGTACAGTGACAGGCAGGTGAATCAATGGAATAGGATTGAAGACCCAGAAATGAACCCGCACCCCTATGGTCACTTGATCTTCGATAAAGGAGCAGAAAACATCCAGTGGAAAAAAGATAGCCTTTTCAACAAATGGTGCTGGTTCAATTGGAGGTCAGCATGTAGAAGAATGCGAATTGATCCATTCTTATCTCCTTGTACTAAGCTCAACTCCAAGTGGATCAAGGACCCCCACATAAAACCTGACACACTGAAACTAATAGAAAAGAAACTGGGGAAGACCCTTGAGGACATGGGCACAGGAGAAAAGTTCCTGAACACCAATAGCTTATGCTCTAAGATCAAGAATTGACAAATGGGACCTCATAAAATTACAAAGTTTCTGTAAGGCAAAGGACACTGTCAAAAGGATAAAACAACAACCAACAAATTGGGAAAAGATCTTCACCAACCCTACATCTGACAGAGGGCTAATATCCAATACATACAAAGAACTCAAGAAGTTAGACCCAAGAAAACCAAATAACCCTATTAATAATGGGGTACAGAGTTAAACAAAGAATTTTCACCTGAAGAAGCACCTTATGTAATGTTCAACATCATTAGTCATTAGAGAAATGCAAATCAAAACAACCCTGAGATTTCACCTCATAGCAATCAGAATGGCTAAGGTTAAAAACTCAGGAGACAGCAGGTGTTGGCAAGGATGTGGAGAAAGAGGAACACTTCTCCACTGCTGGTGGGATTGCAAGCTGGTACAACCACTCTGGAAATCAGTCTGGTGGTTCCTCCAAAAACTGGGCACGACACTTCCAGAGGACCCTGCTATACCACTCCTGGGCATATACCCAGAGGATTCCCCAGCATGCAATAAGGACACATGCTCCACTATGTTCATAGCAACCTTATTTATAATAGCCAGAAGCTCGAAAGAACCCAGATGTCACTCAGCGGAGGAATGGATACTAAAAATGTGGTATACATACACAGTGGAGTACTATTCAGCCATTAGAAACAACAAATTCATTAAATTCTTAAACAAATGGTTGGAGCTGTAGAACATCATCCTAAGTGAAGTAACCCAGTCTCAAAAGAACACTCATGGAATGCACTCACTGATAAGCGGATATTAGCCTAGAAGCTTGGAACACCCAAGACAATCTACATATCAAATGATATAAAGAAGAAGGAAGGAGTGGCCCCTGGTTCTTGAAAGGCTCAGTGCATCAGTGTAGCGGAATAACAGAACAGGGAATTGGGAAGGGGTGGATAGGGGAACAGGGGGAGGGAATAGGGCTTATGGAACTTTGGGGGAGGGGGGGATCCAGGAAAGGGGAAATCATTTGAAATGTAAATAAAGACTATATAGAATAAAAAAAATAAACAAAAAAAGAAAGGAAGCTTTATGTTAGAGACAGAAAAATCATTAACATAGTACAAAAGAGAACACCCTGTTTCAGTTTCCTCAGCATTTTGATATTTTACACTAGTATAGTATATTTATTGTTGTTAATGAGCCAACATTGAGGTTAGGACATGGCCCAGTGGATAAAGTGCTTGCAGTGTAAGCATGCAGTGTAACCTGTGCTGGGATCTGCAGTGGTTGTGTGCATCTCTAATCCCAGATCTGGAAGAGACATAGAGACAGGGAGAAGTCATGTGCCTCACGATCCAGTCAGGCTTAGATACATGAACTCCAAGGCAATGAGAGATCCTGGGTCTGAACAACAACAACAATCAAACAAAAGAACAGAGCCTTGACTTTGATAGAAGTTGATCTCTGACTCTTGTTCTTGTACCTGCACGCACAGTCACTCGCGCGCGCACACACACACACACACACCCCAACAGTGGTATACCTACACTATATTCAGCTTTCCTTAGTTTTTATCTAATAGCTTTCTTAACTCTAGGATCCCACCCAGGGTGCCACACTTCACCTGCTGGCCACATTTTCTCAGATTCCTCTTGGCTGTGACCCATCACCAATAGTTCTCCATAACCATGATGACCTTGACATTTCAAAAGCATTGGTCAGGTATGTTCCAGTTTAGGCCTGTCTGGTGTTATTCTCAGGATGAGGCTAGGGTATTGGTTTTTAGAGGAAGGATCCGGACCTCAGAGCACCACTCATATCATGTCAGAGGAATATGCTGTCAACATGAGCTTCCATTGTCACTGCTGACCTTGATTGTCTGCTTGAGGGAGCGCTTGTCTTGAATACAAAGCCATTTTCTCCACACAATCCATACTGCACACTTTGAAGGAAGTCATTCTGGCAATTCCGTATTAAAGGATTTCGAAGCTCTGCCTCGTCTCCTTGGGGAGAAAGTATCTACAGGCGTTATTTGTAATTCTCTTGAGAAGACTGTGATGAGAAGTCTATGTGGCTAACCACTTCCAACAAACCTAACACTCTGCACGAAGAATCATACCACCAAGACTTTAGGCCTTATATATTTTGAAGAAAATGTCTAAGAAATATTCCATCAACGAGCTTGTGTTGACTAGTTTTATGTCAACTTCACACAAGTGAGAGCCTTTACAGAGCAGGGAGTGTCAATTGAGAAAATGTCTCTATAACATCAGGCTGCAGGCAAGCCTGGAGGTCATTTAGTTAATTAGATTGATGGGGGAGGGCCCTGCCCCCTGTAGGCAATGATACCTCTGGGCTGGTGTTTCTGGGTTCTATAAGAAATCAGACTAAGTCATAAAGAGCAAGTCAATAAGCAGCACCCCTCCTTGGCCTTCACACCAGCTCTTGCTTCTTGGTTCCTGCCTGATTTTGAGTTACTGACTTTGTTCAATGAAGAAGAGTGATTTGGAAGTTTGAGCCAAATAAACCCACTCCTCAGATTGCATCAGCCATGGTGTTTCATTGCAGTAATGATTACCCTAACCAAAACATAATTTTTGCTGTCCATTTCAGATCCTACCTATCACCTATCTAACTTCATCTTCTCTCTTTCTGTTCTCTTGTTCCTTCTCCCTCTGGTGTGTGTGTGTGTGTGTGTGTGTGTGTGTGTGTGTGTCTGTGTCTGTGTCTATGTCTGTCTGCTTCTCTGTGTGTCTTATGTGTTTGTGTGTGTCTGTAAGTATCTCTGTATATGTGTGTTTGTGTCTCTGTATATGTGTATTTGTGTCTGTTTCTGTGTGTCTGTGTCTTTCTTGCTCTCAACATATCAAATCCAGTTTGTGTTGACCAACTACTTCTGGGTATGAGGCCCACCCTGGAGTGTGGTTATGTACCCAATGTCACACCATTAAAGAAAACTGACTTTTCCTCTCTCAGTAGCAATCAAATACCAATGGCACCTCAGCCTATCTCCTCATCTCCATGCTAGGATACTGCCTGGATTGAGCTTATGCATGCTCTTACGATTTTCATGAGGTAACATGTACATCTGTATTGCAGTGTCTGAGACAGTTTTCTTTAAGTCCTTCATCTCCTATGGCTCTTACAATCCATCTTCTCTTCTTGCACATAGACTTCTGAGCATTAACAAAAGGGTCTTAGCATTACACATAAAAGCATTAATACAAGAATCTTATGAAGAAAATTGACCTTTCCAAATCGACTTTTGTTTGAATTTAAGATGTGTGAAGAAGCAGATATGCTAGAACATTTGTCACCATGCTTCCTGACCTGTTTTCCCTACCATGATGCACTGTTCCCAACTGCAACATAACCTTTTTCTCCCACAGCCTTCCCTCTTCCCTGTGGTATTTTATCACAACAATAAGAAAACAATGAAGACATCATCAGACAAAAAAAAATTATCCCTGTAATTTCAGGCTACAGTAGTCAGTAAAAAATTGAAGCTTCCCACCTCTTTCATCCACTGCTTTACTTTTTCTAAAATCAAATTGAATAAAGAGATTCTGGCTGACTTAAACAGAACAGACAATCATTGAAAATGTAATAGGATCTCATGACATTATCACAAAGGGTTCAAAACCATCTCAGTGGGGAAAAATGGAGATATTTATGTAGTCAGCGGCTCAGTTAAAACAAGGCCTGGAAACACTAGGAGGAGACATCACAGCTAGTAACAATTTCCACAAGTGACATTGACATGGTGATCCCCAGCCTAGAGGAACAGCATGAGGCATGAAGAGTTGTAGGAACAAAAATTAGAGAGAGAGAGAGAGAGAGAGAGAGCTTCAGCAATGAAGAGAAAGAATGCTCTAATTAATCTTTTAAAAATCAGTGCCAAGCCCCACAGTGAATAACATGTCAAAAGTTAAATATACAATAATGTTAGAATATAAAGAATGGAGTAAGGCTCGGAACTGAGGAGGAATGCATATGTGTGCACTGGCACTTCCAGTTCAGGATCCGATGGCTTGCATTATTTTAAATGTCTGTGTACAGTCCAGTTCTGTATGCTGACCTATGCATTCAAAGCCTTGGAAGCTGCTCTGGCTCTTTGTGTGGTAGAACCAGAGTCTGAACTTAAGCACCTGCCATAGTCAGGGTTTACTGCCATGAACAGACACCATGACGGAGGCAACTCTTACAAGGACGACGTTTAATTGGGGCTGGCTACAGGTTCAGAGGTTCAGTCCATTATCACCAAGGCAGGAGCATGGCAGCATCCAGACAGGCATGGTGCAGGAGGAGCTGAGAGTTCTACATCTTCATCTGAAGGCTGCTAGCAGAATACTGGCTTCCTGGCAGCCAGGATGAGCGTCTTATAGCCCACACCCATTGTAACACACCTACTCCAACAAGGCCACACCTTCTAACCATGCCACTCCCCGAGCCACGAATATACATACCATCATAGCACTTTTTTGGGAGGGAGTAGGCCTTAGCTAATGTCATGCAGCCTTTTAGGTTAAAATCATGGAAGAGAATGGATGACTTAATCCTAAATCTACTCACAATTAATGGAGGGAAGAGGCACTAAGTGGAGAAAAGAAGTCAGCAGAGCAGTGACCAGGACGCTAAGAAGGACACAGAGACACTATGCCACTCCCAAGATGAAGAAAAGGGTAAGTAATTGATAATATGGAAGAAGCATCATGATGTTTTCCTTTTGAGGCATTGGCCGCACACATATGTATACCAGTTCTCACATAAACCCAGCACGGCAACTGTCATCCAAATTTGCTGACTGAAGAAATACAAAGATATTGAAAAGGAAAGAACTTGTTTAAGGTCATATAATCATGGGTGACAGAGGTGTGCACTTCAGGTCTGAATGCAAAGCTCCCTATGTCTGGAGTTCCCAACAGATGACATCTGTTTTAGAGTTTCTGTTTGATCTTCGGGGTCACCACAAGCCTGCAGGAATCTTCATAGATGGTATTAGTGAGCTTACAATGGAAGCACAGGTCTCTACGTTCAACAACTGTATTTGTAAAATAAGGGGATTTAGCCCAATGATAACTAAATCTCTGACTAATTCCCTAGACAAGCCAACTGGTCAGTGCCCTAATGAAGCACACATGCCCTTTGTTCAGAGCAGGGCTAGTGCATATTCTTTTGTTGTAAAGAATCACTTTATTTCGGAAAGCCAGGAAGTTAGTCACACACTGAAGGCACTGAGCATATCATCCTCCGTCCCCAAGAATCTATAAAATAGAATCTCTAGCAAATGGCGTTGTATTTTCACTTCAGTGACAGATAATGCATAATGGAACCCATCTCCTTTAGTCATTTGCTCAAAAAGACGACTTTCTGAGTCACCAAAGATGAGAGGAGTAAAACAAACAAAGAAACAAACAAATGACGGGAGTAAATAAACTAACAGGAATGAAAACCACGATTGGCCTTACAACGAATTTTCCTCTTAGTTTCTATTAACAGATACTCTTACTATAGCGCTTGGCTTTGATTATCTTATTGCATGACGTTGCCAACACAGGGAACACTCCAGCGATGTGCTGCTAACTTTAACACTGTAACATATCTTGTGCTGAGTGGGCGCTTAATCACATTATTTATTGAACAAAGCAGAAAAATAAAATTAATACAGCTCTTATTCATGTGGTATTCATTAGATGTTTACAAAGTTCGATTTCAGAACATTACCCTGTGACTATATAACTGAGGGCAACGGGGAGACAACTCACAGAGTCTAGTCCTTACAGGGTAAGCATGAGGATCTGGCTTTGGATCACCAGCAGACACACGGAGCTGGGTGAGCTGGTGCACATCCACAACCTCAGTGCTGGAGGGATCCACAGGTGGATCCCAGGGGCTTCCCAGCCCCTCACTGCAGCCAAAATTGGTGAAGCCCAGGTTCAGGGAGAGATGTTGTCTTACAATAGGAGGTGGAGAGGAACTTGAGGAAAACATCTAATCAATATTTACACATGTGAGCATACATGAACACACTTGTTGCATCACACATACACATACACACAAACAAACATGCACAATACACACACACACAGACATGCACATATCTACATACAGACCCAGATACAAACAGACACAGACAGAGAGACGTGCCCTATCTGGTTTTGTGTGTCAACTAGACACAGGCTGGCATTATCACAGAGAAAGGAGCTTCAGTTGGGAAAGTGCCTCCATGAGATCCAGCTACGCAGCATTTTCTCAATTAGTGATCAAGGGGGGAGGGCCCCTTGTGGGTGGTGCCATCCCTGGGCTGGTGGTCTTGGGTTCTATAAGAAAACAGGCTGAGCAAGCCAAGGAAAGCAAGCCAGTAAGTAACATCCCTCCATGGCTTCTGCATCAGTTCTTCCTTCCTGACCTGCTTGAATTCCAGTCCTGACTTTCTTTAGTAATTAACAGCAGTGTGGAAGTGTAAGCTCAATAAACCCTTTCCTCCCCAACTTGGTTCTTGGTCATGATGTTTGTGCAGGAATAGAAACCCCGACTAAAACAGACATACACACATATATGCAGACACAGACAGAAAGACAGACAGACACATATCATGTAAGTAGGGACAAAACACATACCGGCCATGTATGGTGTTTTATAACTTAGGAAAAAATACAAGAGACATTGCATAATTTGTGTTTTTTTTCTACACCTACAAGAATTCTTATTAAAAATAACTGCAGTAAAGTATAATATTAGAAGTTATTTATATCAAGAGTGCCTATGCATGTCAACAGAGTAACATATTAAAAATAGAATTACAAATACAAAGTGCAAATATTGACTTTTCTGATGAAATTTGCTGTGGCCTTGGATTGTTTTTTTTTTTTTTTACTAAACCACAGCACTTGATCTGTATTTATGTTTTATGGAAAGGACTTAAAATGTTTTGCAAATACTAAATATCATCTTGGGTACCAGAGACAACAAATATGTTAGTAATTGATCTACCACAGAGCACCTGGCCCCTCGAATATGAGGCCTAGTGAGAATTCCCACAGGCTCCTTATTCCTAGGAAGACAGATGGCTGTATCTCTGTACCACAATTCCACAAACACCAACTCCATGGGAAACAGGAACAAAAGGTAGCTACTGAAAAATTATCATCTAAAATATATTCTCTTTGGATTTTATTTTTCAGAGTTGGCCTTAAGTGTTAGTCATTGGGGTAAACTGTAAAATAGCCAAACACTAATCATGAGAACATTTTCTGCATTACATTTATAGTGTTCAGCCGCCATGTAAATTAGGCTTTGGGAAGATTCTTTTATGGAGACTTATTGGGGTTAATGTTTTTGGTTAACTGGAAGGACTATTTGATGGTGGAGTGAGACTTTAAATTTAGAACTGTAGTCTAGACTGGTGATCACTATGATATTTGCACATACAACTTTATGGTCATGAGTAAGGTTGATGTTCCTCACGTCTCAGAACCCGGTGAAGAACACCAGGCCCAAGTGATTCTACTCTTTGACCAGAGAGATGGTTCTAAGTAGTCTGCCATCTTAGATTTGTGTAATAAGAACTAAACTCTGCCCTGTAAAACAAAAACAAAACCAGAAGAACCGTGAGCCTGAGCCACTGAGGCAGAGCTCTCTCTCCAGCTCCAGTTGAGAGTGGGAACATGATGATAGGATGTGGGTTGGGCAAGAAATGGAGGGCAGAGGGTAGATTTGATCAAAACACATTATATGTATGTGTGCAATACTGAAACAATAACAAAAGTATAAAGAAACAGAATCTGCCATCAAATAAAAACAGGTGTTCAGTGGTGGTAACATATTCTTTAAATAAGTTACCTTAAATTTTGGAAGAATCAATGTCAGTTCTTTAAGTAATTCCCAGATACTTTGAGAAAAGATATACGTTATAACCAAGTCATATTGGTTATGATATACATATACACCAAGTCGGGCCTGGTGACATGCACCTTTAGTCCAAGCTCATATATTTAGGAGGCATATACACAAATATTCTGACTTTTTCCATCATAATTATTGTATTTCTTTATTCTAAATATCGATTTCATTCTCTGGAAAGGAACTTCAGATTTATTTTCAAATGGTCTCTGCTGTCCTTTTAAGGAAACAAAACAAAAGGAAACACTCCAAACCTTCTCCAGCCACAGACCAAGCTCAGTCTTTGACCTCTTATTCTGCCTAATACCATCTTACTGTTAACAGCCTGTCACCAGTTCATCATCCTTCCAATAGTGCAGTGTAAGTGGCTAACCCCTGGAGCTGATTACATCCCAGCCGGAGAATTTAATCTGTAGACAAAGGGCAGGCAGCTGGGCCGGCTGCATTCATTTGATATCAGTTATTTGCTACATGCATTAGTTCCGTTTTTCTCACTGTATAGAATTGTGAGCATTCAAGCTGTCAACTCTGCCCTTAAAAGATCACCATTCTTCTGTGAACTTTAAGTACTCTGCACTGTAGTTAAGTTCATAGCAACTGAGAGGATCCAGGGGCCACTTATGGAAGCTGGGGTGCTGGGCATCCTGGAGGCTGGTTTTCTGAGTCTAAAAATGGTAGAACTGAGCAGGCTCTTGGCCAAGACTGAAGTATTGTCTGTAATCACTCAACATTGATGTCTCCCCTCCCCTCAGCTCCTTAGGAATGCTTGCTTCTGTTAGTTCCCTTGCCTTTGGGAGAGGGACTCTAGAATTAGAACTGCAGTAAGCAATATCACTATTTTTATTTTTATTTCCTGTTTGTCTTATAAGCTTTAGTTTTTGCTTTTGGAGATAGAATGCTCAAGGGAAATGTTTTCAGATAATCTGTCTTCATCCTACCAAGGCTTACTACTTACATGTGGTTTACATATTTGCATGCTGATATTAGACGTCAATGTTAAGGCACTTTGTTACCATCCATGATTAGAGTCTGAGGTTGTGATGGTTGATTGCTCTTGTCAATCTCCAGCCTGTCCAAGATGCTGTATGAATGTGTGTCTGTTGCTTTCAGCCTGTGAAAGCCCTTCTCGAGTGGGATTACATAGTCAAAGAGGCTACGCTTGAAATGCCTTCCACAAGGAACACAGGTTGGTGGTGCCTGGGATGTGCCTGCCAGCCAGGCATGAATCTCATCTCAACTGACCTTCGTTTCAGCCCTGGGTTCATAATGTTCCCCGGGTTGACTTCAATGCAATCCTTCAAACTGACCTAGCCTTAGAAGCCAGGACTTGATGGATATTGGGCCAGAGGTAGAGTAAATTATATTGGAACAATAAAAATGTGAGCAGATAATTAGCTTTAGAGTTCTGGAATTAATGTAAATAGTGCTAGTGAACAGGTTTAGATATAAGCTGTGCTCAGTTTTTGTGTCACTGATGGGCAAATAAATCAGTATCAATGAATGTTGGAGGACAGGGAGACCATTTCTGATTCTGAAAAAAATCTGTCAATATTTAGGGAATCCTAAGGCAACTTTTGTTCCCCTATCAAAAGTGGGGTGCTGGTTATTACTTCCTTTAGATTTTCTCAGATTTTAACCAGCTCAGACAATTAACAGGAGAGTGAAATTTTTTACCCTAAATGGATTGAAGATGCTCAGTTTTATTTTTGTCTATGATGTTGAAGACATCTTGCAAAGGAAATACAAACATGCACCGAAATGGCAACAGCCTCTTACCAATAACCCCAGTGCAGTTTGTGTAGTACTTCCCAGAATTCCTTTACTGTGTCTGATGTGTAAGGGATGGTCCTCAATTAGTTGTGCTATGCTTCCTCTTGCTTGGTAAGCATTTTTGGTCAAACAAGGAATGGCAGAGTCCCACAATTAGATCAAAAGATCAATCCTAATGTACCGTTTTCTCCTCACCCTCCTGCTGTAATAAAGTGGCTGCAGCTCTCCAGGGGACAACTCAAAATCCTAGGACTGATATTTCTAAATTAGCTGACTCTCTGACCTTGCTGGTAATTGCGTTAGTTTATCAATGTTCAACACAATTTATTACTCTCCAATATGTACCAAAGTGTTTATCTCTCAACACTAACAATATTAAAAAATCTAAACTATCTATTGCAGCACAAAGAGGCATCCTTTCATTAGGGAAAATATAAATGAATAGGAAACGTCACATGACCTGACTTTGCACAGAAGACAGTGACTCGAGACAGAGGACAGCTGCCATCTGCTCTGATTTAGTGACATTATGTTACCAAAAAAGAGAAATTAGGTTTTGTTTTTATTTGTGTGTCTGATGCAGGAATAAAGTGACATTTTCTGCAATACCACAGTAATGGCTGCATTCCAAGATAAATAAACGCTACCTATAAAACCTTACAAAAGCATCAGAAGGCAATATAGCATTAGGAGTCACTTTGACTTTAACCATCACGTGTTTTGCACTGGGACGGGGGTGGGAGGGCGTGGGGGGAGGACATTAAGGTCATGAGTCCTATTTTGGGATATAGAAAAAAACTATCCCCTTTGCTCCCCTTATCTCAATCATTTTTATTATGTTATTTAAGCTTTGTGTTTAATTGCGGTAGTAGGCAAGCTGTGACAGAACTCAGTTTCTATTTTGTTAACTAAAGGCAACGGGACACTGAAATTTCACATCATGCACGTCTGTTTTTATCCTAGTTTGGATGAGGAGTTTAGTGTGAGCTGTGCTGAGGGCCACTAGTGTACCAGCCCATGAGATGCAGATAATGCTCTAAATAATGGGCTGACTTTTGTCTAACTTCCCCTTTATCTCTAGTGCTGGGATGTGTTTCTTCAAAGCTGACAGAGCAGCTAGGATGCGTTTGGTGAACCCCCATCCACTCACCCACCTGCTCTCCTAGTGAGCATCAGCCCTGTGGTCTTTAGTCATGACAAAGGAGCTTCAGGGGCAGCTCAACCTCAGGTAACACCAGTCCTAAGGCTTACAAGCCATTTGCTATCTTCACTATGAAGTCTTAGCATCTTAGAATGATAGATCCTTTATGTCTTATTATTGTCATTATCTTATCAGCAATCCCAAGGCTAATAGTCTTTTAAAGGCACATATATTTTAATGTATTTTATTTATTGGTAACTCATTTTAGTGCAAAAAATTGAAATTTCTTCTGTAAGGGAATGACTATATTTCAACCATGAATACAGTGTAGAACTTTTTGGATCTATTTTTGAAAAAAATTGCTTTAGCTGCATAATAAAGTCATGGAAATCCTTTAGCTTTTAAACACCTGCAACTTCATTTTTTTTTAACTTAAAAATCAGGCTTTTTATACAGCGTATTCTTATTTGGGTTTCCCTTCCCCTAACCACCCATCCACCCACTCAAATCCACACCCTTCTTTCTCATTAGACTATAAACAGGAATCTAAAATAGTAGGGATAATAATAACAGTAATTAATAAATAATACAAATAAAAACCACCAAATCAGAATAGGGCAAAACAAAGACACAGAAGAAGAAGAAGAAGAAGAAGAAGAAGAAGAAGAAGAAGAAGAAGAAGAAGATCCCCCTATAAATGAAGCCTAAGAAACACATATAGATGCAGGGATATATGTGTCTGCATATAGAGAAATCCCATAGAAACACATATAGATGCAGGGATATATGTGTCTGCATATAGAGAGATCCCATAGAAACATAAAACCAAAACCATAACATATATGCAAAGGACCTTTAAGGTGAAAGCAAAACAAAGACCTGATGAAACATCACGAGACAAAGAACTTCCAAAAACTATGTTGAGTTCATTGTGTTTTAGCCATCTATAGACAGGCATGAGGCCTGCCCTGAAGGATAGTTCGTATTCCCAGTGGGACCGTTGGAGAAAACCAATTTTCCATTTGCAAGTGGTTATCAATAGCCTCCAACTTCTTAATCCCATCTCCAGGCCTCACTCTTATTTATGGTGTCTTCACATTGCTAGCTCAGGAGAAGAGACCTTGGGATGTGACCGTTTTGTGCTACAGTCCAAACTATGCCACGGGATAACCAGGATTCTTTGGCAGGAAGGCACGGGTCCAGTGAAATGACACACAGACACTGAGGTGGTTTTTGGATCTGAGTCTATTATTCTGGGTATCCCCTGGTCCAGTCAAGTTAACATCTCAAATTAAGCATCATATTCATCTGACAAAGCTTCAGTTTTCTTGGGCAGTACAGGGTGTTTGCCGATCGTCCAGTTGGCCAATTGGCACATGCAGTTAAACTGCTTCTTCATCGTGGGAGCTGGGTAAGGATGGCTCTTGCGCCCAGCCTCCCAAGAGCACCTCTGCTTAGTCCGCCCCTGCATTCTTCTCTGTGCCATGCCCGGTGCTGCCCTAGGCATCCGGTGATCAGCTCCGGCTGCAGCCCCTAACCTCAGCCCGGTGAACCAACCAGGGAGTCTCTGTTAGTAAAAAGTATGAACTGTATCCTGAATCACACCTGGATAAGTTAAGAATGTTGTTTTGGCCAAAGACCCCCTAGGTGGGATCTGCAAGACAAAAGCAGCTCCCCACAAGCTTCCATTGAGGCAGCTCTGAGCTTTGTACCAACTAAAATGTAAATTCTTTCTACCTTGCCCAACACCCACCTGTACAGCAAGGACATTGTATAAGGTTTTTCAGATGTAAATATCTTCTAGTCTGGGCTTATTGTTTAAAATCCACCTGTCCTGCAAGGGTGGCTAAAAAACAAAAAGGAACCTGTAATTTTAGGGTTCCTGGAAAATTCTAGTGCCTGCTATTAATGCTTTTTACACCATACTTGGAGCCATACTTCATTTATATCCTGTTGGGAGGTAAATGTAATTATGTAAATGACTGGAGCAAAGCGTTGCAGAATTTTCTGGCTACAAGATGGATTCTTTTACATCCCAATTTGCTTGGTTTTTCTAGGTCCTGGCTGCTAGGAAGGAGGAGAGTTTTAGAAGTATAGTAAATTGCCAGTGAGATTTTCGGCTTCTGAATAGGGTGTTCCAGAGAGCCCCAGGAGACATGTCTCGCCTCAGTCTGTAAAATTTCATTTTACAGATCTCACTGGGGCCACTGCAGCATCATTTGCTCACCGAAATACACACTCGAATGGTTACCCTACAGACTCAGATAGGGGCTTTCTTTATCATTAAAAGAAGTGGTTTATAATTGTTTTAATGTGTGTTGAATGGACGCATGCCTGTAGATCCCGAAAGACGGCTTTTAGGGCTTGGCTTTCCTACTATGGGGCCAGTCACCGGGCTTTCAAGGCAAGCTCCTGCATCCACGCAGCCAGCTCTCTGGCTCTTCCATTAAACTTCTTGAGTCCTGATAAGAGCACCATGTTGTTTCATCTATTTTACACACTTATTGCATCCTTTCAGTAGAAAATAAAATTAGTAAAAACTTTCACTTTTTAAAAAAAATTCATGCTCAGATGCTTCAGTTAGCTTTGCATGATTTTATTTCCTTCTTTACTTAAAAATAATTGATTTGTTTATTTTAAAGTGTGTGTGTGTGTGTGTTCACATGCACCCGCAAATAGAGATCAGAGCATGATTTGCCAGATCTGTTTGTTCTTTCCACCTTGTGGGTCCCAGGAATCAAAAAAACTCTGATGCTTGGCAGCAGGTGCCTTCAGAGCAAGAGCCATCTTTCTAGCCCCTAATTTGATTTTTAATAAATAATCATATTGTTTTCATTCAGATAATAACAAAATTAATTTGAGTAGCAAAGTAATTATGTTTTTCAAAATAAGAAAAATTTGTAAATATGAAAAACCTTTGCCATTCTATTCAAGTTTCTATAAAAATATTTTAGAGAGATTAATTTATTAAAAAAGGCTTTTTTTTTTTTACAGTTCTAGAGGTTGTAAAAAAAAGCCAAGCCCAAAGTCAAGCAGCAAGTAGATCCATTGTGTGCCTGAGAGAAAACATGTGGGTACTGTTCTCATATGTGGGCAGGGAGTGAGACAGTGTTCACCAAGAACTGAAGTTACCTTTTTTTTTTTTTTAAATTTTTAAGCCTTGATTTTTTTACCTGCTATAAAAATTGTTAAAGTGGCATCTGATAATCTCTAACAACACAAACAGAAAGCAAAATTTGTGAAGTCCCTTGCTACACATGCCAGTTGGTCATTCTTCTAAGGTGACAATGGAGAAGAGAGACGGTGTGCTTTCCCCAAACAAAAGCAAACAGCGTTGTCCACATTATTCTGTACTTGCTTTTTCTATCAAAATTTTATTCATGAAGGTTTGGGATCCCACAGCACACAAGATCAAAATGGCTCGGTGACTGTGTATCGCCATCATGGCCGCGTATGGCCATCATGTGTCGCTATCCAAACGCTTGGCCACTGTGCCTCCCTCGCGCTCTTTCTTGTTTGCTCAATGGTCTTACAACAGGAGGTAAGACCCCACAAGGCGACTTTCATCCTATAGCCGTGGATTTCTCCCTCGCTTCCTGCCACTCCCATGCTAACTATAAACATCGCCCCCACTTTCAACGGCCCCACACTCGCCTTCCTTCCTGTTTACGTTTTCCCCAGTGTACAGAGCATCACCATGGTTTATGCACTCTAACACATATCCAAATGTGTTAATAGGTTGCGGTGTAAATATTATAAAATTTTGATTACATATGCAAATAATGTTGCATAATGAATGACATAAAATTCGGTCAACTGCTTTTTTTTTTTTTTTTTTTTTTGGAGAGCACAAACAATCCTGCAACAAATGTCCTTTTCCCTATGGGCTCTGTGCTACACTCTGCTTCTGAACAGTGGAGTAACTGGGTCAGGTGTAGGTGCATTCATTGGCTTTATAATAATTACCACATTGCTCTAATGCTGTAGGGTACACAACTGACACACGAAGCTGCTTTTTTCCCCCTGGTGACTTTGCAAGATGGTAATGATATTCTCGTGAACTATAATATTTTATTAATTCCCAGAGCATATTCACTGCCATTTTCCCCCTAACTGCAGAGCCCCACCTCCCCACTGCCTCCTCATTTCCTGCCTTATTTTTCCTTCCAATAGCCAACCCAGAGTCAAGTTTGTGCTGCTCAGGTATGGCTGTGGAACCGTTAACTGGGGCATGGTTGACCTACCAGGGGCTGCAACTTTAATTAACCTTCCCCCGGAAGCCATTAACTGTCAACAGCTCCTCAGACAGGAGTCGGAGCTCCTGAGCCCCTTCCCACTCTATGCTAGAATGCTACTGGCCGGGTCTCCTTCAGGTCTCTTGTAGCCAGTCACAGCTGTCCTGTGTTCCTGAGTGTATATGTCATGCTATGTCCAAAAGACAATGTTTCTCTCTGGTAGACCTCCTCCCCTGTCTCCTACAATCTTTCTGTCTCTTCCTCATTCCTTGATGGTCTCTGAGTCTTGGGTATTATGTGTCTGAAATAAGTATTCAATTTGTGACTGAATATTCTACTGACGTTTTTCTTTGTAACACTGATCAGTTATGAACTGTAATCTTTCTAATTTTTTTTGCATATACAAGAGTAAGAAGAGTCTCTCTAATTTACTGTCTATACTTGAACTTCCTTACATTATGAAGATATGCCTTCTCTTATATGTTTATAATTTCATTATTTTTAATTGATATGCCTACATGTATTTCTTGCCTATATTTCCTTTGAACTGGCTCTTAGGCTTTTTTTTTTTAAATAACAATTTGTTTGGGTTCGTTCTGCAGTATTGTAGTAACTTCGCTGGTTAGTACTAATAGGCACTGGCTGGTTATGTAGTCAGGGATCTACTGAGAGTATTTAGTACTGTAAGAACTAATGGATTAGGGACCTGATGGCTCTGTCCACCTGCGCTGCGCCTTGCTGCATGGCCCACTGACCCTGGATGCAGCTGGGCTCCCTCAGATTCTTGGTGCTGTAGCTTCAGGCAATTGGCTGAACACAGCTAACAAGACTCAGCAACTCTCTCCGGGGCGTCCACTCTCAGATTTCCTGAGATCTCACAGTTTTCCCATCTGAATGAGTCAGTAAACTTGTTTATCACCCAGAGACAGCATTAGAAAGCATAGGATAGAAAAACCTCAATAGATACAGGTTCAATCTCACTTACCAATATTGAATATCTTGAGCCTGGAAAATACAATTATGGCAAGGAAGAACTTAGACATATTTTGCAAGGGGCTCTGGGAGGGTAAGTTTCCTGAATTTTACTGTGTGGAGGTGGATGGAACTCAGCCGTGGTGAGCTCCTGAAAAGCAGGCTGAGCTGTCAAGTCCGTTTGCGCATTGCAAAGAACAAATGCAGACAGCGCCTTTTTTTTTAAACCAAATGTAGATGTTTTCCAGTAGTGTATATGCTGGCTCTGCTCAGATAACACTTGCTAACAGAATTCTAAAACATCAAGAAACCTCACCTCACGACAACTGAACTTCTGACTTGGTTGGGTACTTTCCTGCCATCCCAAGATCATACAGATAATGTCAAAGTTTTCTTTTACTTTTACACTTGTCTTTTTGTGTTTGCATCTTTAATTTACAATTATTTTTGCTTATGACACAAGCCTGACTGTGATTTGTTTTGTTTTCCAAATTAACATTAGCACCAAAAGAACTCTTTCCTTTCCTTGAATAAAAATGCCAATTACATAATCATTAATCTGCCACATAAACTTTCCTTTTCCTCCATTATATATTTTCTCCCCTCCCCGGTTCTCCCCTCCCCTCCTGTTGTCTCCTGTTGTACAAATCTATGCTATAATCTATGTATATATCCTGTTGTATAAAAACCGAATGGATTTGTAATGACATTTGTTTAATCTTAGATGCTTTTCACTGTGTTGTTCCTAGAGGTTGTCAAGATACTGTAGCCACCAAATGTGAATCAGAAAGCAGAACTTTATCAGAGTCCAAATCCAGTAGCGACTTGGACTTCAGCCTCTTGGGCTGTGGGAAAGAAACTTTCCACTACAGTATTTTTTTTTTTTTACAGTCACTGTAGCCTGAAGAGGGTGTAACCTGGGTCATAAATGACCTTGCCCTTTCTGTCTCCCTCTGAGTCTTCTAGGACTAACACCCACAATCCCTTCTCCTAGTGCATCTGGGCTACAGCCTGACATCAGGGTTAGCTCTATGCTGCAGCCTGACAGAGGTCTGAGTCTATATCCTACCATTTGATGTTGTTTCTCTTTTCCTTATGTTTTCATCAACGTGTGAGTTTTGTGAATGTCACAGGACTGACAATGGGAGGCCATAGACGCCTCTCAGCCTTTCTGTACCCGGCAGCCCTGGATTCCCATTCATGCCGTCCTCATCCTCTCTTTTTACCATTACATTTCAGTTGGATGAATGAATGAATGTGAGAGTGAATGAATGACTTAGGCTGGAGATTTGTTTTCTAGCACTCTCTATCAATTTATCTTTCTTCTCCCTCCTCTCTCTTCCTTTAAGGTAGAGAGAGAGTCTTGTAGGCTAGGCTAGGATGGCTTTGAACTTCTTGTTCTTTTGTATCCACTCCCCGGGGATTTTAGGCTGGCATCACCACAGCTGTTTGTATGGTGCTGGGCTCTAAACTCAGGCCGGGAAGCACTGAAGCAACTAAGCCCCATTCTGGGGCACAGGGTGAAGATTTTGGGTCTTCGATCTATCTTTCATGATTTCGCTCTTGTAAGGCTGACTCATTGAACACATAGACCCATCACATCTGGTAGAAAGCATTCTTACTTCAATGGTTAGTTCCACTTTAATATCTTTCAGGTTTCAGATTACAAGAGAGAATTGCTCCTCTTGCATAGAGTATATGCTTATATACGTTGGGATCTGGAACTGAGGGAAGATGCCCTACATTTCTTTATGTCTCCTGCATAATTTAATAAAATACCCTGTGCAGAGTAGGCACTAACTTAATAGCCAGTTGATTGATTGAATAATTACTCGGCATATAAACACCTCTGTAGTACATTACCCAGTGAGTGTCTATTTCAATATGACTACAGCTATGACCTTCCTGTAGTTCATTAGCAAATGAAAAGTATGCTCATTTCCATGGAAGGAAATGAGAATATAAAAAATGTGCTTCTATTTGTAGCGCCATTACTGTCTTACTATTTGATTAAGAACAAATTCTTAACCTTTTAATGTGACCAGTTACCTATGGCTCTGGTCTCTCCGGCTACTGCGACACCAAAATCGTGGGGATGATAAGACAACAGTGCTAGGGGAAGAGATACAAACAGGCCGGAACTCACTGGCCAGAATCAGCCAGCGGCAGAACAGGGAAAATGTCCTCAGGAACACAGACAGGAAGAAGCAAAGAAGAGGTTTCACAAGACGAAGCCGGTAGACTCAAGGTTGGGCTTCATTCCTGAACAGCACCAAGCCCTTCCATTGGCACTCACAGGCACCTTCTCACTTCAGAAATGCCCTGGCAGGATGTCCAACCCCCGTCCATCTCATTCCCAGGGAAGAAGAAAAACAGAATCAAGTGAATGAACATGACAATAAAACAAACGCACAAAAGTGTTTCCCGAATGTTCTGTGTGGTCATTCACTTGATAAGGATTTACCCGCCTCCTTGCCGGGCAACCTGGTTGGTACTAAAGGTCTGAAAAGAAAAAGAATATAAGTTCTGCTTTTAATGTTCAGGCTTAGGGGTGGGGGAAAGATCAGAGGACCCTCTCAGGGAGTCAAAGGTGGAGAGAACGTTCCAGGGAGGAGGGAAAAACAGAAAGAAGACGGGAGATGTTCTTGCAAGTGTTCTCGCCTCGCTACCGCAGAAGTGGAAGCAAGGGAGGAATCAAAGGGAAGGAATGGGCAAATCCTGGAGACCCTTGAGCCACAGCAAGCACAAAGCAGCAAAGTTTTTAAAGTTTGGAAACTCCCAGGGTCAGATTTGGGCTGCAGAAATCAATGCGGATGATGCGGAAAGGAAGAGGTTCTGGCCTGTGGGAGAGGGAGGAAGGTTGGCCACTGGTGTCTCCGGCTGTCAGCTGGCTGCAGAGGGCGCTACTCCTCTGGTTAGTGAGTGGGGAATGCGCATGATTCCGGTTGCTCAGCCATGGTTTGAGTTGGAGTTAAAACCTACACTAGCTGTGGTCTCGGGTCTCTTTCTTCTGATTCAGAGCTTGGCATACCCTGTGCTCTTACGGTCTCTCCCTCTCTTCTTCCACCGGACTTAAAATCCTTTCTTGCCCATTTACAGTTTGTATCTTAACCATCCTGTGCTTGGTCCTAACATTCCACACAATCTGGTCCTCACCTGATCCTAACTCTCTCTAATAATTCCTTTGCTCCTCTGGAGGAAAGTATATCCTTTTTTTTTTTTTTTTTTTTTTTTTTTTTTTTTTTTGTTTCCAACACTCATCACCTTTTGTAAATATTAAGGCACCAATTCAATTTAATTTTAAAGATAATGTTTTTCTATTTCTTCTTCTGTCGATAAATTACGTTTGCCATCTTTTAAAAGCTGTGTTGTCTCATCATTTTCTCCAGTGTTCGTCTTGTTTCGGTTTGTTGGTCCCCCGAGGATACAGGAATATATATTGATATAATGAACAATGTAAAATAATAATAATAAAAAAAGGACAAGACGAACTCAGGTCATGGTCACACTCTACAGTGTTTGCCAGTGATCTATTCGAAAAGAAGGCTTATATTTCAGTCCTGATGAATCAAATATTTAAGAAACATTTTTAAAGTAGAGAAATATATATGGAAAAAATATCACTACTGACCCTGAGAGGCCTTCTTGAGAGATTCGAGGCATGGATGATTTAACTTCAGTTTTAGCCCCCGCTTCTTCCACTAAAGGTTATCACAGTGAGCATTGCTCATGAGGGTTCTGGGAATATAAACAGGGGTCAGAGATCAAAAAACACAAAATATAATATCAGATAAAATATTAGCAGCCCTGCAAATATTCACAAAGTCATACATTATGCTAGAGCGACTGTATTCCACGTAGGAAAATAAAAATGGGGAATTACATGAGCTGCTTTCTTTTTTATTACAGAAATTAAAGGTCTAATTTAGAATTGTGAATTTATGTAAATAGCCATTAGTGCAATTTTATTAGTTCAGGTATTCAGGGTATGAGCATATAAATATAATGGGGTTTTTATAGAGTCTGAACTGGTAGGAATTCTGCATGTATAGGTCCACGTATTAGAGGTTTGTAACCTTTACGGAACACAGGGCTGCTGTGACTAGGTATTTAAGTCATTACACATAGATGAAAGTTACTTAACAGAGGCCAACTGCCCTCTTCCTCTCTATCCGTCCTAGGCGTCTCAGTGAAGACGCTGATGTAATTAACAAAGATGGTGGCGCTGACTATTGGTTCTTCGCACCTTGCAAGTACGTTGGAACCTTCTATCAAATGTTATGTGTCACTTTAAGTGACACATCTACCCACATCTACCAGCAGTTTAAACATTAGTCTTATTTCAGAGCCAAGGAAACAGATTCATCAGAAGGAAAACCTTGTTCAAGGTTACATAACATGAGGTGGATGTTTTAGAGCCAGGTCAAATAGGGCTATCTCTGCATTTGTCACACAGGTGCACTGAGAGCAACCAGCCATAGCTTTCTTCTTTTTCCTCCACTAGGGATGTTCACAAAGAAGTCTGGTGACAAATTTGCATAGTTTCTTGGTTATTGTTGGTTTTGTTTTGGGTTGTTTCTTTGAGGTAGAGTTTCATGTAGCCCAGGCTATCCCTACCTTCTATATTTAGTTGAAGATGATCTTCATGTCTTGATCTGCCTGCCTCCACCCACTCTGTGCTGGGTTAACAGACATATGATACTCTACCTAGCTAACTGCATAGTTTATTTTAGTATGACTGGGATAGGATTAATGAACTTTATACATGTTTGTCTATGTCCATGGACGAAAGGTGATCACTTTTCTATCTCTTTAACATTTCCCTTGAGATGGCTTGAGAATCTGTGCTGGTAAAGTAGAGGACCACTGTCTTGATCAACCTGGATCGTTGATTCATTCCATTTCCTTGTTTGGATTTTATGCTGTCCGCTGTCCTTCAAAACATGAGAAATGCGTATTTCTTAAACTGATGTAAATATAGTGCTTGTTTATGAAATTCTTAAAAAAGAATAATAAATGAATGTTAAAAATGTAAATTAATGCATACATGCAATCTAAGATAGAAGAACAATCAAGCATTCATGTACTTACCAACCCACTATCAACATGATGAAACTCCTCTTTTTCCTGTAAACTCTTTCTCTCTCCTTCCCTCTCCTCTTCTCGGACAGATTGGCATTGCCTGAATTTTGTGCTTAATATCCCCTTGATTTTCTTCCACACTTTATCAGCTGTGAAATTATTCCTCTGCATTTATTGCCTCAATTTATTTTGGTTAATCTGCAGACCAAATCCAGGGCCTCTTGCATGCTGAACATGCCCTCTGCCACTGATATATCCCCACAGACCAACCTTATCATTTCAGTTTTGAGTTTTGCAAGAACTAAGTAGTATCTCCAAGTAGATAGTATGTTTGGCAACTTAATCAGCACAGGATTTGGAATTACCCAAGACTTGGGTAACAATAGAGTTGGCCGCATTTTCATCTGTAGCAGGGGTAAAACCCGTTGCATGTATTTTCAGGGGAATTAGGAAACACAATCATGTTGCATGATGGTAAGTCTTGTGTTCAATGTATACCTGCATCTCATGTGCATCTGCTGAAGAACTAAGTGTGGGTGGTAGGCTGGGCTAAACGATTAGGGATTTGCAAGGCAAGCCCCACTCCTCCTCTGTGGGAGCCGCTGTGCAAGATGGGTCACTCAGAGTGCCTCCGAGTCAGGGACAGTGCTACTTATATTTCCCTCAGCTCCTAAGCTTGACAATACCACTTATAGGAAGTCCATCTTATGTGAGTGTGTGAGCCTAGGATAATGGAGGTCTTCTGAACCACCCTTCTCTGCCAATTATGCCTCTTCATCCATGAACAGGAGAGTAACCCAACTTTTTTTTTTTTCCCAGAAATGATACTTTTCACACGCCTTTTTCTGTAGGTGTTCTCATCTTAATTTCACAAGTAAGAACCCTAATAGAATTCAATGTAAAGTAGTGATAGCTCAAATGACAGGCTTGTGTGAGTGCAAAGTACCTTGACAGTAGCTGCAAGGGGAAAATGTTCACAAGCACCTCTAAATTATGCCAGTTAAATTGCCAGAAGATAAAATTATAGCAATATCAAGGTTATTGGAGTAAGAGTTGATTGATTACAGTCATTCATTAAGCAATAACAAACACCTAGTCTTTCTAATGTGCTACAGACTTTAAAATGTGTATGTGGTTTGGATAGAATACCTGTGACCGACTCCTCTTCTTTGGTTTTTATTGGTTATTTTATTTATTTACATTTCAAATGTCGTTCCCCTTCCTGTTTTCCCTTCTGCAAACTCCCTAGCCCATCCCCTGTTCCTCCATGCTTCTTTGAGGGAGCTCTCCCACTCACCCACCCACTCCCACCTTACCACTTTAGCATCTTCCAACACTGGGGCATCGAGTTTCCAAGGGCCAAGGGCTTCTCCTCCCATTGATGCCAGACAAGGGCATCTTTTGTTACATATGTGGTTGTAGCCATGGGTACTTCCATGAGTATTATTTGATTGGTGTTTAGTCCTTGGGAGCTCTGGCAGTTCTGGTTGGCTGATATTGTTTTTCTTCCTATGGGGTTGCAATCCCCTTCAGCTCCTTCAGTCCTTCCCCCAACTCTTCCATTGGGGATCCCATTCTCAGTCCAATGGTTGGCTGTGTATACCTGCATCTGTCTTAGTCAAGTGCTGGCAGAGCTTGTATGTGGTTTGGACAGAATACCTGTGACTGACTCCCCTTCTTTGGTTTTTATTGGTTATTTTATTTATTTACATTTCAAATGTTGTACCCCTTCCTGTTTTCCCTTCTGCAAACTCCCTAGCCCATCTCCTGTTTCTCCCTGGATCCCACTGTGGGATCGCATTCTCAGTCCAATGGTTGGCGGTGTATACCTGCATCTGTCTTAGTCAAGTGCTGGCAGAGCTTCTCAAGGGACAGCCATACCAGGCTCCTGTCAGCAAGCACTTCTTGGCATCAGCAGTAGTGTCTGGGTTTGGTGTCTGCAGATGGGATGGATCCCTGGGTAGGGCAGTCTCTGGGATGGCCTTTCCTTCAGTCTATGTTCCATTTTTTTGTCTCTGTCTTTTCTTTAGATGGGAACAATTCTGGATTAAAATTTTTGAGATGGATGGGTGGCCAACTTTCCTTCTAATGCATCTATCATGGTCTCATAATGGAGACAAGGTTGCAAATCAGTATATAGAAGGCCACTGGATACATTAGATATGTTAATAAACTATTAGACATATAATAATAATAATAATAATAATAATAAACTATTAGATACATTAGTAAACTCCCACAGTGTACCACAACTGGAGCCATGACAGTTAGGAAAGAAGAAAAAAAGGAAAAGAAAAAAGAAAGAGGGGAAGGAGAGAACAAAAGATGCAGATTCTGATCCTGTGGACTGCGATGAACAGACATGAGTAAAAATAATCATACAAATGTAAGAAGGGTGTGAGCTGTGGTGTGTGGTCAACTGGAGGAGACCTGGTTGGTTAAGACTCCGGCACAGCTGCCTGTGCTTGGTCAGCAGGGTCAGGCAGATTAAGAGGGGCAACACCTCACTGAAAGGCTTTCTGTTACAGTATGGAGGGGAAAGGGAGGCAGTTAGAGATTTCCCTTCTAAAAGTATTATATTTCCTCCGTGAGAAAAACAGACTGTTAATATAAATAGAATTAAACTTGCATTCATCTCCACAGGGAAAATGTCTTACTTTCATTGATCTAGAAAATGTGAAAATTCAAACTTTGTGCTTTTTTGTAACTTCTGTGCTTTTAAGTTTTGAGGAATAAGGCCTTTGTTATGCTCTAGGCTTTGAGGGAATAGGAATTAAGTCTTGGGCTTAAGTTTCTTTCTTTCTTTCTTTCTTTCTTTCTTTCTTTCTTTCTTTCTTTCTTTCTTTCTTTCTTTCTTTCTTTTTAATATATGACAGAAAGGAACTTCCTGGGGTCCAGTAGCAGTCTTTACCTCCTGAGGCAGGAGACGACTGGTAGCAGAGACAGGATGTTGAGTGAGGGCACACATGGTCTGCCATGACTGTAGCAGTCAGGTGACCAGGAGCAGTGCTGGCAGAAACTAAAGGCAAGAGGGAAGAATGGGCTTTAGGGAAGAGAATAAATTACAAAATGATCCAAGGTATCACCAAGGAAGTGGATGACCCTGAGGTAAATTTCCTTCAATTCTGGGACCTTTGTTTGTCTGTTATGTAGTTCAGACACTTGGCACTGTGCATTTTCAGAAAAAAGATATACAGAAACCTGCATGCAGAATGAATGCACATACTAATTTTTAATAGCTTGACTCCAACACATACACACACACACACACACACACACACACACACACACACACATGAATACACACGGGCATGCATGCACAGTGAGGTTATTAGTAGAAAGCAGGCAACTTGGAAAGAATGGGAGAGGAACAAAGTTGCCAGGTCCACGTAGATGTGTACGCCACACTATCCCAGTTGACTATGACCTTGTTTGCGCTCTGCACATTGACATGCTTTGGTGTCTTGATTTCTGTTCTAGAATTGCTGCGCATTCTCAGTAGCCAACATGCTGGCTTTGCAGACCTTGAAAACTATGCCTAGTCCCTGGAGTGGAGAGTCTCTTGCCTCATAAGTTGGGGCTGTTGCCTGCTGGTCTAGAGAAGTAGCACTGTGTGGAGGGGCGGCATGCACAGATTATTTTTAGGCAACTGGGAATCAGGGCAAAGCTGCTGGCAGGGAGGAAAGCCCCCTCCCTTTTGGTTTGGGCAGGAGTAATGACTTAGCTCCATTGCATCCATCTCTGAAGCATAGTCACTACATTTCTAATTACTAGTAGCTGTCACACAATGGCACCATTAAATGAAGTTTCATGTGTATACTGAGATATCATGATTACATCAAATCAATGACTTTCTACTCTTTGAGAGTATTTATAATTGTACCGTAGCCTCACATACAGTGCATTAATCAAATCAGAAAAACATTGTAATAAATCAAAAGGCAAATTACAGAAATAATGTAATTGTGGAAGAGAGGAAGAGAATTACTGCTCATTCAAAAGACTGTAACAAGTTTTAGAACCTATTAGTTTGCACTTCTCTTTTGAGAAAATTTTGATCTATAGAACAGTGTCTAACGAATGTAGACACTCAATAAATATTTGTTGGCTGGAAAAAGGAATGTATGCATCTTTAGGCGCTGCTGATATTCATATTATGACCTTATACAAATTAATTATAATTAGTTTATTGGAGTAAAAATGGATTTGTGAAAGTGAATGTCCTGTTTTTGAAGCTGGTTGAAAGTTACATGTGGCTTAAAGACAGGAATGAAGAGTTACTTTTTGGTGTGCTTGCTGGAAATACATTTCAATCTATACTAATACTATACAAATTGCTCAGGTGTATATATCTGGTGCCATGAAGATGAACTCTAATGTCAGCTACTTCTGATCCTGACCTACAAACTAGGGGATGAACACACTCTGGAAGGAATGAATGTTACCCCAAAGCCATATCTATTTGCAGATAAGGTTCTGGGGTCCTTAAGTGACAGGTGGATCAAAATTAGCTTTATGGGAAGATTCCACATGATTTGTCTTCTTGTTGTGTCTTAAAGGAGAATGCCAGGTAAGTCATGAAATTTTTGTTTTACTGTAATGATACAATCTTACTCAAAATTATGTTATCCAATGAATGCAGCTATAAAGTAGAAAGGATATAAAAATACCTGATGATGAAAAACTGAATTATTTTGAAGACTTGTTAATGAGATGAACCAAATTAGGGAGGTTATTAGGGACTATATCAAGAGGAACTGGTAGAACATTACTATTTGTTTTGCTGCTAGATCTCATAGCTGTATCCTGAGAGTGAACCTTAGAAGTATAAGTATTTGATACAATTGGTAAGATCTACAACAATTCCATCTTTCTTTCTTAGAGAAACTTTGAAGGGAATTTTGGAAAAGAGATCCCAGAGGAAGATATTCTTTACTTATGTGTGTGTGACATAACTTATATATGACATAGTTTATGTGTATGACTAATTTATGTGTATGGCATTTGTCTTAGTTAGGGTTTTACTGATGTGAACAGACACCATGACCAAGGCAACTCTTTTAAGAACAACGCTTAATTGTGACTGGACTACAGGTTCAGATGTTCAGTGCATTATCATCAAGGCAGGAACATGGCAACATCCAGGCAGACATGGTGCAGGCAGAGCTGAGAGTTCCACATCTCCGTCTGAAGGCTGCTAGTGGAAGATTCAGTTCCAGGCAGCTAGGGTGAAGATTTTAAGCCCACAGTCACACTTATACACCTACTCTAATAAGGCCACACCTCCTAATAGGGCCACTCCCTGGGCCAGGCATATACAAACCATCACAGCATAATTTATATGTATAACATAGCTTATGTGTTTGACATAACTTACATGTATGACACATAGGTGTCTGGCTAACTCATCTAGTGTGACTCAGCATGGCTTAGACGCAAGAACAAACCTGAGATTTGAATCACAACTCAACAAAGAGAGGGCAGAACTTGCAATCTGTACCTAAATGAGTTGGTGATTGGTAAAAAAAGAGACATAAATATATTTTTCAGAGAATTATATTAGTATTTAGCATTGATGGAACACAAAATTTGTTAGGTCCAACATGTGGATCTTTAATTATGCACATATAACACACACACACAAGCAACAGGAAAATGTGACCAATTCCTACAAGAAAAGGCAGTCAAAGGCACCTTCAAGATGATTTAGACATGGAACTATTAGACAAAGACTTTCAAGAAGTTATTATGTCTCTGATAATGGAATAGTGGAAAATAGGTATTAGTAGAGAAAGTGTGAAAGATTTGTATATGTATTTGAAATTGTCAAAGAATAAATTAATAAAACAAAATGAAAGCTGATTCTATCTCTTTTAAGGGGAAAAAGTATCAAAAAGAAACAAATGGATATTTTAGAACTGAGAATTTAATATCTGTAATAAAGCTTTCAATGAGGGGCTCAGTACCAATATAGAGACAGCAAAAAGAATAAGTGGACTTGGAAACACGTTGTTAGAAATTATTGAGTCCAAGGAACAGAGGACAAAACAGGTTGGCACAAACGGAAATTCAGTATAGAGAAATTTTAATCCATTGTTCATCTGGCAAGGGATCACATCTGAAGACCTTCCAGGTCTATATGATCCAGCCAGAATGCAGATATGCTCTGGATTATAGTATGATCTGGCTGAAGCACACACACACCCTTAGCACACACCTTTAATTCCTAAAAATGAAGGTAAGGTGAGTGTAAAAGGTAGCATCCATGTGACATCTAATTGAGGAGCAGACAGAGTGATGAATCAGAGAAAGATTTGACAGAATCAGTCAGAGATAGTGTATGCCCAGCTCACATGAGAACACAGAAGAAAGAAAGGGTATTTAAGAGCAGTGAGAAAGTAAAAAGGTATATGGTGTGTATATAGTAGTTTTATAAGGGCAGTTTTATAGAGGCAGGTAGAACAAAGAACAAGCTAGACATGGGCGACGACAGAATGAGCCAGAGAATGAGAATAAGTCAGAAGATTAGAACCTACTGTCAAAGTTAGTATGAAGCCAAGCACAACAATTCAGCCAGAAGCCAAGAGAAGTCGATTTGAATCAGTCAGGTTGGCAATGAGTTTGAGCCAAAACAGCTGAGTTGAACCAGCCAGCCAGAGTTCATAAAGAGCTAGAAAGAGTGATTTTAGAGGCAGAGGGTGTGGTGTGGTGAGGTGAGGAACTCTGGGAGGGTGCATCCAGGAAGGGGGCAACTGTTGGAATGCAAATAAATAAAATAATTTAATAATAATAAAAACAAGTGAGCTTATTCATCAGTAAGCCTCTCAGAGATGACAGTTACACCTGGCAAATAAAAGTTACTTTTACATTCAAATTCTACTCAGATGATTCAACAAAAGAGAATAAAATTCAAAAGGAATGTTGAGACAAAAACATTTAAGAACTAAAAGAAAATCATGGAACTGGAAAATAATGGATAAATGGAAGGCCAAAAGTACATATAGAAAGTAATATCTTGCACACAGGTGGATAATGACATAAATTATTTCAAATTTCTTACCTGAATCTATGGAAGCTAGGAGATGACTGAACACTCCTTTAAAATTGGAGGTGAAGAGCTGTTAATCCAAAACCTCAAATCCTAAAATTAATCTTTTATAATTTCAAGGTAAATAATTTCTCTCTCTGCCTCTCTCTCTCTCTCTCTCTCTCTCTCTCTCTCTCTCTCTCTCTTGTGTGTGTGTGTGTGTGTGTATGTGCATTCGTGCTCGTGCTTTCATGTGTATATGCACACATGTGCAAGAAATTAAGAGGATTTGTCTCCAGTTTATCTTTGCCCTAAGAAGCTAAATGGCACATTTCTTTTTTTTTTTAGGCTGAAGGGAAATAAGTCTTCATCTTTAGAAATTAAAGACCAATAGAAATGGTGCACAAAGATAAGTATAAAAGCTTTATTTTCTCTCTCTAAATTTTTAGAAATGGATATGAATGACTAAAACAAAATTATAATGTTGTATAAAGTTTTCAGTGTTAGTAAGTGTAGCATGTGGCTACAAACTTCATATAAAGGGTGACAGTAAAGAGATTATTTATTTCAAGATTATTTGATTTCAAGATGTTTTCATTTTATAGGAATCATATCTTTATGGGGCTGTTAAAGGCTGTATATATCTATTATAATCCTAAAGAATGTGCAAATATAATACAAAGAAATATAGATGTAAATCACAGAAAAAATGTTCAAGTAACCAAGTGAAGACAGTAACAAAAAAGGTAGACCTACATCAGCCATCACTAATTACATTAAATGTTAATGGCTAAAATACCAAAAGAAAGGAGGGATTGACAGAGTGGAAAAAAAAACCAAGACTCTATCAGTTACTCTGTACAAGTGTTACATGTCAAATCTGAAGACACAACTTGGTTGAATAAATCCATAGAATGAATGAAACAAACACTATGAAAATAATAAACATTAAACACTAGAATGACATTTTAAATTAAAATTACATGTATTTTTAAGACTCAATGTACTCCAGATACTTTTTAACAATAAAATGAGTAGGTTGTCAGGGAGAAAAAAATTGCTTATAAATGTGTATGTATCATAGAGCCCCAAACATACTTTCTATCTGGCCACCTTGGAAAGGCACCGCAAGCTGGCTTTGTCCCTCAGAGACATCCCCAGTGTGGCTTCTGTGATGCAGGACACCTCTGGCTCCTGAGTCACCCACTAGTTTATCACTTATTTTATAAACCCTGATGTTCTCTCATTACTTGGTAACTTACAGTTTGCCTTTAATTAAATGTTTTAAGAAGACAATTATAGATTCGGCAAAGACACTTTTTTTGTTGTTGTTGTTGGAGAAGTTAAAATTGGTGATAAGTAACTGAAAACCTCAGTGCTGAGTTCACTGTTTTGTTTTATACATCTGACAGGTGCTTCTTGGTAAAATAATGGCATGTGCCAGATAATATAAATCTGTGACGCTCTGAGCAATTGTCAAGCGTCATGGGATTATTTATGCTGTGCTAAAGGCTCCTTGTTGAAATCACATCCTCTCCTATTTCGTGTTGTCCCTATATTTAGAGATAGCATCCTTGAATAATTAAGCCAAGGCAGTCATTAGAGGGAGGCCCCAATCAATAGGACTGATAGCCTTATATCTAGAGGAAATTGGGAAATAGATATACATAGAGGAAGAGCACATAATGGGAGAAGGCGACACTCTACCAGTTCTGGGAGAAAGCAGCTCCTTGACCCCCTGATCCCAGATCCCTGTTTTCCAAATCCGAGAGAAAATGCATTTCATTGTTGAGGAGCAGAACCCTTGGCGCTCGCTGCAGTAACTCTGGTTAACTGATACACTAGGCAGTCCACCCAAGCACCCAGGAACTTCAGTGAGGCACTTATGGGAGTCAGCAACCCCAGAACGAGCAGTTTGCAATACAGCATTTCTGAGTCCACAGAGATGGTCACCAGCATCTGATTGTTACCGCTTTGTTGTCAATATTTATGAAGTGCTTCCATAGGCATACGTGCAGAAGCAATGTGTGTGTGTGTGTGTGTATGTGTGATGAGAACAGCAGAGGTAATAATGAATGTTAGAGTAGATATAATTGCAGCTGGAAGGTTGCTTCTGTTGCACAGAGAGGATGCTATTGGCGGAAGCTGACCCATTTGATTATTCTGGAAGTCTGTTATGATTACTATTATTTCTAACCCTCGCTGGATTTCACTCTTTTAGACAAAAGCATGCATATCAGCTTTGGAGTTTGATTGCCTTATGGGTATAAAGCTTTGCATATTTACTGCCCATGAATCATACCACTATGTGAAATCTAGGGAAGATTCAATTTTTTTCCTGCTAGATGCACCTCCAGCCGTTTAATTAAAATATGTATTATTAATAAAACTATATTTAAGTCATATTTTTTACAGATATGACTGAAACATTAAGTGCAAATTGTTTCACAGTAATTTGCTTTTAACATTTTGTGCCTTAATCAAGGTGGCACGCAAGTCGGAGGTTGGAGGTGCTGCAGACTTCCCTCAGTGGTGAAACTGAGAGAAAACAAAACAAAACAAAACAAAAACAACCAAGTGAGAAGTGGTTCTTAAATGAGGACGTGTATTTACTTCTTCAGAAAGGCGCCATGATTCTATTGCAAAGGGAACCTGTACCGAGGAGAAGAGCGCGGTGGAAGAACAGCACATTTAGTCCCTGTTTCTGGGTAAAGCACCGCGCCTTTTTGCCAAGCAGCCTTCTGAGCTTCTGAGCCGGCACTGCCTCAGCCTGACCTCTCTGCCTTCTGGTTCTGTGGCTTCACTCCTCACCCCACCTCCAACCTCTACCTTCACTTTCCAGAAACTCACATAATCAGTAGCTCGGAGAGGCCCACAGCTCACTCACCTAACAGTTAGGGCTCCGGCACAACAGCTGCACGAAGTACAGAACCGGCAATGGAGGTGACAATCAAGTGACCTTTTCAGGCTCTGTGTAATTTGGTAGAAAGATGCAACCACAGCTTATGAAATTTGTTATCCAGAGACTTCCAAACTCTGACCCCTGGTGCAAATGGTGGTGATGTAGGAGAGAGGTACCGCTCAGAAACCGGAGGAAGGCAGTGAATACGGATGGGGTGATTCACTACCGTGTCCCAGGGACTGTGGTGACCCAAAATGTTAACTCCTGAGGAAGAAGTGCTGCCCATTTTAGGCATTTCTCATAAGAAATTTGGGCCTTGGGAAGTCACTCGTCTGTCCCAGCCCTGCAGCAGGAAACAACTGGGCCTCGGTTTCAAAACCTCTTGCTTTTTAAACTCTAAAGGTCAAATGAAGTGTTATGTTGTCTTTAAATACTTTCTTTGCTTTGAGTTTTCCTAATCGTTAACACTAAGCCAGAATTGAACCTAGCATCATATTTCAGGAAAGTGGACACTTTCACCGTTTTTCTCTAACCAGCAGGAGAGCTGAGCTTTGTCTAAGGAGACATGGGTGACTATGTTTGACACGGTAGTGAATCACCGCGTATTCACTGCCTTCCTCCAGTTTCTCGCTCACATCACCACCATTTGCACCAGGGGCCAGAGTTTGGAAATCTCTGGATAACAAATTTCATAAGCTGTGATTGCATCTTTACAGCAAATTACGCAGAGCCTGAAAATGTCACAAACCAAGGGAAGCCGAGTCAGAACGGGTTTGTCTAAGAAAATAAGTGGCAAATTCCTGAGTCTCTTTTTCCAGAGTCCTGGTGTGTTTCTATGCTGTGTGCCTTTTGTTTCTGGGAGAGACCTGCATGGGCTTCCCAGGAGAAGCTCCTGCTCTTGACGCCACAGAGCTCTTGCCATGGAAATTAACCAAACTCCAATAGCCATGTGTTCTGGAAAACAAGCAAAATATACTCCAAGGGACCTTTTATTTGCAGTTCTCAAATGCCAAAACATGTACAAGAATGCATGTAAGAGCACACATAGACACACACATACACACACATGCATGCACATGCACATATACACAGACACACACACACACACACTCACACATGCACACACATATACACACATATACACATACACACAGGCACACACACATGCACACATGTACACACATACACACACTCACACACACATGCACATACTTAGACACATACACACACATGCGCACACACACACATGCCCACAAACACACACACACAAACATACACACACACACATACACACACACACACACACACACATACAGCCTTCTAAATATGGCAGCCTATCTTGGCCAGTTTGTAGCAAATGCCTCAAAGCAGCATGACACATCTGGGAAGTAATTCTAACACAAAGTAGAAAATACTTAAACATGAACACTGGACACCTGAGTTGACCAAATGCTGGTTTTCAAAAAACAAAACCCTGGAGGGGGAAAAGAACAGTTTAGAGGAATGCAGCAACTCTGTCTGGAAGCACTTTCCAGCCCAGCAGCTGTTAACACGGCACAGCAGAAGGTCCAGCGGAGAAGGACTGGTCCGCAAGCGTGGTGCTGGGTTGGCTGGTGCTCTGTCCCATGTGTCAGATACTTTGTTATATATATATATTTTTTTTCTATATTCTTTGTTTACAATCCAAAAGCTTTCCCCTTTCCCAGTCCCCCCCCTCATATGTCCCATAAGTCCTCTTCTCTCCATCCATTCTCCTATCTTTCCCCCTCCCTTTTCTCTGTCCTGGTACTCCCTACAATGCTGAATCAAGCCTTTCCAGGATTAGGACCCTCTTCTTCCTTTTTCATGGGAATCATTTGATATGCTAATTGTATCTTCAGTATTCAGAGCTTCAGGGCTAATTAATATTCACTTATCAATGATTGCATTCCATGTGTATTCTTTTGTGATTGCGTTACCTCTCCTAGGATATTTTCCAGTTCCATCCATTTGCCTAAAAAATTCATGAATTCATTGTTTTTAATTGCTGAATAGTACTCCATTGTGTATATATACCACATTTTCTGTATCCATTCCTCCACTGAAGGATATCTGGGTTCTTTCCAGCTTCTGGCTATTATAAATAAGGCTGCTATGAACATAGAGGAGCATGTGTCCTTATTGCATGCTGGGGAATTCTCTGGGTATATGCCCAGGAGAGATATAGCAGGATCTTCCGGAAGTGTCATGTTCAGTTTTCTTAGGAACCGCCAGACTGATTTCCATAGTAGTTGTACCATCTTACAATCTCACCAGCAGTGAAGGAGTGTTCCTCTTTCTCCACATCCTCCCCAACACCTGCTGTCTCCTGAGTTTTTAACCTTAGCCTGAGGTGAAATCTCAGGGCTGTTTTGATTTGCATTTCCCTAATGGCTAATGATATTGAGCATTTCTTAAGGTGTTTCTCGGCCATCCGAATTTCTTCAGGGGAAAATTCTTTGTTTAGGTCTGTACCCCATTTTTTAATAGGGTTATTTGGTTTCCTTGGTTCTAACTTATTGATTTCTTTGTATATATTGGATATTAGCCCTCTATCCGGATGTAGGATTGGTAAAGATCTTTTCCCAATTTGTTGGTTGCCGTTTTGTCCTTTTGATGGTGTCCTTTGCCTTACAGAAACTTTGTAGTTTTAGGAGATCCCCTTTGTCAATTCTTGATCTTAGAGCATAAACTATTGATGTTCTGTTCAGGAAATTTTCCCCTGTGCCTATGTCCTCAAGGGTTTTCCACAGTTTCTTTTCTATTAGTTTCAGTGAATATCAATGCAAAAATACTCAATAAAATTCTTGCCAACTGAATCCAAAAACACATAAAAACGATCATCCACCAAGATCAAGTGGGCTTCATCCCAGGGATGCAGGGATGGTTCAATATAAGGAAACCCATTAATGCAATCCACTACATAAACAAACTCAAAGAAAAAACCATATGATCATTTCATTAGATGCTGAAAAAGCATTTGACAAAATTCAGCATCCTTTCATGCTAAAAGTCTTGGAAAGAACAGGAATTCAAGGCCCATACCTAAACATAGTTAAAGCAATATACAGCAAACCAGTAGCCAATATCAAACTAAATGGAAAGAAACTTGAAGCAATCCCACTAAAATCAGGGACTAGACAAGGCTGCCCTTTCTCTCCATATCTTTTCAATATAGTACTTGAAGTTCTAGCTATAGCAATTAGACAACATAAGGTCAATGGGATACAAATTGGAAAGGAAGAAGTCAAATTATCACTATTTGCAGATGACATGATAGTATACTTAAGTGATCCAAAAAACTCCACCATCTGATAAACTACAGCTGATAAACAACTTCAGCAAAGTGGCAGGTTATAAAATCAATTCAAGCAAATCAGTTGCCTTCCTATACTCAAAGGATAAGCAGGCTGAGAAAGAAGTTAGGGAAATGACACCCTTCACAATAGCCACAAACAATATAAAGTATCTTGGTGTGACTCTAACCAAACAAGTGAAAGATCTGTATGACAAGAACTTCAGGTCTCTCAATTGAAGAAGACCTCAGAAAATGGAAAAATCTTCCATGCTCGTGGATTGGCAGGATTAATATAATTAAAATAGTCATCTTGTCAAAAGCAATATATAGATTCAATGCAATCCCCATCAAAATCCCAACTCATTTCTTTACAGAGTTAGAAAAAATAATTCTTAAATTTATCTGGAATAACAAAAAACCCAGGATAGCTAAAACTATTCTCCACAGTAAAAGAACTTCTGGGGGAATTAGTATCCCAGCCCTCAAGCAATACTATAGAGCAATAGTGCTAAAAACTGCATGATATTGGTACAGTGACAGGCAAGTGGACCAATGGAATAGAATTGAAGACCTGGAAATGAATCCACACACCTATGGTCACTTGATCTTCCACAAATGAGCTGAAAACATCCAGTGGAAAAAAGATAGCCTTTTCAACAAGTGGTGCTGGTTCAACTGGAGGTCAGCATGCAGAAGAATGCAAATTGATCCATTCTTATCTCCTTGTACTAAGCTCAATTCCAAGTGGATCAAGGACCTCCACATAAAACCAGACACACTGAAACTAATAGAAAAGATACGTTGTTTTTAGAACGGAAATGCCCAGGGAGAATCCCCTGTGTGCAAAGTGACTGAGATCTGTCCAAATGGTGTCTAGGCCTTTCCTATATGCAATTTCCCATCCTGACATTGGTGTAATGGGTAGGTAAGAGTCTCCTTTAGGGGTACATCTGAGGGAAACAACACAGGTGAAAACTTGCTTGAGCAATTTTCATCAGTTTTTTGTTTTTAAAACTTGGAATGGTTAGATAAAGAAATGTGATCTAATGATCTCTGCCTTGCACTGGTCATCCAGATGGCACTGGATGCACACTGTTCCTGATCAATCTCAATCCGTGCCTTCCACGAATCGTGTGTCTCCAGAGAGACCAGCAGGAAACACTGCTATGCCATCCTGCACGAGAATGCTTTCCATTGGAGATGCTGACTTTTGGACTAAAAAGATAATATTGTGCTGTCGTCTTCCATCTCCTACCCTAATGGGCTGTTTCTAAGTTCTCAGCTCAATTTTAGGTAGAACGTTGCAAGAGATGCCTTACTTCAGTTATCTGCCTGAGGCTGAGATGAGAATTAACTCTTGAATTGCCTTGAGCAGCCCAACTGAGAAGTTGAGGTTAGCGCTTTGGATAGCGCAGGGCAGTATCATCTTTGGTGAATTTTGCTCACTCGAGAGTTAGGTCAAATGGAGGAAAACCTGCATCATTTTCCACATCTGTTCCAGAATCCAAGCATGCGCTAGGTTTTCATACTTCACACACCTGGGAAATGCCTACGCTTTTCACATTTTATTCTAGGGCTTTAATTTTTCTCATTCATCTCTCTCAGCCGTCTAAGTGCCTTGAAATCAGATGCTGTGTCTAACTCTCAGTGCCCAGTGACCTGCTCAGTACATATTTGTTTAATAAAATGGATACAGGAAGTATACATAAAATATTTCCCTGTAAGAACTGACATTCACTTTGAATAATTCTTTACTTAAGTTGAGGTTACATTTGGTAAAAAATACCTGAGAGATTTTGATCAGATTTTTTTGTCTTAGATTTCTTTTTTTCTCCTCACTTTAGACATTTGCTGAATCTATTGATCTTTGAATCTTTTCCCTCTCCTTAGGTGATTTGTTATAGAGTGATTCTGTTATAAAAATAAAGTTCCAGACACTGAAACATACATTTTAAAGGACTTTTCCTCTTAGAATCTCTTTACTGTGTCCTTTCTGTGGTCTGTGGACTTCAAGTAAACTTAATTATGATATTCAGTTCTAAGTACATCATAATATCTATTATTTTGTAACCAGTGAGTTACTTGAAATATTCTTTATCCTGTACATGTTTGCTTAAACTATTATTTCCTGTTGACATCACTATTGATATTATTAAAAATAATCATCTGCTGTATGACTTTTCCTGGGGAGACGACAGCAAATACCTATTCACCTGAGAAAGCGTACAATTACACAGCAATAAAATAGCTCTATTCGGTTCCCTGGGGTCTAACTTCTTGAGTTCTTTGTATATATTGGATATTAGCCCTCTATCGGGTGTAGGATTGGCAAAGATCTTTTCCAAATTTGTTGGTTGCCATTTTGTCCTTTTGATGGTGTCTTTTGCCTTATAGAAACTTTGTTATTTTATGAGATCCCATTTGTCAATTCTTGATCTTAGAGCATAAGCTATTGGTGTTCTGTTCAGGAACTTTTCCCCTGCGCCTATGTCCTATTAAAAATGGGGTACAGACCTAAACAAAGAATTTTCCCCTGAAGAAATTCGGATGGCCGAGAAGCACCTTAAGAAATGCCCAACATCATTAGCCATTAGGGAAATGCAAATCAAAACAACCCTGAGATTTCACCTCACACCAGTCTGAATGGCTAAGGTTAAATACTCAGGAGACAGCAGGTGTTGGCGAGGATGTGGAGAAAGAGGAACACTCCTTCACTGCTGGTGGGATTGTAAGATGGTACAACCACTATGGAAATCAGTCTGGCGGTTCCTAAGAAAACTGGACATGACACTTCCGGAGGATCCTGCTATATCTCTCCTGGGCGTATACCCAGAGAATTCCCCAGCATGCAATAAGGACACATGCTTCACTATGTTCATAGCAGCCTTATTTATAATAGCCAGAAGCTGGAGAGAACCCAGATATCCCTCAATGGAGGAATGGATACAGAAAATGTGGTATATATATATACATTGTGTGTATATATATATACACACAATGGAGTACTATTCAGCAATTAAAAACAATGAATTCATGATTTTTTAGGCAAATGGATGGAATTGGGAAATATCCTAAGCAAGGTAACACAATCACAAAAGAATACACGTGGAATGCAATCATTGATAAGTGGATATTAATTAGCCCTGAAGCTCTGAATACTGAAGATACAATTAGCATATCAAATGATTCCCATGAAGAAGGAAGAAGAGGGCCCTAATCCTGGAAAGGCTTGATCCAGTATTGTGGGGGAGTACCGGGACAGAGAAAAGGGAGGGGGAAAGATAGGAGAATGGATGGAGAGAAGAGGACTTATGGGACATATGAGGGGGGGGACTGGGAAGGGGGAAAGCTTTTGGATTGTAAACAAAGAATATAGAAAATAAAAAATATATATATATAAAAAGAAATAGCTCCATTCAAGTCCAGCTTGGTGAATCACCGAGTTTGTTTGGGGCTGCTAACAGGAGTGGATGCATGGTTACTTAAGGGCACACAGCAGACTTGAGTAGGGACATCGCTGGAAAACCCGTGGTCACTCATGAAGAGGTGCCATTGTAATTCCCTGCAGGACCTGTTCACAGTACTGCAGAAGAGTCTCCTCTCCCCAGCAACTGCCTATAGTTTCTGTATTCTGGAGGCGGGGCCTTGTAAGCCTTTTAACTTTCTGTCAGTTCTTCTAAGTTTTGTGAGCTTCCTGACTCTTAGGAGCCTTCTTCCTTCCTCTGGGAGGTAAAGCTTTCATCCAGGAGCTGCACAGCACCACCCACGATGTATGAATTCTCTTTTATAACAGACTTTATTTTCTAATTTTTCAGTTCATAGCAAAATTGAGTTATATACTATAGAGATGACCTTATATTATGTCTTGGTCCTGCATATGTACAGCCTCTCGTGTGATTAGTAACTCGATCAGAGAGATAACTGATGAACTTAGATCAACACAACCCTTTTTGATCTTTTGCAAAGATCAAAGCTACAGTAAACATCACTGTAGGATTGCACTTCCTAGAGATTTGGGCAGGTATATGATATCTAACCATGTCATATGTACCCTAAAACATGTTTTCCTTACTCTAAAGTCCTGGCAACTGGACCAGTGAGATGGCCCAGAAGGTAAAGGCACTTTGTTGCCAACTCTTGTCAACCTGAGTTTTATCTCTGGAGCCAACAGGATGGAAAGAAAACAACTCTCACAAGTTGTCTTCAGATCCCCATATGTGCACCAATGAAGGAGCCTGTGTATGCATGTCTGTATGAATTCTTTCTCTCTCTTAACACACACACACACACACACACACACACACACACACACACACACACTAAATAAAAATTAAAAAAATAATCCTGTACCCTCTGCTCTTATTATTTACCACAGCTTCAACTTTTCCAGAATTTCATTTGTTTGGGATTAACTTCCGAGTGCCTTTATAGGCTGGGTTCCTTCGCTTAGTAGCCCACTCTTTAATTTTCTTTATATCTTTTTATAGCATAATAGTTCATTTCCTTATAACAATCACAAATACTCTGCTTTATGACTGAACTTTGGATGTATCTACCAGAGGACCTATCAGTTTTTCCAGCTCCTGGCAGTTATGGGTACTTATGGAATAACATCTGCCCCGAGACTTTGTATGAATAGAGTTTTTAGTTCCTTTGGGTTAATGTACTGATTGACTGAAGGGTAGAAGAATGTTCAGGTTGACCAAATGACCTTTCCTGTATAATTTTCATTTCTTCTACCAATAAATGAGAGTCCCTGCTCGCATCTTGTGTTAGAACTCAGTGTTCTGGAGTTTGGTCACCATAGTACACACATAATTTAAATGTTATATTTGGATAAACATATGGTATTTGTTCACTGTTATGGCACCATGAAACATATTTAATTATTTAAAATCCCTGAAACCTGTTTTTTCCTAATTACATGAAGATGGAAATACCCAGAATGCCCAACATTAAAGAGGAATAATAAAACTGTACTATTAGGACTGAACTTTAAGACTTATTTAAAAGTGATGATTTTGAAGACAGTGTGATATTGGAGAAAAAATGGATAAGTGTATGAATGTGTGAATCTCCCCTTCCTTAGGGCTCTTTGGCAACTGGGCCTCAACGTTGGAGGGACAAGATGCAACGGGAAGGGTTCAGAAAGCCTTGAGTGTGACAGGAGGATTCCTGGAGACAATTTCCCTGAGACTGCTCCACTTTATTGTCCCAGGTATATAAGGGCTCTGAGGGGCAGGGGTGGAAAGTGCTGATTGGTCATCACACAGTACTTAAACATCAGACAGACAGAAGGAAAGAGCAGGACTTGTGTGCCAAGCCATGCAGGGTCATCCTCCAAATTAGCTCAGGCATCTGTGCTTAGAGACACTTCCAAGGAAGGTTAGGCAGGAAGCCCTGCTAAGAAAGGGAGTCCTTGATTTTGCATTGAAGTCAGAGAGCTATCTGGACATGGTGGACTGCAACTTTAATAGGAGGGTCTTCTAACAGGAGTGGAAGGGAATAGACAGTCGAGCAGTAAGCCTGTACAAAGGAGCAAAGGAAATGCAATACAGAAGAGATGTGCTTGAGAGTCACATACAAAATCAAGTGGTCTAGACACAGCCCACCCAAAGTTTAAATGGACCACTGCCCTGTGTGTGAGGGAAAAATTAAATACTCCTAGAAAATAACACGAGGGGAAACCTAGGTGACCTCAGGTATGGCATGATGTTCTCAATGTCACACTAAGGACCTATAATTCATGAAAGAAATTATTGATAAACTGATTTAATTCCATTAAGTTTTCTACCTTAAAAGACACTGTCAGAATTCAAGTCATATATCAGGAGAAAGTATTTTCAAAATACATCACCAATACAGAGTTGTTATCCCAAATTATAAAGAACCCCTAAAGCCAAGTAATAACAAATGGCTTAAGAAATGGGCTAAATACTTTATAGGCACATCACCAGAGAATGGTGTACAGATGTAAACAGTCTCACGAAAGAAAAATGGTCTGGAGTCCAGGACAGCAGGGAAACATTATTTTTTATTTATTGATCACTACATTAAGGCCTATAGCATAGTCGTTTTTCTTTTTTCACTTTTAAAGATTATTATTTTTAACATTTCCATACAATATATTTTGATTATATTCTTTCTCCACATCCAACACCTTCAAGATCTCCTCCCAACCCACTCAACTTCATGTTCTTTCTCTCTGAGAGAAAAACAACAACAGCAACATAATTGTGTTAGCCCAGCTGTCCAGCTGCCCAGCTGCCCAGCTGCTCCTGAGCGTGAGAGGTTTCTTTTGGGAGTTTGGGAGAATGCTTGATATAACCAGTGTCTCTTCACTAAAGGAAACGGGTTTTGCCATACATATATATATATATAAAATCTTCTTCCTCAGGGTGGGACTTTGCTCCACTTCCTTGTGAATTATTTTTATGTTTACTGTTCTATATATGCTTAGTGCTGTTCAAATTCCTTCCAGATTTATTTCTGAATGCTTTATCTATATTTTTTGGAAGATAACTTTTAAAATGCCTCAGTCAGATAGTAGTTCTGTCCCTTTTTCTTTATATCTTGAAAATGTTTTTATAGTTTGAGGCCATATTGTTAACTGATCAGCGTTTGCGGTTCTTGTATCTGTCTGGTTATTTTATTTTTTGTTGTTTACCTGTGGGAACTGTTTAACCACAGCCATAAGAACAGATAAGGCCTTAATGTTTATCATGATTTCTATTAATTTTGTTTGTCAAGTAAGGCCTAGTAACAAAAGTCAAAGAAGGGCACTATATAAAGTTAGAGGGAGCAACTGAATACAAAGAAGTAATCATTATAAGCCATAGTGGAAAGCTGACCTCTGAGCGTAGCAGCCATTACTGTCTTCATCAGAAGCAGCTGTGGTCACATCTAAGATATCTCAAGGTTGCCCCTGCTGACATTGTCTAAAAGGAAGAGTGGAGAAGGCTAAACAGATACTCACCTGTGGTCTAAGCCATTTTGTCCCTCACCACTGTGATCTGTTCAAGTGGCTTGTAGTCTGGTATGCTTGGATGGTGTCAGTATACAGAGTGTGTAGAGTTAAGTGCAAAGAGAACTCATGAGTATTCTATGAAAAAGTCACACTGTCTGAGGTTCTCTAAATTTTTTTTTTTAGCTCGCTTTGCCTTTATTTTTATTTGCAAACAACAATAAGATTTAAATTAAAACATTTAAGTAGAATTTCCCTAAATACCTCAGCTGACATCATAGTCACAATCATCCTGCCTCATTTGTCCATTTGCAGCAATCAATTACAAGTATTTCCCCACCACAATTTTGGCTCAATAACACTTACTTGGGAAATAAGGAGCTCAGAGGGTGACTATTGCTTGCTGGAAGTGCAAGGCATTATAATTTTTTTCTTTCTGTAAGGTGGCCATATTGGATTATTTGATTTCCTCTACTCCCTTCTAGGCTTCAATTTTTTTCTATTAAATATTATAGATACTCAACTTGTAAGCATATGGGTATATTGGCATTCATTCAAATGTAGCTAGCCTTGGTAAAGCAGAAAAGTGGCATGTTGAGATGCATTTTCCCTTGACGGTAACCCTGCTTCAAGCTGTCACCAATATGAGTCCCTAGAGCTGTGCTATCCTAAAGCATTGATTCATCCCATATTGAATCAGACTGAGCTTGCCCATTTACTAGTTGCTTGACTTTAAGGAAAAAAAATTAGCAACATTAAGTCTTGGGAACATTTCATCTGTGGAATGGAATTAATGATATGTATCCTATATTAATTTAAGAGCTACAAACAAGGTAATTTTTCTTCCTGAGACAGGTTTTCTCTGTATAGCCCTGGCTGTCCTGGAACCACTCTATAGAACAGGCTGGCCTCAAACTCAGAAATCCACTTGTCTCTGCCTCCCGAGTGCTGGGATTAAAGGTGTGCATCACTACTAATTCTTTTGTTTTTTTTTTCTTAAGTCTTTTTTTTATTCGATATTTTTTATTTACATTTCAAATGATTTCCTCTTTTCTGGCCCCCCACTCCCCAAGAGTCCCATAAGCCCTCTTCCCTCCCCCCTTTTCTCCCATCCACCTCTTCCCACTTCCCTGTCCTGGTTTTGCCCTATACTGCTACACTGAGTCTTTCCAGAACCAGGGGCCACTCCTCCGTTCTTCTTGTACATCATTTGATGTGTGGATTATGTTTTGGATATTCCAGTTTTCTAGGTTAATATCCACTTATTAGTGAGTGCATACCGTGATTGATCTTTTGAGACTGGGTTACCTCACTTAGTATGATGTTCTCCAGCTCCATCCATTTGTCTAAGAATTTCATGAATTCATTGTTTCTAATGGCTGAATAGTGCTCCATTGTGTATATATAACTCATTTTTTGCATCCATTCTTCTGTTGAGGGATACCTGGGTTCTTTCCAGCTTCTGGCTATTATAAATAGGGCTGCTATGAACATAGTGGAGCATATATCCTTATTACCTGCTGGGAAATCCTCTGGGTATATGCCCAGGAGTGGTATAGCAGGATCTTTCGGAAGTGACGTGCCCAGTTTTCTGAGGAACCACCCGACTGATTTCCAGAGTGGTTGTACCAATTTGCAACCCCACCAGCAGTGGAGGAGTGTTCCTCTTTCTCTACATCCTCGCCAACACCTGCTGTCTCCTGAATTTTTAATCTTAGCCATTCTGACTGGTGTAAGGTGAAATCTCAGGGTTGTTTTGATATGCATTTCCCTAATGACTAATAAAGTTGAGAATTTTTTAAGGTGCTTCTCAGCCATCCGAAGTTCTTTAGATGAAAATTCTTTGTTTAGCTCTGTACCCCATTTTTAATAGGGTTATTTGTTTTCTGGGGTCTAACTTCTTGAGTTCTTTGTATATATTAGATATTAGCCCTCTATCTGATGTAGGGTTGATGAAGATTGAGGTTACCCATGTTCTGTACATAAGCCCTTAAACTCGCTGGCTTTCCAAGTCAGTCTTCAGGGGAATTGCACTTTGGCCTACTGTTACGCCTTATATGGGATGAATAAGTACTTATTTGCACCATTGCCTCATTCCAGGAAAGATTCCCATGACCAAAACACAGACACACACACACACACACACACAGATACAGACACACACACAGACGTACATACACAGACACAGACACACAGACACACACTATGTAAAGAAAGCACTGTTAGATATAAAGGGAAAGATAGATTCAAAAACAGTAAGAGTTAGAGATATTGAGATATTGGTGTCCACTTTCGTAAATGGACAGGCCATCAAAACTAAAATTCAACAAAGAAGCATAAGGGTTAAATGTGATACCAATAAAAGGCATATCATTAATGCTTAGATATCAAATGTTCCCCAAAACTCATATGTTAGAGAAGCGTGCTTATTTGGTAGTGCTTTTATGAGGTAGCAGAAAGATCAGGAAGTGGGCCTAGTTAGAAGTAGGTCATTGAGGTATGCCCTTCAAGAATGCATCTTGTCCCATCATCCCTTCCCTATCTCTCTCTGCTTCTTGGATACCAGGAGGTGAGTGAACCACGTTCCTTTGCCAGCATGCCTTTTAATCATGACCTTCCTATTTTGCAGGCCAAAAACCAATGGACCAATAATGAACTGAAACTATGGGAACAAATAAACCATAACTCCTTCAGCTCATTCTTCTCAGATGTTTTGTCACAACAATGGAGAGCTGACATGAACACATAAAGATGATAATATGCCTTGTTAAGTAGAGTTTATTCCAGAGATACATGGATGATTTCACACAAACTGAAAACCATAATACAACATTACAACAGCAAAGGAGAGGACCAAACTAATAATTTCATTAGTGGGTGCAGTAAAAGCATTCATTAAAGTTAAACATTCTTTTGTGAAAAAAAAAAAGCCAGAGGGAATTATGTGTAGGAGTGTACTTCACTATGCAAAGGTCTAGATGTGATAAAGCCACTGCTTCCATATGCTAAATGTAAGAAGATGAGAATGCTTTCTCTGAGATCTGAAGAAATGAAGCCATCCATATTTGCTGCTCTTATTCAGAACAGTAAAAAAAAATTTTATAAGAGAAATCAGCAGAGGAAAGGAATAAAATACTAATAATGAATTTTCAGTCAGAAAAGGGGGTTGTCAGATCACCCTCTTCTGCAGGAAGGCTTTATATACAGAAAAAACTTATTAAAATGAGTTGAAACAGAAAAATTCAGTAATTACAGGAAACACAATTAACAAGTAAAACATTTTATATACCATCAACACACTAACTTTTTTTTTTTTAAGAAAATATAATTCGCAATAGCCCCTGATCAAATAATAAAAAGAATCTGGCCTGAAGCCCAGTGGTCTAGCACATGTGTAACATGCTCAAAGCCATAGGTTCCGTCCCCACTTCTGGGGAAGGGGAGGACAAAACTTATCAGCAACAGTGACAAAATTAATCCCAGTAAAATAGAAAGAAATGAATCTAACTGAAGCAATGAAAAACCTCTGCAATAAAAACTATAAGGCACTAGCGAAAGAGTTATGGAGGACACAAAACCCAGAGAGACATTTATGTGGAAAACTGAATACTGAATGCAGAAAAGCGAAGGTAGATTCCTGCACACAGGCGTAGGACAACCCATGACACTACGGAAAATCTGTCAATGACCAGACTCCTGGAGAAATGATTCCAGTGGCCCCAGCATTCATGAACTCCCAATAGAACCCAGTGATGGTGTAGCTCAGGAGCTCTTCCCCGCCCACGGTAGACTTTGATGAATCTGTTGCAAGTCTTATGTAGGTAATCATAACTCCCGGAACCTCAAAACGTGAAAGCCCTTTCATGCCCAGAAGACACTGTTCCACAGAACTCCTCCACTGTCTCTGTCTCTTCAAACCATGCAGTCACCTCCTCTGTGATGTTCTCTGAGTCTTGGAGTGAAGAGATCTAATGCAGATGTTACATTTACGGCTGACCACTCCACCTTCATGTATTTTCTGCTCTTTGACCGTTTGAGAGTACATAGGCTGACTGTCATCCGATGCAAAGAAAGATTCTCCCATGAAGCTTCAGAGCTGCATTAGTCTATGAAAATAAAGATGAGTATTTAGAAGGCAGTTAGATTACAATCTACCTCTAACCAAGTAACAGTAGTAGGTTCCTCTTGAGAGTCTGTGACCTTCCGGGCGACCAGTTTCCGGTCAGGTTTATGATAGTGTGTATGTGTGCCATTCTGAGAAGGTTGGTGATCCCACAATATCCATGCCAGTCCCGCACCAGTGGCACATCTATTTAGGTCAGACATCACTTTGGCTCCACATATTCACAGCTGGGTAAACTGCTCATGACTTTTGTCCCTTGTCAGTCTGTAGAATGTGTTCTGGCAGAATGGAAGCTAGGTCAGGAGGAAGCTGGTTAGTACCAGCTTGACTCTTCCATGTTTTGTGACTCAAGTGTGTGATGTCATCATCATTAGAGTCTTAAAAACAAAGGTCTGATGGATAGCCTAAGATACGCCTGATGAGCACTCTCAAGGAAGTACCAATACTGGGTAATTCCACTTAAAGTCTTGACATATAATATAATTGATATGTATAATATAAATTAGGAAGCTTATAAAATATTGCTTTCCATGTTGTCTCCTCACACTTCCCTGTGAGGAGGCCATGCCTCCTCTTTTTCCCCCCATGATTTCCCTTTTTTTCCCCCTTCATAACACTTCCTAGTCCCCTTCATTGGCTGGTTTTGTGTGCCAACTTGACACAGGCTGGAGTTATCACAGAGAAAGGAACCTCCCTTGAGGAATGCCTCCATGAGATCCAGCTGTAAGGCATTTTCTCAAGTGATCAAGGATGGGGGAGAGTCCATTATGGGTGGTGCCACCCTGGGCTGGGATTCTTGGGTTCTATAAGAAAGCAAGCTGAGCAAGCCAGGGGAAGCAAGCCAGTAAGGAACATCCCTCCATGGCCTCTGTATTAGCTCCTGCTTCCTGACCTGCTTGAGTTCCAGTCCTGACTTCCTTTGGTGATGAACTGCAACATGGAAGTGTAAGCTCAATAAACCCTTTCCTCCCAACTTGCTTCTTGTTCATGATGTTTGGGCAGGAATAGAAACCCTGACTAAGACACCCCCTTAGCTCCCTTCTAGTTTTCTGGCTTCCATGAGTATTTTAAGTTAAACCCTACAAACCTAAAACTTCAAAGGTAGTTTCCATCTCTGAGAGAACCCAGAGTGGTTGGCTTTCGAGGCCTGGATGGCCTCACTCAATTATAATTCTTCTGAGTTCTATCCACTTGCTTGCAAAATTCATAATGTTATTTTATTCTTTACAGCTGTAAATTCATTGTGAATGTGCACCGGAAAATGTGGGTATTTTCAATAGTTCATGTTTTGGTTACATCATATCATCGTGGCTTTTCTTTGCTTTAAGTTGGCTATTTTAAGTATCCTCACACCTTTTCTTTAAATAATTTTATCTGTAGTGCCATTTCTCCATTTCCCCTGCCTTTTCTTCCTCGTGATTTTCTCCTTTAAAAAATAGCGAGTTTGTACTCAGTAAGAGATTCTTCTCTTCATCCCACCTCCGTTATTATTATCATTATTGTTGTTGTTATTATATTTTATTATCCATTATTATTATTATAAGACATTTATATAATTATAAACTTCTGTATATATTGGATATAATATATTTTCCTGTGTGAGAGTCCCTCCCCCAAATCTTAGGAGTTTTGATTTCTTAGCATGGAAAGTGTACACCTTTAGCTCACCACACCTATGAAAGGTATAAGGTCAGCATTTTTATTTTTACGAATGACAGTTTCTCCTTCCCAGATAAATCCACATGCAGCAATCTACTGTATCCTCAAGCCAACGAGAAAGGCTTTCTAGTTGTCTGCACCAATTGAATAGGCCTTTAATTATCCTGTCTTTATGAACAGGGTTTCCAATTCCTCTCCCAAGATCATATTGCCTGCTGGGTTCCAGTCTGGCATCAATCATAAGTGTAGCACACAGCACCACATCCTCCCTGGCTGCCACGCCCCCAGGGGGCGGAACTGTCCACACCACTGCTGCTATACCTTTGAATTCACCTGCATTCCTGCATATGAAGGACTTGCTTATTTTTTCCAGTGTTCTGTATATTTGGAAATATTTTTCTGGTATCTTGACTGTAGCATGTGGTATTTTCTTGTACCTGTAGGTCATGGCCTTTCAATCTGGCAACACTGGAACACACTATTTAAAGCAAAACAGAGTCATACAAAAAATAATTGTATCAAAATATAACAGGAAAGCAAAATGTTTATGATTTATTTATTTCTCATTCACTTTTCTTTGGTTATTTGCCTAAACTGCTTTTGTTCACTCGAAGCAGCCACTTTGTTCAGAACACATGTTAGGAAAGACATATTTACTGTCATTGGAAATACAAAGGATTATTAATGTCCCTTAACTGAGAGGACATTGCTGTCACACGGCATTTTGTGAATGGAGAAGGAGAGAATATATTTCACATTTGTATTTATTTTCTTGTGTTTTCATTGGAACTTGAAATCCTCTAGACATTCTGGATCTGAGGGGCATTCCCACCTCAGGACATTGGTTCTAAATACATGGCTCCATTCAGATGGAACGTTTTCTCTTCTATTTCTCAAACCACAATTTGCACTACAGTCCCGGTAAATGAGGAAGAAATATGTCTTTAAAGCTGTCACATAAATAGATGAATGTGTCCACAGCAACTCTTTAGGTACAATGGCAAAAAAGTTAATTATTGCCAGAGAAATGCAGCTAAAAATTTTCTTTCCTCAGCCTGGAGTTCTTAAAACATTGATCATTTATTCAAGCACTAATGAGGCTCAGGGAAACCAGGCTGTGTTCAGAGGAGCACACTCGGTTTCAGAGGAGCGCACTCGTGTTCAGAGGAGCACACTCGTGTTCAGAGGAGCGCACTCGTGCTCAGAGGAGCACACTCGTGTTCAGAGGAGCGCACTCGTGTTCAGAGGAGAGCACTCGTGCTCAGAGGAGCACACTCGTGTTCAGAGGAGCACACGCGTGTTCAGAGGAGCACACTCGTGTTCAGAGGAGCACACTCGTGTTCAGAGGAGAGCACTCGTGCTCAGAGGAGCACACTCATGTGCACACGACGAGGATTCAGACATCTAGGCTGGCTCTAGACAAGAGGCCTGGCTGGGCTTTGAGTGTCTCAGGGAAGTGAGGACTCAGTCAGTCTACATTGTTCTAAGGACAGGAGGAAGCAAGGAGAGCCAACCAAGTGCCTGAATGTTTCAAGCGTGCCCTGTGTCGGCTGGCAGCCCATTGGTGAAAACAGACCACAAGGTCAGGCTCAACAGCATTGAAATGAGGAGCGTCTGGCTTCTATGGAAGTGTCTGAAGCATCACTCAAAATGTTTTCCATGTAGAAAAATCAGAAAATATATCTAGTCTGGTTTCCCCCCCCCAAAAAAAAAAACTTTCTCAGGATAAGTAGGTCCTACAGATTTCTAATCACACTTATAGGAAATTATGAAATGCTCTTTCTTTTAAAAATGCAAGCTGCCTTCTGTTATAATTGTGAATGTCTGCTCTTTTCTGAGTATTTACTGTGTGCCAAATAATTTATCATGCTGCAAAATAACCCCAGATAGCATTTCAGCACAACAGCTGTCATCTTACTTTAATTTTTCAAATAAAAGAGTAGCTCAGATGGGCAGACAAGGGGGTTTCTGTGTCTACATCTATTTCTTGGACCTCTTATTGATCTTTTTTCTTCCATAGATTTGTATCACACTATTACAATGTGTTAACTTTTGTTTTTTCTTATTATATTTTATTTTACTTCATTTTGTTGTTATCACTTAGAAGCCTGCTTGTTTTCTAATGAGAGACAGAAAGGGGGAGGGTCTGGATAGGAGGGAAAATGGAGATAGCATGGATAGAGCAGGGGAGGGGAACTGTAATCAGGATAGAGTATTTGAGAAAAATATGTATCTTTAATATAAGAAAAAAGCATCACAGGAAATATTAGTAACTGGTTCTAGGTCAAACGGCTAATAAATGCTAGCGTATGCATTAAAACTCCATTGTCTATGAGTCCCAAGTCCATGTTTTGAATCCTTGTCATCTTCACTGGTAAATGCCAAACCTGCTAGAAAGAGTCAAATTTTGAATTCTGAATTTAAAACCTGATATAGTTGGCAAGATTGGACTTTTATAGGATGAGACTTCTTAACTGTTGAAGTAGGCTGTGCTCAAGTGTTTCACTCCCTGGTCTGTCATTGGTTAGACTGCACAACTACTGACTTTTCTATAGCCTTCCAAAGGGGCTGACCAGTTGGTGCAGATTGTTTTACCAATACTCTCTTGTATAGAGTTACACTTTTCCTGTGAAGTCTGGCTTGCACTTTTCTTTTTTTCTTTCTTTTTTTTTTATTTTCTATATTCTTTGTTTACATTCTGAATGCTTTGCCCTTTCCCGGTTCCCCCTCCCCATTGGTCTCATAAGCCCTCTTCCCTCCATCCATTTCCCAATCACCCCTCCCATTTCTCTGTCCTGGTACTCCCCTACAATGCTGGATCAAGCCTTTCCAGGACCCGGGCCCTCTCTTTCCCTCTTCTTGGGTATCATTTGATATGCTAATTGTGTCTTGAGAATTCAGAGCTTCTGGGCTAATTAATATCCACTTATCAGTGATTCATTTCATATGCATTCTTTTGTGATTGGGTTGCCTCACTTAGGATGATATTTTCCAGTTCCAACCATTTGCCTAAGAATTTCATGAATTCATTGTTTTTAATTGCTGAGTAGTATTCCATTGTGTAAATATACGACATTTTCTGTATCCATTCCTCCATTGAGGGATACCTGGGTTCTTTTCAGCTTCTGGCTATTATAAATAGGGCTGCTATGAACATAGTGGAGCATGTGTCCTTATTGCATGCTGGGGAATCCTCTGGGTATATGCCCAGGAGAGGTATAGCAGGGTTCTCCAGAAGTGTAATGTCCAGTTTTCTGAGGAACAGAAGGCTGATATCCAATATATACAAAGAACTCAAGAAGAGACCCCAGAGAACCAAATAACCCTATTAAAAATGGGATACAGAGCTAAACAAAGAATTTTCACCTGAAGAACTTCGCATGGCTGAGAAGCACCGTAAGAAATGTTCAACATCATTAATTATTAGGAAAATGCAAATCAAAACAACCCTGAGATTTCACCTCACACCAGTCAGAATGGCTAAGGTTAAAAACTCAGGAGATAGCAGGTGTTGGCAAGGATGTGGAGAAGGAGGAACACTCCTCCATTTCTGGTGGGATTACAAGATGGTACAACCACTTTGAAAATCAGTCTGGCTTATACTTTTCAAATATCAATTTATTTTCTTTTGAGGTGTCTCTGACACTCAGTTCTTCATACATTTTCAAAATGTCAAAAACACATTTATAACTTTTTCATAAAAAAAAATCGCAAAGTATGTGTTTCCAACATTCATTTTCTTGGTTGGATATATCTCTAGTGAACACATACACCTGAAAATTTATAACCCTAGAAAAAATGCAAATACAAGATTGACAGTGGGACTATCTCTGTATTTATCATTTTAAAAATAGTGGATAAGCATGTAATAAGGCACATGCTCCACTGTGTTCGTAGCAGCTGTATTTATAATAGCCAGAAATTGGAAAGAACCCAGATGTCCCTCAATGGAGGAATGGATACAGAAAATGTGCTACATTTACACAATGGAATACTACTCAGTTATTAAAAACAATGAATTCATGAAATTCTTAAGCAAATGGATGGAACTAGAAAATATCATCCTAAGTGAGGTAACCCAATCAATTACAAAAGAACACACATGATATGCACTCACTGATAAGAGGATATTAGCCCAGAAGCTTGGAATACTCAAGATACAATTCACAGACCACATGAAGCTCAAGAAGAAGAAAGAACAAAGTATGGATACTCTGGCCCTTCTTAGAAGGGGGAACAAAACAGCCATGGGAGGAGATAGACAAAGTGTGGAACTGAGACTGAGGGAAAGACCATCCAGAGACTGCCGATCCTAGGAACCCATCCCATACACAGTTACAAAACCCAGATACTATTGTGGATGCCAACAAGTGCTTGCTGACAGGAGCCTGATATAGCTGTCACCTGGGAGGCTAGGCCAGTGTCTGACAAATACTGAGGGGGACACTCTCACCCAACCAGTGAACTAAGCACAGATTCCCCAATGGAGGAGCTAGAGAAAGGACCCAAGGACCTGAAGAAGTTTGTAGCGCCGTAGGAGGAACAACAATATGAACCACCCAGTATCTCTAGAGCTCCCAGGGACTAAATCATGAACTAAAGAGTACACACAGAGGGACTCATGTCTCCACATGCATATGTGGCAGAGGATGGCCTTGTTGGACATCAAAGGGAGGAGAGGCCTTTGGTCCTGAGAAGGCTTGATGTCCCCGTGTAAGGGAATGCTAGGACAGGGAAGAAGGAGTGGGGGGGTTGGTGAGCAAGAGGAGGGGGGATGGGTTAGAGAATTTTTGGGGGGGGGACCAGAAAAGGGGACAACATTTGAAATGTAAATAAAGAATATATCTAATAAAAATAGTGGATGTTTTAATAGTTGATAGTTGGGTTTATGATGAAAGAAGAGAAGAGATATATAAAATGATGACGGATTAGAAATATAATTACGCAGCAGGAATTCTAGCTAGTTTGGCTCTGTGACTGGTTTTGTCTCCAACTTCCTCCCTCTTAGCAAGGCCCACATAGTTCCTCAGAGAACTATCAGGGCAGAGTCATCCCTATGCCAAGGCTACACATCCCCTCAAGGAAGTCTCAGGGCATAGCCTCTCCTATGCCCAAGGCCACAAAGCATTCTTTCTGCCCAAACGGCCACGCTGCTCACTTTGAGCCTTCTATTGCTTCCACTATTATTTTTGATAGAGAAAATTTTCTCGATGAAGTTTCTCTTTTTATTTCTGTCTGTTGAGAAGAAAGTAGATTGATGGATGCGCAGAGTCAGTCATGAGTTCTCATGGGTAGCTGTGGGACCGGGAAAGGCACCTGTGTTCTGGTTGAGCTAGGTTTAAACCGGTGACCCAGCAGGTGTTCCTGCAAGGGACAGAAGGCATTTTGCCATGCTCCCAGACAGACTCCTGACAGGAGGCCTCAGCTCTCCATAATTCTGTGGCCATCAGTCACGTAGGGCAAAGCCCCAAGCCTCTCCACAAAAGGCATGACCGCAGATCACATGGCCTCAAGACAGATCTCCATTTTAATGAGGTACCTCAAGGCCTGATGGGTTTAGCCAATTAAGCTGTCCTTTTTATACACTCCCCCCTGCAGAAGGTATTTAACTTTAGGCCTGCCCTGAGAAAGAGTGGGGAGGTATGGATCCACTCATCACAACTCTCCTAATAATAAACGCTTTAAAACCACGGACTGCCTCTTCTCATCGGGATCCGCTGTGCTGGGTCGATGGAGCAGGTCTTCCTCTAAAGATCTAGTCTCATGCAGGAGGCCTCCCTGTGCCTCCAGCCAAGCCAAGCAACCCTGCAGCTGGTCGCCCCTCTGCCCCATGGGTACCGGCTGGAGCGCTCCTCCCCCTCTTTTCTCTTTGGCCCTGGGCTAGAGTTAGCCCTGCAGGCCCCCATCCTGTTCTCAGCTCTTCAGTAGCATCCAGGGACATCTGGTACCCAGGAGCCTGAGAACCTGTCTACCTTGGCCTCCATGTGGGCCAGAACCAACCCTCCCATCCTCCCTCAGCCTGTGCTTTCTCCACTCCCGGAGCCGGGGTCCATCTGCACCATTTTAACCCACAGGTGGGAGTTTCTTATATGGGACATAAAGAACTTATAGATCTCAATTATACATTTTTGAGACCGTCTTAGAAAGTGCTGTGGCCGTAGTCCCCGAGTCCTTGTGTGAGACAGCCATCTTCTCTCTCCCTGCTAACAGTTTTATTTGTACAACACTATTGATAGCCTTAGGCTTTCGTCCACAGATAGCTCCTTGCTGAGCTTGAAGCTGATGACACTCCTGTGTCTGAGAGGATGAGGATTAGGTAGAGAGGCTCAGTGACTCTCTAGGCTTAGAGATGACGTCATACAGCTATGTGGGCGAGCCTGCTCTCAGGGGCAAGACAAGCAGAGCCAGAGTTTTACAAAGTGTATAGAAGAAAAATAACAATTAATTGAAGAAAAGCATTAGTTTCTTGGACCCTAACTGACACAGACCATGCACTGAAACTACAGTTTGCATAGCAAGAATACCAAGGACCGTGACATCCTGGACACTCGGCCTCGTGGCTTCTTTGAGTTCTTGAAGCTGTGGTCCTCTCTTCTTCCCAGGGTTGTTAGCAAGCGGCCCATGAGGACAAAGGAAGAGTCGACAAACAGGGTTTCGGATGGCCCGCGAGTTCTGTAGAGATGGCAGATTTATCCCTGGGATCACCATCAGAGAGGCAGCTCGACTTTGTGTGGGGTGAATGATGCTTATATAAAGCTTTGGGGGGAGGGGAGGACTCTTCACTGTGGGCAAAGGGTATTGGCTAAAGGCTAAGGTACTGAGCTAGCTCTTTAGCATGGGGGGGCTCTCCAGGATCTAGGGCACTTGCTGAATGGGTTTCTTATCTAGAGAAAGGGATGTGCGACATTCCTCAGGTGGAGGATAAGGGGTCCGGGATCCCCCAGGTAGAGAAGAGGAAGCCTCGCTCACAAAGGGAGTCTGCCATTTTGTGCCGAGCTCAGGGCTTTCCGGTAATGTCCGTTTCCCATCAGGAGCGGTTCTGGAAGCTTACCTCCAGACATCTTCAATTGTAACCCGATCAAATGCCTCTCTTTCAGATGATGCGATGTTTGCGGCCAGTGAACCTTTAATCAGAGTGTATGTGAGAGACGAGAGTTTCCACACCAGCTACACTTCTGTGAATGTTCTTCCCTTTTTGAATGCACCATTCTTTCTCTTACATTCACTTCCTTACTGGCCTTTGGATTTATATAAATCATAGAAATGTTGCCTAGCAATTCTGACTCTTTGATTTACTTGGAAGGGTGAATTCCGATTCCCTCAGTCCCTGGTTGAATGAATTCGTATCATGGATTCTTGAGCTGATAAAATAATCACACGAAGAGCTTCAATAATACAAGAACCTTGGATGACATAATTTGGTTAAGAAGCTGAGTGTTGGGGCACAGTGGAAGCATCAAGACACTATGAGCAGGTAGGTGTGGCGAGATGCAAGAGACAGAGAAGCCATGCAGCAGCAGTTGGTGTGATGCGGAACTGAAAACACCGCGGAGGTTGAGTTCCTGCCCCTCCGGAAATGGTGAGTGGCACAGCCCAGCCAGAGACAATCGCAAGTGCGAGTCGTCCTACGCCTGCTTGCTCTGAGAAAACCCACCACAGTGTGAGTCGCTGCTGTGACCCCTGGAGCTGCATGCCAGCCCAGGAAGAAGAGCAGGACCTGCGGAATGGAGACCACAGCTGACTGACATGTCCGGCGTGCCTGTTTTGCATCAGAGCCCTATCTGCTCATCTCTGTAGTTTCTCGTGGTGGCGATTCAACCACGAAACTAGATGACTCTATTTTGAATTATGAATTTTCTTTGCTCCGCTTAACTTTGGCCAGGGATTTATTTCCCCTTCAATCTTTGGGTTGGATAGACATTTAATCATCCTACCTTTCAAACGAAGCTGTCATTGCTGATGTGGCATGGGTGGGCGGGGCCGCTCCGATGGGCAAGTGTGGTGCCGAGATGGGGGGGGGGAGAGACAGAGAGAGAGAGAGAGAGAGAGAGAGAGAGAGAGAGAGAGAGAGAGAGAGAGAGAGAGAGAGAGGTTTGAGCACTATGGAGAGAGGTAGAACCAGAGATGTGAAGGTGGTAGGGACAACCTGATGTAAGTAGCCTGAGATGCCACCTGAGGCCGTGATGAGGTCCTGGCCATGTCTGTGTCTGTGACCCTGCCGCAGCAGGGGTCTTTGTCTATCTGTGCCCCATGTTACCACCAAAGGCCATGTGGATGTCCCTGGTGTGGGTTGCTGCCAGCGGCCATGTTTGACGTCCAAGGACTGTCTAGAGCAGCTTCTCACCTCACCTTGGCAGCACAGTAGAACTGGCCCTGGTGGCAGGGTATGGGTGAGCAGGCCCCGCCCCTTGAGGTTGAATGGTGGCAGTGGGCACAGGAGAGATAACCACCTCCAGCCCCTGGCCCCCTGTGGCAGGCTGGAGAGCTGGCTCTGCCCCTCACCAGGGCAGTGATGGAGAGCGCATGGTCCTGATGGCACGGGCACAGGAAAGCTTGTCCAGGCAGGCAGAAGAGCTGGATCACCTCTCACCTAGCAAAGCTGGAGATCTGGTCCTGGTGGCCCAGGCACGGGATAGCTGGCCAGCGGGCTAATTCAGTTACCACCCAGCCCAGGCCCAGGGCTTGTGGACCATCCCAAAGCAATGATCTCATCTATGAACTGCTAGAGTGTGTGCAAGGCCCCTGTAGGGCCAAAGCTGCAGGATCTCCATGGCACAGAGAAACAACAGGATATTTGAGAGAAGCTCTGGTGAGGATCCAGTGTTGATGGTGTAGAAGAAGACAGAGGCCTCAGATCAGACCAATGGCATTGCAGTGAACATTTGCAAGTAAAGCCGTTTGGGCCAAAGGTCGTACTGTGGGACAGACACTAGATATAGTAACCCACGTTACTATCAGTATTATGTGGATTCCAGGGTTACGCCTCAGCATATGACACACTGCAGCTTCTACACTGAGACGTTTGTTGTTGCTGCTGTTTGGTGGGGGAGTTTGCAAGGGCAGAGGGCAGGAGACAAATATGGAGGGGTGGGGAGATGAGTGGGACTGGGGTATATCATATGTGAAATTCACAAAGAATCAATAAAACGTTTAAGAAAAGCTGAATTTTTTAAAAATGGAAATTAAAGATGGATTTATTCTTTAAATACCCTCTCTTCCTTCTTTTCTTCTTTCCTTTCTTCCTTCCTACCTTCATTCTTTCTCCCTTTCTTTCTCTCTCTCTCTCTCTCTCTTTCTTTCCTTCCTTCTTTCTTTCTTTCCTTTTCTTTTACTTCCTTATTTCTGAATTCTTTCTATCCACCTGTTTGCAGCCTCAATACCCAATAAAATGTTGCTGTGGATTAATTCACTCGATAGCAGTTTTCTCCCCTTAGACAAACCGAGTATAGATGTGAGCAATGGTCCTTGTCTGACAGCCATCTCTTTCCGTTGGCTCAAACTGCCAACCAGCAGGGCAGGCTTGATAACCAAAGAGTCTGGATATGATAAAGAGAACAAAATCAGCTCCATAATGACACTTCGTCCATGGATAGCTTATGAGCATTAGATATAGATAGACATGTTACTATCAGTTACTAGATATAGTAACCCACGTTACTATCAGTATTATGTGGATTCCAGGGTTACGCCTCAGCATATGCATTTCACGTATATAAACATGAATATATTCATATTCATCTGCCGTCCCCTCTAGGTTCCACACCACAGTTGCCACACAGTAGCCCATTCATTCCTTCTTCGAGCAAGTTATTGTGATTAGGCTGATAGTACAAAAAATTGTTCCCCTGTCAATCAAAACTATTCGAGAGCATCATTTTTGTGGAAATGTCTCATAGCATCTTCTGCATCTTTTGTCTTGGTAGGAACATGATACTCAGACAACAGTGTTCGCTGTTTCTGAGTTTCACCACTTTCTCCACCTAGCAGATGCAACCCCAACCTAATATGGTTGAAAACCTCATTCTATGAGAGAGAAGTTAGACCCACTAAGCACTGATATGAAACACCCATCTCAGGACTATCAGTGCGTCCAGAATGTAAACAGAGCATTTTCATATGATATACAATAAAGACTTCATGAGGTATCATGGAAAAACAAATCAAAATTACACTTGCTATAATATTTCACACATATTAGTGATGGCGGCAAAAACTGGGAAAATTGGAGAGAATTATAATACAGGGTTTTGGAGAGAAAGTGATGCAAATATTCCAAAAGGATTAGAAGGCACAGAAACACATTATAATATAGCCCATGAACTGTTAAATACAGGAGTTATTGTCGCGATGGGCTAGGACAGCTGTCAGGAGACACTGTATAAAATGACCATTGTCAGGACTTCAGCTGAAATGCTCCTGATTATCTTAAATTAAGAAAATTTCCAGAATGTGAAACATTATCTAGAATGTGGAGAAGGGACAGAGGGTTAGGAGCACTCAAATCAGCCAAAAATTCTATGTTCAATAAAAATAAGACCCAACTATTCTTGTAAGAAACCTACATAGACTGGTGGCCAACGACACACCCAGATTGAAAGAGAAACGATGGGTAGTAATATTTCAAATTGATAGGATCTGAAAGTAAGTTGGGGTAGTATATTCATAGTATATATCATTGTCTTGTGGTTCTGGGAGTCTGAGATAGACCATCTGATGGTGTTTCTTAGTCATGCTAGAAATACCAGGAAGATCTTTAAACCTGCTTTGACCCACCTTCTTCACAGAGACATTTATTTATCTTCTCTGGTACTACTTGAGTTGAATCATTCACATAGTAGATACTTATAATGTCGATGTTGGACAAATGCAAGAGCCATTAATCATCTGCAGGCAGAGAAAAGAGAGACATTCCCATACTTTTGAAAAGATAGGCAAGATTTGGGCAGATGAGGAAGGGTGGCATTCTAAAACTGGGAAAGAGCTACACTGTTGAGGTTCTTCTTTATGGGGGATGACTGACAGATGGGGAGAGGTAGGTGTGTCTCGGGCATTCTGTGTGATATAAAACACAGATTCCATAGAGAAATAAGGAGAGAACATCTCATGGGTTTGAAGCATGGAAGGAGAGATGTGTGTTTCTACAATAAGGTGCTGCTCTTCTGTAGTGAAGACTCTTCCTGTAGACATGCACAAGGACTGAATGATTGGGGACAATATGGAGGCTTGTTTCCTGGGATACTGTTTAATTGTGCAATTGTATGGTGTCCACCATGTGTGTGTGTGTGTAGGCAAGTCCTCAAGTAGATTTTCAGGGGTAGCAACTGACCATTTACGGTGATTTCTGGACTGTGTATAGAACTTTTGGTTCTTTTTGACACCTATATGTTGGTAGTGCTAAATCTGAACTTGGTCATCTATATAAAATCCAAATGGGAAAAAGATGAGAAAACAATTTCTAGGCCCACCTATAGATGGAACTAAGAAGGCTTCTGAGAGTGAGATTTTATCTTCAACTCCCTCAAGTCTTCACATTCAGGAGTTAGGTTACCCCCATACAAGGATGATGTATTTTGGGTATGAAAATTTTATAATGAAACTCTCCTTTAAGAAACAAATTCACTCTGTCACTTAGGCTATCTGTGGGAAATGCTCCTTAGGTGTATTTCTAGGATCAATTTTCTCTCTCTCTCTCTCTCTCTCTCTCTCTCTCTCTCTCTCTCTCTCTCTCTCTCTTTAAAGATTTATTTATTTATGATATGTGAGTCTACTGTAGCTGTCTTCAGATACCAGAAGAGACATCAGATCTCATGACAGATGGTTGTGAGCCACCATGTTGGTACTGGGATTTGAACTCAGGACCATTGGAAGAGCAGTCAGTGCTCTCAACCGCTGATCCATCTCTCCAGCCTCCAGGATCAATTCTCTTAACAATTATTTGCTTGAGCAGGAATTTTTCTAAGGGGTCTCCAACTGTAATACTGAACAGTTAACCAGTAATAACTATTTCAAACAATGCCTTCAATGCATAAAAGTACTTTTGTCTTTTTATTTTAAAACTGTAATTATGGTGAAATAGCACATTGTATTGAATCTGAAAGTAAAAGATAGTAGTTTGGGAACTAATAGTTGAATTATGATCATTTTTCTGTTTATTAGCAATTGGGAAAATATCCATGACTTTAAATTTGCAACATTGAGAAGAGCCAGTAAAAGAATACAAAATATTCAACTTATGTTGTTCCCAAATAAATTGTGATTTTCTGCATCTTAATTTATCTTTTCTTATAAGATTTGGTATTTCTTTAAGAAATTACCAGTTAAAACATTTTCATAAGATTAAAATGAATATTTTAAAGGTATTAGCAATATACACAAAACTAATTCATTGTAATTTTTTAGCAAGTCTTATTTAGCTATTAATATTTTTTTGTAAAAATAATATAGAATAGTTAGGAAAAATAAAAGACCAAATTTAATTCAACATTCCTTCATTTCTCTTTTTTCCCTCTCTCTTTTCCTCTTTCCTCTTTTTAAAAAAGATATTTTTAAAATTTCAAAGTGTGTGTGTGTGTGTGTGTGTGTGTGTGTGTGTGTATGTGTGTGTGTATGTGTGTGTGTGTATACTGGGCTTGTAATTACCCATGGCAGCCAGAAGAGGACAGCAGATTCCCAGGGTCTGGAATTTGATATGATGGTTGCTTGGGAACTGGGCAGCTTGAGCATGCTTTGCCCTTACCTGCTGAGCCATCTCTCCAGGAACTCCTTCCCACAATGCTTTTAAGGCTTGAGTGTGGCTGAGGATACATGTGAGAACCTTTGAAGTTACTCATGTATTCTGTGGAGGAGAGGAGGTTTTTCATTTGAGTAGCTTGACCCTTGTTCTTTTAACCAAGAGACCAAATAATTGAGAGCACATCTGAGGATACCAAAGCCCATAGTTTAAGGTAGGAAGCGATTCTGATTTTGTCTTAGGAAATAGATACTACCATTTCTTCCTCATTAATATTTTAGATCAAGAGAGTGTGTGGTTAGATCATTGCCCTGGGAATCAGGTGACTTGAGGCAAGCTCTAACCTAGATACATCCGAGACTTTCTAGGCAAAGAGACTTTTTCCTTCTCTGTAGAACAAAGAGGCCCAGCCTCACTGGTCTGTAACTCCTTCCACCTTTTAAATTTCTAGAAAGCCATAGTTTATGGTAAAAGGGTCTCTCCCCAATACTATCATTTATATTATATTTGAGAGCCCAATGTGATTTGTAGAATCTTGGGCCTTTCTAGCTAAAGCAAATTTTGGACTTAATTCTGGAGGTCTGGATAGATAATACAATTTGGCTCATGGATTGTTTGCATTACTGGTCTGCACAGGAGGGAACTCATTACCTAGGAATAGCCTTATAGATTTGGTCTTGACTGTTTCACAGAGTTTGAGTGTAAACAGAAGATTTAAAACCAAATACCAGGGTTTGAAATCTAGGTTTATTTCTGGTTTTAAAATGTTAGAGAACTGCTTTCAAATTAAAGACATGACAACTTTTCTTCCTTAGTGTTTGCTATCCTCAAAGATGTAGTTACTGGAATTTTGAGACGGGTCAAACTGCTTTTAACCTGGCTACTGTTATTCAATTTTTATCAATTCTTCATTTTCTGTTAACGAAAAATCTGTCTCATGCCTTCAATATATAAAAGGTAGAAAGATCATGAAGTAGCCAGAAGCAGATAAATATTGATGCAGTAGAACATGCGTGTTGCCAAGAATTAGAATAACCTGTCATTTCTGTCATGGGACAAGGGCAGGACCACGGCAAGCCTCTCCCTCTCTGGATTTCTCTCCCTTGTTTAGTTTTTGTTTAGTAAACATCTGCTTTCTGTTATATTATTTATCTCCTTACCCTTTATAAATGGCAATGGAGTCCACTAGCCTGTCAATAGCATATCATTTATTTGTTGCTACAGCTGAGCCTGACCTTCATTGATTTTATTGGAGTAATTTGCTGGGAATGATTTTTTAATGTTAGATTTATTGCCGAGGCACTTCATTGTCAGGTAATTGAAGCAAATTGTAATTTTTTTTCAAAATGAATGCAAGCACAGCAGGGTTGATTTTCAAGGATTTTTTGCTATTGGGAGAAACATATAGCTCACATTATAAACTTTAAAACTTTGTGAAGGTAGATTATTTTGAATAACATGTATTTAAAAAAAGAATAACATGTATTTAAAGTCTTTAGATTTTTCTCAAAGATGGCTGAGTAGCTGATAATTAGAATTCAAAAATGATGTTGCAAATTAAATTAGGTAAACTAATTAATTGTATAAATGTATCAGCAGCAACACCGCCTCTTACAGAATGGTTATTGCTGTTTTGAACTATAGATTTAGTTATGAGTATAGTAATATTGTATTAACCCATTCTCCAGGACTATTGATACCAAAGGGTTTAGTATACCGTGCTTTGCTCTGGAAATACTTGTCCCCATAATAATAGCTATAATAGCTATTGCTGTCTCTAGGTGAGGCTGTCTTAGTATCTGCATATTTATCTTAGTGATGTTCAGAGTCATTACACAGCTGCTGTGTCCACACAGTAGAAGAGACAGTAAGCCTTGTATTTCATAGGTTTAAGTATTTGTTTTTATGTGACAGAAGGATGTGCTGTTGGATCCCAGGCTAGCAGGAGAGGATCAGAAAATTTTGCCAGTAAGGCTGGTATTTTCATGATACTGAAACTGGATTTTGACTAGAAATGAAAGAGATGTCCTAACTCAGTTTTCAATATTAGCTAACAAAACATGGAGTGTTTTACAGTCCAAATGATGATTCCTTGTTTGATAGGAAGACTCCCACCCAAGATGTTGGAATTATTTAAGGGATGGTGGAGCTGACCTTTAGCCGTATTCTCAAATGAGTATCTCCATTGTTACACTTTCTTAGGAGTGAAATCAAAGAGAGCCATCAACAGAGAAAACACTGGGTCAAAAATTTCTGGAAACATGTTCTAATTGCAGCTTCTTCTTCATTTGCAAATTCTCATCTTAAAGTAAAATAAGAACTTCTTAACCATAGAGTTGTAAACTATTTGAAAATGAATTTTATATAGTTAGAAAATTTCTGGAAAAAAAAAGAAAACTTCTGGAAATGATAATTACTCCTGTCTGTATGTAACGGATATTAGTGATATAATCATTTCTGTTCAAGTTACCAATGAATTACTCTCCCATCATATATTGTAGACTTTATTTTGTATCTACGTTAGTGGGTGTATAGGTTACTGCATCATCAGACCTTTAAGATTCATACTTATGTTGGAAGGGAGGAATAATTATGTTAAGAAGAATATTCATAAAGTTCAATCAACCAAGTAGAGACTGCTTTCCTGTGTGGAGAGTGATGTGCTGATTACAAAGGCAGATGAGGTGGTGAACTCCTCTTCAGACTGGACCTCGGATTCTGTCTTAATTTAGGCAGAACTTACAGGGAAATGGGAGATTTGTGAAAACTTCAGGGAGAAACTTCTTGCATCTGAATCGCCATGCCTCTTGGTTGTCTCGGCTCCTGTCGGTGTTATTGATAGGAGGAATCCATCACCATATTTTTGTGGTGATTAAGACACCTGACCTTTCCTTTGCAGGTACAAATAGGTAGTTCTTCAGAGGCTGTAACTGAACGACAAGATAATTCCGTCCATTTAATATTGAAGTGATGTTGACAGCATCATTCTTCTCGGGTTGGAAACAGGACAGCGCACGGGCCTCTTCTGCCGCAGCCTGTTCTGCCAGTGGGTGATGGATTTCCCTCTGACTAATCGCTGTCACATTAACCCGCAGTATTTCATCCTTCAGCGCTGTCAAGATAATGACGATAATCCAAGTGGCTCATTGTAGGTAAAGGAAATTATATGAGCCAAGTAATATCATAAAACAGTGTTTAAATATTTTAATTTCATTTGTCAGGGCTGCCCCAACACTTCATTACACACATAACCATCTCTCATCAGTGGAATTAGTGCATTATTCATTACTGTTAATTATTTTCACATAATGGCTGCCCTGATATATTTAACCTCCACATTATATCTCAGATAATGGGTCTGTAAAATTGAATTGTGTGAAGAGTGGAGTTCTAAAGCTCATTTGCCGAACATCAAAGAACAAAGAAGAGGAAAAGAATTCTAAATGGGACATTTTGCCCAGCTGGGGCCAAACATTTGTTTCTGTCTGATTTGCATACAGAAAATAGGTGGTGTAGAGCAGCTTAATATGGTATGGGCTGATGGATCCTGTAACACAACCAATTAGGATTAGATAATATCACACATGTCTAAAACAACTTGAGAGTTATATCGGAGAAAGCACGGCAGCTCACAGGCCATCCTATACAGGCCAGAGGAAATAGCATTCCTTCAAGGGGCCAATTATCAAAGTCAAAATGAGGGTGTGTGTGTGTGTGTGTGTGTGTGTGTGTGAGAGAGAGAGAGAGAGAGAGAGAGAGAGAGAATGTGTCAGAGATGACAGAAAAGGGGGTAAGAGAGATGGAAAGTTTAAGACTATTTATTTCATGAATAGCTTTAATAATAGACGCTAGTTTTGAACAGCAGTGAAAACTAAGACAATCACAGAAGTCCGTTCAGATCCTGCTCATTCATTTCTATCACGACTGGCATAAAATCAGCTGCTTATGAGTATGACGACATTTCTCAGTAATTGAAAGCCTTTCAATGTTCATGTAAACAAGACATCAATTTAGAACCAACTGAGCTGTGCAAGAGGCCATTTTTACGTTACTACTTCGTAAGGGTCTGATTAGCCATGTCCAAACACATCTATCTTAATATGTGTTTATTAAGAGTATTAGTAACGGAACCAAAAAGCCAGCTGGAATTGGTGGGATCTGAGAGGGAAATATCTGGAAGGGGGGCAACTCTGCTAACGTTGCAAAGCGTTTTCTGGAGAGCAGACTTTTGGCTTTGAGGTAAAATGAGTGAGTGGTTCACGGAAGGTTCACAGGATTCTTTCATAATAGTAACTAATCTTGTGAAAAATAAAAAATAACAGCCCTATATGACGTTTTACCTTATCCTGAGTGACATACACAGCCTTTGCCTTAAAAGAGAAGCCAGTTCACAGTTTCCCAACTCATGAAATATTTTAGAAGAGCAGCTAAAATATGTTTCTTCTCAAAAAAATCTTTCCTTCAGTACGGTTTGTGAACTACGGTCTTAAAGGTCAGTGTTACATTCCTGAGTATTTTCCCAGTTGCTTTCTGTTGTCCTGACAGAGGAGTTTGACCGAACACAGCTCAGTGGATGGAGATCACTTATTCGGCTTACAGATTACCGTCCGACGCGGAGAGAATTCAAGCAGGAAGCTAGAGGAGAAGGCTGCTGGAAAGGGAGCTTTCTGGTTTGTTTTTAGCAGAGCACGGATCCAGCCATTTTGACTCGCCACAGCTATCCCGGGACCCGATACTTTATACCCTTGACTCTTGCTTTGCGCCTCATACCCAGTAACCGTTGTTTTATTATTTTTATTTTGTGTGCCTCTGTGTATGTATGTGCACCATGTGCATGCGGGTAAATTCGGAGCAAGAAGAGGGCAACACTGCCCGGAACCGCAGGTGTGGACCGCTAAGTTGTGAGTGCTGAGACTCTAATTCTGGGCCTCCGCGAGCGCAGCAAGTGCCTTCGCTGCAGCTTTCGGATCTGACTTTTTAATGAAGAGCAATTCCATGTACAAATGATATCATCCAAAAATTTTCTTTCTGTGCATGGATTGTTCCACTTTTCATAGTAACGTCCTTAAGGTTTGCTTGTTATAAGGTGAATGGCAAGACCTCATTCTGTTCAAGGCTGAATAATATTTCATTAGAATATAATATATTATTTATTTATTCCTCAACAGAGAGTTACATTGCTTCCCTATCTCTCTCCCTCTCCCTCCTTCTCTCTCTGCCTCTCTCTCTCTCTCTCTCTCTCTCTCTCACACACACACACACACACAAAGAGTTATATATATATATACATATATACTATATATGTTAATCCTGATATGAGAGTTCAGAATCATGTGGAAATTCTATCCTTCTTGTTTTTAGGAACTCCTAATACTAATTTTTAAGGTTCTGCATACATTCCCAACATGAGCTACTGTTCCCCTTTCCCTGTGTCCTCTCCAATACTTATAGAAACTGTTTATAGTGATTCCAACAAGAGTGGGTTCCTACCTCCATATTGTTTTAAGTTGACTTTTTGGTTTTTACTGATACGTGATTCCTATCTTTTTCTATGGGTCTGTGGGTCATTTACACACCTTCTTTCCTTTTCTTTTCTCCGTTTTGTTTTATAAAAGCAAGCCTTGCTGTGCAGTGTGGCCTAGACTACAGTAGATAGGTCAGAATGGCTTCAAATGGTTCTCTGCCCCTTTCATGTCGGAGTCACGGTCACGCTTGCCACACCAAGCTCACTCGTCTTTCTTTGAAACTTGTCTATTCAAGTATTCGCTCATTTTTTAATTAGGTTGTCCATTTGTTTTTCTGTTGAATCGCTTGAATTTGAGTCAGATAAATAGCTCACAAAGATTCGCTCACAGTCCATAGTGTCTCCTCCGTGTGTTGCTTTATTTGGTGAATGGGGACATTTGAGTCTGGTGCAATCCAGTTTGTTTATTTCTATTTATGTTGACTATTTTCTCATAGTGTATGTAAGAAACCTCTACCCATATAATATAATTGGGATGTTTAAAATCAGCTATTGTTTTAATATCTTTATTAAAAGATTTATTACAGAGTCTGTTCTTTCCCAATGTGTGTTGTACTGGCTAATTTTGTGTGTCAACTTGACACAGGCTGGAGTTATCACAGAGAAAGGAGCTTTGGTTGGGGAAGTGCCTCCAGGAGATCCAGCTGTGGGGCATTTTCTCAATTAGTGATCAAGTGGGAGGGCCCCTTGTGGGTGGTACCATCTCTGGGCTGGTGCTCTTGGGTTCTATAAGAGAGCAGGCTGAGCAAGCCAGGGGAAGCAAGCCAGTAAGAAACATCCCTCCATGGCCTCTGCATCAGCTCCTGCTTCCTGACCTGCTTGAGTTCCAGTCCTGACTTCCTTTAGTGATGAACAGCAATGTGGAAGTGTAAGTTCAATAAACCCTTTCCTTCCCAACTTGCTTCTTGGTCATGATGTTGTGCAGGAATAGAAACCCTGACTAAGACGGTGTTTTTACACCATTGTTAAAAATAATTGGTAATAAATATAAGGGTCTTCTGAGCTTTGTATCCTATTATATTTATCAGCATATCAGTTTCATATCAGTACCATTCTTTTTTAAACAGAATAGCTTTACAACATACTTTGAAATGAAATATTATGATGGTTGTGTGGCTCTTGCTTGTTTTTATTTTATTTTAATTTTTGCTCACATTAATTAGGTTATTATGTGCTTTTTATGGTTTCTTATAAATTTTGTCTGGTGTGAAAAATAACATTAGAAATTGAGGATGTTCTACATCTGTAGGTGACAGTTGCTAGAATGGACACTGTGATAGTATTAGTTCCAGTTCTTCTCATCTGTAAACATAGATATATTTTCATTTATTTATTTCCCCTGCTATTTCTGTCAGCAATTTTTTTTATCTTTCACAAACATCTATATTATTTTCAGAGTTTCACCAAACACATTACAACTCCTTAGATCCTCTAATATAGAGAGACAGGAATGTGCACGAAGTGGAGGTGTCTGATGTGACCCTGGGTAGGCAGAGGGGCTCCTATCTCCACCAGCTTTGGATAGGCTGTCAACCCCTGCTCTGAGCAGTGATGCTTTTGAGGTGGCCTCTGGTCACCTGGGATATCTTCATTTGCTTCCTTCCTCCTGGCTGGACTCAAGGCTGTGAGAGAAGCCTGACCAACCCTGAACGTGATGGATTTCCACAAGGCTCCCTCCTGAGGTCTGTCTACACATGGGTCCTCTCCAACACTGTTACTGTAGAATGGTAGCATCCAGCATCCTCTGGTGATCTTCTATTTTTTAAATGTTTTTATTTTTTTTATTCAATATATTTTTTATTTACATTTCAAATGATTTCCCCTTTTCTAGACCCCTACTCCCCAAAAGTCCCATCAGCCCCCTTCCCTCCCCCTGTTTTCCGACCTAACCCTTCCCACTTCCCTATTCTGGTTTTGCCCTATACTGCTTCACTGAGTCTTTCCAGAACAAGGGGCCACTCCTCCATTCTTCTTGTACCTCATTTGATGTGTGGATTATGTTTTGGGTATTCCAGTTTTCTAGGTTAATATCCACTTATTAGTGAGTGCATACCATGATTCATCTTTTGAGTCTGGGTTACCTCACTTAGTATGATGTTCTCCAGCTCCATCCATTTGCCTAAGAATTTCATGAATTCATTGTTTCTAATGGCTGAATAGTACTCCATTGTGTACATATACCACATTTTATAGTTATAAGTGTTGTGTCTCTTATTTCCTAGTCATATTTGCTCTAAAGTGTTTTTCTTTCTGATGCTGTTATACATAAGATTGTTTTCCTTGTCTTAGTGTGTATGTGTGTGTGTGTGTGTGTGTGTGTAATAGTGTATTGACTTTGTCATTCTGTATGTGTAACAGTGTATATGCAGAGAAACTCTTTTGGCTTTGAATGTTGACTTTGCAATCTGCGACATAACTCAATTTATTCATTAATTCTATTAATTTTGGGTGAAGTCATTTTTAGACATAAGATCATTTCATCAACAACAGGGGCAGTTTCACTTCCTATTGTGGTCTCTCTTCTTTCTCTTCTCTCTCTTCCTCTCTCCCTCCCTCCTCCTCCTCCTCTTCCTCCTCCCTCTCTCTCCCTCCCCCCCCCCTCTCTCTCTCTTTCTCTCTCTGGTTTTCCTTCCAAAGTTTGGTTTAATAGAAATGGCAAGAGTGGGCATTCCTGCTTTGTTCCATGTCTTAGTGCTAAAAGTTTGAGTAGTTATAAGGTTTCACACATCAGCTGTTATTGTGTTAAGAAAATTTTAGTTGCTCCTAAACAGTCAAGAGTTTTTATGAAATGCTTTGACGTGGCTGAGATGATCATGTGGCTTAGTCTTGACTTTGCTGTTACAATGCTTGTGGGCTGGACTGGAATTCACTATGTGGTCTAGGCTGGCCTTGAACTCAACAATCCTCCTCAGCAATCCTCCTGCCTCAGTCTCAGTCTCAGTCTCAGTCTGTCAAGAGTTGAGATTATAGGTATACATCTCTACACCCAGCTGCTAAAGGCTTTCAATCACTACTTCAAACTCTTTGTTCTTGATCTATTTGATCTTTGTATGTATTTTGATTCAATCTTTGTAGGTAATATTTTCTGAGTTTATGCATTTTTCTAAGTTATTTTGCCATGTAATTATTCAGAATAGTCTTTTAATTATGTTTTCATTTCTGGGGAGTGTGTTTTAATATATCCTATTCCATTATTTATTTTGTGTCTTTCATTTTTTTTATTGGTTAATTTAACTAAGGTTGGTCAATTTTGTTTATTTATTTAAAAAGACAACACTTTGTTTTACTGACTTAAGAAATGTTTTAATCTCTTTTTGGTTTATTTGTCTTCTAGTCACTAAATTATTCTTTTCTAGATTATTTATTTTACTAAAAGCTAATTATGTCATTCCCTCTTCTTTTCCCTCTTAATCACTTCTATAATTTCCCTACTTCTTCTCAAGTCTGTGGTGTTTCCTCTCATTGTTTTTGTTTTGTACACACACACACACACACACACACACACACACACACAAATATAATCTGCTGATTCTGTTTAGTGCTGCTTGTGTGTATGTTTTCAGCACTTACCAGTTGGTGATGGATAAACATTTAGGGGGCTCATTAGAGGAGAAAGCTATTTCTTTCTCAGGTTGTTTGTTTCCTGCTCCACTTTATTTATGGATTGTGGCCCATAATATTTTCCCTATCTATGTTGGGATTTCAACTGGTATTTTTCAGGCTGTGTGTAGGCAGCCATACTGTTGAGGTATCATGAGTGTAGCTTCCGTGTCATATATTCAAGACAGAATCTCTCAGCAGATTTTTCTGGTTCTCTGGCTTGTATGATCTTCCTGCCCATTCTTCCTTGAAGTTCCTTGGGCTTTAGGTGTAAAGGCAGTCTGGTAGAAATAATGAGAGACCAGATCTTCAGTTCAGACTCCTGACCTGAGGTTGAACTCTCTAGTGCCAGTTTCCAGGTTACTCCCCAACAAACCTATGCCTCCAGGTTACAAGCCTGCCCCTGGCGCTTCACTTCCTAACACCCACCAATCGGGAGGAAAGCAGAAGTTAAGTTTATGGATTGGCCTGAGCACCCACCAATTATATTAAAGGGCAACAAAATTCCATAATGCCCTGCAATCAGATGTGTGCCAGGCTAGACACCCCTCACTTGCTTGCCATCTCCTATAAAAGCTTGTCCCGCTGAGGGCTCAGGGTTTCACCCCTCCCATGCAGCTGCATCAGAGATGGTGGTGTGGTCCAAACCAGCTTGAATAAAGAAACCCTAGTGTGATTGTATTGGAGTCGGCTCCTTGGTGGTTTGCAAATGCTTAACAGGCACAATACTATCAACTGCTTTCTTCATTTTGAGCAGGTATGGTTTATAATGGTCTCCACCTGTTAGACAAAGAAACTACTTTGATGAGAGATGGGAGCTATTTAGAATGCAGTTAGGAACCACATTGGTTTAGGAACACAGAAGTAGGAACAATTAGCCTTACTAGCCATGGGTAGTTGTCTGGGTTTCCAGTAAAAGGCATGAATCCCCACCTGTTGAGTGGATCTGAAGTCCAATTAGACATATGCCAGCTACTGCCAAGGTGTAAGTGCCACCATTGCAACTTTAAGGACATTTTGTCATGGCGATGATTCTTGTGTTTCATAATTGGCACTGCTGGGTAGGACTATTGATTGGCTTCCTCGAGTGACATCTTGTATAACATCTTCCAGGACTATGAAAGTTAGTCCTGGAACTTGGGGCCAGATCCAGCTTAAATCTTGACTCCTATATCCAAAGTGCATGGATGGTATCTTCAGGAATAGGGATTTGACTTCAAGTTCTGGGAGGCGGCCAAGGGCAACAGCAATAGCCTGTATTGTTTTGGTAGTCCTGAACTCCACTGGTCAACAATTAAAAAGGGTGTTTCTCATGCTCGATGCTGGAGATTTTGTTGCAACATCTATGGCTCTTGGGGGAAGCATTATTTTCCCATGTGTCCTAAGTACATTTAAATTGTGTGTGTGTGTGTGTGTGTGTATCACATGCAGTTTTAGATAAGTATAAAACAACACAATTCCCCATGGCTTTTCAAACATTCTTAGTTTTATTGATGCTCCTCTTCGGATGCTCTCCTCTCTAATTTTAAGCCAGCGCCCGTGTCGCTAACTGTCACTTGTACTCTGCTACTCTCCTCTTTACAGCTCCTCCACCGATCTCCAGAATCCTGTTTACTTTTCTAGGCTTTGTAGTTATTCATAACTGAAGATTTAGAGCTAGAAACCACAAATCAAAGGGAACAAGAGAGTATGTGGCATTTGTCTCTTTGTATCTGGGTGGCCCCACTCAACGTAATATGGAACCCCAAACCATAATATATAAGCAAAAGACCTGTTAGGTTAAAAAACAAAACAAACCAAACCAAACCAAAACAAAACAAAACAAAAAAACAGACAAAGCATTGTGAGACAAAAACCAACCAACCAAGCAAAAACAACTCCAGAAATACCATTGAATTTATGTTGCACTGGCTATCAACTGCTGGGCACAGATCCTCCCCTAGGTGTGGTTCAAATGCTTAGAGAGACTCTGTTAGAGAAGACTGATTTTCCCTTTGTGAGCAGTTGTCAGATGGAGGTAGCTTCTGGGTTAGGGATGGGGCTTGTGCCCACCTTCCCTCTCAGTGCTGAGACTCTATTGGCTTAGACTTGTGAAGGTTCTGTGCCTGCAGTTTCTGTGAGTTCATATGTGCACTGGTTCAGGTTTTTTTGGTGCCTTCCAACCTCCTCCCCCAGCTCCTATAATCTTTCCGCTTCATGTAGTTCCTTAATCTCTGAGGGGAAGGGTTTTATTCAGGATAGAGTGCCAAGGTCTCTCACTGTCTGCACATTGTTCGTTTGTATATCTCCATGTTTGTTCCTATCTATTGAAGGAGGAGTCTTTGCTCATGATGACTGAGCAAGACACTGGTCTACAAGTATAGCAGAATGCCAATAGGAGTCATTGGGGTTGCTACATTCAGTTAGCAGAGCAGTAATTGGTTCTTCTTTAGGTCAAGGGCATATCTAGTCTAAAGTTCTTGGCCACCAGAACAACGTCAGACATGGGTGCCATCTCATGGAATGGGCCGTACATCCAATGAAGCAGTGGTTTAGTTTTCTCACACATGTGACATTATTGTGCCAGCATATCATGTAGGCAGGTCACCATTGTAGAAAAGGTTTGTAGTTGGTTTGCTGGTTACCTTTCTCCTTTGGTAGAAACTACCCTCTTCTCTTGAATAGTAGTTGTGTGGGATACCATTTAACCCCTTACTTTGAGACTACTGGTGTTTTTAAAGCTCATATAGGTCTCAGATAGGGAGCACATAGTTGAAGCTAAAATGGCAGTTTGTGTCTTTTGGTAAGAGAGGTTAATACGTGTACTTTAAATGTGTTACCGATGGATACGCATTTACGATTTGGCTAACTGTTTTTTGGGTGCTTATAGTTTCTTCATTCCTACGTGTCTCTCTTATTGCCCCTGTTTGGGGTTTATGTTCCTATAGCCCCGAGCTTTTACTCCTGCCTCTTTCCTATTCATGTACGTGCTGCAGCTTTCTTCTGTTGTTACCGCGAGGCTTGCGAAGGCTGCCTTTTAATAAGAGCAGTAAACTCAGTGCTGGGTGAGTTGATAACGGCAGTAACTGTATCTTCCTTGCTTTCTTAACTGTTATGGTGGACAGTGTAGAAGTCACTCAGTGTCGAGGGGCTAAGTTCTATCTTAGGTTTTCACTATTACAAATACATTGAAAGTTAAACCTATACATGTTATCTTGCTTCAGCTTTTAATACATCTCCGTTTTCATGGCTTTTTATGCAATATGTTAAGATTTCCATGAATTTCACCAAGTAATATTGCCACATCAGTGTATACATTTAACAGTTTGCTGAAAGTTTGGCAGACTTTGATATTAGTATTAAATTTTTGCTTGAATGTAACATTTTAATTGTATGCCCATTGCACGATGCAAATGACCACTGCCCGATTATCACTTATTTAACTTTCAGGAAGTTTCGACCATTTCCGGAAGCATTCTGGACATGTGTAAAGGGAATCCTTGGCGTCGTGGATCTCACACTGTAATCACTGCCTCTTGCTGGAATAATCCTCACATCCCTGCTTCTAGAGCTTTTCATCGTTGGTTGTGTCTATTTGTTGGTATGACACTCGCTATGTGCTTCCTACTCATTATCTGAGGCTCCCATTCTAAGTCCACTTCTCCACGCAACCTTTCCCATTTAGACTCTGCTGTTCTGAGTCAGCCTTTTTCTAACATCCCCAAGAACGACGTTTCATCTTTACTATGACATCTGATCTTTCTGAGATCATAAGAGAGTTATTGGTGTACACCCCTGTCTGCTCCACAGGAGGATGGCACTCAGGACAAGAGCAACCACCTCTTATTTAGCTGCGCATATCCCTCTGTGTCTATCAAGGCTCATGCTCGTGTTAGAAAATAAATACATATTCACAGGCATTTTTATATCCATTGAATTAAAAACTCCAAGCCCAAGCCTTTAATCAACTCTTTCTGTGTAAAGTTCATCATGACTTTTAGAATGCATGAATTTGACTTCATTAAGACATAGTTGACATATCATGCTTTTCATTTCATGCTAACTTAACATCTAGTAAGTTCAATAATTGACATTAAATCTGGCTGGAGAATGTACAGTTTATTAAGCATCATGTCTTTCATACATTTCTGTATTTTTACAATTAAAAATGGTGCAAAACATCATTTGATTGTCCGTCAACTGATGTTTACTAAAATGGTTTGACAATAGAAAATATTGCTTTAGTACTAAGCCAAGTGTTAATTTACATAGCTTCCTGTTTTCATGGTTTTATACAAAGGTTTATTTCAAAACTGCCAAGTGGCAGTGGGATTTAGGCTCTTTCCATCAAGTATTAATAAAGCATCCTGTAATACAGATCCCTTCTACCTGCCCATCGGGGAGTTGTTTGGATGAGATCCATTTATTTCACTTAAAGTTTGTTACATACTTCCATTTCTGTGCTAAATCCCAAGGCACCATCATGGCCCAGAAAGGTTGGTGTTCATTTGTTTAGAGACGCAAGAAAGATTACTCTCTGCTGACGGTGTCAGGATATGTCAAAAGTGGGGTCCCTCTTTTATTTTTACTCGCTAACCCTAGGAATGAAGACAATCTGATGTTTCTAATGAAAGTGACTTTTATAAACAAGTCATCTCCCACAGCTTGCTTGACAAAATACCAAGGCCAATCCTAGAGAAAATTGAGCAGCTGAGAATGCTTCCATTTAGCCATTGGCCAACATTGATTTCTGTGCCACAGTGACATCTTGGGATGCCCCACCCCACTGTCTCTGTGTTATTCTATCTGACTCTTTTTGGAGCCAACTTTCTGTTCTCTTCTACTTTTGCTCCACATCTGCCATCTTAGTAGGGACTAAGGAGAACGTGCTTCTCTAACTTTTCCTACAACCGGACAGTGTCCCAAGCACATGCGTTCTTATAACCATTGCTTAAAACAGTCTCATGAGCTGGCTGTGATGTTTATCACTGCTTTTTCATATGCAATAATTAAGTCCTTATGAATTTAAATGGGTCAACCAGAGCTGGAGGCATCCATCAGTAGAGCAATTGTTTACCATATTCTTAGCTTTGTTTTTGAACTTTAGGATACACACACACACACACACACACACACACACAGAGAGAGAGAGAGAGAGAGAGAGAGAGAGAGAGAGAGAATTTCTATACAAGGTATCACAATAGCTCTGGCATGCTCTTACTTAGTGTGACTGCACCAGTCTTTTGTTAAAAATACTTGTTCTTCCTTTTCAACCTGCATGAATTAATAGCAACTTCTTCTAACACAGTCTGCTAGAACTTTAACTAGAAATAGAAGGCATAGTGACGTCTACTATGACATTTGGACCATTTGCACCCAGAGCACTGAGATGATATTAGAGAAGATAAATTACCTTGAGGTTGTGTTGTATAGAAACTGAGCTGCACAGGCAGTTATGTTCCATGCTCTGATCAGTAGCAGTAGCCCTTGGGTGGTGTAAGGTGCTCCAGCCTGGCTCATCCTCTAGTTGAGAATCCCTGAGTGAATCTTGTAAGTGCTAGATGCAGAGGTATCATGAAAGCCAGAGGATTGCTCAGTGGGAAAAGGCACTTGCCGACAAGCCTGATGACCTGAATTCTATTTCTGGACTCTGCATGGTGAAAGAATAAAGCACACTTCCATCCAATGTCATCTGAACTCTGTAGGTGCACTGTGGTAGGTGTGCATCACCCTCCAAATGAATGAGTGAGTGAGTGAATGAATGTGAACAAAAGTCTCACAAATGAACACAGGATTTGAGAGTGAGCAAGATGCAGTGGTTGTGTTTTGAATCTCTGATTTTGGAGCTAGTTGGTTACATATCAAAAGTCAGTAGGATAGCCCATAGGAGCAGACAGTGGGATAACCCATAGGAGCAGACAGTGGGATAGCCCATAGGAGCAGACAGTGGGATAGCCCATAGGAGCAGACAGTAGGATAGCCCATAGGAGCAGACAGTGGGATATGTGCCTCTGGGATTCCAGAGTCCTTGTGTTTAACATTTCCACTCTGAGTTGAGCTGGCCCCTAGTAACCTTCCACATACTTTCTCTCCCAGATGTGAGTATCACAGGAACACCCCTCTTTCCTTCCTTCCCTCCCTTCCTCCTTTCCCCTCTCTCCATCCCTCCCTCCATCCCTCAATTATTTCTTCTTTTTTCCTTCTTTCCTTTGAAGATATTTTTTAATTGAAAATAATTTTTCTTACCTGGTTTCCCTCTCTCATCTCCGGCCAGATCCTTCTCACCTCCCCATCCAATTCCATGCCTTTCGTCTTTCTTCTGTAAACAAACATTCAATAAAAACATGCTACCCCTCCCCCAAAGCAACAAAAAGCACTAGTAACAGGCATAGACACAGACACACACTCATACGCACTCTCACACTCACACACAAAGACTCTCTCTTTCACAGACACAGAGACACATGCACTGTCTTTCACACACACAGGCATGTACACATACTTTTGCACTCACACACACATACAGATACATAGTTTCACATTCACACACACACACATACACACACACACAGGCACAAATAAAATCTATAAAAAGGCAAAACTGGAAACTGTATTATGTAAACAAAAAAACCCCTGTGTAAACAATGCAATATGAGACAAAAAGAAGAAGAAGAAGAAGAAGAAGAAGAAGAAAAAGAAAAGAAAAAGAAAAAAATAAAATAAGATAAAACCCACAACCTCTCCAAAAAGGAAAACAAGTAAACACACAACCTCCCCAAATACTCTTGAGTTCGTTGTGTTTGTTGGCTGTCTAGTGATCAGCATGGGCCCTGAAGGGCTAACTTTCTCCTCCTGAAACTTACACTCCTGTGTCAGTGAGACATTTCAATCTAATCAAGGAGCCTGTGTCATGCTTTTACTAGAGAAACATACTCTCTGGTTATTCAACATGGAATTTAATTTATTTTAATGATTACAAAATGAGTTTCTCAACTTCTTTTTAAAGAATGCAGCATACATACAGAAAAATGTGTCATGTCACATTATTAATAAATTATTATAAAACAAACTTCCATGTATTTGATACTCAATATTGAATGTCAACTGGCAAGCCATAGAGCATTGCTGCTTTCCAGGGTTCCTTTTAGTGTGTCCAAATCTTTGGTTCTGACTTTTGAGTGTGTGTGTGTGTGTGTGTGTGTGTGTGTGTGTGTGTGTGTGTGTGTTTGCCTATCTCTGTATATATGCACAGGCAGCCTCGTCTCAGGTGTAGTTCTATCCTCACTGTTCACCTTTGTTTGTTTGTTTGTTTTGAGACAAGGGCTCTCACTGGCCTGGAACCTGTCAAGCAAAGTAGACAAGGTCGACTGACTGGTCAGAGAGCCCCAGGACCCAGACCCTGACTCTCTCTACTTCCCCAGCCCCGGGGTTATAGACATGTACTATGTGTAGATTGTACCCCCTCATTGGTCAAACTTCTGTTTTCATGCTTGCAAGACCAGCACTTAACTGCCTGATCTGGTTCACAGCTGTTTTCTAACTTCTCTCCAGCTCTACAAGGCTTTGTAGTTTGCTGGTGCTTCACAGTATCACTCTCCTGGCCTGTAGCATGAGAAAGGTATGGACAGAATTATAGCATTCATTGCAAACTTGCCTCTATTTTATTTTGGCTGAAGTTTCAGATTAATGAACGAAATTGATTCCTGCTTTTCTTTATTCTTTCTTTTATTTTTATTTTTTTACTTTTATCTTTTGTATATATTACATTGGGGAAAAAGCATAATAGAGAGAATTATAACAGAGAAGACCATTGGAATTCCTGGTCTGGTTCAGTTTTGTTACCAGTTTGCTTCAGTGGGATCTTGGGCAAAGCTGAATGTTCTGTCTCAGAGCATTGCGAACTGCTTAGTGTCCTAGGCAGAGAGGTAGTGGCTAAGCAGGTACAAGTCTACTATGTAAGCTTCGCAACCTGAGTTCAATCCTTGATCCCGTGGTGGGAGGAGAAAGCCAACTTTTAAATGTTTTCTCTGACCTTCACATGGGTGCTGTGTACACACACCTTCCCCTCCAAGTAACAACCAAACAAAACAGTACAGAGCTGTATGCTTGCTTCCACTCCTTTCCCAGTCACTCTCTAGGGTCCATATGGAGGAGCAGTGGCTCGGTCACCTGGGGACCACAATTGATGGGTTCAACTATTGGTCCTATCACAGACTTTAGCCAAATGATGGAGATTTAAAGATGTCTAAGGAGTGATTTGATTCCAGAAAGGTATCTCAGGTCAAGCTGAGCCAGGACTCGGGGTTTACTCACTTATCTCCAACTAGCTGGTATTCTAATCTTCCTCAACCTCTCACCCAGAGCAGATGTACTGGTTAGTTGGATTTGTTTTCATTTTCATCCTGACATACTTGGAAGAGGAAACATCTGTTGCATAGTAGCCCAGATCAGATTGACCTGTGAAAGACTGTGTTGAGTGGAAAGACCCAGTCCATGGTGGGTGGGACCAGGACTAAGTAGCTGTGCTAAGGCTGTATAAGAAAGCTAGCTAAGCCAGCCAGAGATCAAGCCAATAGACAGTAGCCCCCCCACCCCATGATCTCTAAGTCCCTGCCCTGACTTCATCAGTGATGGACTATGACTTATAGATGTATGTCCAATAGTCCCCTTCCTTCCCAAATTGTTTTTGGTCATAGTATTAGCTACAGAAATAGAAAGCTAACTAGAGAAAAAACAAAACAAAAAAAAAATAAAAAAGGAAAGTTAACTAGAACAGTGAAGGGTGTTAGCTTGACCTCACTAGGATATTCTAACTAGAGAAATATATTGGATAGTTTGTCCAAGAGAAATATAACAAAATTCATACATTTAAACTGTATCTTACATTAAAAGAAAATAAAAAGAAATATGATTAATTTAAAATCTATTTTACAAGTACTTTAAATTAATTTAAAGTACTTTAATTAATTAATTTAAGTAATTTAATTAATTCAACACATTATGACTTCCATATTTAATAAATATAAAAGTGATCAAGAGGATCTAGCATTCGTCATTTGTACTGAGTTGTACACATAATGGCATATCTCAAGCTAAGATTTCATTAGAAACAATCGATCTGTATTTGGAAATCCAAAGCAGTTACATTGAAAGTTTGAAGTTTTGAGCGCGCCATCTTCAAGCAGTGCAGGAAGCCAGCTATACACCCAGCAGCCAGTGAGGAGGAGACAGTCAGCACAGCCTGCATCCAGAGCAGATGGAGGCCACAGAGGTACATACCCAAATACAATTAAAGAGAGTGGGTCTTGGCTGCCATCTTTGCTTCTGTGACTGTGCAACAGCTTGGTAGGCAGGTTTTACCAGAGTAGAGGATCACTTGGGACACACACACCAGGACTCCAGCTGCAACCAGGAACTCTGCAGCACCACAGCAATTTGTGCCAGGGGAAAGCAGCTCACCCAGGGTTGCTGAGATAGGTCTACAGGCACACACACACACAGGAGGGGCAAGCTCCAGGCAGTGACAGCAGGTCCAACTAACACCAAAGACAACCAGATGGCAAAAGGTAAATGTGGGAGCGTTAATAACAGAAATCAAGGCAATATGGCACCATCACAACCCAATTCTCCCACAACAGCAAGTCCTGGATACCCCAACACACCAGGAAAGTAAGATTTGGATTTAAAATCACAGGTCATGATGTTGATGGAGGGTATCATGGAGGGCTTCAAGAAAGACATAAATAACTCCCTTAAAGAAATACAAGAGAACACAAGTAAACAGTGAGAAGCCCTTGAAGCACTAAGGGAAAACACAACAAAACAGGTGAAGGAATTAAACAAAGCCATCCAGGATCTAAAGAAGGAGGTAGAAACAATAACAAAATCACAAAGGGAGACAACTCGGGACATAGAAAACCTAGGAAAGAAGTCAGGAGTCATGGATCCAAGCATCAACAACAGAATATAAGAGATAGAAGAGAGAATCTCAGATGCAGAAGATTCCATAGAAAGCATTGATACAATAGTCAAAGAAAATGAAAAATGCAAAAAGCTCCTGACCCAAAATATCCAGGAAATCCAGGATAAATTAAGAAGACCAAACCTAAGGATTATAGGCATAGAAGACACTGAAGCTTTCCAACTTAAAGGGCCAGTAAATGTCTTCAACAAAATTATAGAAGAAAACTTCCCTAACCTAAAGAAAGAGATGCCCATGAACATACAAGAAGCCTACAGAACTCCAAATAGATTGGACCAGAAAAGAAATTCATCCCATCACATAATAATTAAAATACCAAATGTACTAAACAAAGAAAAAATATTAAAAGCAGAACTCTCAATTCTGAACATATATGGCCAAATGCAAGGGCACCCTCATTCATAAAAGAAACTTTACTAAAGCTCAAAACACACATTGCACCTAACACAATAATTGTGGGTGACTTCAACACTCCACTCTCCTCAATGGACCAATCAGGAAAACAGAAACTAAGCAGGGACACAGTAAAACTAGTTGAAGCTTTGGACCAATTGGATTTGATTGATATTTATGGAATATTTCACCCTAAAGCAAAAGAATATACCTTTTTCTCAGCACCTCATGGTACCTTCTCCAAAATCGACCATAGAATTGGTCCTAAGACAGACCTCAACAAATATAAGAAGATTGAACTAATATCATGTCTCCTATTAGATCACTATGGAGTAAGAGTGGTCTTCAATAGCAACAAAACAACAGAAAGCCACATACACATAGAGGCTGAACAGTACTCTACTCAATGACACCTTGACCAAAGAAGAAATAAAGAAAGAAATCAGAGACTTTTTAGAATTTAATGAAAATGAAGGCACAACATACCCAAATCTATGGGACACAATGAAAGCAGTGCTAAGAGGAAAACTCATAGCCCTGAGTGCCTCCAAAAAGAAACGGGAGAGAGCATACACTAGCAGCTTAATGGCACACGTGAAAGCTCTGGAAGAAAAAGAAGCTAATTCACCCAGGAGGGGAAGAAGACAGGAAAACATCAAACTCAGGGCTGAAATCAATCAAGTGGAAAGAAACCATACAAAGAATCCAGGAGCTGGTTCTTTGATAAAGTCAACAAGATAGATAAACCCTTAGCCAGACTGACCAAAGGGCACAGAGAAAGTATCCAAATTAACAAAATTAGAAATGAAAAGGGGGGATATAACAACAGAAATTGAGGAAATTCCAAAAAAAAAAAAAATCAGATCCTACTACAAAAGCCTATACTCAATACAACTGGAGAATCTGGAGGAAATGGACAATTTCCTAGACAGATACCAAATGCCAAAATTAAACCAGGACCAAATAGATCATCTAAACAGTCCCATAACACCTAAAGAAATAGAAGGGGTCATAGAAAGTCTTCCAACCAAAAAAAGCACGGGACCAGATGGTTTCAGTTAAGAATTCTATCAGACCTTCAAAGAAGACCTAACACCAATACTCTTCAAACTGTTCCACAAAATAGGAACAGAAGGAACACTACCCAACTCATTCTATGAAGCCACAATTATGCTGATACCAAAACCACACAAAGATCCAACAAAGAAAGAAAACTTCAGACCAATATCCCTTATGAACATCGATGCAAAAATACTCAATAAAATTCTTGCCAACTGAATCCAAGAACACATCAAAACGATCATCCACCATGATCAAGTAGGCTTTATCCCAGGGATACAGGGTTGGTTCAATATACTGAAATCCATCAATGCAATCCACTACATAAACAAACTCAAAGAAAAAAAAACACATGGTCATTTCATTGGATGCTGAAAAAGCATTTGACAAAATTCAGCATCCTTTCATGCTTAAAGTCTTGGAAAGAACAGGAATTTAAGGCCCATACCTAAACATAGTAAAAGCAATATACAGCAAACCACTAGCCAACATCAAACTAAATGGAGAGAAACTTGAAGCAATCCCACTAAAATCAGGGACTAGACAAGGCTGCACACTCTTTCCTTATCTTTTCTTTTTTTTTAAATTTATTTTTATTTATTTATTTTCTATATTCTTTGTTTACATTCCAAATGCTTTCCCCTTTCCCAGTTCCCCCCTCCCCATAAGTCCCATAAGCCCTCTTCTCTCCACCCATTCCCCAATCACCCTCCTCCCATTTCTCTGTCACGGCAATCCCCTATAATGCTGGATCAAGCCTTACCAGGACCAGGGCCCTCTCCTTCCTTCTTCTTCTTTTGTTTTCTTTCTTTTTTTCACATTTAATTTAATTTAATTTATTTTTTTATTCGATATATTTTTTAATTACATTTCAAATGATTTCCCCTTTTCTAGACCCCCAACTCCTTATCTTTTCAATATTGTACTTGAGGTACTAGCTAGAGCAATTAGACAACATAAGGAGGTCAAAGGGATACAAATTGGAAAGGAAGAAGTCAAACTATTACTGTTTGCAGATGATATAATAGTCTACCTAAGTGACCCAAAAAACTCCACCAGAGAACTCCTACAACTGATAAACAACTTTAGCAAAGTGGTAGGTTATAAAACAGGGAGAGGGAAGGGGACTGATGGGACTTTCGGGGAGTGGGGGTCCAGAAAGGGGAAATCATTTGAAATGTAAATAAATATATCAATAAATTAAAAAAAAATCAACTCAACCAAATTAGTAGCCTTCCTATACTCAAAGGATAAGGAGGCTGAGAAAGAAATTAGGGAAAGGACACCCTTCACAATAGCCACGAACAGTATAAAGTACCTTGGTGTGACTCTGACCAAACAAGTGAAAGATCTGTATGACAAGAACTTCAAGACTCTGAAGAAGGAAATGGAAGAAGACCTCAGAAAATGGAAAAATCTCCAATGCTCATGGATTGGCAGGATTAATATAGTTAAAATGGCCATTTTGCCAAAAGCAATATACAGATTCAATGTAATACCCATCAAAATTCCAACTCAGTTCTTTTTAGAGTTAGAAAGAGCCATTCTCACATTCATCTGGAATAACAAAAAACCCAGAATAGCTAAAACTATTCTCAACAACAAAAGAAATTCTGGGGAATAAGGGGGCGGCAGCGGCAGCGGCAGCAGTGGCGGCAGTGCAGCAGTGGCTGGTCCAGCCGAAGGGCCATCAGCAGTGGAACCAAGGCTACACAGGGTCCAGTTAGGCCCTGTGCCCACGACCACTGACCTTCGCTGGCCAGCTGGGCTGCAAGCACCTGAGGATTTACGGTGCCTTTCACTGCACAGAAGCCACATCAGAACTCGGCCTCCCACCAGCCAGGAGAGGCTCACCTCTATCTTGGTTTCGGATTCCAGAGAGATCGGACAGACTGAGGTACACAAACATAACCCGAGGCCAACATTGCGGGGGTCTAAGCCCGACGGACATTGGCCTGCATCCAGGCCCTGGGCTGTTCAGGGGGCCATCGGGGTGCCAACCCAGCCCGGAGGTTTTTTTGCCCGCGCCAGCGCGTGTGCCACCATTTTGCCTACAGGACGCCAGAGAGCTCTAGCAGGCAAAGACAGTAGCAGGCATAGCCTGAGGCTAACAAAGCAGGGGTCTAGGCCCCAACAGACCCTGGACTGACCCCAAGAACTGGGCAGCTTGGTGGGCCATCTGTGTGTCAACCCGCCCAGGAGGTTGTTAGCCCAGCAGACTCTCCCAGCACTTTCAGGGAGCGCGAGCGCACACGCCCGCCATCCTGGCCAGCTGACAGACCCAATTAACAGTCATAGCCCAAGGGAAACTTTGCTCAGACCTTGGCCTCCCAGGCTTTTCCTGGACCCAGGGCCTGAGCGGCCAGGCTAGCCTTGTGTGCACCAACCTGGTTGGGAGATCAGCTGCCCAGCAGAGTGATCAGCAGACGGAAAAGGTCCCTGCAGCATACACCATCAGCACTCCCTGAAGGTGCAAACCGGCTCCATCTGGTTCACAGACACAATCTGGGGCAAAGCACACTAGAACTGCAAGGGCACCCAAGAGGAAGACAGCATATCAGCAATCAGCTTGTAGCTGGGAAAACCCAGCCATATAGTGTTGCAGTAATAGCCCCAGAGCCCCCCCAGGACGCCCAAACACCAGCCAGGGACAAGACCAACTAACTCCAGAGAACAAGATGGCAAAGGGCAAACGCAGGAACGCTACTAACAGAAATCTAGGCAATATGGCAGCATCTGAACCAAACTCTCCAACATCAGCAAGTCCTGGTTATTCCAACACACCAGAGAAACAAGATTTGGATTTAAAATCACTGATCATGATGCTGCTAGAAGAACACAAAAAGGACATAAATGAATCTCTTAAAGAAATACAGGGGAACATGAATAAGCTAGAAACCCGTATAATGGAAACACAAAAATCACTTAAAGAAATGGAGGAGAATAAGGCTCAAGAGATAGAAGCCAATAAAGAAGAAACGCAAAAAAAAAACAAACAAACAAACAAACAAAAAAAAAACTTTAAAGAAATGCAGGAGAACTTGAGTCAAGAGGCAGAAGTCATGAAAGAGGAAACACAAAAATCTCTTAAAGAATTACAGGAAAACACAAACAAACAAATGATGGAACTGAGCAAAACCATCCTGGATCTAAAAACAGAAGTAGAAACAACTAAGAAATCACAAAGGGAGACAACTTTGGAGATAGAAAACCTTGAGAAGAAATCAGGGGCCATTGATGCAAATATAAACAACAGAATACAAGAGATGGAAGAAAGAAAGTCAGATGCCGAAGATACCATAGAAACCATTGACACAACAGTCAAAGAAAATGCAAAATGCAAAAAAGCTTGTATCCCAGAACATCCAGGAAATCCAGGATACAATGAGAAGACCAAACCTAAGGATTATCGGTATAGATGAGAGTGAAGATTTACAACTGAAAGGGCCAGCAAATATCTTTAACAAAATTATGGAAGAGAACTTTCCCAACTTAAAGAGAGAGATACCTATGAAGCCTACAGAACTCCAAACAGACTGGATCTGAGCAGAAATACCTCTCGCCACATAACAATTAAAACCCCAAATGCACTAAACAAAGAAAGAATATTAAAGGCAGTAAGAGAAAAAGGCCAAGTAACATATAAAGGAAGACCTATCAGAATCACACCAGACTTCTCACCAGAGACCATGAAAGCTAGAAGATCCTGGGCAGATCTCATGCAGACTCTAAGAGAACACAAATGTCAGCCAAGACTACTATACCCAGCAAAACTCTCAATCACAATAGATGGAGAAACCAAGACATTTTCTACAAACCCAGCTCTACAAAGAATAATAGGAGGAAAACTCCAATACAAGGAGGGAAACTACACCCTGGAAAAAGTAAGATAGTAACCTTCCTTCATCAAACCCAAAAGAAGATAGTCACTCAAATATAAAAATAACATCAAAAATGACAGGAAGTAATAATCTCTATTCCTTAATATCTCTTAACATCAATGGACTCAATTCCCCAATAAAAAGACACAGACTAACAGACTGGATAAGGAAACAGGACCCTACATTTTGCTGCATACAGGAAACACACCTAAATGTCAAAGACAAAAACTACCTTAGAGTAAAAGGCTGGAAGACAATTTTACAAGCCAATGGTCTGGGGAAACGAGCCGGAGTAGCCATTCTAATATCAGATAAAATTGACTTTTAACCTAAAGTCATCAAAAGAGACACTGAGGGACACTTCTTGCTGGTCAAAGGAAAAATCCACCAAGAAGAACTTTCAATTCTGAACATCTATGCTCCAAATACAAGGGCACCCTCATTCATAAAAGAAACTTTACTAAAGCTCAAAGCACACATTGTACCTAACACAATAATTGTGGGTGACTTCAACACTCCACTCTCCTCAATGGACCGATCAGGAAAACAGAAACTAAACAGGGACACAGTAAAACTAATTGAAGCTTTGGACCAATTGGATTTGACTGACATTTATAGAACATTTCACCCTAAAGCAAAAGAATATACCTTTTTCTCAGCACCTCATGGTACCTTCTCCAAAATTGACCATAGAATTGGTCACAAGAAATACCTCAACAAATACAAGAAGATCCAACTAATCCCGTGCCTCCTATCAGATCACTATGGTGTAAGAGTGGTTTTCAATAGCAACAAAAACAACAGAAAGCCCACATACACATGGAGGCTGAACAATACTCTACTCAATGACAGCTTGGCCAAAGAAGAAATAAAGAAAGAAATCAGAGACTTTTTAGAATTTAATGAAAATGAAGATGCAACATACCCAAATATTTGGGACACAATGAAAGCAGTGCTAAGAGGAAAACTCATAGCCCTGAGTGCCTCCAAAAAGAAAATGGAGAGAGCATATACTAGCAGCTTAATGACACACCTGAAAGCCCTGGAACAAAAAGAAGCTATTTCACCCAGGAGGAGTAGAAGACAGGAAATCATCAAACTCAGGGCTGAAATCAATCAAGTGGAAACAAAGAGAACCATACAAAGAATCAACGAGTCCAGGAGCTGGTTCTTTGAGAAAATCAACAAGATAGATAAACCCTTAGCCAGACTGACCAAAGGGCACAGAGAAAGTATACAAATTAACAAAATTAGAAATGAAAAGGGAGATATTACAACAGAAACTGAGGAAATCCAAAAAATCATCAGATCCTACTACAAAAGCCTATACTCAACACAACTGGAGAATCTGGAGGAAATGGACAATTTCCTAGACAGATACCAAATACCAAAATTAAATCAGGACCAAATAGATCATCTAAACAGTCCCATAACCCCTAAAGAAATAGAAGGGGTCATAGAAAGTCTTCCAACCAAAAAATGCACAGGACCAGATGGTTTCAGTGCAGAATTCTATCAGACCTTCAAAGAAGACCTAACACCAATACTCTTCAAACTATTCCACAAAATAGAAACAGAAGGAACCCTACCCAATTCCTTCTATGAAGCCACAATTACGCTGATACCAAAACCACACAAAGATCCAACAAAGAAAGAAAACTTCAGACCTTATGAACATCGATGCAAAAATACTCAATAAAATTCTTGCCAACCAAATTCAAGAACACATCAAAACAATAATCCACCATGATCAAGTAGGCTTTATCCCAGGAATACAGGGTTGGTTCAATATACGGAAATCCATCAATGCAATCCACTACATAAACAAACTCAAAGAAAAAAACCACATGGTCATTTCATTGGATGCTGAGAAAACATTTGACAAAATTCAGCATCCTTTCATGCTTAAAGTCTTGGAAAGAACAGGAATTCAAGGCCCATACCTAAACTTCGTTAAAGCAATATACAACAAACTGGTAGCCAGCATCAAACTAAATGGAGAGAAACTTGAAGCAATCCCACTAAAATCAGGGACTAGACAGGGCTGCCCCCTTTCTCCTTATCTTTTCAATATTGTACTTGAGGTACTAGCTCGGGCAATTCGACAACATAAGGAGGTCAAAGGGATACACATTGGAAAGGAAGAAGTCAAACTATCATTATTTGCAGATGACATGTTAGTCTACCTAAGTGACCTAAAAAAACTCCACTAGAGAACTCCTACAGCTGATAAACAACTTCAGCAAAGTGGCAGGTTATAAAATCAACTCAAGCAAATCAGTGGCCTTCCTATACTCAAAGGATAAGCAGGCTGAGAAAGAAATTAGGGAAATGACCCCCTTCACAATAGCCACAAACAGTATAAAGTATATTGGGGTGGCCCTTACCAAACATGTGAAAGATCTGTATGACAAGAACTTCAAGACCCATTTCAAAAAATGGGAAAACCTCCCATGCTCATGGATCGGCAGGATCAATATAGTTAAAATGGCCATTTTGTCAAAAGTAATCTACAGATTCAATGCAATACCCATCAAAATCCCAACTCAATTCTTCACAGAGTTAGAAAGAGCAATTATCAAATTCATCTGGAATAACGAAAAACCCAGGATAGCTAAAACTATTCTCAGCAACAAAAGAAATTCTGGGGGAATCAGTATCCCTGACCTCAAGCAATACAACAGAGCAATAGTGTTAAAAATTGGTACAGTGACAGGCAGGCAGGCAGATCAATGGAACAGGATTGAAGATACAGAAATGAACCCACACACCTATGGCCACTTGATCCTCGACAAAGGGGCTGAAAACATCCAATGGAAAAAAGATAGCCTTTTCAACAAATGGTGCTGGTTCAACTGGAGGTCAGCGTGCAGAAGAATGTGAATTGATCCATCCTTGTCTCCTTGTACTAAGCTCAACTCCAAATGGATCAAGGACCTCCACATAAAGCCAGATACTCTGAAGCTAATAGAAAACAAACTAGGGAAGACCCTTGAGGACATCGGTACAGGGAGAAAGTTTCTGAACAGAACACCAATAGCATATGCTCTAAGATCAAGAATTGACAAATAGGACCTCATAAAATTACAAAGTTTCTGTAAGGCAAAGGACACCATCAAAAGGACAAATTGGCAACCAACAAATTGGGAAAAGATCTTCACCAATCCTACATCAGATAGAGGGCTAATATCCAATATATATAAAGAACTCAAGAAGTTAGACTCCAGAAAACCAAACAACCCTATTAAAAAATGGGATATGGAGTTAAACAAAGAATCCTCACCTGAAGAATTTCGGATGGCGGAGAAACATCTTAAAAAATTCTCAACTTCATTAGTCATTAGGGAAATGCAAATCAAAACAACCCTGAGATTTCACCTTATACCAGTCAGAATGCCTAAGATTAAAAATTCAGGAGACAGCAGATGTTGGCGAGGATGTGGAGAAAGAGGAACACTCCTCCACTGCTGGTGGGGTTGCAAATTGGTACAACCACTCTGGAAATCAGTCTGGCGGTTCCTCAGAAAACTGGGCATGTCACTTCTGGAGGATCCTGCTATACCACTCCAGGGAATATACCCAGAGGATTTCCTAGCAGGTAGTAAGGATACATGCTCCACTATGTCCATAGCAGCCCTATTTATAATAGCCAGAAGGTGGAAAGAACCCAGGTATCCCTCAACGGAAGAATGGATGCAAAAAATGTGGTATATATACACAATGGAATACTATTCAGTCATTAGAAACAATGAATTCATGAAATTCTTAGGCAAATGGATGGAGCTGGAGAACATCATACTAAGTGAGGTAATCCAGTCTCAAAAGGTCAATCATGGCATGCACTCACTAATAAGTGGATATTAGCCTAGAAAATTGGAATACCCAAAACATAATCCACACATCAAATGATGTACAAGAGGAACGGAGGAGTGGTCCCTTGTTCTGGAAAGACTCAGTGAAACAGTATAGGGCAAAACCAGAGCAGGGAAGTGGGAAGAGGTGGATGAGAGAAAAGGGGGGAGGGAAGGAGACTTATGGGAGTTTTATGGAGTGGCGAGCCAGAAAAGGGGAAATCATTTGAAATGTAAATAAAAAATATATTGAATAAAAAAAAAGGCAGTAAGGGAAAAAGTTCAAGTAACATATAAAGGTAGACCTATCAGAATTACACCAGATTTCTCACTAGAGACTGAAAGACAGAAGACCCTGGGGAGATGTCATGCAGACCCTAAGGGAACACAAATGCCAACCCAAAGTGCTATATCCAGCAAATCTCTCAATTACCATAAATGGAGAAAACAAGGTTTTTCATGACACAAACAAATTTACACATTATTTTTCCACAAATCCAGCACTTCAAAGGATGATTATTGGAAAACACCAACAAATGGAGCGAACTATATACAAGAAAAAGCAAGAAAGTAATCTCCTTTCACCAAACCCAAAAGAAGATAACCACACAAAAATAAAAATTACATCAAAACAGCAGGAAACAACAATCACTATTCCTTAATATCTCTTAACATCAGTGGACTCAATTCCCCAATAAAAAGACACAGATTGACAGACTGGATTCATAAACAAGACCTAACATTTTGCTGCATACAGGAAACACATCTCAGTGTCAAAGACAAACACTACCTAAGAGTAAAAGGCTGGAAAACAGTTCTCCAAGCAAATGGTCCCAGGAACAAGCTGGAGTAGTCATTCTAATATCAGATAAAATAGACTTTCAACCCAAAGTCATCAAAAAAGATACAGAAGGCCACTTTATACTCATCAAAGGAAAAAAATCTACCAGGAAGAACTCTCAGTTTTGAACATCTATGCCTCAAATACAAGGGCACATGCATTCATAAAGGAAACATTACTAAAGCTTGAAGCATACATCACACCCCACACAATAATTGTTGGGGACTTAAACACCCTATTCTCTTCAACGGACAGATCAGGGAAACACAAACTAAATGGAGTCACAGTGAAACTAACAGAAGTTTTGGACCAAATGGACTTAATAGATATCTAAAGAACATTTCATCCTAAATCAAAAGAATATACCTTCTTCTCAGCACCTCATGGTACCTTCTCCAATTGGCCACAAAACAGACCTCAACAGATATAAGATGATCAAACTAATTCCATGCCTCCTATCAGATCACTATGGAATAAGGGTCGTTTTTAATAGCAGCAAAACAACAAAAAGCCCACATACACATGGAAGCTGAACAATTCTCTACTCAATGATACCTTGATCAAGGAAGAAATAAGGAAAGAAATCAAAGACTTTTTAGAATTTAATGAAAATGAAGGCACAACATACCCAAATTTATGGGACACAATGAAAGCAGTGCTAAGAAGAAAACTCATAGGTCTGAGTTCCTACAAAAAGAAGCTGGAGAGAGCATACACTAGCAGTTTAACAGAACACCTGAAAGCTTTAGAACAAAAAGAAGCAAATACACCCAAGAGGAGTAGAAGACAGGAAATCATGAAACTCAGGGCTGAAATCAACCAAGTTGAAACAAAAAGAACTATATAAAGAATCAAAAAAGTAGGAGCTGGTTCTTTGAGAAAATCAACAAGATAGTTAAACCTTTAGCCAGACTAACCAGAGGGCACAGAGACAGTACTCAAATTAACAAAATCAGAAATGAAAAGGGTAAAATAACAACAGAAACTGAGGAAATCTAAAAAATTATCATATCCTATTACAAAACCCTATACTCAACAAAACTGGAACATCTGGATGAAATGGACTATTTCCTAGACAGATACCAATTACCAAAATTTAATCAGGATCAGATAGATGATCAAAATGGTCCCATAATCCCTAAAGAAATAGAAGTGGTCATTGACAGTCTTCCAACCAAAAGAGCACAGGACCAGATGGCTTTAGTGCAGAATTCTATCAGACATTCAAAGGAGACCTAATGTCAATACTTTTCAAACTATTACACAAAATAGAAACAGAAGGAACATTACCCAACTTGTTCTGTGAAGCCACAATTTCACTGCAACTAAAACCACACAAAGATCCAACAAAAAAAGAGAACCTTAGGCCAACTTCCCTTATGAACATCCATGCAAAAATACTCAATAAAATTCTTGCCAACCAAATCCAAGAACACATAAAAGCTATCATTCACCATGATCAAGGAGGCTTTATCCCAGGGATGCAGGGATGGTTCAATATATGGAAATCCATCAATGCAATCCACTACATAAACAAACTCAAAGAAAAAACCACATGGTCATTTAATTAGATGCTGAAAAAGCATTTGACAAAATTCAGCATCCTTTCATGTTAAAGGTCTTGGAAAGAACAGGAATTCAAGGCCCATACCTAAACATAATAAAAGCAATATACAGCAAACCACTAGCCAACATCAAACTAAATGGAGAGAAATTTGAAGCAATCCCACTAAAATTAGGGACTAGACAAGGCTTCCCTCTCTCTCCATATTTATTCAATATAGTACTTGAAGTTCTAGCCAGAGCAAATAGACAACACAGGAGGTCAAAGGGATTCAAATTGGAAAGGAACAAGTCAAACTATCACTATTTGGAGATGATATGATCATATACTTAAGCAATCCAAAAAACTCCACCAGAGAACTTCTACAGCTGATAAACAACTTCAGCAAAGTGGCTGAATATAAAATTAACTCAAGCAAATCAGTAGCCTTCCTATACTCAAGGGATAAACAGGCTGAGAAAGAAATTAGGGAAATGACACCCTTCACAATAGCCACAAACAATATAAAGTATTTTGGTGTGACTCTAACCAAACAAGTGAAAGATCTGTATGACAAGAACTTCAAGTCTTTGAAGAAAGAAATCATAGAAGACCTCAGAAGATGGAAAGATCTTCCATGCTCTTGAATTGTCAGGATTAATATAGTAAAAATGGCCATCTTGCCAAAAGCAATCTACAGATTCAGGGCAATCCCCATCAAAATCCCAACTCAATTCTTCATAGACTTAGAAAGAGCAATTCTCAAATTCATCTGGAATAACAAAAAACCCAGGATAGCTAAAACTATTATCAACTGTAAATGAACTTTTGGGGGAATCAGTATACCTGACCTCAAGCAGTACTACAGAGCAATTGTGTTAAAAACTGCATGGTATTGGCACAGTGATAGGCAAACAGATCAATGGAATAGAATTGCAGACCTTGGAAATGAACCCACAAAATTGTGGTCACCTGATCTTTGATAAAAGAGCTACAACCATCCAGTGGGAAAAAGATAGCCTTTTCAATAAATGGCGCTGGTTCAATTGGAGATCAGCATACAAAAGAATGCAAATTGATCCGTTCTTATCTCCTTGTACTAAGCTCAAGTCCAAGTGGATCAAGAACCTCCACATAAAACCAGATACACTGAAACTAATAGAAAAGAAACTGGGGAAGAGCCTTGAGTACATGGGCAGGGGGAAAATTTCCTCAACAGAACACAAATAGTTTATGCTCTAAGATCAAGAATTGACAAATGGGACCTCATAAAATTACAAAGTTTCTGTAAGGCAAAGGACATTCTCAAAAGGACAAAACATCAACCAACAAATTGGGAAATGATCTTTACCAACACTACATCTGACAGAGGGCTTATATCCAAGATAGACAAAGAACTCAAGAAGGTAGACTCCAGAGAGCCAAATATCCTCCTTAAAAATGGGGTACAGAGCTAAACAAAGAATTTTCATCTGAGGAATATTGAATGGCTGAGAAGCACCTAAAGAAATGTTCAACATCCTTAGTCATCAGGGAAATGCAAATCAAAATAACCCTGAGATTTCACCTCACACTAGTCAGAATGTCTAAGATCAAAAACTCAGGAGAAAACAGGTGCTGGCGAGGATGTGGAGAAAGACGAATACTCCTCCACTGCTGGTGGGGTTGCAAGCTGGTACAACCACTCTGGCAATCAGTCTAGCATTTCCTCAGAAAACTGGGGACGATACTTTTGGAGGACCCAGATATACCACTCCTGGGCATATACCCAGAGGATTCCCCAGCATGCAATAAGGACACATACTCCACTACATTCATAGCAGCCCTATTTATAATAGCCAGAAGCTGGAAAGAACCCAGATGTTCCTCAATGGAGGAATGGATACAAAAAATGTGGTATATATACACCATGGAGTACTATTCAGCCATTAGAAACAATGAATTAATGAAATTCTTAGACAAATATATGGGACTGGAGAGCATCATCCTATGTGATGTAACCAAGTCTCAAACGCACACTCATGGTATGCATTCACTGATAAACGGATATTAGCCTAGAAGCTTAGAATACCCAAGACACAATGCACATATCAAATGATGCCCAAGAAGAAGGAAGGAGTGGCCCCTAGTCCTGAAAGGCTCAGTGCAGCAGTGTAGGGGAATACTAGGACATGGAAGTGGGAAGGGGTGGATTGGGGAACGGGGGAGAGAAGAGGGCTTATGGGACTTTCGGGGAGGGGGGATCCAGGAAAGGGAAAATCAATTGAAATATAAATAAAGAATATATCAAATGAAAAAAAAAGTTTGAAGTTTTGTCAAACATACTTTAAAGGTTCCAAACATTTAACATAGTATGCACTTTTAAATTTAAAATTAACTCCATTAAAAGTAAACAGTGTTAATTATTCAGGTCCTCAGCTTTATCAACTACTCCACAGCCCTGTGTGACTAATAGTTACTGTATTGAACAGTGTTGATTTTGACCCAAACTATGTAGCATATGCTCTCTCTCTCTCTCTCTCTCTCTCTCTCTCTCTCTCTCTCTCTCTCACACACACACACACACACACACACTCACACAAACACACATACACACACACCAAAACCCATGAGTAAAATCTTCAGTCATTCACACTATAAAAAAATGTGTTTCTTTATCAGAAACTTTTTTCTAGTTAGTTTAACATTTATTCTTTAAGCCCCAATATTCTTTTTATTTCTAGACAGACTCTTTATAGCATAATTTATCATTATTTTGATTTGATGAGAGAGCATGGAGTAGAGCCCATCATTTCTTGTTGAGCTAGGAGCATGATTATCAACGTCAGTTCTAACTCTACACTTTAATACACTCCTGCTTTGTGAGGTGCTGAGTATCTGATGCTACTGACTCTCGGGGGATTCCAAAGTGTAGCAAGGCTACCGCTACCCACCCTTTCAATAAGTCCCACTGGAACATAGACACACAGACTAGGTGTGTTTCCATGCCTAGCCCCCAAATTTTAATAAATGTTCCTTTTTTTTTGTCAAACTTCCATCCATATTATAAAACAAAATTAAATAAAGCAAGAAGTTTCTGGGGCCACAAGTGTTACACAAACAAATTAAAATCAAGAACTTGTAAGAGGGATTGACTGCCAACTAGAGCCCAGTTCACCTTCTGCCTGGAAAGGCAAGTTCTGAGAACAGCTCTTAGATTCTGTCCAAATAAGAGGACTGTCCTCCCCAAATCTCTATATACAGTTGGGGATCAAAGTCAATATACTCTGAGGAGACTTGTGATCTGAATACCACCATTTTCAGGTAATAAATAATTCCTTATTTAGATCAGAAATATAATATAACCAAAAGGTTGGAACGCTGAGCTCTACAATCAGGCACAAAGGAAAATCTTCGTTCTTCAAATTGTTGCTCACCTCTCTTTTAGTTTAAAGCTTGAAAGACTTTGTTTGCAAAAAGCTGTCAGGAGGTTACAAGGCCATTTCTAGCTACAAAGCTCCTTAGGGTTTTCAAAGTCTCAACTGTTTCCCTGAAGGCGCCCTTTTCCTGGGCGGTGTTCAAAGCCACTGAAGATTCTTCAATATTTTCTTTACCTACAGCCAAACGAGCCTCATTGTTTAGAAGAAATAGATTAGATGAGCGTCTTTGAACTGTGTTTTGAATGGACTGTGAAGTCAGGTGGCTCTTTACAAACACACATGAGCAATTTATGTTCAAGAAGGGTTTCAGAATGTTATCTGTGGACTTGGGAGAGAAAGGCAGGCATGTCAAAAGCAAACACAACTTTCTCACAAAGCTGAGTGTAAGGCTTGGTCCTGTATTTTCCACGTGTGGTTTGATTTATAGACATAGGATGGCTCTGTCTTTTTGAAGTGGAACTTTTCAATTCATGACATTATCTACACGGTAACAGCACCGAGCACTGTGGACAGAGCAGAAACATAAAGCCAGGGCAGAAAAGTTAGGCCCAAGCATCCACTTCTACTCAATATCCAGTTAGAGAACTGAGTAAATTCCACATACAAGGCAGCAGTGTGTTCTTAGATCTTGTTTTTTTTGTTGTTGTTTTGGATTTATTTATTTATCCTATTATGGATGGTTATAACTCACCATGTGGTTGCTGGGAATTGAACTCAGGACCTCTGGAAGAGCACCCAGTGCTCTTAACCATTGAGCCATCTCCCTAGCCCAGAACTCACTTTTAAATCAAAGATTTAAAGTGATTACACGTACTTCCCAAGAACTGTCAAAAGAAAGATGTATCTCATTTGTGTAATGAATCAGACAGACCAGTTGATGTTTGAACTCAGTGCTACTGGGGTCACATGAAATGTCTCCTCTGTGGATTAAAATAGTTCAAAAGAACCTCTATCCTTCCCTTGTTGCTTTACCGATGCTATATACACTCTAGGAGCCACAGGTTAAAGAAATCTATGTAGGTGAAAAACAAACTAATTTAGGGAATTTCTATCAATACTGTTAACAATTGTAAACAACTGAGGCTCTTTGACAGTCTAAGAAACTTGAACATAGTTATAAAATGTTTTTCTAATAGCGCCATCCTAACCAGATGTCATACCATGTGTTTACTGTATGGCCAATATGTATAGACACATACCTAGGCACACAGGCACATAAACATGATCTCTCACACACATACACAATGCATCTCACTCATACATATACATATGCATCTCTCACACACATACACAGAGAGAAACACACATACACACACATACTCATACACAGACAGTCATACACACACATATATATGCACATACAAACATACACACACATATATACTCACACATACAAACATACACACACATATATATACTCATATGCACATACAGACATACACACAAGTAGATACTCACACACACGTGCATACACACACACACACACACACACACACACACACACACTCACACACATACACCTCACCATGAACATGCACCTTGTTCTCCATCGTTGTTGGAAAGATTAGAGACTATTTTCAGATGAATTGAGCCAGAAACTATTTGTTTCAACTGTCATTTTTGGATGAGTATCCTGGATATATATAAAAGCAATTATTTATCCTACAGGCAGAACAAACACATAACCCAGGTCTCCTGACTTCCAGCTAAGGTTTCTTTTTTCTAAACCTCATTCAGATACAATGTCACAGGAAAGGTAAGAATCAAAGACAAATAAGAGTGAGAATAGATTCCCAGTTTTCTACAATTTGAGATTTCAGCAGTAAAATTCTTGGGTAAATTCACAATGAAAGTTTTAATTTTACTCAGCCTTCTTACCTGCCCAGATCTTAGAGTGTTAAGCTAAGTGTCTATAGGTTACACAGCCTAGAAACCAAGCATTTGACCGAATGTCTGTGGCCTAGAAAGGAAGCAATCTGAATGAACATCTGTGGCACCAGGTGTGGGACGTAGGTCGCGCTCCAGTCTCCGATAATTCTTACCCCACACTTCCTGGCTTATTATGCTCTATATTACTGGCATTCCTGAGGACAGCTAGAGGCCTGAACTGAACTTGTAGTCTTTTGGACAAAGGCTCTGAAATCCTGTCTGGTTTTCCCAAGAACCCCTTTTTCTATGTCACAGGAGCTGCCAGTCACTACCACACAGCCAATGTGTCTATTAGGAATCTTCTGATAAACTTAACACTCTGAATCACAGCCTGCTACACACACACACACACACACACACACACACACACACAAAAGGGGTAGGGGAGACCTCAACCTTGAGGACTTTGCTGAATACTGTCTAGTATCTGTCCATTTAAAATCCATCTTTTCTAGTCTCCTGTTGGCAAATTGACTTGGATTCAAATCTTGAACTGCAGTGTTGGCTTAAATTTAGGTAAACACCCTACTCCATCCACCACTATGTAACCATCCTTCATAACCCCCATTAAGTCCACCCCATCAAACCTGTATAATTAGTTTTGCTTACAAGCGACTCTTTGTGTTTATAGGTTGACAAATATCTTTTAAAAAAAGTTTCTGAGCGAAATATTGATCACTAGTAAACTTAGAAAACAAAAGCTAGATTGTTATTTATTTATTTATTTCATGGACTTCTATTAGCACATACTTATGAATAAATGAACTACAATTACCTTTTACAATACAGGTCGATGTCCCAGACCTTACTTTGTACTGAAAAAACCAGACTGAAAATAATTTCTCTTTTCTGGCCCCACTTCTATAAAACTCAGCCCACTGTGTTAGTGTCTATGGCAGTCACAGTGAGTCAGTCCTTGCAGGAGTCCCTCAGGCTGTGTGGGTGTTGATGGGGGAGGAGGGCTCTTTGCTGTTTCCCTTCTTTGAAGAAGTTGGAAGGCGGAAAGGCGATAAGGTCAGGTAGACCAGTGGAGTGTACCCACTGGAAGTTACAGCTGTTGTAGAATGCAGTCCTCTGAGCAAGACCGCTGTCCTCTTTACTGGACTTCTCCTTCCACAGAGAAGTAGGGAGTGGGAAGGCCCTGGGCTGTCACCTGAGAGCGTCACTGTCCCTGGCATGTCCTGTATGATATGTCATTCTGCCCAAGTTTCCTCTCTGGAGGTGCAAGAGTATAAAGGCTTGGAAAGGTTTACCCAAGGGCAGAGTTTATTTTATGAGGCTATGGGGGAGCCATCATGTTTGCTGGGTGAAATGCACTATTTTGGGGATCCCCCCACTCCTGTCTACAGCTCCTCACCCATGCTCTTTCGATAAGCCCCTTAAACACAGTTTCGGAATTAGGGCCTTATAAAGAGAGGTGAGCATTGTTAAAGTCTCCCCAGGGGAGGAATTCTCATAAAACTCCTGAGCCTGTTTCTTTTTATCCTATCTGTGTACAAATACTGATGCTTCTTTTTGGTGCTCCCCCCCCCCCCTTTTTAACCTGCTAGCTGCCTTCACCTCCATGGAGAATTATGTGAGGAATAAAAGATGTCGAAGCTCCTGAAAGTCTTCTGGATTCTTTCCTTGTCTCAAAAGAATAATCTGAGATTCTGAGGCACTGAGTTTTCAGAACACCAAAATAACAAATGGAATTCATCATTGGGATGCTGGCCGCCTGTTAAGGAAGCAGAAGGAAGGGGTTAGGGTATGGCCCGGGGGGATTCCAGGGCCAGCCGTCCTCTGTTGTAAAAAGTCAGGGAACTTCTAAACATTAATAGTAAGTGCCACAACAATAGCTCAGAATTGCAACAGTGTAACTTTTGCATGTGATCAAATCTCTTTGCATTTCTACAGATAGCCTATTTGTTTTAGTTTAGTAGTGAATTAAGCCAGAGAAGAGAATTTTGAAATATATTGCATGTACCTATTCCCTAAATCATTCAATCGAATAGATCAAATTTTAATGAGTTTCAACAATTTCTGAGGGTTCGTCTAAATATCCCTTTTCACATTAAAAAACAAAACAAACAACAACAACAATAAAATAACCAAAAACATTTCATAAAGAAAGAATCATAGTGGTAAAATGTGTACATGAAAACAAATTTCATAATTTTTTCTCCTTTTCAGTTTTTTTTTTTTTTTTTTTTTTGCCAGATGCTCAAAAATTCATGAATACTGGGACTGAGGACAGGGAGAAGTGTCAAGCCTTTGGTCCCCACCAGCCCAAAAAGGCAGGTAAGATCCTGACAGGGTGGAATCCTTGGCACTAAGAACTTTGACTTTTGATGAATTAGTTTAGAAAAATCTGGCCTGTGGAGTTTGTCAGAGCGCCACATCAACAAGGACTCAGCTGTAAGTGAAGTATGGCGTCATGAGAGGATGCTTACCCAACACCAGCTCCTGCTGCCTTGAAAATAGCAAGTGCTCACCTTAAGATGATTGTTAAGATACAGAAAAGTGCAAAATTAGAATGGCTGGGAGTTCCACTGAGGCTGGACTGTGGAAGTTTCTTTAGTTTTGTACTTAATAAAACGCTGTGTGTGTTCTCTATTGAATGTAGTTGGAGTCTACATTTGGCTCCAGAGTTGACTTACTGTTTTCGAACTGGAGATTGGTGATCCATAGGATGAAATGACTAAGCCTCCATGTTTTTGACCCAGACTTTGACCCCTTGGTAGGCTAAATAATCCTTCATTTGCCTCAAGACTCCTTGAGATCACCTGGATTTTCTAATACCTACTGCTTTCTTTATTCAAACTCCCAGGATGGAGTAATCCTACACCTGCCTCCTAAATCTCACAGATTAGTTTTTTTGTTTCACTAAACAAACTCCCCAAATCCTACTTCAATCTAAATGTTTTCCTAAACCCTGCAAGTCACTGTAAATTTTACTGAAGATCTTAAAACTTGCCTTACCATTACATAAAATCAGCCTCCCTTCTGGTATTCGCAGTGTAAACATTCATTGCCTTTATTTCTCTTAGGGTTTCACCTGTGTGCTTTGTAAGTGCTTTGTAAGTGTAAGTCTGCATTGAGAAAGATTGGGGTCTATATCATAAAATGAATATCTGTGCTCTAATTAAACTACTGATCTGAAATAATTGTGATTGTGATGATGTTGTTGATATATGTGTGTGCATGTGTGCATACACACGTGTGCACACCTGTATTTGAATATGCTCAGAACTTCCTTTTAACTCCAGTCATCACTTTTTCCCACAAATACTCTTTATAGCTATAATCTTATAATGTATGCTTGGGTTCTAATGGATCCTGAGACATTTCTTTGATAAACCTAAGGTGTAGTAAACAGAACAGAGTACTAGGTAGAAACCTGGAAGTTTTATTTGGCTTACAAAAAGAAAAACTTCACTTGAGCTATCAGAAATCTGAGGATATTGAGTATTTCATCCTACAATGATGGAATGAAATAACGGCTCATATGATTGTGGCTAAAGCACTTGATAAGAAATGGTTACAGCTGTGGAACAGATTCACTGAATGTCATTATGAAGTATGCTACACTTGGGCTTGTAGACACTAAGGTTCAGTGATTGACGTCAAGAAGTTTATAAGGTTGGAGAACATCATACTAAGTGAGGTAACCCAGTCTCAAAAGATCAATCATGATATGCACTCACTGATAAGTGGATATTAACCTAGAAACTTGGAATACCCAAGAAATAATCCACATATTAAATGATGTCCAAAAAGAACAGAGGAGTGGCCCCTGGTTCTGGAAAGACTCAATGCAACAGTATAGGGGAATACCAGAACAGGGAAGTGGGAAGGAGTAGATAGAGGAACAGGGGGGGGGGGGAGAGGGCTTATGGGACTTGTGGGGAGTGGGGACCCAGAAAAGGGGAAATCATTTGATATGTAAATAAAGAATACATCGAATAAAAAAAAGTTTATAAGGTGTAAGATTTATCTGGAGGAATAGTTAGTCAGTTAGTCTGTATGTCAGTTACACATGAAATATATCCCTAAGATACACTGAATGGTCTCACATTAAATATAAAAAGTCAAAAGTATGTTCTTAAACGAAGATATGCAAATGAATAATGAAGAAAGCTAACTTCACTAGTAGTAAAACAGAATGCAAAGCAAAACAAGATTCCTCCTTTATTTCCCCTTCCTCCCTTCTCATTTACTTTATGTTTTAACCTAATCCTGTCCTTTGTGATGCTAAATTGTAAAAGGTTTGAAAGTAGCCAGTACTGCCAAGAGTGTGGTCAAGCCAACACTCAAAATATTGTAGGTGGGTGACTGAAACAGTTCAGGAAAGTAAACTGGAAATATCTTTAATAAAGTAAAAAAAAATTTCAAAATAATCACTAACTTTGTCCTACTCCTGAGGTCTGAAGAAACAGAAGGATATGTGCAAAAGGCACATAGATGTTTATTTTATGGACCACCATCATGGCCTTTTGTGAATGGGAGCATGTCACATGTGTGCCAATAGGGAAATATCTAAATATGTTGTGACAGTGGGATTCTATGTAGTATTGGGAAGTATTAGCTGCATCCCTGTGTAGTTTCATGTCAAAAAGTTAAAGAATAAATTGAAATAAATAATTAGACTCATGCTTATGTATTGTAAAACATACTTCATATATTGTGGAATGTCAGATAGTGGTGCAGGAGCAGCATAATGGGGAAATGTTCAGGGAGGCTGCGAGAGACCCCAAACGACTTCATAAATGCACAGTCAAGGAGACATTATTGGAACTTTTAATGTATATCTAAGCTGTACTGGACCCCAGGGAAACACAGATATGTGAGATGGAGTCACTGACCTCCCAAAGGATTGCAATCATCTTGGATAGAAGCAAGCCCGTAGGAAGCAGTTCGAACAAGGCAGACGAGTACAAAGTTGCTTGATGAGTTATACGGGATGCGTTCCAGAGATCAGGCTGGGAATTGATCTTGAATAGAAGCATGCAGTGGGCAGCTCATGGACAGAGAGGACTTGGATTGTGTCCTGGGGGATTTTCTAGTTTTGTCCTCACTTTCTTTCTTCACTCCAGGCCTCCAATGACATGTACCTGAGCTGTTTGTTCTTGGTTAGTTTATTTCTATAGTTCATGTTTGCTTAGTATTTTGTATCCTGAGTAACTTAACCCTCAAGAGTACTTTTGAGTAAGACCATAGGAATAGCATCAGATAGACATTAGATAAAGCTCAGTCTGTCTCCATCTTTATGAACAGGGATAAGCATGGTCAGTCTCTAAAAACAATCCTCTTGACTTATGTCAATGGGTGGGAATCCGGAAGCATTCCCTGTGGCTTATTTAATTCTTTGTTCTTAGAATGAGCGAGGGTGACCGAAGAGCTGGAGTTTTCTTATTTGACACTGAGTATCACCATTACACAGATCCAGCCCCAAGAGGGCTACGGTGGGAGGGGGTCATCTTCAAGTGCACCTGGACCTTGCACAGACCTGCATTGGTATTAACCCCATCAGTGGTTACATCCATTTATTCAGTGCACACTCACAAATGCAATGATGCAGTTTCAAACTTAATTAAAAATAGAAAGCAACCTAAACTGTGCTAGCATTTCCCCTGACTTCAGCATGATCTACCACTTTGACAAAATTTCATAAATCTCCCGCAATAGAAAATTCTACAGCACAAAACCATTTTATGCAGCAATATAGGTACTTAAAATATTCAGCAACTTTCATCATGTTTTGCCTCTTGGTACATGAGATTTTTATGTATTTAATAGTTACATATGTTATATATTTTAAACAGTATTTTTTTCCTAATGGTCCCCAACAGTACATTTTTCTGAAATTCTAACATCTGTGTTTTGTTCTTGCAGTTTAGAATGATAATCTTAAATTGAGCACATCTAGCCACGGAAGGCAGGTTGATGGGAATTTGGTGAAGGTGGCTGGATCTAGTGTTGAAGGCATCAGAAGTCCTCATATCTTGGTGACAGAAGTGCTTCTTTCTTTGTGTGTGTGTGTGTGTGTGTGTGTGTGTGTTGCGGAGGGGGTCCTGTTAGGCATCAGAGGTTCCTGCTCTGACCAGGCTTGCAGCAGGTACACAGAAATGCAGAGCGAGAAACTGTGGGGGTCATTTGTTATTTATGAACTTGTTGTGCCACATCATGTAAAATTAACAACTTTAATGGGTTCCTGCCTCAGTTGCTTGAAGGACTGCATTTCACCAGCCAAGACCACCCATGGGTTTCCAGAAATGTGGCTGAGTTTGCTCTGTGTTACTAGCTTGGGGGTGGGGTGGTCTACATGTCACCATAATCCTTGCACTCAGCAGATGAGAAAAAGGTCTGTCCCCTGTGAGAGGCTGGTCAGGAAGTGGAGTCTACGGGGCATTTGTGGTTGAAGAGATGAGCGATTACTTGGGAGAGAAAGTTCCTTTCTCTACCTGGCTAATGAAGAGATTTACTCCAACATTCATTCATTATAAATTGGGGGGATGGCTTCTCCCATGTGCCAGTGTCCAGAGGGTCTCCTTCCTGTATGAGTTCATAAATAATCAACGTTTACAATGAAAAGGTTTTGTAAGCATTAGCTTTTCCTGTCATAAAAATTCCCTCATGCTTCTGAGGAAAGACCAATATAATTTGCAGACAAAGATTCTGGAGCCAAAATGGATGTTTTTGGGAATGCAGGAGAAGAGTTTCTCCTTTTATACACCATTGGACTTGCTTTCATGCTAAAACATCATCCAAACAATAGTGATCATCTAGTAAATAGAAAAAAATGATAAGTTAGTCAACAAACATGTATAAGCTCACTGGGTACTAAGTATTTTTTAATAGATATACTACAGGCTCCAGCAGAATTCATGGTTTTAATAGAAGAGAGAAGTAAGTGACAGGTCATTGAAACCCAGCTTAAAGTGTTAGAGTAGAGGTCATAGCTGAGTGCTAACGAGGTCCTGGGAAGGAAGAATGAAGACTTATGGAGGACACTGGGACAGGCTGCTTAGAGGAGGCGGGGGAGCTTAAAGAATGAGCCAACACCTCAGAAGAAGGAAGGTTGTAGTAGTTTCCACTCAGCAAGCTGAGGACAGGTGAGCAGTAGCACACATCTGGATACCTTCCAGGTTCTACCTGCTGTGCCAAGTGCTGGGCACCGTGTTGTGCTTTGGCTATGGTATCTAATTTTCAGTTCTTGCAACAGAAGACCATAATTTTTTTTTCTTACCTGGGAAAGAATAGAGGAGGCACCAATTACTGACTAACCTACCAGATTTTGGAATCTGAAGGTTGATCTACTCCTTTTTCATGCCCTCGTTTTGACCCTGAGACATCCTTGGATACCTGTTCCAGAGCATTGAGAAAGCCTGGCTTGATGAGGAGGAAGAGTGCAGGAGAGAGACGCTGTAACCAGACCAGGATGAGTGCTGACTTCTGTGAGAGGTGTGAACTTTCTATATTCTGTAGGCAATGGGGAGCCACTCATCAGAAAACTTTTGGTAGTGGGCTGGTTGGGACAGAAATGTAGAGAGGGGAAGGGAGGGTGTTTATGTTTGTGTTTGTTTTGTTTTAGAAATATATCTAAGAAGAAACAGGGGCAGATGAACTTCTGAAGAGGCTAGTAATACCACCGGGTGAAATGACTATTGTAGGACTTATTATCTTTAGAGGCACACAGACCTGAAAGTTGTGCCACTGTGGTGTCTTTGGTGACTTACTGAATACCACATCTGCCCTCACAGAGTAAAAGTATATTCAGCAGATAACTGAGGGCTGATAAGACATTCCATGCAAAGCATTTGCCTTTGTTCCTGGTCACTGTGCTTTTCTAAAGACTGACAGCCATTGGCCTATGACCAACGTCCAGGTAAGTTGTTGTAGCAGGCTGTTCGAAGCGTGTCAAGGGTCCCTGGTCAGTATGCCCTGGCCATTCATTGATAGACTCACAATGGGTTGGCCTGTAGGATGAAAGGGGAGGAGAGAGCAGCAGAGATGTAAAACATCTTCCCAAAGGAACCACTGCATCCAGAAATGGTGGAATGAAGTCTAAAGCAGGGTGGGGAAGAGGAAACCAAAAAACACTGAGGTACTCCAGGTGAACATAGGTAGCATACAGACACATGTTTATGTTGTGATGATTTTACACCCATTTCAGTTAATAGCAATGGTTAATTTTTGCTTCCTTCTGTTCTTTGTGATGACTATGGTAAATGTTCTTTATAAATATTGAACATATAATTAAGTAAAGCAAAATTTGCAACCATGGTCTGGATTTGGGGACATAGGACACACAGACACTTCACTAGGTGCTTGACTCTGCCCCAGGCACCTGAAATTGTGTCTGACAGAACTGAGGGAAGGGTTCCTTTGCTTCATTAAACTGTATGCTTTATTGAGGTTATAGATGTGCTAGAGTTTTAACATTAAGCCTAATGTGCTGGTGTCATTTAGGGGTCACTGCCAAGGGAGATTTTCACTTCTTACACTGTTTAGTGGGTTCCCTGAGTTTATATGATATTCTATATAGTACTCCATTTGGTGTCATCTTAGAGTTACACAGACCTAGCTCAGAATCCTAATGTCCTCTTAATAGTCACATGATCTTGGAAGATTCATTTCCCTGCCCTGGTATTTAGCATCCTCATTGGCAAAGTAGCTTTTGATAATCAAGGTACATTCACCCCACAGAACAATCATGGGCACAAATAAAATGATAAGAAAAACAGATAATAATTCAAATGATAAAAATTCATATTCATGCTGGTTTGGTTTTGCCAACTTGACAGGAGGTAGTGTCATCTTGGAGAGGGCACATCCGTTGAGGAATTGCCTACATCAGTTTGGCCTATAGGCAAGTCCCTGGATCATTTTTTTTATTAATGACTGATGTGGGAGATTCCAGCCCACTGTCTGCAGGTGAAAAGTGGCTGCGTAGCCAGGGTTCCTTCATGGTCTCTGCTTTAATATTTGGTTTTAGGCTCTTACCCTGGCGTCTCTCAGTGGTGGATTATAAACTGTTAAGTGGAGATAAAGCCTTTCCTCCCCAAGTTGCTTTTGGTCATGATATTTTTCATAGCACTAGAAGCCAAGCTAGGACAATATCATAACCTATGGTGTCTCGAGGTTGTGCATTTAGTAAGTATAGTACTGAGTTTATGCACTTGGAGGGACTAGTTAGTAATTCTCTTGCCCAACACAAGGCCTGGCACTTGCTAAGTGAATAGATAAGTCTTGGACAGGAAGGAGTGAATTGTAGGCAGTTTAAGCTTTCTAACTTAGGTTTACTGAGTTGATAGCAAATGGCCACTCTCATGAAGAGGGTAGGAGGCAGTCAACCAGCACATCAGCTGAGATCACTCTTGCTTTATTGCATTGGCAGGAGGATTTTAGGTAAAAGCCAACTAATGAATGAAGTGAAAACAACTAAGTGAGTTCAGGCTGTGTAGGCGGTGAGCATAGCAGGCTTCATACTGTCCCAGATCCAGAGTGTGGGACACTGGGTTACTTATTCTAGGAAGAATGCAGTGTTCCCCTCCTCAGCCTCAGAGCTAGCAGCAGCAGCAGTAGAAGCAGGAGGTCTCCATTGTCTCCCCACCTCAGGCTCCAGTGTCTCTATCCCTTTTGGGAAAGTTTTACTTTAGAGAAAGTGAATTGTAAATTCCTTCCCTGCTCTTTTAAGATGCAAAAAATGTGGTATATATATACACAATGCAGTACTATTCAGACATTAGAAACAATGAATTCATGAAATTCTTTGACAAGTGGATGGAGTTGGAGAACATCATACTAAGTGAGGTAACCCAGTCTCAAAGGATCAATTATGGTATGCACTCACTAATTAGTGGATATTAGCCTAGAAAACTGGAATACCCAAAACATAATCCACACATCAAATGAGGTACAAGAAGAACGGAGGAGTGGCCCCTGGTTCTGGAAAGACTCAGTGTAACAGTATAGGGCAAAACCAGAACAGGGAAGTGGGAAGGGGTGGATGGGAGAACAGGGGGAGAGAAGGGGGCTTATGTGACTTTTGTGGAGTGGGTGGCCAGAAAAGGGGAAATCATTTGAAATGTAAATAAAATATATCAAATAAAAAATTAAATAAAATTTAGAAACTCAAAAAAAAAGATGCAAATTTGCTTCCACTTGAAACTGTTAGTACCTAAAAGCAATCTCTCTGAAGTGTAACCAAGGAAGGGGTTAGCACCTCTATCCTCCTCATCCCCATCCTCTTTTTGAGGAACCCAATTTAGAAAAGTAGTGTAATCTCTTTGCCAAACTTTACTGGCTAGGAACTCTAGGTTGCCACTCAGCCAGGTGAAGGTTATAAATCCATGTCCTTTGATTCAGTTGGATTGAGTTTATTTAATCTTTCCTCTATTGCTACCATCTTGAATAGCCCTCCTGACCACTTTCAGAGAATGGCGTACTTTTCTCTACAGCTCTGTAAGAAGGAGAGCCACTGTCTAGATTCTTGACTGCTACTAAAGTGGGCCAGACATTCATCACACTTTGCTTCCATGACTGTGTTTGCCATTAGCTCTGTATTAAAGATGCTTCTTCTGTTCTGTACATGGCAAACACAGCCTGTCTTCCTGTGGGACTCTGCCCATCTCACAGAGCAGGGTTAGGGCTGCCTTTTTAGTGCCCTTTGCCCACACATTGCATGTCCTCTCAACATGAACTCCTAAGATGTTCATTGCTTCCCTTTCGTCATCTGTGTCATCTGTATCTTTACATGAATTGCGGAGCTTCTGCCTGATTCACTCTGTATATTCCCCATAGATTTATTGGCTAAAGATGTATGTGACCTTACTGGAGGACAGTCCCTCCTTTAACGGCTCTGTGCCGTGTCCTCCTCACTGGGATGCTGGTACAGTCCCTTCCTTATGATTCCATAAGACCCTGTAAGAAGCACCAGATCCTACCAGTGAACCTATGCTAACTGTATATTACCACTCTGTTTACTTTCAGGATTGTAACTATGACAGCAGAAGTCATATCTTATTGATCTTTTGATTCTTAGAAATGTGTGTAGTCTCTGCTTCAATGTTAGACTTAACTAAATTAAAAACCATGTATACAAATATATACTTTCTTTATGAGTATGAAAAATTTGCTAGCATGTATGTGTATGTATATGTACCATGTACATGCCTGATGTCTGTGGAGGACAAAAGGGCACTGATCCCTTGAAACTTGAATTACAGATAGTTGTGAACCATCATGTGTGTGCTGGGTATGAAACTTGGATCCTCTAAAGGAGTAGGGAAAGCTCTTAACATCCAAGACAGCTCTCTAGTGCCTGTATTAATATTTTAGTTCAACAATATATTTGCATATGTTAAGTCCTTAGTATATTTTAGGTAGTTAATTATCGAGTATGCATATATTAGATTTTTTTTCACAATTTAAGAACCTATATATATATATTTTTTTTTTATAAAACTAGAAGAAAATAAATACCCATATTCCTATCTTTTCTTCTTAATTTAGCAGTTTCTTGAAGTACTTTCTCAGATGAATTTTAGAGTAGTTTTTTTGTGTGCCTTTCTACCAAAATTTTTACTTGGACTAGACATGCATTATATCAAAAGCAGATTTGGGATGAGCTATCTTGTGTATTGTGATGAACTCTCTGTTAGATACCTGGTCGCTCCCGCCAGTGATGAAAGCCTTTTCTTGGTTCTGTAAAAGCCTTGGCAGTTTTTTTCCTAGGAATCCTGAGATTCCTAGGTATGCTGCTTTTCAGTCCCCAGTTGGGTTAAAATGTGGCAGTCTCGGCTGTTCAGGCTGTCCTTACCACTTTTGTACTGCCATGCACTCATGTGTATGTCTTTTAGTCTCTGGTTTACCATGGAAGAGAGGGCCACCCAAAGAGCAGCAGAGCTGCAGTGGTCTGTGGTCTGGGGCTCTTCTTCCGACATCTACCTGTTTGCTGTAGTCAGAGAATTTGTTTTAAATTGTATTGCTGTGATGTTGGTGTTCTCACAAGCAAGAAAGGGGTCTATGATGGAAAGATTATATGGGATGAAGAATAACTCATATCTCTCTTTACAGGATTGGAACAGTATTGGGAAAAGAATAAGAAGGAGAATTAGTCCAGAAGTTTGAGAATTGACTCAGATTTTGTTCCTTTCTCTAAAACATTTTTTGCAATAAGTAAACCTGATTTTTTGAAGCATTCTTAAGTAAAGATTTACCTTACCAAAAGTATTCATTTTCAAGGCTGGGTATAGTAGCATGCCAAATTTCACTTTCTTCAAAGATCTTAAAAGATTATAATATGAGAGCATGATGATTTTCTGATGAAACTACTGAACCAAGGCCAAACTTCCATTTCACGAGCAAATGAATAGGCAATGTTCTAAGTCAGGTAAACTTGGTGGCATCTTGTGACAAAGCAATGGTTAATCAATGCCTTCTACTTCTGTTTGGTCTCTTTCTATACCCTGTGAAGGCAACATGCTATTGTCACAGTCATTCAGAAGCTTCCTAAATAGTGGAATGAATAAACAAATAAATGAATGAATGAAGTAATCTTATATTTTTTCTCATTTACATTTCGGTTTTTGAAATGTCCATCTTTCTACTTTGGATGTTGTTTGCTCCTGTACTGGTGATGTAGGCTATTATTCTAGCAACAGCAGCTGTGCTGAATTTTGGTTGGTTGATCATGCATTTCATTAGAGGATAGGCAATTTGAGGGCCAGTACCAATGAGTCATTAATTACCCTTGTATGTTTAGTGTTTTCATATTTTTGTTTCCAAAAATAAATACTTAGGGATGTTTAGAAATCTTGTTTTCATCTTTAGAAGCAGTATGGTCGGCAGACTTAAAGGTTATGGTGACTTTAAGCCCTGGATGCTATCTATACCTGTACCTGTACCTATATCATCTGCCCAGCATCATTTCAGCAATCAGTTTAGAATCCAGGGCTAGAATGAGGCAGAGTAAATGTGTGAGCAGAGCTCAGGTTATAAATATCCACCAACTTTTTGCTTTAGCAACCGAGAAACAGCTCTCTTCAGCAACCAGAAAAACCTACAGGAAATAATTTGAAATCACAAAATATTCTAGTTTTCCAAGGTAAAACAAGAGTGATAATTGAATTGGTAGATATTGCACTGTAACAGACTGCATGAGTCCACAAACCCTGCATAGAGGAATACAGAAGCGAGGGCTGCTGTGGGCTACTACAGACAGAGTTGTTAATCTTTTCCTTTCTTTTTAATCAAAACTGAAAATAGTTTCCTTTTGCAAATGCCAATTTTATTTTCTTATAAAGAATTTTAGATGATTTAGGAGTTTGCATCTTAGTATTTGTTTCAAACATTTTGAAAGTGTTTATTTAACAAACTTGTGTGTTCAACAATAGTTCACACAGAACAAATCATTAAAGATCACCTCTCATGCAAATGGAATATTTACACTGAGATCTGATTTGACAACACTAAGCCCCGTATTCTTAAACAACTAAAACATATTTGTCAGTTAGTTTTAATGTACTCTTTTTCCCACTTGAATTCACCATGATTAAAAGTTCAGAGCTTTGGTTACGTTATATAATTTGAGAAATAACCAACAAGGTCCCTAGTGATTAAATATTCAAGTTTGCAATTATTTTGTAACTTTTGTTCTGCTCTTCGCTCACTCTAAAAATTATCATAAAATTTTGAAAGATGTCCTCAGTGTAGAATATGTCCATAAAATATTAAATATTCAATTTTCCTCTATCATGGCTTGAAAAATTCATAATTACATGATGATCCACATAATAACTCATTCTGAAAAGTCATATGTGGCGCTCCCTCTGTGACTGAGTTAATAATTTACTGCTGTGTGGGATTTTCACTCTGCACTGTTAGTCTTGGGAACATTTATTAAGCAAATGTTCATTTGCAAAGATCAGGATGTGAATGAAGAGGGTAAGAATTTAATGAGGAGTGACAGACAGGTGAACTGGTTCCATATAGAACTTCAGTACAAGGGAGAGCAGAGAGCTTCATCTTCTGTTGCCTCGATAGACAACTGGAATGAAATATAGGGGACAGAGGGCAGGGGGGAGATGATGCTCTCCTGCAGGGCCAGCAGAGGGATAAATCAAAGAGAGGGGGGGATACAATTCAGGCTATTTGAAAGGATGCCAGAGAAAGTGCTGCTTCGAGCTTGTAGAGCAGGAAATATGGGGGCTTTTTATTTTAAAGTCACCAAATGCTGCTAAAGAGAATAGCTTCCAGTTTCTTCTTTTGTTATTATATATCTTCACTGACAATAATAAACCTAAGCCTGTGACTGAATATTAACCAGAGAGAGAAAGGTTTTCAATGAAACTGGGTACAAAGGAGGCTCAGATGTTAACAGACAGTGAGACTGCTATGCATCATGTAAGAGTAAACCTTAGGAAGAAGAAATCACTTCTGGATCATTTTGGGTCCCATCTATGGAGATGTTTGCAATGTGAGCGAGGCAATTCTGATCTGTTGAGTAAGAAATTATTTCACATTAGTAACCTGTGTTGTCACATGTCCATTTTATTTTGGATAAATCTGTTTTGCTTTATTTTGTTTGGGACATGGTCTCCTGATGTAGTGCAGATGCACCCTTATCCTTTGCTTTTGGAATGCTGGGATTGCAGACTTTAACAACCATTACTGGCTTACCCAGATTGTAGAGCAGAGGTGATGGGTAACCAGGAGGAGTCTTCATGTGTGAGCTCCAGGTAATGCTGTCCTTTGACTTGATTCTAATATTAGCTTTTGACTGGCACGTGTTAAGACTTGGTAATATGGATAGCTAGCTCCTGAGTCATCTTAAGTTACTTTTGGAATATAGTGAGGTTAAATAAATGCACAAACAAACAAACAAACACAAAATGGAATTCCAGGAGAAGGTACCATACTGCAAGTGGTACAGAGTCTAAATTAGGACTTGTCCTTGAAGAAGCCTACACTTCATCAGTGATCCATTTGCCTATAACTCCTTACAACAAAGTCATCAACCTAAGGAGCTCAATTTTCATGATTGGGAAAAAATTATGACCAACTTCTTCATAATAATTCAATTTCCTCACCAAAAATATTAGCTACCAAGGTCTAAAGGAGGTCATTTTCAAATGCCAGGCATAAATAGGGTGATCATTGGTATACCCCAAGTAATTCTTCTGACTATAAATTTTGAAACAAGGCAAAAATTTAAGCCAAGTTATATCCTTGTTAAAAGGTAGTTATGACAATAGCATTAACAGTAGCTGTTCATTCAACAGTTTTCTTCAGTTATCAGATATCATCTTCAATATGTGTGCTTGGATGGTAATGCCAGAAGCATAAATATTTATATATAAAATGTACATACAGACCATTAAAAGTTGCCAACAATACGAAAATATAAATTTTGTAAATGCAATGATAATATTTTGTAGGGTATGTAAACTGGAGACTCCACAGAGTTGCTCAAAAAATTATTTGGTTAAAGGGTAAATACACCTTGTACATCATAATGAAAGTCTTATAGGTAGGGGTGGAGATTAACACTTCAGGCTGTCTACAGAATATTAATAAAATTCAATATATTTTCTAAAAGGTATAATTTATATTTTGTGGAAATGAGACCCTTTTCTAATAAAATTCTTCTGTCCTTCATTCTGTTCATATAATTTTGCTATAAATCATCCTGTAGGAATTTTTTCTCCTAAATATTCATCTCAGGGAGAGCCTATTTAAATAAGCCCTCTTAGCAAGATCTTTCAGAATTAAAATTACACCACAAGCAATACTTCATCCAATATGTTTCTGTCTATAGAATTTTCTTATGCCTAAAATAATATTTTTTTTGGAATTACATTATATGAAGGTGGTGGATTTGTAGTGACTTGGAAGGAAAGATGCAGTGCATTCAAGATAATCTAATTATCTTTGTCTTTTTAATTGCCCTGTCCCTGAGTCCACACCACGCTGCTGCTTTCTGCTCCCATCTACATATATAGTGTGCAAAACCTAAGGGCATGATTCTCTGCTTCTCCACAAAGAATGAGAAGGAAGGAAAAGGCTGCAGGATATACTAGGTTTCCTTGGTTTCCAGTAAACTACGACATTATGCTCTCTCATGCTCATTTGAAGCTAATTTTACTCCACTGCCTGGTTGCCATTAGAGAAAATGCTTTTATTTTGCTCCTAATATGAATATAATAAGTAGCATGAACTCATAGGATTTGAAATATAGTACGGAAATGTAGACAGGCATCCACACATGTATGTATGCATTTGAATGTATGTGCACATGTATGTATATACATCATGTTGATGTGAGATCTATTGTACCGGGATGATTCTATAGGTCACACTGATGCTAAAGAGTTCAGAGAGGTATTTTAATGTTGATATTAGCAAGGCTCTAGAAACCTGTATACTCTGATTAATCCATTTTGCTCTCCCTTCCTTCCTTCCTTCCTCCCTCCCTCCCTTTCCTCCCTCCCTCCCTCCCTCCCTTCCTTTCTCTCTCTCTCTCTCTCTCTCTCTCTCTCTCTCTCTCTCTTTCTTTCTTTCTTTCTTTCTCTCTTTCTCTCTAGTGAGACAAGGTCTTACTACATAGTGGCCTGGCCCTTCCTTTAAAGTTCAAGCAGCTCTCACATCTGTGGTCCTTCTGTCTCAGCCTTGCCAGGCCTGGGATGCCCTGCCACTCGAGGCCTCAGGAAACCATTTCACATTCACTATTCTATGAAATAGGTGGACCAGGCATAAATTATTTCGCCTTTCCATGTAAACTGGAGGTCAGTCAGATTTAGTGCCTTATCATGACTGTAGATCATATGACTGTTTTCTGATGTCTGTAGGATTTTTCCATGACTGCAGAATGACATGGCCTGTAGTTAACTCTGTTTACCAACTTCATCCTCCTGCATGCTTGTGGGATCCTTATACCACCTCAGCATCTACAGGATCAAACTGAAACTTATACCTAATGTGTACATTTTAGATAAGGAGGGAGGGCCCAGTGGTTAGGACAGCTTACTATTCTACCAGAGGACTGGGATTCGGATTCCAGCACCCACATCAGATAGTTCACAAACACTTCTAATTCCAGTGCCAAGACATCCAGTGCCCATCTGATTTCCATGTGAACCTATGCGTACACATGTGCATGGAAACACACATACATAAAATAAAATAAAAATTTAAAATCTTGTTGTGGGATATCTGTGGGAGATGTGGAAGATGTTTTCTGGGTACAATGAATCCAGCAAGTAAAGAAAGATGAATAAGGTTTGTTTAGTCTTTAGTGCTGTGAAGTGATTCTAAGGAAGGACCAAAGAAGCCCAAAGGCAAGAAAGGACACAGTGAGTCCAGCGACTCTCAGACCTGGGCTAAATGAGGAACTGAATATAGAGCAGAGGCTGAAGAAGCAAGCCAGGCCAGGTCATGAACTTTTTGAGTCATGCAAAATAGGTTGAATTACATCATAGGCCATAGGGGAGATGAAAAGGTTTCAGTAGAGAGTCACATGCAATTTCTGCTTTAGTAGTAGATCAAAGCGTTGGCCCAGGGAGGAAGAAGCAGGTGGTGTGGTGGCAGGTCAACCAGTTATTCCAAATTGCTAAGAGAAAGGAGGACATTGAGAAGAGGACCAAGTTTTGTTTGTTTGTTTTTGTTTGTTTGTTTTTTATTTGTTACCCCTGGAGTATGAATGACAGTAGTTCCTTCTAACACCGTGGCCAAATTCACCATATTATTCTTCTGTCTTGCGGGGCATTAGGAATGTTTCAGAAGGACAGCACAGCTGAGAATGTAAGCAAGTTTATTAATTCAGAAAAGAAACTGAGCCAGCGTCCTACAGGTGTGGCTAATTAGTGGCTTGAGGACTAAGTCCAGGAATATGTCTCCATCTCTGTTTTACCACCGTCAGTGTTACCTGGCTCACTAGTCCAGGTCCCCTCATGGCGTGTTACTTATGCTCTTGCGTCTGCTCTTCCACTCTTTGTGAGGCGGGCCAGCAGGGCTGGGCTGTCTGTAAAGGAAGTTCACGCTGGTGGAGGAAGTAGGAGATGACATCATCTTTTTGGTTTCAGCAGAATGTGAAGAGAGAAGAAAGTGTGACATCCATCATCCTGTTTTCCCACCCTGGGTTTGGTTTAGGGAAGTGTCTTTGGGTGTCAGCGAGCACCAAGGGCTCAGTGACCACATTCCACTGCCCCATTTGGAATTCTGGCAGGACACTGAGCTCTAGAGCCTCACTTTGAAGGAACAAAAGGGTGGTCAGACAGAACAAGCACTGCGCTGGTACCCTCGAGGATTTCTCTATCTCTGTATAGCGTAGAATTCTCATGGACACATAACTGATCTGTTTTGGAGACAACAGTAGAGACTTGAGGGACACATGAACTAAACTTGCTATATAATGAATACTGTCGAGATTCTGATTCCCCAGGAGCCCAGGGAATAACAGAAAGTTCTCCACCTGCAGCATTTGCAGGTGACAGGACTTCTCAGAGACGGTGGAGTGAGCATGCGTGAGTCATGAGCAGGCACTCCGGTTAGGTTGAAGAGGAACATATTAGATAGGTTGCTCTCCACCCTCCCTCAGGTCCACACACTCTTCCTCCTTGTATATTGAAGCTAGATTTGGGGTAGAAGCAAGGCAAGCTTTTTCTGAGAACTGAACCAACCAAGAAGAAATGTAAGTTCACATTTCTATGTCCCGAATGCCTGTCTCCCTTCAACATTTGTATGCAGAATCCCTAACTTCTAAATAAAAAAGACAAATAGTTGGAGTATTTTGGAAGTCACTCAATCACAGGACAAACTACAGAACAAATAATAATGAAACTAGTTTTGTTATTATTTTTAGCGGTGACTTTGCTGTTCTTTCTTTATATCCAGGTTCTAATGAAAAGGCAGCCATCCAGGAACTAGGAACCTGGCCTCAGCAGATACCAGACCAACCAGCACCTTGATCTTGGGATCAGAACTGTGAAGAATAAACTTGATTATAAGCCATTCAGTCTATGGTTATTTTGTTTTAGCCCCAGAACAGACTAAGAACTGATCTCCAAATGTACATTGTTTGTGCTCTATAATGCCCCCCCCCCAGATGGTAGGTTTTCATAAATATTTCTTTCTCATTCATGTCTCAGATCTAGTACAAGCCAACGTGTAAGACATAAACATTTCCAACATGTCTTCTCAGGTGCATAGCATATCTGCACAATCCCTCCCATTACCTTATACGAGAATGGTTTTTATTACTGTCCATAAATCTCTACTTATGACTATTGTACCTGATAAGCTAAGCAAGTGGAAATGTTTATGCTCAGGAAGTCTTACCTCATCAACATTTTTTTAAGGACAACCCCTCTACTTTCCACAATCTATACTCAAATAAATAGTAGGCACAAGAATTATATTAAACAGCAGTGAAGGACACAGAAGAACAAGAGATCCGAGGTCTTTAGGGAATTGCACCTAGAGCAGTAAGTCCTAACCTAAGTGACAACACAGGCCAGCTGACTTTGAATGTGTAAGGAGTTGTGTTGATAAAATCAGATGTCATAAAATCGCCTTGAAGTTTAAAAGGTTTTGTGGAGATGTCAGCAACCCCCCATTTTATTGTATTCTCTAGTTCTGGGGGCTTAGGCAAAGCCAGGGGGTTCCACAGCATCAAAGGATTGAGCACTTGCACCCCCACCGTGTGGCGTGAGGAATGCTGGGCCAGCGTGTGTCTCTCCTATTGCTTTCTTTTTCATTGTTTATTTATTTTGGGAGCCCCCCCCCCCATGTGTGTGTGTGTGTGTGTCTATCTGTCTCTGTGTCTCTGTCTCTGTGTCTGTCTCTCTGTCTGTGTCTGTCTGTCGGGGTGTGTCTGTCTGTCTGTCTGTCTGTCTCTCTCTCTCTCTCTCTGTCCTCTATGTATCTGTACTCATCTATGGTCGTCCATGCAGGTATGTGTGAGGAACCATCTTCTTTGTCCTCTTTGGGACAGGAAAATATTTCCTTAAAGTACAATGACAAATCCAAAAGACAAGGGAACAGACAAGGGGAAGGCAGGTTATCACTGTTGTCCACCCCTAAAGTGTCTTTTTTAGCTTCCTGAACCCACGCAAGGTACGTATTAGCCAAACAGGACATTTAAGCAAAAGCTACAAAAAGGAGACCAGCAGTAGTTAGATTTTTTTCTATGAATATGATGCATAACTCTGCTTGAAAGGAAGTTTCTGGAGGCATTCTAGGCCTTCCTAGCTTAACCTGGAGCTTCCATAGTGTTTGTGTCCCTGAGCCGTTTAACAAGCAAGAAGAGCAGCATGTCTGATTGAATACCCCCCTTTGTCAATATCAATACACACTTAACCTTTTGAAGCCAAACACACATTTGAAGTAAACAATGAAATATCTCTTAATTCCCCCAGAAGGCCAAGACTCTGGGATTATTTGCACATAATGTGGCTTAACTTCTGAATATTGCTCCTTTTCACCTCTGATATTTTGACCCTGTTCTCGACAGAAAGCCGCAAAGCACTTGCTGACTTTAAAAAAAGAAAAAGAAAGAAAGAAAACAAATACAAACCTCACACTCTACAGAACCATGGAAGACTAATTCCACATCGGAAAGCATCATTTACTACTATCCTGGAATCTTATACATTTTTTTTAAACCACAAATTTAACGCTATCTGGTATTAGTTTTCTTAATTAAGCCGGGCTGGTCCCACAATTCATAACGCTTCATCTTTTTTCCAGCTTAAATTAAACTCCCTGTGCAATGCAGTGACCAAAACAAATAATCTATGACCTACAAACAAGACACTCGCGGTCCCTGAAGAATTACGCTCTTGTTTCCTGTAGGTGATACATCTTTGAACCTCTCTTGGCTGTAATGACCTTCTGGCGCTCATTAGCATGCTGATTACCATTAACACGGCTATAATGCAGCAATTTTCCTGGTGTATGTCGAGGAGAAACGCTCATCTGAATGCAGTCAAGGGACAAAATTAACTGCATAAATCTACAGTGCAAACTGGATCTCCTCCAACTTCGCACGGGCTGCCCCTTCTCTGGTTGTGACATCATCATCCACTTTGCCACTGACAGTTAATAAGTATCTCAGGGTTTCATATTTAATTTCCGTTCTTCTCTCTATATTGCATTTCTACTTAATTTCAAGAGTGTTTGACCACCTTATTAGCGTGCCTCATAATATGTATTTACCTTTAATTTTTCAGCAGTGTCCCATAGCGGCTTCTTTACAAGGTACCTATCTATTTATTTTTATATGGTTTCCTATATTTACATACTTAGAAATATGTTGGGTAACTGAAAAAGATTTAAGAACACTCCTGCACAGTTGCACATTTCTAGAACTAAGAGAAGGGTAGTCCTGTGTTAGTTGTGTATGTTGCTAGGTGGGGCAATAGAGTTTGATAGACAGTCATAAAAGGAAGTGATGCTTTATTGGGAGGAGCAGTGCAGCAATGAGACATATTCGCCTCTGGCCACTGTCTCGGGCAGTCATAGGGTTTCTGAAAACACTGTCTTCAAGTCTGAGCTAGGACTGTTCTTAGCTTGCAAGCTATGAAGCAGACAGGAGAGCCCACACACCACGTGGAAATTCTCCTTCTGAGCTGCTCTTTGAGGGGAGTTCTTTAAAGATTATAGCAATGAATGGCATGAAGGAAGTTTTTGAAAATTGGCTCCTGTAATGTTTATAAATATAATAATGAATAATGTGATGAAACCAAGATCACCAGTGAAACATGACTTGTTATAGTTACAAAATAAAGCACAGTGTAACAATCACTTAAAAGGGGAAGAAGCATAATATAATCAAGCCTGGGTCAAACATTCAGATTTTATTCTTTTAAAGTAGATGGGGATACTTAGGAGAAGCTGGCTTGCTGACTGGCTGAATTAGAGACCACTGGGTTCAATTGAGAGACTCTGTCACAGTAAGTAAAGTGGAGATTGAGTAAGGAAGACATTTATGCCAGCTTTGAGTTTCTACACACACACACACACACGTACCCACACACCACATACATACATACATACATACATGCATACATACAGGCCTTGAGCTCTGAGAACCTTCATCTACAACCTTATTTAATAATGATCAGTCTGCAAGCAGGAGTTGCTTCCCGGTGATTTCCTAGCCTTCCTCAAAACTGAGGGAGCAGGTGGAGGGGTGAGACTATGGTGATCAAATGCTACCAAGTGCCAGTCCCAGCACATCCGGTTTCATTCCTTATTAGCACATGAACAAAGCACTGTGGATACTCAGTGGAGGGAGACTTTTTGTCTGGAGACAGGACTCAGATGACAGAGAGGATGTGAGAGTTAAAGGAAACTGCTTGCTTTGGGTTTTGAAGACAGGGTAGGCAGGATTCCGTAAGACTCGAGGGCCAGGGCAGAGCCTTCTATTCTCACTTTGACTATACAGGAGTTCAACCTCTGGGTTTGAAAGTTGTATACTCTCCAACTGACTTGTTCTCTGCTGCTTACGTCTTACGTTGAAGACAGTGTTGCTTGGGTCTTTGCTCTGTCTCTGGGGTGGATGATAGGCCGTTGAGTCTGCAACTGTATCACCAAAGCAAAGAAAAAGAAAAATGATTTCCCCATTTCTTTATTTCTTTGCAAATGTAAAAGCTGTAAGATAATGAAAGAGAAGAAACTTGGTGACTGTGAGGTCCATTTGGCTGTTTCTTCTCTCCCTCATTGATCACCATGTTGATTGGATGGTTGGAGAGTGTGTCCTTTTGTATTTTCCCAAGAAATGCGTGTTCATCAGGCGCTCTCACAGAAGCATACAATTTAGGAGCTGAAGACGACTCAGCAGTGAAGCACACTTGCCAGCGTTCGCAGAGAAATCAGGTGTGACTTTTAGCATCTACGTGGCACTTTGCAGTCACCTGTAAGTCCATTTTCAGGTGATTCAAGGAGCTCTTCAGGCCTCTGCGGATACCAGGTACATACATTCTGCGTATGCACAGTGCAGTCAAACACTCATACGCATCAATAAAAACAAATATATATTTAAAGTACACGATAAAGTATGTATAAGAATTACATTTTTGAGCATCACCTCACTGAGATTCCAGTTGGGCTTTGAACAAAATTACTTAAGTAAATCTTACAACAGTTACTGTTCTAAAATTGGTTGCTTAATTGAGCCTAATTGTGTATAACCTATGTCTCCTGTGTCTACACTATCAAAGCCTGTTACACTGGCAACTAATCTCAAAAGCCTAATAAAGCCTTTGAAGCCTTTTCAAATGCTTTGACTTAAGCAAAATAGCACCACAAATATCCAAGACACCATCCTGAAAACACGGTGAATTCAGTAACCGAGCTACATATGTTTGCTATGTGATGATGAGATATGGCCTCCCTTCTCTCTGCTTTTGTTCCCTACCCTCTCCTCCCCTCCCCACCCCTTCCCTTCCCTTCTATCCCCTCCCCTCCTCTCTTCCCTCTCCCTTCCTCCTCTCCCCTCCTCCCCTTCCCTCCTCTCCTCCCCTCCCCTCCCCTTCCCTTCTATCCCCTCCTCTCCCCCTCCTCTCTTCCCTCTCCCCTCCTCCTCTCCCCTCCTCCTCTCCCCTCCTCCTCTCCCCTCCTCCTCTCCCCTCCTCCTCTCCCCTTCTCCTCTCCCTTCCTCCTCTCCCCTCCTTCTCCTACCCTTCCTCTCTCCTCCCTTTCCCCTCCTCCCTTTTCCTTCCCTTTTGCTTCTCTCTTCTCCTTGCTTCTTTTTAATTAATATTTATTGTTTGAGATTTCATGTGCACATAATATAGTTTGATAAAAATCTACCTCTTTTCCCCTCCTCTCCAACTCTTCCCCCATTTCTCTATCACTTTCTATTCCAGCTTCCTGTTTTGTTTTCGTTTTCATTTCATTTTGTTTTGTTTTAAACCCACTGAGTTTACTTAGTTCTGCCCATGTGTGTGTGTGTGTGTGTGCATGGATGTAGGGTCATCTACTGGAGCATGGGCTGCTTCTCAGGAGCCACACCCCTAAAGAAAACTTACTCCCCTTTCCCCCACGAGCCATCAACTGCAGATAGTTCTCAGCTGGAAGTGGGACTTCCTGAGCATCCTTTGGCTTATGCTGGGGTTTTGGCCATCTTAATTATGTGCTGGTCTCCTGTGTGCAGTGATAGCCTCTGTGGGTTCGCCTGTGTGTGTGTGTATGTATGTGTGCACGTGCACACGCGCGTATGTGTATGTGTGTGTGCATGTGTGTGTGTGTGCATGTGTGTGTGCGCATGTGTGTGTGCGCGTGCGAGAGTGTGCATGTGTGTGCGCGTGTGCGCGCGTGTGTATATGTGTGCATGTGTGTGTGTGTGCGCGTGTGTGTATGTGTGTGTGTGCATGCATGTGTGTGTGCATGTGTGCGTGTGTGTATGTGTGTATGCGCATGTGTGTGCACACACGTGCATGCATGTGTGTGCATGTGTGTGTGCATACGTGTGTGTGCGCGTGCATGTGTGTATGTGTGTGCGTGCGCGCACATGTGCATGTGTATGTGCGTGTGTGTGCGTGTGCACACGCATGTGTGTGTGTGCGCGCGCGCGCGTGCATGTGTGCGCGCTTGTGTGTGTGCTTGTGTGTGTGTGCGCGTGTGCATGCGTGTGTGTGTGTGTGTGTATGTGTGTGTGTGACTTCTCTGTCACACAGTATATAAGCACTGTTTTACTGCAGAACTCTACTGCCTCTGGATCTCACTGTCCTTCACCCTTCTTCCCTGATGATGCCTGAGACTTAAGGGAGGGGCTGTGGTGTGGATTCCCATCTACCCCTGAGCAATCTCCAATCTTATTCGCTGCATATTGACCTATTGTAGGCGTCTCACTAACATCTACTGCAAAAAGGAATTTTTTTCTGATTAAGGTTAAAAGATGCACTCTTCTGTGGTCATAAAGGTAACACTTCTGGGGGCATTTTAATAATATGTCTCCTTAACAGAACTAGGTTCTCTCCTACGGCATATGGCGTAGTCGTCAGCGATGACCTTTTGGATCAGCTAACGTTCTAGTAACAGATATGAGTTCTGTCTGTGGATGGGCTTTAAATTCAGTTAAAAAGATTGGTTGCAGCTGTAACATCAAGACTGGCTCTTATGCATGTCAGTCTCGCCTCAAACTTGCTGTATACTCAAAGGTGAATGGGACTTTTAAAATTCCTTTTCCTCCCAAGTGGTGGTACTATATGGCAATAAATGGTCATATATATTATATTATTATATTATATATTATGTTATATATTATGTTATATATTATATGGTAATTCCTGTTTGACTGCTTTCTTGATGTGTTTGTATGGGAATATGTGTGTGTGTGTGTGTGTGTGCATGCATGTGCATGTGTGTGTATGTGAGAGAGACAGACACAGAGAGAGATGAAAAGAGACAGAGAGGCAGAAGAGGGGAGAGGAGGAGAGAGAGAGAGAGAGAGAGAGAGAGAGAGAGAGAGAGAGACATTAAAAGAAAAACACATTGGTTTATAAGAATTCACCCTCATGATCTCATCTAAACCTGATTGTCTCCCAATCCCTGTCTCCAAAAAACATCACTTGGAGTTTCAATATAAGGGCTCTGGAAAGACACAGTTCAGTACACAGCTCCTGTGGCCAAATGTTGTAGCTTCACTAAAGTTCACTTCCTATATTGTAAGGGGAGCATTGTAACATATATATTTGAGATTGTTTGATATTATTATTATTATTATATTATTATCAAACAATCTCAAATACATGCGTTACTATGGCCCCCTTACAATATATTGTTAAGAGTACTATTTACAGATGATGCTTAATGAACACTGGGGGCTAAATAAATATTGGTGTCCTATCTTTCTTCTCCCTGCTCTCCTAATAGGGCAAAGGAAGATAATGGGGCAAGCTATCTATCACCGTGCACTGTGATCCACTCTGTATTAACCATATGAGAACAGTGTGGCGGCTGTGCAGAGAAGGAAGACATTAAGTCTGCCTGGTGGACCCTATTCAGGCTGAAAAGACATATTTAAATTGGGTTTTGAAGACGGTGTAGAAAGCCCGGCCTGAGAAGGTGGGGAGATTTCACAGGCTGAGCGGAACCGGAAAGAGTGACCACATAGACTCTGGTTCACAGGAGCAGGGAAGTCTCCCTAAGGAGGTGCAACAGTCCTGGCCATTTTTTTCTTTTACAGTTCCTTTGCGGTCTGGAGGAGCTACAGCTGACCATCTGCAGGTAAGGAAAGAATATGCAGTGTATTTCAGAGCACAGGCTCGGATGCTGGCTGCTCCGGCATAGAGCAGTAAAGATGCATCTCTCTGCCCAAGTCCTGAGGCACGAGGCAGGCGTGGCGAGCCTCAGCCTTCAGCGTGGCAGGGCCTCTGAGCGGCGCTTCTTATGTCCGTGAAAGAAGTCTTGTTGAGGAAAACCCTTGCACATGTCTCATGGTAGAAGTCTCTTACGTGGAAAAAATGTGTATTTCACAAATGGACTACAATAATAAAACTATATATTCACAACTTAGGGTAACCAATCTTTCTTCTTTAAATGTTAAATCCCCTTTACTTTGTGTTTAATGAAATCTTGTGTTTATATTAGAAACTAGAAAATGTAGATTAAACAAAGACTACAATAACCCATCCACATCTTTTATTATCGAAAGAGGATATTTAAATTCTAGCTCATGCTTATTTTTCTGCACCTAAGATTTTTATCTCTCTAGGAAGATAATTTATTTTTGTGGATTTTATTAGAAATAAAGTATTTAAAAATCATTGTAATGGTTGAGGCTGCACAGTGATTTCTAAATTCTTGTTTATTTAGCTTTAAAATTCTGTGATATATTGTTATAACTTGATAATTTTATTCAAGTTTACACTTCTTAGGATAAATACTATAAATTCATTGTTTTAACTTCATAGGTATATGTGTTTTAAAGGAAAGTGATAAATGTTTCAAGCTGCTGGTTGCAAAGGGTATGCGTACCCATATCACATTTTACCAAAATGTTATGGGAAAAATCTCAATCTGTATATTAAGTTGGGAAGTTTTTCTAAAAATCACATACTTATCAAATTGTTTTAAAGAGTAATATTTAATAGGGAGGGGCTGCTTGATCTTTAAAATCAAGGAGAACTGGGGATGGTAGAAAGAGAAAGACAGGTGAGACAGAGACAGAGAGAGACAGAGAGAGAGAGACAGAGACAGAGACAGAGAGAGACAGAGAGAGAGACAGAGACAGGGACAGAGACAGAGAGAGACAGAGAGACAGAGAAGGGCTGAGAGTCACGCATGCATGTGACCCGATTAGCCGATGTCTCTGCCATTACCCTTGAGATGCGTGGAAGACATCTGCATTGCATTTCATCTGAGAGGTCTGCACTTACCTAGATTCTTAAGAAAAGAATGAAAACAGGACACATTTTCTCCACATTTCTCTAGTTTTGTACAAATAGACCCTTTCTTATTAGAGTTGCCCCCATTTTATTGAAGGAAGTAAGAATACTTAGGTCAGCCACTTTGGCTTCCCCACGAGTGATACCCATACTCTCCCAATATCTGTGTGGAAGTGGACTACAGAGACGCACACCTGTGAGCAGAATTACCTCTGGGTTCTCAAATGCTATTTTCACTTATTTGGTGACACAAAGAAAACAGAATTCTATGACATAAGCTAATAAGGTGGAGCCAAAACTAACCAAAGGGAATTACGTCACTCTCACTCGTGACTATGGGACCTGAGGCTCTGCAGAAGGAAAGGGTCTGTGCCTTGATATTGACAGAAGTTGTGAACAGAGCAGCAGTGGCCCAGTGTATGGTGAGGAAGGGGACTTACTGACAGTAGGAAAGGACTGGCAGAGAGAGAGAGAGAGAGGGAGGGAGAGAGAGAGAGAAGGAGAGGGAGAGGGAGAGAGGGAGGGAGGGAGGGAGAGAGAAAGGGAGAGAGGGAGGGAGGAAGAGAGAGAGAGGGGGAGGGAGGGAGGGAGGGAGGGAGGGAAAGAGAGAGAGAGAGAGAGACTAAGACCCCCTTCCAGCTGAGCAGATCTGGCATGTGGCTTTCTTTCATGTCTCACAGTCTCATGTCAAAAGTAAGGATGGGAAAAGCCTCCTCCAAAGGGTTAAACAGAATTTCTCCAAAGCAGTTAGGAAATCAGTGGTCAGCAGGCAGTGGCCATAGCTGTAGCCAAGGGCACAACATCTTCTTAACCATGCTGTAGCCTCTGGTGAGAATGTATTCTGAAAGGCAATGGGTACATCCTAGTAACTGAGCTTTATCATTTCAACCCCCTTGCAAAGGAGAGCAGGAGGGTGGAGGGAGATACAAAGCTACCAATGATCACACAGAAGGAAGTAGATAGAGAGACGCCAGGGGGTCACGGTTGGCCTACTTAGCTGAGACAGATGGAGGAGTTGATTCAGTCCTAAAACTAGTCATTGATGGTGCAGAATATAGAGACAGCAGTTTTGATGTTTAGGAAAAAGCTTCCATTCTAATAGGCTTCTTGGATTGGGGTGAAAGAGAGCCCATTTCTTTTTCCAGGAAAGGTGTTGGATATTATCAGATATGCAATTATTCTGTGAACGGCCTTATTCATTGTGATGTGAAGGAAGTGAGAATTCTGGCCAAATCAGATTCTGGAAAACTAACCCAGATACAAAGACATTTAACAAGAGGCTGGAGACAACTAATGGATGATAAAATGATAACCATCCCTAGGTTACTGAAGTGAGGCCAATGGCTGGTGTAAAGAATGACAGGATACCCATGTGTTTGCTTTCCTTTTTATCATTTCCTTGTCTAGATGGACTCATGTATACAGTGCTCAGGAGAACCAAACTATAATTAATTCAAGTGCATTCGATTTCATTTCACTACTCTGCATTGATGTAATAACCTATCATGCTCCAGTACAGAGGAAGTGGGCTAGTCTCTACATAGCTATAGTTAATAATATATATTTCTCTATATATTATATATTCTCTATATATTATATAAAGTATATTTCTCTCTATATTATATATTCTCTATATATTATATAAAGTATATTTCTCTATATATTATGTATAGTATATTGCTAGAAGCAATGCACACACACACACACACACACACACACACACACACATAGAGGCAGGTCATATTCTAGAGACAGCAGTATAAGACACTATCCCAATTCCAACAAACATGAGATATTGCTTCACTTAATGAATGACAAACATAGTTTGTTATGGGTGAAGTGAATGCCTTGTAGTTTGGTAAGGACAGAGGTGGGTTCTCACTGTAAAAATAAAGATATAAAGCATACAAATTAATCAAAATGTTTAAGGCAGTCCCATCCTCCTTCCTTCCCGCTGCATAAACAAAAAGTGAGAATCCAGCTTTGCCTGTAGCCAGCACCTTTATTCACAGCTAATCTGAGGTGAGCTATTGGCTTAAAAGGATTAGTACGTGTCTAGCACAACTATTAGGTGATAGGAATTAGGTTACAGAATATCGTCATATCTCAAAATTGCCTAAAGGGTCCCCGAATTCACAAGACAGACTTTGTGAAGCATTTTGAGGATTACTTAGGAAGAATGATTATTTAATAAACGTCTAGGCATGTGTCCTTAGCTAGCAAAGCTTTCCTTGTGAAAACAGCAATGGCGTCCTCCCGCTGACCTCAAATTGTTTCAGGGCCAGCCTTGCTGACCAATATACAAAATATCTGTGACCAAATTGAATTAAGTAAAATCCATAATGCACTTACATGCTCTGCAAAGTGATATTTAACATAGCAAGCATAATATACTTGGCGTGCTCTGCAAAGTGATAGTTAAGGTTTTCTTCCCTGCTTTTCGGGAGGAATTTCTACTTGTTCTTAGGCCAAACACATCAATCATCCCACCGTGCTTGATTAACACTGATAAACATACTTAGTTCAAAAATTCCAACGTTATGTTCTTTCTTTCCTCTGGGTGCACTAGATCCGGTGACATTTTGTTTTGATGAACGCAGAGTGCGTTGTCTTCAATTTCCCCCAAAGGAAATGCTAGTAAAGGAGAGCGATGACTTCCCGTCTGTGCACGGATGCAGTGGTGCAGAGAGGCTCACAGAGGGAGGAGGACCAAGAAGAGCACAGTGTCTGGTCCTGATGAGAGTCTGCATCGGGAAATGGGCCAGCACCGCTCTAAAACAACGATTATATTGTAATTATAATTGTTAGCGTGTATTAATTGTATGTATTAGTGGGTTTCACTATAGCATTCCGAGACATGTATATATTGTTCTTTGATCATAACCTTCTATATGTAACCTCTTACCTTTCCCCCATCCTCCGTTTTACTTCATTTGTTAACTGTTGATGTTGTTACTGTTGTTTGAAGTGTTTTCATTTTTATGTCAGCTAAATACCGAGCATTTACATTTGTGTAGCTATGTCATAAAATTCTTTCAGCACAGGGGCAACGGAGATGGTTCAGTGGGTAAAATGCTTGCCCCTAAGGGGGAAGAGCAGAGCACAGATCCCTAGAACTCCAAGAAAATCTGGGCTAGGCAGGGCGACTGTCATCCTGGGAAGACTCAAGGGCTCACTGGGGCAAGCTGAAATAGCCAGAGAAGGTGAGTTCCGGATTCAGCGAGGAGATGCTGCCTCCATAAATAAAGTGGAGTAGGAATGGGGGAGGACACCCCACATCAGTTTCTTACCTCCACCTTGTTTCCACACATGTAAAAGCACACGCTCACCCACAGGATAGGAAATCCTCAGCACCGAGGTTGACTTAGGAAAAACCCTATGCAACGTTCATTACTGACCTTTAACGGAAGAGAACACTGGGATTCATGGGAGCGTTGTTAAGAACGGTGCCTCTAAGTGTTAGAGATGGAAATCAAGGTTTAATTGTACAACCCCTGGCTCTTCTGTGCAGCTGTAAACATGCTTTCAAGCACACAAGATTTGCATTGTTTCTAGAATAATATACTTAC